>NC_052629.1:117988672-118624172 GCF_016161935.1 Mauremys reevesii | reverse complement strand
TCCTACATTACATGCAAGACATTCCTGGATGCTCTTTGTGCCCCCTTCTGTAATCATGCCATTCAAAGATAGCAAGAAACAAAAGGTGCAATATGCATTTTAAAACTAAACATAGTAACGGGCCCTGGGAAAAATATCTTTAAAATAAGACCCATTTAACTTGAGGTTTACAATGAATATATTAATGCAACAAGATCATCGTTCCATGTGGCATAATTCTGTAAAACATTTGACCGTCTTAGTAAGGTACTAAAAATAATACCTATGTATTTGATCATTAAGTAGGGGTGCCTTTTTAGCCAATGCACTGCAATTTGTATTGGTCACAATAGGCCACCCAGAGAAGATTTTCTCCCCTTCCGAGTGTAGCTGGCATACATAGTTCATTTGAGTCCTGGTCTTGTGCAGGTATCAGCGGTGGGATGACGAGGGGATAAAGAGCAAGGTGGTTCCAGGGCGGTAGTCTTGCACCCAGTGGGAACATTTCACCAAGGACTGGAAGGGGCAAGAAAAAACCATGGTCCAGCTCCCTTTAATCTAGCTACTGCAGATAACAGCTTTCATCGTGGTTCTATCCCCAGTAGTATCTATCTTGTGCCATCCCAGCACAAACCCATCAGGGACCCTAGCCATATATTTGGGTTACTAGCCCTCGCTGAACTTTGTGCCACTACGTCTACACTTCAAAACTTCCAAAACAGACTCCAAAGAGAAACTGCTGAACTTGAATTAATATGCAAACTAGATACTGTGGCCTAAACAAAGACTGGGAATGGTTGGGTCATTACACCAATTGAATCTATTTCCCTATGTTAAGTTCTCCTCACACCTTCTATGGGCCATCTTAATTATCACTTCAAAAAGTTTTTTTTTCCTCCTGCTAACGATAGCTCATCTCAATTGATTAGACTCTGCCTGTTGGTATGCATACTTCCACCTTTTCATGTTCTCTGTATGTATACATTTCCCCTGTCTCTGTGTTCCATTCTATGCATCCGAAGAAGTGAGCTGCAGCTCACGAAAGCTCATGCTAAAATAAATTTGTTAGTCTTTAAGGTGCCACAAGTACTCCTGTTCTTTTTACGTCTACACTGCTATTTGTTACCCGTGCCAGCCAGATTAAAGCTAGCATAGGTATGCCTACCCAGGCTACAATCACACCTTAATTTGCTGCATATATGTATCCCAAATGAACATTTGCCCAGCTTGACACAGTCAAGTTTATGCTGTCACCAAATAAATTTCCTGCAGTCATGCACGTTCATGTCTCTGAGCAACTGGGTTTAAGATGTCATTGCAGGCAAAACGTTATAATTAGCTCCTGTGATTGCAATCTCATATACCGAGATTGAAGGCTCGCCACTGTTAGCATTAGTTCCATCCTTGAGACATCCGGTTTTTTTTGTTTTCTTTTTAAAAACAACAACTAACACTTCCCTTATTACCAGGAATTGTTGCAGTAGTATCCTTCGGTGAATCTCAGATTTCAAAAACATTGGTTATTACAAGCACATGCAGTATTCATAGTACACAAAGGAACTCTAACCTAAGCAGAATTTTAATATGATTAAGAAGGCAATGGTACCATCTCATTAATGTTTCTTGTCACTTCTCCTGTTCTCATCTCTAAGTGTTTCTTCATGCAGCCCTGTATGTTGGAACAGTTCTCCATCTGTCCATGCACTAAGCATCCTCCCTCTCTCCTCTCAAATTTCCTAGTAAAAGCCACTTCTTTCGCCTAGCCTTCCATTATTGATCTACTAGGATACTATCGGGCCCTACCTCTTTCCTCATCCTCTCAGTGTTTGCACTGGAGTCATGAAGTTTAGATTTGCTAGCTCCTCTGGGTAGCATCTTGGCTTATCTATGTGTTTTCTAAAGCACTCTGCACATCTGTGACAATTAAACTCCAATATCTGAATTTCTTCTGGAGAAGTGTTGTGATAATTGGGCTGACAAATTTATCCTAACTGTGAGCTCAATTATAAAAAGTATATGAAAGTTCGTAAGTTACAATAATCTATAACAACAAATATTGATGGAAAGTAGGTCAAGTGTCTTTCAAAAATGAATATTATAAACAGATGCAAGAGAACCAGATAGAGAGACTAAATAAGTCAAAACAACCAAAGGCCACGCCGATATGATTCAAAGACTGAGTCAAAATCATGCTTGGTAAAAAACAGGAGATGTGGAACAGGAAATAAATGAATCAGAATTGATGTGTCAGATATACAGCCTGACAAAATTAGGAGGGGATGGGCTATTCCACCCATCATTCCCTTTCTGGGTGCTTAAATGAAAGAGACTTTGTGGGGAGAAAGGACAGAAGAACAGACGGAGGTTACTGGAGTGAGCTTTACCATCATGGCTGCCATCCCCACTGTTTCCTGGGACTCCTGGCCTTCATCATCTTGATCCTAAGAAATGTCCTGACCTAACCATGCCAGAGAGAGGATCCAATGACATTGCCACCCCTCCCAGCTGCAGGTAAATCCCAACCACCACCTGAGATGAAACAGGATCGGATTTTAACAGCAGCAGCTCCAGAGCATCTCAACAAATTTCTTCTCTTTTTATCCAAAAGGACAATTATAACATATGGAGATATACCTATCTCATAGAACTGGAATAGACCTTGAAAGGTCATCGAGTCCAGCCCCCTGCCTTCACTAGCAAGACCAAGTACTGATTTTGCCCCAGATCCCTAAGTGGCCCCCTCAAGGACTGAACTCACAACCCTGGGTTTAGCAGGCCAATGCTCAAACCACTGAGCTATTCCTCTCACCTTTGATCTCATATAAGTGACTCTCAAACAAGAGTTTTTTTCTTTCTAAAACTCTTCCCAGCAAAAGGGAAAGGGAACAAGGAATGTTGTTAAAATGAAAGCCTTACTTAACACGTTACATTTCAAATGCTTTAAGAGAAACCCTTCATTCCTGTTTCTTTAACAAAAGGTTAAAGGTGATTCTTATGGTGTTTTTGCGCCATGGTACTAAGTCGGCTTAGATCTCTTTATACCAAATCCTGCACTTTAACACTCTTTAATATGGGACAGTGAATAGGTCATGTGAACAGCTTAGACCCATGTATTCCATCTAAATTAATAAAACAGAAGTTAGGTGCCGTAATTCAATATACAAGACAACAGCTGCTACACTTTAAGTATTATACCTACACTAGCAATAACTAGCTATGTACGCAGTGTTATGTACAGTACTTCATCATCTGCAGTATATACTAGATGACACAAGGAAAGGAATAATCTCCTCATTATACCAATATATTCTCCTAATTCACTTCTAATCACTTTTCTCTTCTCCACATGGTTCAGATATATATATCAATATTTTTATTTAATGACATCTTTCTATTTGCTAAATGCACGCATTTTTCATGCACATAGTCTTGTTTTCATTACAGATTTTCCCAGATATTATGGTGATTGTGTCAATGTGTTTTATTTACTTCAGCTTGGGACATGTCGTTCTCAAATCCTTTCTACTGTAGAAACATACAAAGGCGAAAGCCCAAAAATTTTCTCTCTCACCTGGCTGTGTGTATGTATGCACACAGATGTGCGTGTGTGCGCGCGTTCACACACACATGCTTGATTGGTTTTTGCAAAGACAAAGACAAACAGCCTTTCAAACTATAAGCATACTAATCTTTTTGGCAGAGAGATGCTTATGCAAATAGATAAAATGCCATCCGCCTGCCTCAAAGGGTGGTGACTGGGACAGCACCAGCTGAATGGGGGAGAACACAGGCTGAGGGGATGCAGCGTGCCTCCTCCCCTTCATAGTCTCTCATTGGGTGGCTCAGGGAGGAAGGGAGCTGATTGGTCCCTTGCCTTCCCCCTTCATTGACTTAAAACCCTAGCTTCGGCCATGTGGCCTTCATTGACTTAAAACCCTAGCTTTCTGACCATTCCAGCAGCCCCATCTTCCTCACTCAATACTGGTAGTCTCAGAGCTGTGTTCTGCGGATACTGTGGGTCTGACTGATCACCTGTTTTGGGAGCACGAATTTTTTCTTCCCACAGGGGCCAAATTGGAAAAGGCCTTGGAGTTTTTTTGTCTTCCTCACTCATGCTGGAGGCACAGTTAAGTTAAATAGGAATAGGATTTAATCATTAGTGACAGTATTTGGTAAGAGTCTTAGTTCGTTGCAATTTGCGGCCAGTTTCCAATGTTGTTAAAAGGATAAAAAGAATGGTGCCCAGAAATAAAGGACCTGGAATTTTATTGATTGGGTCTTGTGCTTATGGGATAGGGGAAGACTTCATGGCCTTTGTGGGCTCAGGTTCTCCTTTTTAGTACCATCTGTTCCCCTTGCTGCAGGGTGGGTGGTAGAACTCAGAAGAGTGAGCTGAGTCCTAGGGGTAGGCTGAAGAGGGTCTGCCCCAAGTTATGGGTTATATGGTAGGAGCCCTGCACTGGAACCTCTTAAAATAAAAGGTGAGACTATAGCTGACAGGGTGGGTAGCCCCTTCCCCCATGTTACGTTTAATAAAGTTGAGGTTGGCTGCTGAAAATCCATCCTTATGTTTGTCTTCATTTGCTGCCACGTCTACTTCAAAATTCAGTACCATTAAATGCACTGTAACTTTGTACTACAACAGTGGCACATGCAAAAGACGCTTCTCTGTCTTTTCTAAAATATGTTCCTAATTTGGGGACCGTTGTACCAGGCATGTGACAAATCAACTTAAGCAGTGTGTTGACATTATTAAAGATAAGGAAGAGGATTTTATGCCCAATACAGATATTTTAATTCCTAATGCAGAAATTCTCATTTAAGCATCTGCTTTTCAGTTTTCAAGTTGAATTCTAATCAGTTCTCCTAATCCATTGGCAGCTAAAGAAGGGGAAAAAAAATGCTGAAGGAAATTAGATGCAGCTTGGATAATTAATGTTTGTATGCTTGGCTTTAATAAAAATACTCTTTTAAATCAGAGAGGAGCCTAAAAAGATTCAATCAATAAGAAACTGAATCAGGTGGAGAATTCAGTCTTGGGTTTTATTGTAATCTAATAAAGAAACCACAGATCAGTTCAAATGGTGCAAAGAGATTCACTTATAAACTCTGCTGAAATCTGTGAACAGTGTTTATATTGGTTTCCCTACCCTGAGTAGATCTTGCAGTTCTAAATGACAGTCTTCTGAAGAAACTGTAACAGCATTCAGATGCTGTGCTAGGATGAAAAGATTTTTAGTACTTTATGTGCACGGAGAAAACCTGTAAGTGTGCAGATTGCGCAGTGGGGATTAAGAACCCACCCACTGAATACGGGGACAAGTACATATTAACATATACAGCATCTGATGCACCTGGAACATAAATGCACATTTAGAGTAGTGCACTCTGCCTGCATACAAGATAGATCACATTGAATAACATATTAATAATTAATATTTCTATCCAACTTCATGTTCTATAAGACAAGTCTATACTACAGTAACCTTTAGTAGTGTAATCTAGATACAGGCATCTCCACAGGGCAAGTGTTTCCTTTTACGTAGACAAGGTGAGTGAGGTAATAACTTTTATTGGACTAACTTCTGCTGCTGAAAAAGACAAGCTTTCAAGCTACACAGATCACGTCTTCAGACACACAGAGAGCAGACCTGCAATCTCCGTCGAGGCTAGCTACAACCAGTTTGGTAGCCTTCCAGTGAAGAAAAAGCAATGGGCAGTAATGTGAAGGCATTGTTACTGCTAGATATCAATATACATTTCATCAATTACAAGTTTCAGAGTGAGTGGTGGAAACTGAACAGGTTTTAACATGAGGACTGTTAGTGCTAGATGATAGTATTGAGCCTTTTGTACATGTCAGAATACCTATTAATATGCAAAAACGATATATCCATCAGTATTTTGTGTACATACATGAACATGTATACACACAAAAATATGCATACACCTATTTCTCTCTCTAACTATATATAAAATAATAGACATATAATTATGCACACATTCTGCATTGCTATATCATTTTAAATAATGTAGCTGTGAACTGCAGTTAATTACTTTTTGGTTAACCTGTCATCACGATACCAAACAAACCCTTCAAAAATGCTAAAAGTTTAAAACTTCAAAAAGAAAAAACAATTAAATGCAGTTCTACAATTTTTAACACAGTAATTGTGCCAATGGATTACTGTTAAAGCTGTATGGCTCCTTGACAAAATCCAGTCAGTTATTATGTTGCAGGCAAGGAAGAACATTCACAGTGTGGCAAGCGGACAGCTTTTCTCTATCAGTACTTTAAGTTCAGTTTGTACAGTTATATAATATGGAACTGCCTGTTATGGAACTTCCTATGTACTTCTTTGTCTCTAAAATGTTCTGAAGTCTTAAAAAACGTAGTACAACATTCAGTTATCGTAAACTTAAGAATTAATATGAGGGGGCATCCATGAAGCATTCCCCTAACCCAAAAAATCCATTTATAAATCTATAAACAGGACGTCTAGCTGTCTGTAGCTGCAGAGTTCTAGTCTGCCAAGTATCCTCTGAATTCTACGGTGCCAACATGAATATTGTATATGATGGAAAGACTGGAGAGAACACTTGTTTTAGGTGAAAAACTAGATATTTGCATGTTTCTATTTTTCTCTCTCTTCTCCCCTCCCATTTTACAGTAGAACAATTAGAGCAGACTTAGAACAATGATGCATGTTAGCACTCCACAGCAATGACATCTATTTAGTATCGAGTATCTCTGATAGCTTGAAAAAAATAAAGTACATTAAAATAAAATAAAAATCCTATATTAATACTATAATTATAATGAATCTTATCATTATAAGTGGAAAAATAATTTATAGAATATCTTCATCTAAACACAACAAGCATGGATAGAAGACAACGAAAAGGAAGGCCAAAGACTTGGTATCTGGACTGGATAGCTGCAGACCTCAGAGAGACCAATTTTCATGACCGCTGATCCTGAATAGGGAAGTGACATGAAATCAGAAGACTATATCTATCTATCTATCTAGACAAGTAATTCAAGCTGATGATGACTGCAATACTCAGGTCCCCAAAATCAAAACCGCTGCTAATGTTCTCTTTGTGAAATACTTCTACCGAAGACAAATTAATGTTATCTAATCTTGTGACAGTAGGAAAAATTAATCTTCTGGATTAGTTCTCCATCTATTACCAATGTGAGATCTCTCTCTCTCTTCCACAGACTCACTCTCTCTATATATACCATAAACAATATTCTAAAATTACTGATATTGCTGTCTGACCTTGCGGTAATCTGTTGCTCTGAAGCTTGATCCATTTATTTTAGCTGAAACAAGCTGCTCAGCAAATGTCAGTAAAACCATATCTGCAGTGAATTAAAAGCTACATTGGCAAAGAACTTCCTTATAGCTTGCTATGATTGAAATCTGACAAAACCTCTTTACACCTCCAGGCACCTAAACATATTGATTGACCACTCCTCTTCAAAGATAAATAAGCTCTATTTAACCCCTTTCACCAGCTAATGACACATCCAGAGACTATGAAGCGGGTAATACGATACGTTTTGCCTTCTTTTTTGTGGGTGATTGTGGCAAAACAGTGGGAATGTGAACTCTAAGGTGTCATCTAATGTCAGAAATATTTTCCATATGTTTGAATGCTATACAGTGAGTTTGCGTGATAGCTGGAACATGTTTTCAGGCTAAAAGGGCACTATATCACAGTTGATAGGTCTAAGTCTGTAACAAGTTCGACAACAACCCCTTGTTAAAGGTCCTAGCTTCAGGTCTGTGCATATATCATTTTATCTAACTGATCCATTCAGGTGTCAGAAAAACAAACGAACAAGAAGGGCAGGTAAGCAGCATACTGGTAGGTATTGCTGGAGCAGCAAACCGCGGCCAGTGGGAGCCATGATCGGCCGAACCTGCGGACGCGGCAGGTAAACAAACCGGCCTGGTCTGCCAGGGGCTTTCCCTAAACAAGCGGCATCCCAAGTTTGGGAAACACTGCATTAGGCGATGCAATGCTGAACCTGAATCCCCTTTGTGAATCTAGCCACCAGAGGATGGGTATAGGGGACAATCTTGCAATCTCCGTGCTCATTTTTGTCCACTCCATTCTGATGTCAGAGATGCACATTTTTCCAAAGAGCCGAATACTCTATACGTTTAATGTAGTTCCAGCAGCACACAGCCATCCTCCAAAACAAACAGGCACTTCTAGAAAATGAGGATCTCCAAGAGCATAACAAACCCTAAAGACTCAAGCCCTACAACTCTCTTATCAGGTAAATGTGCATTGCATTATTTTCCTGATTTTACTTGTGGGGAAACTGAGGCAGAGAGCGGTTAACGAGTGGCCCAAAGTGATATAGGAAGCCTGTGGCAGAGCCAGGATCAGAACCTAGATCTCCCACCTCTCAGCCCTCTGTTTTAACCCCCTGCTCTGAACGGGTATGTCTACACTGCAACAAACAACCCGCAGCACCGAGTCGCAGAGCCTGGTCAGCTGGCTTTGGCTGCTGGGCTATAAAACGGCAGTGTACATTCTCGAACCGGACCCCGGAGGGTCTCAAAGCCCAGGCTCCAGCCTGAGCTATAGCCCTGCTGCAGGCCTTTCCCATGTGTCTGATGTGCCTGGGCGTGACTATTACAAAACTCAATGTGGGTGCTGTTAGCCATACCATCCGGAATGGATTCCCTGCATATCTTATCTGCTGCAATAAACCACTCATATAAACCTGGGTGCTGCCTGGTTGCGTGTGATTTTACATACTTTTCAGCAAACGGAGAGCTCCAAAAGCAAACGCCAACCTTCAAGGATGTCATCTGGATTTGCAACACTCGCTGAAGAATTCTGAATCCATAAGCCAAAGAATGGACGACACTCACCCATGTACTTTTTTTTTTTTTTTTAATCTGACAGATACAGTTCGGATAATCTTCACTGAATGAGTAATCCAAGGAAATATCAAGCTATGCTCAGGAGACCTGTTCTATGCTGGGCAGCCAAAATAAAGAGACAAGTAAATGGAGACGCACACCATTGTTCCCAGGAGCAGAGCAGATATAGAAGTCTCACCAGGTCCAGACCCACGGTTCTGCCAAAATACAAAGACCACTGTAGCCTAGAATCATAGAAATGTGGGGCTGGAAGGGACCTCGAGAGACCACCAAGTCCAGCCCCCTGCACCGAGGAAGGACCAAGTAAACCTAGACCAGCTCTGACATGGGATTGTCCTACCTGCTCTTAAAAAACTCCAGTGACGGGGATTCCACAACCTCCCTTGGAAGCCCGTTCCACAGCTTACCTACCCTTCGAATTAGAAAGTTTTCCCTCACATCTAACCTAAATCTCCCTTGCTGCAGATTAAGCCCATTATCATTTAAAGGTTGTGCTGCCCTTGGAGAGCGCACAAAAGTTATTCCCTATTTTAATGTTATCAGCTCTTTTCTTTTTATTAAAAAGCAAACAAGAAAAAAAAACATTCACCCATGGGACAAAACTGAGCTCCAAGGGACATAAACGTTCAGTGCCATACACTGGCCTTGAATTTTGCGTCTCCAAAACTGTGCACCCACAACACTCAGTTTTCGGTATGCAAATGACACTTCTGTTCTAATTAGGCTGGAAGATGTATAACTCCCGATTTGCTTATTGGTCTGATTTGTATGTAACAGTGTTATTTGTATATATCAATCTGTGCTTCCGAGGGTGCAGAGTCTTTGGGCCTGATTTTCAGAGACCTTATGCACCCACAACTTGCACTAAAAGTGTAGGTGCTCAGCACTTCTGAAAATCAGATATTTAGGGTTCAATGTGGCCTTGCAAATTTAGAATCCACTTTTAAAAAATACAACTAATATCAGTTCATACTCAGATATGTATCACACCTTAGCCATAGTGTTGGGGAATTGGGGGAGACTTTATGGCTGGCAATGCATTGAGAGAACTGCTATAATTTAGAGAAAAATGACAAATTAAGATTGTAGTGTTCAGTTCTGTGCTGGGATTTGACAAAGCATTTTTGGGGAACACATTTAATTTTGCAGAAGTTAGTATTACTTGGCACTACTACAGCATGTCAGTGTCTGTACAGTGTTTTCAGCAGGTAAGGAATGAATCCTCACACCTATCTGAGGGAGGTAAGTATCATTATCTCCAATCTGCAGACAGGGAAACTCAGGCAAGGCAGAGAGGTGAAATGATTTTCCAAGGCCACACAACAAGTTAGTGGTTGAGCTTGGATTATAACTCAGGTGTTCCTGTCTCCCAACACCAGTCTCACTCCTTTAGACCACACTGCCTTTTAGTGGTAAATTGGCCTCCCCTCACCCTGAGGTTTTCAAACTGGTTTTCATTTGAATGTTTACATTTTCTTACAGTCTGGCATGAATATAGCGATCACGAAAAGCAGAGACTGATGCAATGACTGAACCAGGTAGAATGCCTCTCCAATTCAGTCCACCAAGCCAATGTATTCCTTACTATTAAGCCATCGTTTTTGACTATTCCAGACTGGGCTGTACCATTTTGCCAAAGCGTGTGAACAACACATCTATGATGGATTGCACTGAAATCACGACATCCACTCAACTTGTCTTCTAATCTATTTTGAATGCTGCTCTCTAATGGTGAAAGTTTAGTGAATGAACTCATTCTAGACTTCACGGATGGATTTGATATTAAAAACTATTGCATGGATTTCAAAATGATTTAAAAATATGCAAAAAAACCCCAAGCAAGACCATTTTTACCCTTAACATTTTTATTATATCTTATTTTCCTACTGCAGCACCTAGACTGCAATGGAGATCTAGTCCCATTGTGCTAGATGCTGCACTACACACAGCAAAGGAAAAGTCTCTGCACCAAAGAGCTTACAAAGACATTCTAGGAGTGAGGAAACATCCCCACTATATGAGCGGGGAACTGAGGCATAGAAAGATCAAGGGACTTGCCGTAAGCCACAAAGGTGTCTGTAGCAGAGCTGGAACTGAATCCAAATCTCCTGAATCCCAGTCCAAATGCCTCAGCCACAAGATTCTTGCAAATGTCTTTTTAACAGAAATTTAATTCTATAACATCTTTTTCTATTGCTTAAGAGCCACATCAATCCTATGTGAAAAGAGAAGTAAATGGAACCTTTGCACAAAAATCGTGCACGGCTCTCAATGTTTTGCTATGGATCAGCATATGATATATTTCTTTATAACATATACTGGCACAGACATGCACATACATTATTTGCACTACAAAATATATGCAAACCAAGGGAAAGGAACACACTGGACAACATTTTACTAAGATAAAAACTTTTTAAAAAACCCAAACAAGATGCAACTTTATATATATATGTTACCCAGTTAAAAAGTATTTTTAAATAGGCAGTCTTAGGGCTTGGCTACAATTGAAACTTCAAAGCGCTGCCGTGGGAAGTGTGAGTGTGGTTGCAGCGCCAGCGCTGGGAGAGAGCTCTCCCAGAGCTGCACGTACTCCACCTCCCCGTGGGGATTAGCTTACAGTGCTGGGAGCTGCGCTCCCAGCGCTGCGGCACTATTTACACTGGCGCTTTACAGCACTGTATCTTGCAGCGCTCAGGGGGGTGTTTTTTTCACACCCCTGAGCGAGAAACTTGCAGCGCTGTAAAGCACCAGTGTAGCCAAGGCCTTATTTTCAAAATTAGAAATGTTCCCCCCCTATGGATTCTGGATGCACCCTTACTAAAAAGCATTTATTTTTTTAGCACCTTGGAAAAGGTCAGCATTTTGAGGGTTAAAATAACTTCAATGGAAAGAAATTTGAACAGATTCTAAGAGCACTAAAATTAAGATTGAAATATATTTTTAATGGTTTTTTTTCTCATTAAATTCAAAACTACTCAATTGCCACATAAATTATATAGATTTACAAAAATATAGGCTGGACATTATACTGAACTCAGAGCGGCAGTGTGATTACACCCTGATTTATTCATGAGATTTAGTCCAGAAGAGAGATGTGCACTTTTGAGTATTGTAACTAGCAAACAATGTAATAAAAGGTTAAAATCATACAGGTATATCTTTGCTCAACATGTATCTGTTCTCACTGATGGTTGGGATATGAACACTTATCAATGCCTTGAAAATGCTATTTTAACCGCAGGTTAAATGCAACTTGCCTTATTCAATGTTGAAATCTTACTCAAATCCACTAACTTTTCTTATTAGATCCCATCTAGTCTATTTACAAACAAAGATTCAGCATATGTATCATATTGGTGTGAAAGATTTAAACAAACATCAACATGAAATCAATTGCTCAACACATCCACTAGAGGACAGTGCAATTCAATATGGAAAAGGAATATAAATATCCCCTTGGAGAGAAGATCTGGGTTATTTCTTCTACTTAGAGCCAAACCATCTAATTTTACTTCATAAAAATAGTGTCAAATTTTATTTTGCTTCTTTGGGAAGGAACTTCCAAAGTCTGAAAGTCACAAATTTAAAGAGGGCAAGTTATCTAAAAAGGAAAACAGGAAAGCTTGTGGCGCTGTGAAGAAATATGAATATAATGCCATTTTAAATGTCTTTTACCACTGTGAAATAGGTCAAGATTTTAAATTAGTATAAAAAAATGCATAATTGTTACCTCATCAGGAGAAAAACTCTCGTGGAAACATAGGAAAGAATTCAGATTCCCCAGCCAGGTGTTGACTGGCTGATGGGGAGAGGCAGGAAAATAGATTTTCTTAACTGCTGGGACTGGATGCCTGGCCACCATTCCCACTATGCCAGGAGACAAATCAACCACAGCTGCAAACTATTTAGGCTCCCAATGGCTGCTATGATTGTGCTGTGTGCACTTTTTGAGATATATAGCGCTAAGAACCGTCACAAAGCTCAAAACCTCACTCCTTTCTGCTCCAAGTGCAAGATGCATTTATTTGACCTTGCCTTTTCCAATCTGAAACATAGCAAGAAGTGTGCGTGTGCACGCAGTGTGTATGATTCTCCACCTGGCGAGAGAAAGCACAACATGGGACAGATGTTAGGCATGTGGCTTAACATACTGCTGGAAGGTGCTCAGATACTATGGTGAAGAGCACAGTATAAAAACCTGTATAGAATAGAAAAAAAAATTGTGAATGGATGCTCATTATAATATCTGGACTGCATATTAACAGTCCAGATTAGCATATTAGAAATTAACATATTAGTTCAGGGATCCTGTTTGTTAAGGAAAAGACTGAAAACCCGTCTCCTGATATAACTAATTTGGGACTCTATTGGATACTTTGTTCTAGTTAATTCACCTCTCTAGGAAAAAAAGGTTTCAAGATTCCAACTGCCATGTGTCTGCAAAGTTATTCTGCAACTCCAATGAATCATTTGAATTTCATGTTATGAGCCAGTGCTCCAGGCCCTCCTCTCCATGCCTGCTTGCCTGCCGCAAACTCAGAACCAGAATGCTCCACCATTTGATTTGGCTTTCAAGAGAAATAAAGGTTATTTGTTGGACTAGGAAAGACTGCCGAAAGAATTCAACAGTGGATCCCTTCTGTCTCTCTGAAGGGATTACTGTTGTGACCTAGAAGTCCTTTGACAGGAGTGGAAGAAGAGTTCAGATCCGGGGTGTTCTGTAGCAGGCTGGGATGTGCTAAACACGGGAAACAGACCTAGCTCTCAAGCAGACTTGTTTGTGACATTTTCTTCCTGGAATTCTCCCTTATTCCCTTTTGGTCACAATATGGGAAGAGATTCAAGAATTACCTGGCTCAGTTCCCTAGCTCAATGGAACCAGGAATGCTGGACTGTGCGTCACAGGTCCCATACTTGATAAGAGCCTTTTGCCCAAGTGACCGTGGTCTGTGCTTGTGGAGCAGGAAGAAATGAGTTGTATCCCCACCAGCACTATGAAATTCCAAATGGGTATGGTGGGCAGCAAAAAAAAAAAGAAACTCCAGGCTGCCATGGCGTGCGGTAATTATTTTTTTTTTTTTCTGCTTGCACCACTGACACAATTATTGCTTTTTTTTTTTTGTTTACAGGATGACATGCTTTTAGTCCTAGCACAAGGAAGCATAAGAATATAAGAATAGCCATACTAGGACCAACCAGTCAGTCCATCATCTAGCTGTCTATCGACAGTACCCACACCCCAGCAGTGCAGGGTGCCAGTGGGGGATTGAACATAACAGGTAATGATCTCTCTCCTCTCCTCCACCCTCCACCACCCTCTGACAAGGAGAGAGACAGACCATCACATCCTGGCCCCTAGCATATATAGCCATTAACAATCCATGGATTTCTCTTTTTTTTATTTATCTTATTAAACTTCCTTATCCTCCTCTGCACCTAGCAAGGACACAGGCAGGGGGTTACACAGGTTGACTGTGTGCTGTGTGAAAGAACTTTTTTTTTTTTTTTTTTTTTTTAATTTTTTTTTAATTTCATTTTCTCTCCCCTAGTTCTTCTTCCTTAACAACTTTTTATTCACTTTCTTTTCCTCCTCCTCATGATTTATATATCATATCATATTCCCCCTTCCCTTCCTCTTCTTTCTTCCTCTCTCATGGGACCCGTTCCAAACCCCTAGTCATTTTAGTTGCCCTTCTCTGAACCTTTTCTAATGCCAGTATATCTTTTTTGAAATGAGGAGGCCACATCTGTATGCAGTATTCAAGATGTGGGCGTACCATGGATCTATATAAGGGCAATAAAATATTCTCTGCTTATTCTCTATCCCATTTTTTAATGATTCCTAACATCCTGTTTGCTTTTTTGAGTGCCTCTGCACATTGCGTGGACATCTTCAGAGAACTATCCACGAGGACTCCAAGATCTCTTTCCTGATTAGTTGTAGCTAAATTAGCCCCAGCATATTGTATGTATAGTCGGGGTTATTTTTTCCAATGTGCATTACTTTACATTTATCCACATTAAATTTCATTTGCCATTTTGTTGCCCAATCACTTAGTTTTGTGAGATCTTTTTGAAGTTCTTCACAGTCTGCTTTGGTCTTAACTATCTTGAGTAGTTTAGTATCATCTGCAAACTTTGCCACCTCACTGTTTACCCCTTTCTCCAGATCATTTATGAATAAGCAGATGGGATCTAGCAATGATGCCATCGTTTTCATGCACCCTTTGTACCTGATGACAATTATATTAATAGGAAGCTAACTAATCCCCTAGTGTGACCCCTTACTTATACAACAGATTAGAATGCAGAATGGGAGAAAAAAACATACAAAATAGAGACTTTTAGATCGCTTTTTGGAAAAGTATCAGATGTGAGATATTGCTTCATTAATATTTTCAACTGAGGGGATTACACTAGCATTTCACTGTCTGACTGCACATTTGGAATCAACATGTGGTGAGAGACGTTTTTGAGTCAGAATGGGCCTCTACAACATAACTAGAGAAAATAAAATATTATTTCATCTCATTTGTCCCATTCATACCATTTATCAAGTGCCTATTATTTTGGTAGCTAAGCACCAACCGTACTACTTAATCTGGAAACCAGGTACTACAACTGATGGTGAAAAAATTACACCAAAATTGCCCACCTATCTAAAGAGCAAAATCAGCCAACACAGTAGTTAGGAGTTTAGGGCCTAATCTTGCACAAACTTAATACTGGACTATTCATAGCAGTAGGAAGTACTCACAGAAATAAGCACCTGGAGGACTGTTCAGTACTTAGGGAACATTTGGGGGCTGTGATGGATAATGAGCGGAACATGAGCTCCCACTGCAACAGTCTGGCCAAAAGAGCAAGTACAATCTTTGGGTGAATAAACAGGGGAGTCCTGAGTAGCAGTAGAGAGGTTATATTACCTCTGTTTTTGGCACTGGTACGACTGCTGCAGAATATGTCCAGATCTGATGCCCACAATTCAAGAAGGATGTTGATAAATTCGAGAGGGTTAAAAGAAGAGTCACAAGACTGATTAATGGATTAGAAAACATGCCTTTTATAGTAACAGACTCAGGAGAACTTTAAGGGGTGATTTGATTACAGTCTATAAATACCTACATGGGGAACAAAGATTGAATAATGATTTCTTCAGTCTTGCAGAGAAAGGTATAAAGACAATCCAATGGCTGGAAGTTGAAACTACACTAATTCAAACTGGAAATAAGGTGTAAATTTGTAACCGTGAGAGTAATTAACTGTTGGAACAACTTACGAAGAGTCATGGTGACCATTTCTAAATAAAGATTGGATGATCTAAAAGATCTGCTCTAGGAATTCTATTGGGGAGGTTCTATGGCCTGTTTGTTATGCAGGAGGTCAGCATAAGTCAGGGGTGGGCAAACTACGGCCTGTGGGTCGGATCCATCCCGCGAGCTGTTTTAAGCCGGTCTCTGAGCCGCACCAAGCAGCTCAGCCCCGCTCCGGCAAGGGCGCTGGGTCGGGGGCCACACCCCTGAGCCTCTCCCCATGCCCCAACTCCCTGCCCCAGCCCTGATCCCCCTCCCACTCTCTAAACCCCTCGATCCCAGCCTGGAGCACCCCAAACCCCTCATCCCTAGCCCCACCCCTGAGCCCGCACCGCCAGCTGGAACCTGAACACCTTTCCACACCCCTGCCCTGATCTCCCTCCTGCTCTCCGAACCCCTCAGTCCCAGCCCAGAGCACCCTCCTACACCCCAAACTCCTCATCCTCAGCCCCATCCCAGAACCCACACCCTGTCCCGGACCCCAACCCCGATTTTGTGAGCATTCAGGGCCCTCCATACAATTTCTATTCCCTGATGTGGCCTTCGGGCCAAAAAGTTTGCCCACCCCTGGCCTAAGTGATCACAATGGTCTCTTCTGGCCTTGGCATATATGAATACATATCATCATCTGGCTGTGCAAAATGAATGTAGGAGACTGACATGCTAGTTGTGTACATCCCAAAATCCCCTTACCTGAGAAAGATTACACAATATTTTGGCTGTGAATAGATCCTTCACAACTGAATAAAAGTTTCATATTACATTTAATCCAATATCATCCTGCATTTTGCTTCATGCACCTTAGGTTTAACTTCTTAATGAAATTGTACTTTGAAGCGTTTTTGACATTTTTAACGAACCTGACGTTCAAATTAGATTTCTGATCGCTAAACAATATTCAGTTATGTGAAAAATAAAAATAAAATAAGTAAAGGATTCATTATTTAAGCAATGTGACAAAAGAGGCAGTATATTTCTCTACTATTTAAGCAATGTGCTATGACAGGGAATGCATTTCTGTACAATTGCATCATGCTTTATGTGGTGTTACAAGGTTAAGGGCTGAGTGACTCTAACCACTTGAAAAGTGCAATAATCTTCTAAAAAGACAGTGCCTGGAGTATCTTAATGCTGTGATAAAATGGAACTAGTGGAGTATACACTCCAATATACAGCATGGATATAGTCAATGTAAATTATTGTTGAATTTTAGAAGTTAGAGTTTTACTAATTGAATTAATCCTTGTACATTAATAACACTCTAGGAAATTTACCAAAAATGTACAGTTCTTTGTTTTTATCAAGATCATAAGTACCCATGACATGGACATCAGACACCCAGACTGCAGCTTTACTGAAAATCTACAAGACATCACATATGATTTCTGATAATGGTGGAAGAATTCAAATCTGATAGCCCATTCCAAAGACCCACTTACAAATATGTATTACAAATAAAATAAGGAGGTTCATCACCCATGTTTTTAATGACCATTGATATAAATCTGACATCATTGACAGGCAAATCTCCTTTGCTAACCACAATTCTAAAGCTACTTCATCTTTCATAAAGAGTATTAAACCTCTTCAATGACATTTTAAATCCTTATTGGAAATGGTCTTTGGAGAAGAACTGGGCAAGAAATTGTGTGAATGCTACAAAACTGAATATCCAAATTATTTTAATTCCCTTCTCCCGCCCCCCAAAATATTCAGGGAGCTTTGTAAGTCACTAGTAGCAAAGCAGAAACAGAAAACTAGCTCTCAATATTAGCATAACACTCCTAACTATGCCTTTACTGAGCTGTAGTAACACTCTATTGTCAAGCCTCTCCACAGTGCAGAGATTAGTGAACAAAGGGTCTGTCTACACTGCAATTAGACACCTGCGGCTGGCCTGAGCCAGCTCACTTGGGCTTGCGGGGCTCAGGCTAAGAAGCCATTTAATTGCGCTTTAGATGTTTGGGCTTGGGTTGCAGCCCCAGCTCTGGGACACTGGGACATACTCCGTTTTTTGGGGGGAGCAGGAGTTGTCTATCCTTGCATAGAGCAACTTTCAGGAGTGAGACATTTATATGGCTAATGAGAACATCCACAGCTACATTAAACAGAGGAGAGAGAAAAAAAGAAAATGAGCCCTCATGATTCAGGGCATCAGCCAACCACTAAGTGATAGTGTTAGAAATCAATTTCCCCTGTAGAAAGGTTCTCTGAAACATCTGGGACTGGCCACTGTCAGAGACATAACTAGTTGGATACAGGTCTAATCTGGCAATTTCCATGTTCCATAGACAGTTGACCATCTGGATATCATGCAATTGTATCCCCAAAATTGCAAGTGTAAAATAAGACCCTTTTCCATGTTTAGTCCTAAAAACATTTTTTTTTTACTTTAAAATGCAACTTAGGATGCAAAAAACCCTCCCTCACAAACTCCCACCTCATAACCCTTAAAAATGATTTGCCTTCTGGCTTTTTTCAGGACACTCTCAAGCCATGATTTCATCTTTTCTCTGCACCAATTGGGCTAGACACTTGCTTTATTTTAATTAAAGCGGAAAGTCTCACATAATCACAGGACTCCAGGAACTGGGGCTTTAACAGTGACACCAAATATTCTTAGACTTGTGATGAAATGTGTGGACATCTACTTTCTGCCTTTATCTGCTGGACTCCACATTTTCCTTTCGGTAAAGGATTGGCCCAAGCACCATGTTTTAAAATTGATGTCAAGGGAATAATTACTGAATCTAAACCACAGCTCAAATGATTTTCATTCCATAACTGACTATATACCCTAGAGAAAAGTACAGTGTATTTACCTACAGTATCAAAATACTATATTTTGCTCTCGTCCACAAAAAATCAGATAAGGAGCAGTTATTTATCAGCTACAGAGACTCGGGAGAGCTTAATACTTTGTCACCTGAGACATATGTCTGACATGTATTCCCCATGCAGAGGGGAATGCAGTATCACAGAAACTCATATCTAGGTCAGACTATTGTTTTGATAGATGGAAACTTCTGAAAAAGAATTCTAAACTGGAGTAACTTTAATTAAAGCATAAAATGTATTGTCAAGGATGCTGAATGACATATGCTTTGTCTAACATATAAAACCTGCACATAATTAAAAAGTGTTCCTTTACAATAACACTAGTAATCAAAAACCTGAATTATTGTGCATATGAGATTTTGAATTATTGCCACGTCAACATTAGCAAATCAAAATGCATGCCCATCAACTCTTTACTGTAAAATTTATACAAGACTGCATAAAAACAGAGTGGGGTAATGTTTGAGTCGTGTGTCCTTGTTATCAATTACAATGATAATATTGTGAAAGCATTACAATCTTTTCAATTTAAGCATACTGTTTAATCAGGACACAGTGTTTGTCTAGAGACTGTAACCAGAGACTTGGAACTAAAGCCCTTATTTTTTTAATGTGAAGAATTCGTTGCTATTCCACCAACAGGCACTGGACTTCACCAGATAAATGTAAATATGTAACGCCATATTTGTCACTATGATTCTTGGCTGAGAGAGTAGGTGGCGCTTTCGCACTGGCCTTCCAATGCACCAGCAGCCATAGGCAGGTATAGGCAGACAAGGGATGTCCCACTCAGAGCTGGGGGAGACTGGGAGGCAGATTATGAGCCACAATCTCCTTCCCAGTCCGCTCCAGGGGCAGCATGTTGTTCGGGGCTGGAATCAAAGGCTCAATTCAGTCCTTAACAGGACTTTTGTCCTGATTTTCCTCTGTTGGGACCCTCAGCCTCCCTTGCTATGTATATTAATACCGTGCACTGGGAGCAGAGTTTCTGGAAGATGAATGATCATTTTTATCTTCTGTGAGGTTATATAAAAGTAATTTGAAGTTGTTTTTTTTTAAAGGGAATAACTGACAGTTTAAAAATTAATGATCAGTAAATTACATTTTCACACAGCTAGAGTGCAATGTTAAGGATCACATTAGTGGGTGACTGGATGGCTCACAGGCTTGACAGTAGGTTCTAGAGCTTTTTGAATTTTGTTAATCATCATAACATGCAGTTTGGGACTTTAAAAAAAACACCACCACACTATGACGTGTTTTATTTGACCTCAAAGTTTCTGCATTTCAGTGTCTGGGAAAGATTCATTCTCCTTGCAAAGAAACAAATACACAATACGATTTATCAGCTGCCTCCCCCTTGCTTAAAGCAATGTACAATAAAACAAGAGGGGAGCGTCCAACCCACAGCCCTGAAGTGATCTGAACACCACATCTGAACTGTGAAAGATGTCACAGTGCTACATTAAGAAACAGATGGAGTGAGCACAAAACAAGTCACAGAAAAGCTAGCGTGAAGGAACAGTAATCAAGGTTGTGATGTTCAAGGCAGACTAGGGGATTCAGACACATTAAACTTAGCCTTAGATACATCTTCTGTTATGTCTACACCAGTGGTTCTCAACCTATTTACCACTGTGGGCTGCATATGCAATTCTCTCTGTGTTATGTGTGCTGCAGCCACACAATATATACTACCTGTATGCCCTGAGGATGTCACATGGGCCACAGCTGTGTGCTGATTGGGCCACAAGATGTCAGCAAAACTTATGTCGCTCAGGAGTGTGAGTATTCCACCACCTGAGCAACATAAATGACACCGACAAACGCTCATGTGCATAGAGCTACGTTGGCGGGAGAGCTTCTCCGCCTAATATAGCTTCTGCCACTCATGGAGGTGGGTTTTTTAGGCTGACGGGAGAGCTTCTTCACCACATGTGCTACAGCTGCACCACTGCATGTATAGACTTGGCCTAAATCACAGGCTGCTTTGTAAATCTCAACCCAGATCTCTATGTAATACAACATTGGATAAGGGTCCCTCTATTGGCCCTCGGTAACCAATATTACCCTTGCTGACAAGGGAACTTGGTTACAAAATGATTTTGCAGTGAGGGCAACAGAAATGTAACCTGAAGACCCTCTTTCTCATGGAGATCTGTATTAATCACTGCGAGTTAGGGCTTAGCCCTGCCCTCTGATAGGTTGTGAAATACTGTTTACAAGCATCTGCTTGGAAAGTATTTTAAATTACTGTCCTTTCCACAGGACTAATAAGCATAGCTTAGTAATGGTGAACGTTATTAGTCGCCTGGATTGGCTTTGAGGCATATGGTTGAGATTCCAAAGCCACCTCTGGGATTTAGAGGTACATGGGCATCCAAATCTCATGTGGCCTTGAAAATCCCAGTAAAAAAATTACTCAAACTACTACGCTGCACACACTACTGCTTGAAACTAATGTGACCCATCTTCTGTATCGAGTTGGGGGAAATGAATAGAGTACTAGTCATTATTCGGTTACAAAACTGACTATCAACTGTTGCCAAAAGCCATAATTTGCTATGGTGTTTTTAAAATGACACCACCTCTACCTAAATTAAGATTTTCTGCAATGATCATTGCAATATTCAATACTGGTGATAAACGAATATAAACACAAGATTACAGTCATTTCTTGTTTCGAGACTCTTAAGAGAAAACTGATTAGGAAATAACATTCTGTAAAAAGCAAACATCGTATTAAATTAATTCCTAAACACATCTGTGAAGCAAATCCAGCAAAAGCTTGATCTACAGTAATAATGAAAATCTTAGTCAATTTCTCAACCGCTAAGTAAATCAGACAAACAAACAAGCAAAAGCAGATGAATGGTTTTACCCTGTAAAAGTGCAAAAGCAAAATGCAAAGTTTACTGTCTTCTTGGGGCCACCTTTGATTTTCCACAGCTGGATGAGATCAGAAGAGACAGGGCTGGCTCCAGGGGTTTTGCTGCCCCCAAGCAGCCAAAAAAAAAAAAAAAAAAGAAGTCGCGATCTGCAGCAATTCAGCGGGAGGTCCTTCGCTCCGACCGGGAGTGAGGGACCCTCCGCCAAATTGCCGCCAAATAGCTGGACCTGCCACCCCTCTCCGAAGTGGCCGCCCCAAGCACTTGTTTGCTAAGCTGGTGCCTGGAGCCAGCCCTGAGAAGAGAGTACTCAAATTTCCCAGCTTTTGGGGATTTATTTCACAATCTCACCACGATGCTCTTTTCTCACATACACGTTATTATTTGTATTGTGTTAGTTCAGAAAGAACCAATCAGGATCTGCGCATTGTTACTCTAGGGTCTGTACAGCTACATAAGAAATCACAATCCCTAAAACCAAAAGCTTACAACAGAAACAGATATGGGGCGAGATGAATACGATCTAACACACCGTGTTAAATGTGCATCGTAAACATTTTATATACTTTAAAACTTTTTTTTTTTTAAATTCAGCTATACCCAACTGAACAGATCCCAGGGAGGGATTTAAAGGAGAGATCATTACAGGTCATTTCAGAGAGGTTGTTTCATACATAGGGGGCAGTTAACAAAAAACGAGTGTGTGCAGTATAGCAGGATTTACCTAAACCATCAGCTGAGAATCACAGCTGTTCATTTAAACTTGAGATATTACCCTTTATAAGGCCACAAACCAAATGCACGATAAAGGAACTGAAAATGAGCTCAATATAAGCACAGCACAAACCTCACTGGTGGCACTGAGAACTGCTGTTCACCTTCTCTTAGCCAGCATTCAGTGGAGTTTCTTCCAGCGATGAACTTCCATTTTATTTCAGTTGCCATTTTAGTGCTAAATTTGGTCTGCTTGGGAAAACTAATGTATATACTTACCATAGAAAACATGGTAATGTGTGCCTGTAGTCTTGCCAGTAATGGCCTTGTAAACTACTAGTTAAAAATAGATTATTCATGCTAAAGGATAATGGAGGTGTACCCAAAGAACCCAGTGCAATGCCTACTGCAACTGATAAACAGACATTAGTGGGTGTTGGACTCAGGCAATGGTGGGCCATTGCTGATTGATGGGATATACAAGGAAAGATGTACAAACCAAGCCCCTTTATATCAAGGGCTACATCAACAAAGGGGACTTAGGCTCACCATTGCAATACATAAATTTATGGAATTCTCAGCCGCGAGTTAGGTGCCTGGGCTCCATATGTAATGCATGGGGAGAGACAGGGGCCTAAAAAAGGGATTCACAGAAGCCAGCAAGCTGAGCTGCCTAAACTAGCCAGTAGGAAATGCAGAGGAGATGGGCGGGCCGAAAGCCCCAGCCCTCAAAAGGGCATTCGGTGCCTAACTCTAGACTGGAGGGAGGTGCCTTCACAGGCATGAACCCTCTCCTGGAGTTAGGCACCTAAACAGGTCACTCCTTTCTTGCAAAAAATGATGGCAGTGGGGGTAGTCTTCTAGCCAGTGGCCCAGTGGTTAGAGCACTCACCCAGGATGTGGGAGACCCAAGTTCAAATCTGCCCTCTGCCTGTTCTAGAGCAAGGACTTGAACCCAGGTGTCCCACATCCCAGGTAAGCGCCTTAAGCCCTGGGATGAATATCTCAGTGTCTCCTATTGAAGCTGTTCCACTTTATATAAAATACTTAACTATTCATAGAGCCAGAGAGAGAATGACCAGAACAGTCTATTGCACACACCTGTGGACCCAGATTCCAGACCCTGCGCTAATAAATATTTAAGTATTTCATACAAAGTGAAACAGCTTCAACAGGAGTGAGAGACAGCCCCACTCCTGAATACCCCATAGCTTAGGGCACTCACCTACGAGACAGGGGATCTCGGTCCCTACTCTAAATCAGATAGAGTAAGGATTTGAGGCAGTGCCTCCCACATCCTGGGTAAGTGCTCTACCTCCTGTGTATTAGGGTGTCAGGGCAGAGCCACCACATCATCCTCAGCTGCATTCTGTGCGGTGCCCAATCTGCAAGACATGCTCTTAGATGGCCTCTGACAATACGTACAGGGGAACTCCTAGTTTGTTAATCTGCCTTGGTTTAGGTACTGAGCGGCCTGGCGGCATCAGGAGGTAGGCAGCCATGTGCAGGTACACAGGCAGAATTTAACTGCTATGGGGACTTCAGGAGACTACAGGGTTAGGTGGTAACTATGCAGGTATTCTCAGGACCTAAATTTTGGATTTAGGCATCTAAAGTGGCAATTAGGTGCTTAAATCCTTTTGTAGATCTAGCTTCAAGTTCCTGTCCAGAAAGGCCCTGGGGAGAAAATGTCTAACCCACATTTCCTTGGGGGTCATCAATGAATAGGACCCTACCCACAATTTTGGCCCTTTGAGAGCACACAAAGTACTCGTTTGTTTTGGAGATTATCAATGAGTCCCTTGAAATATAGCTACAGATGGCCTTTGTCAAATCAATCACATTTAAATCTTGATGTTGGTAAAAGCAGTTGAGTAGTCTTGAAAAGGTGTTGAAAAAGAACAGCACCAGAGTACCCTGCAGCATTATAAATAGCTCTTAGCTTGGTGACATCTGAAAGCGCTTTCAAAGAGCAGAGCAAAGGCTTTTGGTTTGCTTCAGCCTAATTAAAATGTTTAAAAAGCATTTAATTACAATATGCCAAACAATACAAATGTAAAGATCTTTCCTACAGAGACTGCGTGATGAATTGAATTTATTTTTTTTTAATCAAACCCTTGGCAAGCAGTGTGGATTTCTTGTTTGTAAACAACTATACTAATGCTAAACATATTTATTCATGGCTTGACAAGAAATATTGCTGTAATTAATCATTTCCCTATCTAATTTAGACAAAATAAAAAAAACAAAAACAGAACTTGTACCCCTCTCCCATTATGAAATAGTCAGCTACACCCAAATGAATAATTATCTGAATTATCAACTATCTACACATGTGCAGCTCTTTTCAGTCCAAACAATGCCAGACCCTTGATGCGTGTTGGTAATCTCATACACACTCACTTACTCTTTGTTTTAACTAAGAAAATCTCCTTATATATTAAATACGCTCACAATCATGAACTATTAAAACTATTGTTTCAAGTTATCTATTTATTGCAGGCTTCCCTATTTATATTCATTGCTAAGATGCCAACTCTGTATTATTTGTGAAGTGTCTGCTTGAGTGGGGGGAAAATGTTAAAGGCCATGGGTTAAGATTAATTCTTTGAAAATAAGGTAACACTTTAAAGCTGTGGAAAGTCGTCACTGGAATTAGCTCCTAAAACAGTGCCTAGCTTTGAAAACTAAAAGAACTGAGTTAATAGAAAAATATTCATTAATACGTATTTAGTTTTCCAAGTCTAAATAGTTTGAAATTGTAAGAGTGGTTTGATTTTTATATGTAAACATTTGTAGACCTCAAAGGTTGTGCAATATAACCTTTCATGCTAGAACTTTCTTCCTGGTTCTCAAATGTAGCCATTAGGAGTTAACATGAAACACAGCAAACTAACATGGTTATGCAAAAAAGATAAAACTCCTTGTGAAAAATGTAATATCAGTCAAAAGAAAAGGAAATTTAAACTCCTGATTGAGTGTGTTTTTGCATATAAAGGCAGTGTACCTATATTATTTTGGGGAAGTTCTGTGGCCTGCGTTATACAGGTCAGACTGGATGATCACAATGGTCCCTTCTGGCCTTGGAATCTATGAATATATTTTTGAACTTAAATGGAGAAAAATACAACTACATTTACAAAGTTATTGTACACAAAAAGAATAATCTGATCTGTAAAAAGGTGCAGGCATATTACACAAGTGACAACTTTAACAAGACAAGATCTTCTGCAGCCAAAAAATTAAAATAATGAGACAAAAGCCCTTACTTCATGCCAGAGGCCTAGCACGGAATAGCATGATTACACCACTACTTTCTGAATGCTCCTTTTGATTCGGGTTGACTCTGGAGTTAACAAAACAACATATTCCATGAGGAAACTACAAAGTCTGTCCCGCTTAAAAGACAAACACTTTGTTTAAATTTCAATATTATAAATAAACTACAGAAAGTATATTTTTGGCAGAGTGATGGGGGAACAAAAGGGTAGGAACAATTCAATTTTAGAATTCTCCTACATTCCTTGAAGTGGAAGGAATAATTCTAGAGTAACCGCAGATGATAATACGTTTATTATGGAAGCCTTACATTGTTGTTTGTCTTCAGTGTCTGCTGCTGACAGATAGACCCATTTATAATCCTTTGCCAGCCTAAAACTGGCAAATTCTTTTGAATTAGTCCCCAAACTTGAGCTGACCAATTCAATTCTTTCCACAAATGACTGGGCAGCATTTCAAAACTTTGCTTAGAGAAAGTAAAAAGTCCTATATCTTGGCTAACAGAGGGACTCCATGGGCTTTTCCCCAGTGTTCGTTGGAATGTTGATTCTTTTGAGTTTTAAGGAAAATCTGGATGCACAGTTAAAAAAAAAAATACAATTACATTTATTTTGTAAAAAATCCCCCAACCCAAATCTTAACACTCCTTTCCACCCTCTCAAACTTCAGGGTCCAAACTACCGTAACATGATACTGTGCATCTCTAACTCCATAGGGAATTTTTAACAAGCAGACTCCAAGAAATTGCCATTGTCTAGCCCATTACTTGCTACAGAAAGAAGGCTTGGAGTAGACAAGACTTGAACACACAGTGAATTCAACAGACTTTTTGATCACATTCATGATAATTTTCCTCCTCTCAAAGGTTCTCAGGCTCCCATTGTTCCCACCCAGAGAACGCAGTCCCATGGAAACCCTTTACTGAAAGGCTCTCAATGTATTTTACCTGAAAATGCAACAAAAGTTATGTTCAAATAGTCTGTTCTGGCAGCTACGATAAGAGGTGCAGCAGGTTACTACATTACTCCTTTGCTTTGGGACTTTTTTTTTTTTTTTAAAGGTTCTGTGAAATTAGTTTGATGTTCTATCAAATCCCCCATGCATCAATGATCAAATCTCTCTCACAGTGTGGAGTAACTGCCAATCTGAATACCTGAAAGACCACTAGTGCAATCAGAAGGGGGATGCAAAGCAGGATTGAAGAGCACTGGAAAACGTGTGTGTGGTGGGCCCTAGCCAGGGCTACTAGAAAATTACTTTAATAAATACCCAAATTCTTTAGAGTCATATCTGCCACCATTTAGTGGTTTTTCCAATATCCAGATGCAAAAAACAAAACAAAACAATGTTTGATACACCAAGGGGCTTTTACCACTCAGAACTGAGGAAATAAATACATGAATGTCAACAAATCATGGTTGCACAGAAGTATTAAGCAATAGATACACGCTTTTATACAGGTCCCTCACAAGAGCCTATTGATGAAATAGTCACGGGGCACAGCATTATGATGGATCAAAAAACTGGTTAGGATATAGGGAACAAAGAGTAAGATTAAGTGGTCAATTTTCATCATGCCAAAATGTTAACAGTGAGGTGCCTCAAGGTTCTGTAATAGGTCCAATGTCTAACACAAAACAATATTCATAAAGGGGAAGGAACACAAGCCAGAATAGGGAAAGAACAGGTTAAAGAATATTCAGATAAATTAGATGCACCAAGTTTGCAAGGCCTGATGAAATTCATCCTAGAGTACTTAGAGAGACTGAAAAATTGGGATTCTTGACCTTACAAAGTAGATGAGTAAAAGGGGACATGATAAAAATATATAAAATGAACAGTCTAGAGAAGGTAGAGTGAGGGTTTTTTTCCCTTCCCAGTCTCATAAAACAAGAACATGTAGCCATTCAATTTAACTAGAAGTGACAAATTGAAAATTGATAAAAGGAAATACATGTAATTAGACTGTGAAACTCATTGTCACGGGAAGTTGTTATGGCCATGAACTTCACAAGATTCAAAAAGTGATTGGACATTCATCTGGTCCTGGTCCCAGTCAGAAGAAAGGATATTGGATGATATGGACCTTGAGTCTGATCCATACTGGGTCAGACCAAAGGTCCATCTAGCCCAGTATCCTGTCTTCTGACAGTGGCCAATGCCAGGTGCCCCAGAGGGAATGAACAGAACAGGTAATCATCAAGTGATCCATCCTGTTGCCCATTCCCAGCTTCTGGAAAACGGAGGTTAGGGACACCATCTCAGCCCATCCTGGGTATTAGCCATTGATGGAGCTATCCTCCATGAATTTATCTAGTTCTTCTTTGAACCCTGTTATGATCTTGGCCTTCACAACATCCTCTGGCAAGGAGTTCCACAGGCTGACTGTGTGCTGTGTGAAAAAATACTTTGTTTTAAACCTGCTGCCCATTAATTTCATTTGGTGGCCCCTAGTGCTTCTGTTATGAAAAGGGGTAAATAACACTTCCTTATTTACTTTCTCCACACCAGTCATGATTTTATAGACCTCTATCATATCCTCCCTTGGTCATCTCTTTTCCAAGCTGAAAAGTCCCAGTTTTATTAATCTCCCATCATACGGCAGCTGTTCCATACCCCTAATCATTTTTATTGCTCTTTTCTGAACCTTTTCCAAGTTTGATACATCTTTTTTTGACCACATCTGCACACACTATTCAAGATGTGGGTGCACCATGGATTTATATAGATGCAATATGATATTTTCTGTCTTATTATCAATCCCTTTTTTAATGATTCCCAACATTCTGTTAGCTTTTTTGACTGCCACTGAAAATTGAGTGGATTTTTCAGAGAACTATCCACAATGAATCCAAAATCTCTTTCTTGAATGGTAACAGATAATTTAGACCCCATCATTTTATATAAATAATTGGGATGATGTTTTCCAATGTGCATTATTTTGCATTTATCAACATTGAATTTATCCAGTATGTCAATCCTGTGATCCTATAACAGTAAATTTATTTCCCCCTATTTGGATGTAGTCACAAAAAGGGTTGTACTTTTCCATGTCTGAATAATACTGACAAAACCCACCATTCATGCAAAATCCAAATAATCAAAGTCTGGATCACAAAGGGACAATCCTAATGCGTGTGCAAACTCTTAAGCAACTGAGGAGCTGTACAATTTTATATACTCTAAAAGGAGAAGAGATTAGGAGACACTGAACTACTGCTGTTCCGTGAATTAAAGCAGAAAACAGGTGGGCTACTTCGCAGGATAATCAACACCGATATATTTATACTCTTATCAAGTTAGCACATTACAGAATCGAAAACATTTACTTGCTCACATACACAGAATGTTCGTTTCCAGTTACCTTCATCAAAAGTACCAAATATATGAAAACCTAATTAACTTTAAATGCTGTAATTCCATGAAAGCGAATTATTCTCTCATTGCCCTGATGATTTATAATATATTTAACCATGTCAAGTGCATGAATAATTGACGTGTTGAATTAAAAGTTAATTAAAATAATATAAGAAAACAAATATCAAATGTTAAGATGTGCCAACTGCTGAACAGTTGTTTTGTCTGTTATTCCATACCTGCCTAATACAGGATTTTTTGCACCTTTCTCTGAACCAACTGGTAATGGCCACTGTTGGACACGTACTCACAGATGCGTCCAACGTAGCATTTTCTATGTTCCTACATTATGGAATAAACATAGGACAAAATTAAAGGAGAAGCTACTATAACTACAGTAAATACATTATATTAGTGTTTTGCAAATGTGATTTATCAGCAATTTTCTTTTTAACGAGTTCTCGAGTCAGCCTTCCAAAGTAGGTGGTGTATCTGTTCTGTTTACACAGTGTCCAGCACAAATGGGTCCTGTTAAATAACTAGGTAATACTAGATGCTACGGTAATACAAATACATTATTATGCTTGTTATTGTCATCACCAAAGGGTCTGAATTCCAAGCCAGAACAGACAGCCAAAAATGTTCTCTGCTTTAGTGCTTATCACATGATTTTTTTCTTGCTATCATTTTCTGACTTTCTCCCTCTCTATAACTCAAGCTCACATGAAATTTCCCTTCCTGCAAAACAACTGTGTCCTAGTTAATCATCATTATATTCTGTCTACAATCTTACATCCTTGGTTTTGATTAATCAGGACATCAGCAAATTCAGCATCACTGATTCTCTCTTATCGTTGCAGCTGTGATGATGGCTTCTAGAAATATTGAATCTGGAAGAAAATGTTGAAATAATGCTATACTTTGAGAAATGTCTCTCCTTTTCCTTCAATGTACATCTCATGCACACGTAATAAAGCTATTTTTGAAGTCATTTCTACTTCTCAGGTTTTGAAGTTAAAGAGATGACAAGTTCTTAAAAGTGTTTGTGGGAGTCCTATCTATCTATCCAGGTTCTTGTAATGTACCCATCACTGTAGTATTGAAAATCTTAATCAAAATGATAGCACAAAATGAATTCCACAAACCATTCTAGTGGAGATGGCCATGAATGTTCCCAATGGTAAAAGTGAAGGAAGTGTTCAGGTTTCTCTAAACATTTGCAGCTGAAATAAAGAGCCTATCTTCAACTCTAACTGTGACAGCACAGTTGTCTGGCATAGTTAAGAACACAGCCATGTTCCAACAACATCTTTTCATTGTTGTGTGGGCAGACCAGACTGTGCTAAAACTGTTAGGAAATTGTGAGACACCTTAGGTCATGACATGCGTTAATGAACACAGTTCTATAACCATGCTGTCCCATCCATACTTCAAACAAAAATTGTTTTTTAGAACATGAAAGCCCTTAACCATGCCAGACATTTGGGAGTTGGCAGTTAGGCTCCTAGTGCAGACAGGCCCTCAGAGAAACCGAATGACATTTTACAGATTTTTGGACAGCACTTTCAGTTTTCCAATTACTAAAAGCATCAACTAGTAGTTGCCTTTTGTGCAATAAAATACTAAAATAGTCACTTGTTTCTCATCAATTTTTCATTTCCACAAGCAGAAGTCTTCTCTGTGACCATGCAGTGCCAGTACAGACTCATTTTGGCAGCGTTCAACACTGGACACATACAGATTCCTTATTTTTCAATTTCACTGTGTAGCTTCCTGTGCAACTTGGACACATCAACCACAGCACCAGACAACTTTTCACCAGAAACTTGTAACTTGACATATACCTTTGCTTGCCTTAGGCTTAAACTGATTAATTCATCTTTCACTTGTGATAAAGTCTTGCATTTTAAATGCTTTAGTAAGAAGAGGCAGCCTTCATGAACTGGACCAGAAAAAGGAAGCTATCTGGACGCTTTTTACACTTAAAATGAAAGAATATGGTAGAATCCAGAGTCATGCAATCCGAAATAGTCTATGATTTAAATTTGGCTGTTTGTGTGTGTGCAGGTTCAGTTTTGCCTATATTCTTTTCAATGTTCAATATGGAGACTGCGCTAATACTACAATGCAATGTTTTAGTCCTTTTACCTCTCAACATTTGTCATCTACCTCTGACTAGAGCAGTGATGAGAGGACTACTGGAATGCTGAGTTTAGTTCTGGTGTTCTCACTTTACAAAGGATACTGCAAATGGGAGATGTTTCAGAAAAAAGCCACAAGAATTATTCAAGGTGTACAAAACACACTTTGCAGTGAGAGACAAAGAGCTCAATTTATTAAATTATTGCTGAGAAGGTTAAGAGGCAACTTCTGCCTAGAGAGGGAGAAGATATCTGGTGCTTCTGGGCATCAACAGAATGCAAGGACAGGAAGTAGAAGCCAGAAAAATTCAAATTGTATATAAGGTGCAAACTTTTAATAGTGAGAGTAATTAAACTCTGGAACAGCTTAGAAAGGGATGCGATAGATTTCCCTATCAAGTGAAGTCTTTAAATCAAAGATGAATGCTGTTCTAAAAGATATGTTCTAGTTGAATGATAGGGCGTCGGGCTCAATGCAGGAATTAGTGGGTGATGTGTTATTCAGACTAGATGATCATAATGGTCTCTTCTGACTTAGCAACTTATGAATCAAGATGAAAACAGATTGTTTTTTCTTCTGCCATTTCTATACATCTTAGAAACACCATACAACAAAATTATATTTACAGTTTTGCTTGTTTTTTCTACAATTTAACTTGGATACAGAACTAGGTCCTCAGCAGATGTAAATCAAAGTAACTCTGCTGATTTCTCAGTGGAGAATTAACACCAGTGACACTAGCAGAGGGGCTGAACCATAGCTTTATCTATGGCAGTGCTCTTGCTAAAGTATCCTTTTTCTATGCAATATAAAAACTTTGCCCCTGAATTCAGTTTATGCCGTAGGTAGACAAAGAGGGTCTATTCAGAAACATGTGAGCAGTCAAAGTTGATAGGGATTCTTTGAGAACAGGTATAGTAAACTGAAGCTTTCACTAAACTGGATACACATTCTAGAGTACTAGATGCCAAAATACAGACAATTAGGAGAGTTACCGTAACACCGATGATGATGGTGCATCGAGAAGGAAACTAAAAAGGCTATGGTAATTTCAAGGTCCATTAGACACACAGTGGGTGGGGAGGAAATGAAATAGAAAAGGACAAAATCAGTAGGAAAAGAAATTTTAATTTCAAGCTTCTAAGCAGGTATTATGAATAATGCAAAGGAAAAAAGAATCCCCCAAATATTTATGCTTTTAACATTTGGAAATTAGAAACATAATCGTTAAAGGGACACTACTATCAGCATACATCCCACAAAATACTGATAAGGACAACAACTTAAAGCTCATGGCCCAATGACAATCAATTCATTCATGTCCTGGCCACTGTGCCTGCTACTTCCCCCTTCACATGTGAAGGACTCAAGGTGGAAGCTTATTGGCTGCATTGTACCCCACCTGTGTCTTTGGCTGAGGAGAGGAGAGAAGTAACCCTACTGGACAATGCCGTTCACCAACTTCCTTTCTTAGGACCTGATCCAATGCCCAGCAAAATCCACAGTCACCTAGTGATTTCAATGGGTGTTGCACTCTAAGCAGGACAAAGGAGAAGACAAAGATCTTGCTCAGTTCGCTGACAGGGGACGTAGGCAGAGCAGTCACCCTCTTGATCTTTCCTCTGCTGCACATCATGCAGGTATATCAGTACAGGGTGTCAACAACACCATTCAAAATTTCTTCCCTCTCTTCCCCAATTAGAATCCTCCCAGCTGCTAATGGTGCAAGTGTTAAGATTTACAAATTCATAAAATAATTTCATTTCCTATGATAGAAATAGCTACACAGCAACATCCTATTCAACACTAACACACTCTTGGGGAAAGAGATACCCATTGGCTTCTCTCACAACAGTGCTCAAGTGCATTGTCATCATGGTAGCACAGGAGGCAAGGGTGAGAAACTGTCAAGCTCAGAAGCTAAACGGACTACACACAAAATGCTATTCAAAAGAATAAAGTAGACAATCTGAGATGAGGGGAAAGTACTGTATTCCTCTACAGTCTGCTTTAGTGACCCTAGGTGCTATTTATAACAAAGGTAGGTAAAATAATTCAAAGAAGAATGGGGTTTTTCGGTTATCATCCTCCCTTTATTATGCGCAAAGAGCCGTGAAGATGTGAAATGCTCCGTGTTACTGTACAAATGGTGTGTAAAAGCAGCCCCTTTTTGGAAGTGAAGAGAAACATCTGTTTCTAATTACCATTGTGCATCTACTATTCCAGCTGATATTATTCTATGCTTCTTTCAAGTAAAGAACAGGAACTGAAAGTAATTTGCAGCAGCACTGGTCTGATTTTCACTACTATTTCAGAGAAAATGAGCTAAAATCAACCCTTTAAAGCTTTTCACTGTACAAGGTAAGTTCAGCAATCTAGAAACCTGGCGTTCCAATAGATGAATCCCCCACCCCCCATCCGTGCAGCTCTGAAGAGTGGTAGAAATATTGTAGCTTGCAGAGTGGACATCTGAAGACAGTGAATGCGCATTCAAAAGATACAACCCTAGACATACGTAAGGAGGGGAAGCAGCTTGAACAAACATTTACAACACTCCTAAACATAGAATTAGAGTTAAGAATGTATAAAGGATAAAGGACATTAGATATTAGCCAGATCCTATTATGTCTAAATGATAAAACATTCATGCTACGTGCTAGTGCTATGTTACTCTGCCTGTTCTTGGCTATAAGCACAATCATTAATGCGCCAAAGGTTCATGTTTCTAACAATTATGTACCTGATGTTAATGGCCTTTATAGCTTAAATTGGTTAATAAAAATCAGGTGTAGGGTAAATGTAGTCTGAGAAAGGACTGGCAAAATGTGGGGACTAATCTGAAGGTTTTAACGCTTTAGGACCATGTAGTGAATACACAACCTGCATAACATGGACATCACAAAGATATCACCTCAAAACCAGCAACCCTTGTTAAATCATCTCCCCAAATGCCCACCCCCCTCAAATATTTATCTTGTAACAGAAATAATGAGCTCAGCACAAGGCACTCCCTAGAGATTAATGACCAGTTGAGGTTAATGGCCCTCAGCTATGCCTTGGGCCATCAACTCCTCCCAGCCAGTCATCAATCCCCAAAAAATGCCTTATGCTTCAATTGTTAGTGCTTAAGCATCAAGCGTGTAAATTTTCCGAGCACTAAATCTCAAAAAGTAACATTTTTTCCCCTTCAGATGCCAGTATTTCGCTAGCGCAGATGGGTCGGATGAAATGAAAGTGACTTTCTTTTATAGGGACTCTCTACAGCTTTACAAAACAGAGTTGTATTTATTTATGCTTATTCATTTGGGAAGCTTATAAATAAAACCTTTCCCTTTCAATTCTGTAAATTTCCCATCTGACAAAACAGTGACCCAAAACCCCCCTCAAAAAGAAAATTTACCAAGCCTGTCAGCAGGGAAAAGTGAACCCTCTGGGAAACATGTTTATTAGTTACTTCCTGATGCAGAACAACCAGAGGGAGCACTAGAGCACACCACCATTTCCTACAGGTCCAACAGAAGAAAAAAAATGGAATTTAAAAATGGATTAAGAGTGACACACTGCAGCCAGGTGCGGTGTGGTGCGATGGCTGTGACACTGGCCTGAGACTCAGGAGAACTGAGAGCTGTTCTAATCCTGACCTGCCATCTAACTTTGGGCAAGTCGCCTCACGGCCTTGTTTTTCTTTCCCCTCCCACTCTGCATCTGTCCTGTCTATTGTGACTGTGAGCTTCTTAGGGAAGGGAGTGTCTCTCAACTACATGTTTGCATAGCACCTCGCACAGCGAGATCCTGGTATCAGCTGGCATCTCTAGGTGCTACTGTAATACAAGCAACAATTATGGATCTGCCATGGTAGACCACTGCACTTATCCAGAGCCCCAGCAAATCAGTGCGGCTCCTATATGGCCAGCCCCGTACTTTTCAACTATCAATGGCCAATTCAGCTGGCCATAATCTTTTATTTATTTTAACAGCTACTTATACTGTCACTTAATTTTTCTGAAACCAAGATTGTACAGCATGTGAAAATTACCCTGCCCCCCATCTCAATTCCTTTTATCAGTATTTAGGAGAGTCATGATGTGTGGGAAAGCTTGGTGAATTACCTCAGACACAGGCCAATGAAAGAGCAAACCAAAAAAAAAAAAAGAATTTTTTTTTTCTTTATTCACTTTGTTACGTGGTCAATCAATTTTAATCTATTCTAATATATTCACTCAGAAGGTCAATTATCCAAATGCTTCTAATTCAGGCTGCACCTGATCTTGGCAGCCAATGAACCATTAAAAGGGCATCTGTTCTTTATTTTATATATTTATTTTTGCAATGGTTATCAAATTTCACATTCTTTCCTTTTTATACTATTCAGACTAATAAGACTTGCTTTACAAAGCACATTCAAGTTGGGTAAAAAAAAAAAAAATCTATTCTCTGAAGTCCAAAAGCAAAGAAAATTCTCTGTGGGGTTCACAGAGTCCATGAATATGACAAACACAGCAGAGTTTCATTATTTCGCAACCATTTACTTTGAGGAAAATACCACAACAGATTCTGGAAAATGTTGATATTACATTTAGCAAAAGACCATACAAAATATCAGACTATTATCATATGCATTTATATTGGCACTCAACTAGCATTAGCTGTGAAGAAAACAGGGCTACCTGTCAGACAACATCATGCACAAATTGGCAAGCTATTAGAATGCCAACTGGATGTATTCAATTAGAAAATTTACTACAGCACCAAAATGGCTTGCTTTTAAGATAAGGTAGAAATGTTGTGTGTGTTGACTGGGAGGAAAAAAACAAGACTGAACATTAACAAACATACAAAATACTTTCTCTTACTTTCAGTTATAAAGGCTGCAAATAGAGTGATTAACAACAATAAAATACTTCCTGTGAGAAAAGTCAATATTCAGAAAGAGGTAAAGAGAAGCACTGTAGAATATAGGAGTTTTGTACCTACGCGACTAGCTGTGTGACTTAGACAAAACCCTTAGGCTTGCAATCTCAAACTTAGTCACTGATTTTGGGTGCACTTGACCTGAGTCTGATTTTCTCAAGTATCGAGCACCTGCAGATCCCACTGATTTCAATTAAAATTGTGCAATGCTCAACGTATGGGAAAAAAAGAAAAAAACCCTAGAGTGTCCCCCAATTTGGGCACCAGAAACCAGTGGTTACCTTTGAAATCTGGGCCTTAACCCCTCTCTGCTTCACTTTCTCCATCTGTATGTTGGGATAATATAATACCTGCCTACCTCACAGAGATGTTGTAACCTGGAGACGCACTCAGGCACCTCAGTACAAGGCTGGAGAGTTTACTCCTGAGTCCCTCTTCACAAGTCCTGCCCGATTTATCGTGCAGTGCACTCCACTAGAGGCTCGAGTGGTTGCTGTGCCACTGTCTCCCTTAATCTGTTCTCTTAGATCCTTTCTTCCCCATAACTGTGTAGCACAGTGAAGTCCAAAGAAGTCAGCAGCACTGGGAGTACAATGTTGGGCTTTTTGAGCCAGTTTTTTAGATAATTAAATATTTAGACTAAATATAATGCAATAACTGTCCCAATGAAGGTAGAACTCATTGCTTCTAGACCCCCTACTTATTTGGCAAATGCTCCTTTGAAGTACTGTCATTTATTGCAACCTTTCAAGCCCCCTGTCCTCATCCTCCACGCATGCATCATCTCCTCCCCCGCAAAATAAATACTCAACATAGCATATGGTTTATGGTATAATAGGTTGGGACTAGATCTCCTGCATTCTCACATTTACCTCCTCATTTCTTCTGCTACTTAAAGTTTTATTTAAAAAAATTAGTCACCATAATAAATTATTAGACCATTAAAGTTGTCTCTTTTTTACAACTCCAATGTTTAATCCTAGCATACGCAGTTTTGCCTCGCTAAATAATTTTGCTCCCTCCCCAATATTCACACCTTTCAAATATTTGAAGATGCTGATCATGTCTCTCCTCCCACTTAGAGCAAGTTTTTAATTATTTTAGTCTTTCCTCATAAGTCAGTCACCTCCCAATGTCAATTATTTTTGCTGCTCTTCGCCACACTCCTTCAATTTATAGAGACATAGAAGTTTTATGAATGGAGTGAACCAGCCATCTATGTCTCTGGCCCAGTTTATTGAATCCTAAATGGAAATGATTTGAAAAGAAAGGAAAAATAAAGCTTTCCCCATCCACATGTTTACAGACAACTACCAAAGTTCACCATGGCCTTTAAAAATATTTACAAGAGGAAAATCCTGAATATTTTTACTATACTTTAGGGTCAGATAGTGCTTGAGAATCTCTGGACTAGAGAATAGCAGCAATATGTTGGGGGGTACTTGCACCTGTTATGAGACACATGGAAAATTGGTGTGTGTGTGTGTGTGTGTGTGTGTGTGTGTGTGTGTGTGTGTGTGTGTGTGTGTGTGTGTGTGTGTGTGTGTGTGTGTGTGTGTGTGTGAGAGAGTGAGAGAGAGAGAGAGAGAGAGAGAATGAAGAATATAAATTAACATGGGATGGTGTGGGATCCTATGCTGAGAATTTAGAGTGACAGCATCTCTCATGGGTACCAGAAATATATATGAATTATGCAGGTTCCCCCAAACAAGTTACAATAGTAATAAAGCTATAGGATCCCACATCAGGAAATATATTATTTTATGTCATTTAGTTTGTTTAGCATTTTTGTTGCTGTTCTTTTTGCCTCTTCAGATTTTCCCCGTTGAAGGAAACTGGTTTCTACGGAAACAATGTTGCCATTGATATGGCATCCACACGCTCAGTATATAGTCAGTTTACCTAGTGTTTCGAAATGTATATGGCAGTTTAAGAAATCGGAGAATTCTGTGAGGGTTATGACGACTGCTACAGCCCTGGCCAAGTCTCCTCTAGTGGACAGTCACCAGGCTACTGTACTGGACCAAACCTTTGGATCCCATGAGCTTCCAGCTGGGACAGAGCCCAGAAACTGCCTCTAAGTCTGGCCTCCCAGGCACACTCCCGGGGTAGACTCCCCTTGGCACGTCTCCTTGAGATGAGAGATACCACAGTCCAACTGTCCTCAGCACTGAGACCAGTGCTGAATCTCCCAAGCCTCCCCAATAGCTTACGCATGCTCCCTCAATGCCCACCCCTGTGGGCACTCTGGGTTATAGTTTAACTCTAACATGACAGTTAAAACAAGGAAACCAGGGTTTGCAAAGTAACTTCTTAAACACACGGACAAACTCTACTCATAGATGGCACAAGAGAGAGACAGATATAGGCAAAAAAAACCTCCAGCACATAATCTCCCTCAGTCCAGTTTCATACTCTGTTGTGAGTCTCTGGTCCCTCCACTCTTTTTGCTGAGTCATCCGGCTCCGGTGATAAAATGGCTCCCCTTACTTGGAGAATATACCACTTTTAAAAGCAGTCTGACACCTTTTGCTGTCCTGCTGAGATTTTCCAGGCTGCAACCCCATAGGAGATCCCTGGCACAGAATTGTTAACAGTCAATGGCTGTATTTGTAACAACCCCATTGTTCTACCAGGACAAGAGCTATCCATTGTTGATGGCTCCTCCATGGCCCTATTTCAGTTGCTCAGACATGGCTTGTTTTCTGCTACAAAATGGTAGTTCTAATCCACAAAAAATGTTACAATCATAAATGCTATTCATAAAACCAAGAAAAAGTCATAAGCTTATATAGAGATACTCCCCAAACTGTCACAATGACCGTGTGTGATGTGTGGTTTAAAATATATATATTACATACACATAGCTAACAGCTTGATTTCTGGGATGCGTAAAACAAATACCAAGCACTGAATGCTGGTTATATATTTTAAACTGAGGATGCATTGCTATACCGACAAGGTTGTAAAAAACATTTTTGTTCCCTTTGCATTGAAAAGAACTATGTGATCTTGTGTAGTAAGGGCCTTATCTGATCTTATTGAAACCAGTGCAAATCACGAGTAACTGCAGCAATGTCAGTGGAGTGTCACTAGTACAAAACGGATTTCAATGATAGGAGAATCTGGCCCTAACTGTGTGTGTGCTGAAACAAATCTCTTTTCTTCCTATTATAGTTTTGAAATTTCACAGCTAATTCTTGTAAAAGAAAAACTTCAGAATTATTGTTAATTCCAGCCATAGAATAATCATATTTGTAGTGCTCAAAATAAAAGGCACTTTTCCCTGCTGACTGGCATTTCAACTGCGAGTAAATCTCATCTGCTTCAAAAGAAGAGTGGGGAACTGGGCCCAATTCACCATTGCATGGACATATGTATAACACTTACTCATTCACCTAGTTCCTCTGACATCCAGGAAAGTAGTTACATGAGTAAGGACCATAGGATTGGGCCCAGGATTTACAGACACTAAGGAAATGATCATCAATTATTGAGCACGCAGGTCAAAAGCCAGAGAAAGTGTTCCTGTAACAGTGTGAATCACTTGGAAAGCGTATACCATTTCAAACCCCAAATCAACCTTTTGTCTTTGCCACATACTATATTAGAAAATTCATGAGCAGAACTGGCAAATATTAACTCAAAAAGTCTCAAATCAGTGGTAAAATAGGTGGTAGATTGCAGCAGAATAAAAGCACTATGAAGCAGCAGGATTGGGGGAAGAGGAAAATGATTACCGTTAAAGTAATTTGGGTCCCCTTTGTGACAGAGTGGGATATTTCTGTGTCAAATGATGAATGCTATGCTGTACCATGAGTTAACTAATAGCTCAGTGACTGAACAAGCCTGTCTTGCATTCTGAACAGCTGCCCTACCCAGGAAAGGTGCTTGACACCTCGTTGAAGGACTATCACTGAGAATCTACCAACCCTGTAATCTGGGACCACTGACTTTGGTTCTCTCTCAACTGCTGATTCATCCCAATGGAACATAAGAACGGCCATAGTGGGTCAGACCAATGGTCCATCCAGCCCAGTATCCTGTCTTCTAACAGTCGCTAATGATAGGTGCTTCAGAGGGAATGAACAGAACAGGGAATCATCAAGTGATCCATTCCCCGTGGCCCATTTCCAGCTTCTGGCAAACATAGGCTTGGGACACCATCCCTGCCCATCCTGGCTAATAGCCATTGATGGACCTATCCTCCATGAATTTATCTAGTTCTTTTTTGAGCCCTGTTATAGTCTTGAACTTTATAGCATTATCTGGCAAAGAGTTCCATAGACTGACTGTGCGTTGTGTGAAGAAATACTTCCTTTTGTTTTAAACCTGCTGTCTATTAATTACACTGGGTGACCCCAAGTTCTTGTGCTATGTGAAGGAATAATAACACTTCCTTATTTTCTTTCTACACACCAGCCATGATTTTATAGACCGCTATCATATCTCCCCTTAGTCATCTCTTTTCTAAGCTGAAAAGTCCCAGTCTTATTAATCTCTCTTCATACAGAAGCTCTTCCATACCCCTAATCATTTTTGTTGCCCTTTTATGTACCTTTTCCAATTCCAATACATCTTTTTTGAGGGGTGACCAGACCTGCACCCAGTAGTCAAGATGTGGGCATACCATGGATTTATATAGAGGCAATATGATATGTTCTGTCTTATTATCTATCCCTTTCCTAATGATTCCCAACATTCTGTTAGTTTTTTTGACTGACATTGCATATTGAGTGGATGTTTTCAGAGAACTATCCACAATAACTCTACTCTTTCCTGAGTAGTAACAGCTAATTTAGACTCCATTATTTTATATGCATATTGGAATTATGTTTTCCAGTGTTCATTACTTTGCATTTATCAACACTGAATTTCATCTTTCATTTTGTTGCCCAGTCACCCAGTTTTGTGAAATCCTTTTGCAAGTCTTTGCAGTCTGCTTTGGACTTGACTATCTTGAAAAGTTTAGTATCATCTGAAAATTTTGCCACCTCATCGTTTACCTCTTTTTACAGATCATTTATGAATATGTTGAATAGGACTGGGCCCAGTACAGACCCCTGAGGGACACCACTATTTACCTCTCTCCATTCTGAAAACTGACCATTTATTCCTACCCTTTGCTTTCTATCTTTTAACCAGTTACTGATCCATGAGAAAACCTTCCCTCTTATCCCATGACAGCTTACTTTGCTTAAGAGCCTTTGGTGAGGGACCTTGTCAAAGGCTTTCTGAAAGTCTAAATACACTATACCCACTGGATCACCCTGTCCACATGCTTGTTGACCCTCTCAAAGAATTCAAGTAGATTGGTGAGGCATGATTTCCCTTTACAAAAATCATGTTTACTTGTCCCCAACAAATTATATTAATCTATGTGTCTGATAATTCTGTTTTTCACTATAGTTTCAACCAATTTGCCTGGTACTGAAGTTAGGTTTACCAGCCTATAATTGCTAAGATTGCCTCTGGAGCATTTTTTAAAAATTGGCGTCACATTAGCTATCCTCCAGTCATATAGTACAGAAGCTGATTTAAATGACATACCACAGTTGTTAGTTCTGCAATTTCACACCTGAGTTCCTTCAGAACTCTTGGGTGAATACCATCTGGTCCTGGTGACTTATTACTGTTTAATTTATCAGTTTGTTCCAAAATCTCCTCTTATGACACCTCAATCTGGGACAGTTCCTCAGATTTGTCACCTAAAAAGACTGCTCAGGGTAGGGAATCTCCCTCACATCCTCAGCTGTGAAGACCGATGCAAAAAATTCATTTAGTTTCTCCACAATGGCCTTATCTTCCTTGAGTGCTCCTTTAGAATCTTAATCATCTAGTGGCTCAAGTGATTGTTCAGCGTGCTTCACGCTTCTGATGTACTTAAAATTATTTTTGCTGTTACTTTTTGAGTCTTTGGTGAGCTGTTCTTCAAATTCTTTTTTGGCGTTCCTAATTATATTTTTACACTTCACTTGCCAGTGTTTATGCTCCTTTCTATTTTCCTCAATAGGATTCCTCTTACTATGTTTTTTAATTTGGGATATACATTTAAATTGAGCCTCTATTATTGTGTCTTTAAAAAGTTTCCATGCAGCTTGCAGGGATTTCATTTTTGGCACTGTACCTTTTAATTTCTGGTTAACTAACGTCATCATTTTTGTGTAGTTCCCCTTTCTCAAATTAAATCCTACCATGGTGGGCTGCTTTGGTGTCCTCCACCCTCCAAACTCACAGGGATATTAAATTTTATTATGTTATGGTCACTATTACCAAGAGGTTCAGCTATATTCACCTTTTGGACCAGACCCTGTGCTCTACTTAGAACTAAATCAAGAATTGCCTCTCCACTTGTGGGTTCCAGGACTAGCTTCGTCAAGAAGCAGTCATTTAAGGTGTCAAGAAACTTTATTTCTGCATCTCGTCCTGAGGTGACATGTACCCAGTCAATATGGGGATAGTTGAAATCCCCCATTATTAATGAGGTTTTTTTATTTTTATAGCCTCTCTAATCTCTCTGAGGATTTCACAGTCTTGATCACCATCCTCGTCAGGCAGTCGGTAATATACAGTAACTCCTCATTTAAAGTTGTCCTGGTTAACATTGTTTCGTTGCTGATCAATTAGAGAACATTCTCGGTTAAAGTTGTGCAATGCTCCCTTATAATGTTAAAGCAGCAAAGAGTCCTGTGGCACCTTATAGACTAACAGACGTACTGGAGCATGAGCTTTCGTGGGTTAATACCCACTTCGTCGGATGCAACAATGAAGTGGGTATTCACCCATGAAAGCTCATGCTCCAATACGTCTGTTAGTCTATAAGGTGCCACAGGACTCTTTGCTGCTTTTACAGATCCAGACTAACATGGCTACCCCTCTGATACTTGACCTTATAATGTTGTTTGGCAGCCGCCTGCTTTGTCCACTGCTTGCAGGAAGAGAAGCCCACTTCAGCTAGCTGGTGGGGGCTTGGAACCAGGGTGGACCAGCAGCCCCCCTAGCAGCTCCCCGCTTTCATAAGTTCCCTGTGTAGCAGCCGCCCAGCAGGTTATCAACTGCTGGCAGTTCAGCTGTCCCTCCCCCCACTGCTGTGTGCTGCTTCTGCCCTTTGCATTGGAGCTGCTCCCAGGAGCCTCCTGCTTGCTGTGTGGGAGGGGACGGGGAGTGGGAGGCTAATGTCAGGGTGCCCCTCTGCTCTTGCATCACTCTTACCCCTTCTCCATGGGCAGGGCGGGGAAATGGGGACACAAGAGGGCTCAGGACGGATGGAGCTTGCTGGCCACAGCTTCTCATTCAACTTCCTGATCTACTTTAAAAGGCAATGTACTTAGAGTGGTGTCAGCATACTTAAAGGGGCAATGTGCATCTCTCTCTCTCACACACAGGGTGCGAGTCTCTGTCTGTGTCTACCATGCTGTTCCCCCTCCCTCAATTTGTGCTGCCTTGTAGAGTGTGAGGCTACATTAACGCTTGAGGGCTCAGCCGAGTGCTAGTTCATCATTTAGCAGGAAGGCATTCCCTGGGAAATATCCCACCCTCTAACTTCACCACTTCAATCAAGCTTCATAATCATCATTGCTGTGTACAGTATTAAATTGTTTGTTTAAAACTTATACTGTGTGTGTATATGTATGTATATATAATATAGTTTTTTGTCTGGTGAAAAAAATTTCCCTGGAACCTAACCACCACTATTTACATTAATTCTTATGGAAAAATTGGATTCACTTAACATCGTTTCGCTTAAAGTCATATTTTTCAGGATCATAACTACAACGTTATGCGTGGAGTTACTATATCCCTAATGCTATATTCTTATTCTATGGTACAATTTGGTTTTTTTTTTTTTTTAAACTTCATTTGACTCTATGCTTTCTTTCACATATAGTGCTGCTCCCCGATCAGTACGACCTATTTTGTCCTTCCGATATATTTTTATTGTGGTATTATTGTGTCCCACTGATTATCTGTGATGCCTATTATATCAATATCCTCATTTAATACGAGGCACTCAAGTTCACCCATCTTAGAATTTGCACTTCTACCATTTGTATAAAAGCACTCAAAAATTGTCACTTTTTAGCTTTCTGACATTATGTAATGTAATTGAATGGGACTCTTTCATTTGACTGTTTCTCATCAAATCCTACACATATTTTATCACCTTTATCACTAGACTCTCCTCCTTACTAGGATATAGAGAAATCTCCATGAATAGACCCTCCCCTAAGGAATGTCTCTGTCTGAACTACATGTTCCTCTGAACCTGTTGGTTTCCCCCCAGCTCTCAGTTTAAAAACCATTTAACAATGGAGTTATTTTTACACAGGGTCCCCTAGATGGGCAAGCAGGACAAAAGGAAGGGTAAAGCTTTTTGGATGAGCACAGAGCATAAAGAAGCGAACCTGCTTAGCTCTACCACCACTACATGTAAGGAGGACTTCAGAGACAGGGCAGAACAGACCCCGCCCAGCCGGAAACGTTGACAAACTTCAGACTCATAGAAGGGATTAGGTAGGGTGCATCTCAGAATGTATGTTGTTTTCAAAGTTCTATAACTGTCAAGTGCTTTAAGAGTAAAGTCACTGTGGTTAAGAAATTCCTTTGCTAACCCTGTGTTCCTTTCCTTCCTTTCACGTTGTTCCCAAAGGTCCTAAACTAGAGTCCAGAATGCCTACACCCTAGGGAGAACTGTGAGGGAGCTTGTATAAGTGACTGGGGGTTTGGGGGTCCTATGTCAGCTGGACAGTGCTCCCCAAGTCCCACTGAAAGGCTCAGACAAGATATCTGAGGCCAGGAGTGTACCCTAGACCCCCAGACCTAGAAACAGTGACTAGATTCTACCCAGACACAGGTGGGTTGGAGATATGTGAGACCCAGTAATTGAGACAACTTGCAATGTATGGGTGACTGTATATTGGGGTACTGGGCCAGGCTGACAATCTTGACCCACACGTGCTCTATTTTTTGCTCAGATGTCAATATTTCTAAAAAGTACAATTTTTTCTTTTATATAATCACATTTCTTAAAGGAAGAAGAAAGTCCAGGTTGGTGGCCAAATCAGGGGTCAGACTCTGGCTGGGGCATTGATTGAAACATTTAAACGTAGCTCTGTATGCAGGGAGAGTGCATCCCTTGCTATATGCCCCATCCGGGTTCGGCATACTCTCCCTCTCATGTCCAGCCAGCACAGAGAACAGATAGGGAATGCCCTTCAGACACACAGAGGGGGCACACCTGTGCTCCAGGGAGTCCAAGGGCTGCAACTACACCCAACAGCTGGTGCCTTCCAGAAAAGTTTTGCATCCATGGAGCATCTGGCTACAGTCTCTACCTCTGCTCTTCTTAAAGTGGCTATTGAGAGGCTCAATCATTTGTAAAGTGCTTCGGCATATATCCAGGCCTTTGGGTCAGGACAGCTAAAAGCTCTGAGATGAGGACCACAGTCAACAACTCTGCTTCTCGGGCACAACAGAACTTTCTACCATAAGGATAAAGCTAATCTGTGCAGGAGACAGAGCTTCCTTGAGGTTGGGTTCAAGACTGTGGAACTCACTCACACAGGTTCTAATGACCATCCCCAAAGTCACCATCTCTCACTCCAAGCCCAAGGTGCCCTTCCTCAACCTGGCTTTTCTAACCAATGCAGAACAGCACATACATTGCAGAAATAAACCCCACCAGAACACGCTACTACACCACACACACAATTCTCCCTCTGGGGAGAGGATGAAAAGATGAACCACACATGACAGATATTAGTCAAGTCATTAAATATACTACTGAAGGACTTTCAAATACCACCATGTTCAGGATGGTATAAGAACCTATTCAGATTACAAGTTAAAAGCATTATTATAAAACTTTAAATGTTTTCACAACAACAGCAACTAAAACCCCGCCCCCGAAAAACCTCTATTTCATCTTAAACATTAATGCCTCAATGAACTACTACGTTAAAACCAACAGCATAGGGCTAAAGAGCTGTTGAGTACATGGGCAACATCAAAGCCGGTAGGTTCAATAAACTGTAGTCATTGTTTAGAGGCTTGAGGAGCATCACTTCCACAGCATTTCTGAAGTAATTTTCTCTAGTGACATGCTATGTTTTGTCTTACTGAACATTTAACCTCTAGATCTGGACAGCACACATTTGGCATAGGCACATTTCTTTAGGGAACACTAGAGCGGTTACTTCAAGTGACAGTTTTCTAATTATTCTGTCAAGCATCAATCTGTGAAGTTCCAAGTTCCTCAGAGCCCTGACTGACAGGCAATCAGTGCTTTACTTAAAGCGTACGTATCAGCTCCTCCAAACAGCTCTGACCTGCCAAATGCTAATAAAACCAGTTTTTAAAAGGAATGCAAAATTTGACTATCATCACCACTCCCCAGTTTGTGCATATGAGGTACCCAAAATGTGCATGTACTCACCAAAAATTGCAGTTTCACCTCCAGTGCATATAGTGAAATTGGGAACAAAAAAACACAGCATATGCTGCTTTCCCAGATTCTAACAGTTCGTGCAAGGGATTTTTCTTTAGAGCAACTGCAGCTGGTGAAAAATCAGCTTCAGAAACACAGGGGTAAAGGGAGATATTAAATTTTTATTTATTTATTTATTTTTTACGAATCAGTTTCCAGAGCATTCCAATTAGCTTGTATTTGTCTCTTTTAGGACAAGTTTCTTCATACTACTTTGGGCCTGATTCTGCCCCTGTATTTGTGATGAAGATTACCCAACCCAAACAACAATCCCATTGAAATCAATGGGACTAAGAATTTGTGGTGGAAGGTATTACTCAGTAAGAGAGAGAACAGGGAAATCAAGTACTTCTTGTGACTAATAAGGACCTTACCTAGTTTAGGGGATAATGGATACTATTTATCTGGTCCTGATGCTCTTATTAAAGACATGAAATGTAAAAGAACATATGCATAAGAAAGTTCTATATGCTCTTTATCAAATTCACTATTAAATCCAAAACTGAATCTGAGTTTGACCACTACGTCTAAGAGTCTCAGGATGCAGCTAGCATTGGACTGAGTTTGGAGCATAGGCAGTCATTTTGCACTCTGTAATCTCACGGTTGAGTTCCTTGATGTGGATCATTGGAATAGCTAATATTGATTATTCTTGGTTCTCATGCAGGTGACTCTCTTCAGCATTAGCTTGGGATTTCAACACCAGGGAACTATCCCAAATAGTTACTAGCTCAAAACATCTAGTTGGTCACACTCAACCTTCTCCAGCGGTTGAATCTGGAGGATGCGATGGTCATGGACTAACCATGGTGTCCTACATCTCCCTTGGGCACTAAGTTTATGCGAGTGCTCAGAGAGTTTTTATAAAGGAATTTAATAAACATACAGTTTAGATTACCCTTTCAATAAAGGCTCACTTTTCAAATGCTGAAGCCCCAACTCAATGAGAAATTGAAACACTATCCATTTTCTGTGCTCTACAGATTTTGTTGCACTTGTGGGATGTTGGTAGGAAAGATACACTTCTCAATTTATTCTCAACTCTCCTAAAAGTACCAACATCTAATGTTTTGCTGCTGTTTAGGTTTATTCACAGAAGTGTCACATGGGCATCTGGCAATAGGAAATAGCAGAATGTTTGTCAATATTGATTTCCATGGTATTGAAACTTGAGTCCTATTCAAAGTCTTCCTCCCCCTCCCCGCGACTGCCTTAGATCTAAAGCTAAGATGCAAAATAACATAGGTTTGGCGAAGAGCCACTCGTCATCAAGAGTACTGTACTGGAAAACAGGTGGATCAAAACTGAGAAATGTGTGGTTAATGAAGAAATGAAATGCCAGCAAGTCTGAAGTAGAAGGCACAACAGGCATTATTGTTAATGACAAGGAGCCACACAAGATATTCCCAATCCTTAATTCTATTTTACTGGAAAAAAGTATATTATATAATTTAATTGGCATCAGGTTCTTGGACCTAGCTGTGAATCAAAACTTCGAGTAAATGATTTATGAAGTGGAAACCTCAGAATCTAAAGTCATACACCTTCCATGAATCCACATTATTTTGCAGTTGTCATTAGGCATGTCTACACCCTGTGTGCTATATAAGTCATCACTATGGTGACATGGTTAGTGTTGCATTATTGGCCAGATTCAGATATCCTTACTCACCCTCAATAGTGTATTATTTTGCAAGTGGGCTCACTGACTTCAGGGGGGACTACTCGTGGCGGAAGGCGCTATGCAGTGTAAAAGAAACTACCAGAATCAGGCCCCACATGCATGGGTCCTGCTTGTTCACAAATATCACTTGATGGCATGGAGCTTACAAATTTGACCACTGATACAAGAAGTGGATCAAGAAGGGTCTTTGACAGAAGGCCAAAAATAGTAACAATCAATGGAGAAAAACTTGTCCTGCTGGCTGGCTGAACAGCTGCTAATCACATGTTGTTCTGTGATACTAAGTAGAAAACATGCTAGCAAAACTAAAGTAGCACAGATATTTAATCATCATCATCATGGGAGATTGGTTTACTCTGCTGCTACGTATTGCAGGCTTGATTTTGGTTGAAATTGTTTTCATTTTTTCTCTTTAGTTCAATTACTTCTGTAATTTGCAAGAAAAAGTAAAAACAAAAAATGTATTTTCATTTCTCTTCTAAATAAGAGCCCCACCCCTCCAACAACAACTGTACAGGGTCCCATGAAATTCTGATTAAAGGCAAATCCTTCACAATTCAGAGAGCACATACTCAAGCAGTGGTCGAAGAGGAAAACCTCCAGGGAAAGCAGGAACTAAACAATTCTGATAAGGTTTCTGTGACTTTCCAGCAAACAGTAATTTGCTCTTTTATATTTCTTCAATGAAAAGTCATGCATTGTAGTCCCAAACCTTTAAATCAAATGATTTGCTGGACATTAGGCATTCAAGTCCCATTACCTATTATAAAATATTGACTCTGCACTTTCATTCATTTCCCCTCAATAATTGATTTCTTTCTTTTTGGGGGGAATAGGGGAGGAGGTTAGCCAGTTACACACTTAATAGTATTCTGGAAGGGTTGCAATCAGGATTTAGATAAATAAAAGTAAACTCTGCAAAAAATTTTGAGCTTTACTGTTAAAAAAATACATTATTTTGTCTATGACATCCTTTCACTTTTTCCGTGGCATGATTAATCCAAAAACTACCACCAATGGGAGTCATTTATATTTTACTTTAAGGCTTCTGCTTTAATAAGATTGATTTTACCTTGTCAACAATAACAAAGCTTTGTACTAACTCTCATGGCTAATATTCTCAGTTGGAGCTCATTTGTGAATACAGCTCTGGTTATGTGTTAGTAAGCCAAATTAAGGATCCATCCCCCCTTGAAAGTTGCCTTTTAGTCAACCAAATGTTGGTATCATCCAGTAAATCCACAACTCCATGCAATCAGAAAAGTGATTCTGCATTTCTGATGACCTGATTGCTGTGAGACCTATGTTCTAGGCAGTAAACCTCTCTCCATATGCAAAAACAACGAGGAGTCCTTGTGGCACCTTAGAGATACTGATATAGACTAACACAGCTACCCCTCTGAAACCTGTCTCCATATATAGAAACTTTCTGTTCTGTCATGACAACTGGGATTGGTTGCTCCACTATTACTGACAGTTCCTGGAGTTTGTCTGTCTACAGCCAGCAACAGAATGTTCTTTGTCCCCCAGCAGTCTTTCAGAGCTTAAATTTGGCGAGCTTTGGCACACACTGTACAGCAACTGTGTTTGCTCAGACTCTCATTAAACAACTAGGGCCTGATTTTCAAAACAGAGTTCAAACAATTGCATGTGCAAAAAGGGGCATGAAAATGCACACCTCATTTCCATGTGTAATTATCACAACTACACATCCATATTCAGGTAGCTGTACATGCAAATAGCCAGTTATGTTCAACTGAGGCTTACTTCACATGCCAAATTTTGAAAAAAAGGTTCTCAATCTTTCTTCTCTTGGGAGGTGGGGGGGCAAGGAGGGTGATGTTAAAGGTTTATAATAAGTGATCTCTTCATGAGAGTTGGGGCACCAATGGCTTGAGACTACGTATGGGGGTGCTAAGCACTTTTTGTGTATTGTTCATTGTAAAGTGCTTAGCTTCAGTTGTGGTAGAAGTTAGATCTTCAAAAATTTAAGGTTCAAAATTATATCATAATTTCAAATAAAGTTTAAAAGTGCAACTTAAAATTAATCTAGTTTACCAGATAATATTTATCTCCGTCTCCTTCACAATTCTGAAATACAAACGTTCCAAGCCATCTTTGAAACATTAGTCATCTTTGAACTATTTACATATATTTCATTTGCATTCAAATAAATGAAAAATATGAAACTATTCTTTATATTACTATTTATATTCTTATAGAGCTAAGCTTTCTTCCCCCAAAATCTATCTTTTCAAATATAAATGTATTATAATTGTAAATACACTAGACGTACCATCTAAACATGCTAGTTTAATATTTTATTTTCACTGCAACATTAATATTATGAGAAAAATGAAAAAAGTATATTTTGTCATTCATTAGAAATACATCATGCTGGATGTAAATAGTACAAAACCCATCCTACTCTACAGAAGTAGATGTATATTACAGCATTACAGCAAGTATTGCAGTTAGGTTGAGAAGGCCTTTTTTTTGCTCACTTACTCCAATTAAGTTGCTCGTTACTTTTTCAAACAAAAAAACCTGTTCCAATAACATTTTTGGATCTTGTTGGAACAGTTCAGCAAAATCCATTCAGTCATACATTATCTACCATTCACTACTCTCTCCCTTTGTGTACCCACTATATACACGAGTGTGTGTATATATAGAGATTTACATGCGTGCGTGCACACACACACTTTCTTTTAGTAGGGTGGGATTTTCAAAAGCACTCGTGTTGGGCTGTTTGAAAAGTTTTCCATCAAAACTGGTTTCAACAAAATGCATTTTTTCCCACAAAATAGGTCTCCTTTCGAGAGGAAATTTTTACTTTTTGTTGATAAAATAAAAAACATTTAGGCCTAAAAGTTTTTGGTTTTAGGTTTGTGTGTTTTTGATGAAAAGTCAAAAGTTTTCCTATGAAAATACTCCTCATTTTTCAGCTTGCCCTACACTCAGTTTCATATAAAATTTCAACCACCTTCAGTGGGAGCAGAGAAAGGTGAATGCTGAGTGATTTTGAACATTTTAATTTTTACACTTAGGTTGAACCTTAACTTTTAATAAGGAAGGATTTTAACCATCACTTAAGTGATGTCAATGAAGAGATATCAATTATGTATTATTTATATTTTGCTCTGCAACCGTGCTTCGGGGCACCAACTGTGGATCAGGGTGTCATTGCCCTGTACACACACACTTAGCAAAAATGACAGTCTCTGCCTCAGGGAGTTCATAATTTACATTATTCATAGATTATAAAGCTAAAAGGAACCATTGTGATCAGCTAGTCTGATCTGCTTTAATACAGGCCATAGGACTTCCATGAATTAATTCCTATTTGAACTAGAGCATATCTTCTAGAAAAACATTCACATGTGAATACAAAAGTCCATTGATGGTGAATCCACCATCATCCTTGGTAAATTGTACCAATAGGTAATTCACTGTTTAAAAAATTGCCCCTTATTTCCAGTATGAATTTGTGTAGTTTAACATCAGATCCTGCTCTCTTTGAAGCCAATGGGATTTACTGGAAACAGAATCAGTCACTTATTCTCTACCAATAAATTGCTAAATATTTTATCCAATACAAAAGAAGGGTATTAGTTTGAATATCAGCTTTTTGTCACTAAATCTGTTATATTATATATATATATATATATATGTTGATATATAGGCTCTCATCATATATTTCAGCGTGTGCAGGATTTCTTGACCAAATTTCAAGTTTAATTCAATATCATCATTTGAGAAACACTATTACCTCTCCATTTATCAAATAAAGGTATTAAATCACTTTTCCTTCTAACATGTTTGAAAATACTCATGCAGCAAATGAAGGTTGTATATTGTAACAAGGAAGGACAGTGTACTAAATCATAGCAAAATGTTCACTCTCAAAAAGGAAGAGGGGAAAAAATCATTTTTAGAAAGAAATTTAACGTACCGGGAGCAATAACAGAAAAGAAACCTCTTGTGGAAACACATAGTTGCTAGTGATTTACCTGGCACACAAATGAGTGAGACAAATTACTGTAGATCAATGAATGATAAAATGCTATCCAGAATGCTAAGGGTTAAGATTTTGGATGGATTTGTTGTTGTTTTTCTTCTAACCTCCAAGAACTAGAACCAGAAATCCAAGATGTTTGCTCAAAAGCTATTCTATCAGAATTCTAGCTGAGAAAAGAGATGTGCTCAGAATGTTAACACATGATTAATGAAGAAACCCATAGTTAAACTGAATGAAAAATAATTAACTCTGATATGTGCCAGTTGCCCCATGGGAATGCTAACTGATATGCACGGGCACAGTACTCCACTTACAGGACACTCCTCTAGTTGTGGAGAAAGACAATTCCCCATTGCTGGTCCCAGGAATGCAGATAAATGCCTATTGTGTCTGAAAAAGGAGCTTCAATTGTGAGAAAGATGCCACTCATATTAGAGTAAAAAATACGATCTAATTTGCTGAATGTACAAGTTCTTTAAAAAAAACGAAAAAAAGGTTTCCCCACTTTCTTTCTGAAATGAGGTAAACCTGAATCTACCATGGAAACTCTAGCGAGTGAAGGGAAGAACATAGAAGTGAGAGAGGAGACAGGCATAGCCTCTCAGATGTGAAGAGTAGAAGAAAAAAAACAAAACAAAGATATTCTCTTCTTTCAAAGCGATTAACCACATCCCTGAAGAAGACTCAAGAAGTTAATTCAGCTCCATGTAATAAAGATAATACATGCAGGAGACACTTGTAGAAAGATCGAATGAATGAGAAGCATTAACTGCTGTGACAGACCCAGGCCAGTGGGGTACAGGAGTCTGGTAGAGGGCAAATATACTGGTCACTGGATGAGTAGTTTTCTGTTCCCTGAGCGACCAGAGCAGGGGCTGCACTAGAGTAATCAGGAACCTGCTAGAACCAATTAAGGCAGCCAGGCTGATTAGATCACCTGCAGCCAATCAAGGCAGGCTAATCAGGGCACCTGGGTTTAAAAAGGAGCTCACTCCAATCAGTTGAGGAGGAGCCAGAGGAGAGGAAGTGCGTGTGAGGAGCTGGGAGCAAGAGGCACCAGGAGCTGAGAGTGACAGGGTGTGCTGCTGGAGGACTGAGGAGTACAAGCGTTATCAGACACCAGGAGGAAGGTCCTGTGGTGAGGATGAAGAAGGTGTTTGGAGGAGGCCATGGGGAAGTAGCCCAGGGAGTTGTAGCTGTCATGCAGCTGTACCAGGAGGCACAATAGACAGTTGCAATCCACAGGGCCCTGGGCTGGAACCCGGAGTAGAGGGTGGGCCCGGGTTCCCCCCAAACCTCCCAATGCCTGATCAGACACAGGAGAAGCTGACCCAGACTGTGGGGAAGATCACTGAGGTGAGCAAATCTGCCAAATGAGCGCAGGACCCACCAAGGTAGAGGAGGAACTTTGTCACACTGCACATGATATCAACTGTAAACAAATAACCTGTTCTTATTCTAGGATCTTTACAGTGGCTCTTATTAAAATGTAAGACATCTACAAATCTATATACATTCAAATAATCATACAATATATTTTGCGTTGTTACCAGCCTTATGATTGACACAGTTATTCCTCATGCTGTTTGTTGTCGCCCAGCCCAGTCCGCTGGAACATGCTGCGGCCACGCCGCCCGGCCCAGCCCGCTGGTCAAGGGTAAGTGGCTGAGCCCGCTGGGACACGCTGCGGCCACGCCGCCCGGCCCAGCCCGCTGGAACATGCTGCAGCCGCGCCGCCCGGTCTGGCCTGCTGGAGCAGGCTGCGGCTGCACTGCCCAGCCTGCCGGAGCAGCTCCAGTCAGGCCAGAGACATCCTCCCCTGGCCCTCCCCAGATAAGGTGGGAAGGGATGGAGAGATTGTGGAGGTCCCAGGCTAGGAGTGGGGTCATGTAGGTGGTGGTCACAGGGGTTACTCCACTGACCCCCAGCTTCTCCCCCACAAAATATTCCCCACCCGTTGCTGTCCCCCCCCATCAGAGTAAGCAGCTGGCGCACCACGGCACTTTGTTTCCTTAGGTTTACCTCGTGCCTGCAGACGCACGAGGTAAACAAACCATCTCAGCCCAGCCGCGACTTATCCTGATGGCCTGGGAGCCAAAGTTTGCTGACCCCTGAATTATAGCGTCAGCTTCTGAACAGGTTATAAAAAATTTCCATTTTTACTTATCCATCGTGGGAGGGGTCGGCTTATAAACGAACCAGCTTATGAGCGAGTACATACGGTATTTTGAAAGAATAAAAGTATTAGCTATTTGAATATGACCAACATTCTCAAACAAAGCTACCTAGACAATAGATGACAAGATCCAGGGTTATTTTTCAATATTTTATGCTGTGTATATACATTATCGAGACAGCACCTAAAATGACAAAAAACCCAAACAGCTGATTTCTACACTGATGCCTGAAGAAGAGCACTGTGTTACCGAGACCGAATGAGAAAATAACTATTTGAGAGAAACAGTTCCTCATCTAGGTTTATCTCAATGACGGGCAGATGGCAGTGAGGTGATCAGAACTCTTAATTTTGATGGAAAGAATGTGATCACTTTTTTCTGACAGCCTTAACAAGCCAAATATCTAAAATTAATGGCTATCAAGACACACTTTACTCTACAGACTAACTTTACTAACCAGGTAAAGTACGAGTTCTAATTATATTTTATTTCCTACCAATATGACCTTTTAATTTGATTAGAGTTTCATTCCTCCTCTAAATGTGCAAGATGGATTATCTGTAATAAGATTCATAATCAATTATTCATCCCACTATACTGAATTACCAATTTAACTAAGGTACCCAAAAATCTCTTAACTTCTTATATTTATTCACTGTGAAGCGAGACAAATACACCTTTAAAATCTAAAGCAGTTTGTAAAGTATAATAAAGTAAAGAGTCAAATACTTCTGAGAGTTATTAGCCCATTATGTTATATCCTTTAACTAAGCACTGAAGACATACACGTGTATATATACATTGGTTCTGCTATCAGGTGTTCAGCAAATAAAGACTCCATCATTAGCAAATGTTTGATGAGATTGGCCTTAACTTCAATTATTTAAACAAGAAAAATCTCAATACCTGAAACCCAGCAGTCACGTTAGTCCTATGTCCCATCACAGGTGAATAATAGACGAAGACCCCAATGGGCGCTTAATGAGATATGGCTTGAGATCAACGTCCCTAACCAGCCCTGTCCTCAGACAAAGAACTGGGCAGGAACATGTGGTGCTTCTAATCTGTACTTGATATATAATGCACCTGCCATGTCCACTTGTTTGTTGTATCCTGCTGCCCACTCATGCTTGACCCTGTATTCACGTATGAGGTAAACATTGGCCATGCTTTGACACCATTACCAAGAGGACTCCTGAGAAGCTGCAACATCTACCCAAATTCTGCCCGCAGCTTGAACAATACAGCATCAACAGAACACCTATTCTGACACACACAGAGTGTGTCTACATGAACATTTAGTTCATGGCAAGCAGAGATGTGAATTCACTACGAACTAAGCTGCCGCAGATAAACTCTCCACATGGACCTTGCTGAGTCGTTAACGCACTGTGATCTAGTCCTGGACATTGTGGGGATTCACTCAGGTGGAAATGATCTTGGCCTTTTTCCTGGTGTACTCCTCAAATGATGTACGAGAGCAGATTTGGACCAACTCAGAGATTTGCGTCCAGGAGCTGTGATAGACTTCTCTGATTTGGCTGACGATTGGCATGATTGCTACAGCGACAATATGAAAGCTATTAATAAGTGTTGGAGAGACATTAATTGGGAAATTGGAGGGTTCATGGCTGACTAGAAAATGTGTACTGTATGGCACAGAAACATGACACTTCACTATTTCTCAGAGATGGGGTATATCGATCAGACAGGGGTCAGAGGATCTTTCTCTCAAACATAGAACTGTCAGTATGTTGGGACAGAAACCCCCTCTGTAATTTCTCTCACTGGCCCTGCCACAAACTCCACTCTTCAACCATTCTGAAATGCAGTCAGGAACACCATTCCACTATAACACAGTTATCCTTCGTTCTAGGAACCACATGTGAATCAGGTTATAGGAAGTGGGAGAAGTAACAACAATAGAAACTTTTGCATACCAGGGAGTGAGGACTTCAGATATATGGTCGGAGATGTGGATTGGTAGCTGGGGTGAAGTATTGAAGCAGGCTGGTGGGGCCTGGCTGATGTGTGTGTGTGTGTGTTGGGGATTGGAGGCGCTGGCTGGCCGCATAGGTATGCAAATTGCAGGACATGATGTGTACAACTGCCTAAATAACTACTGATTCCTACCAACAACATATCCTAGTTTTTTGAGAAGAGAAATTCAATGGCAAAAACCCCCTACATTAATCCAGAGTTAAGGTTGCTTGGTGGTACGTCACCCACTTGCAGAACGCTGAGTTAAGCAAAACTCAAAAGTCTGAAAAGGTACATGTGAATGGGGCATATCGAGGCATTGCTGAAAGAGGATATGGGCAACATTAACTGCGCATTTCCTGGTTTTCAGTCGTTTGAGTTCCGCCCAACTCAATGTTTTGCAAGGGGCTAACATATCACCAAGCAACCTTAACTCTGCATTAATATAGCTTTTTGCCATTAATATATACTTATTTGGATTACCTAATATCCCCTTTTTTAAAATGCAGTTACTTTTGATTATAAATGTATCGATGCAATACAATTATCTTTGTAAATCGTAAGTGAGATTGCAGATTTCCACAAATACTGGCAATATGCCGGCAATCTCTTAAAAAAGAAAAATCCTTTTTGAAATGAAAGTTTGTTTTTCTAGCGCTTCACATACATTAAATAGTGTCAAAGATGACTAGTCATTTCAGAATAATGCCTGCACAAGCGCAAGGATGTATGTTTTTAAAAAAAGCAAAACTGATCAAGTTTTATTAGTTTATATTGCAAACATCTTCTCACAGATACAGTACTGATGAAAATATGGGTATGTCTCAAGTTAATGCCCACTAAGGCATCTGGACATCTTCACCCTTGCAAAGCCTCGTTGCGTTCAATAAAAGATAAGGTATTTGCAGAAACCTGATGCAGAAAATGTGACCTGCCCTATTCCAATCTTAAAAGGGGCCTCTATGATCTAATGAGTCCTTTTCATCTCTAACTACTATGACCCTATGATAGGAATCCGACACTATCAAAAGCCTGAAGAGAGAAAGCATTACTGATTATACAAAATCTGAAGTAGTATTTAGCAATTTGACTCTCCTCCAAATATTCTATTGTTGTCTCAAACAAAAACTGTTTAAATTTGGTTGCTTCATCGTAAACAACAATCATAGCCCTGTCTTCAAACAGAAATATTTTAACATTTAGGGGTCGTACATTCATCTGAGGGGGTGTGGTCTAAGGGTCTGAAGAGTCATGAGACCTGGGTTCTATCCTCAGCTCAGCCACTAACCCTTGACCTTGGGAAAGTTGTTTTCAGCTCTGTTTCCCATCCCACCCTCTGTCTCTGTTGTCTGTTTTGACCGTAATCTCTTCAGGGGAGGGATGGTCTCTCACTAGGTGTTTGCACAGTGCCTAGTAGAATGGGTTCCTGAGTTCAACTGAGGCCTCAGGCACTACCATAAGAGAAAAATAATAATAGTAGGTTGACATAATTAGATCTAGCTGCTGAAGCATTTGATATTTACATAATTTACTAGCTTGAAACTGCATGACTTTGATGTCAAAAACACAATCAGGGCACCTCTCAATTTTGTATTGCTATTTATTTATATTTATTTATTTATTTGTCATTTGGCTCATACAAAAGCAACGCTAAGTGTACAGTCCCTGTTAGGATGTGGCTTTGCAAAAAGAAAGGAGGCCATACTGAGAGAACGTCACTTCTATGGCACTTTACATCTTTTATGTACTGCATAAACCTTTAATTAATGCCCAGCTTCCCCATGAGGTAGATGAGTATTATAATCCACATCTTACAGCTGCCCAACATTAGGAGACATTTAAAAAAATTAAAACCTAAGTATTTGTCGCAGGACAAAGTCAGAGTCAGAGTCCACATCAGAACGCCTTGGCTCCCAGTCGAGTTCAGTGACTAGGCATTGCTTCCTCTCAAAGAAATCCACCATTTTTAGCATATAGCCAGCACATCATGGACATTTTTCACTACAACAGTTCTCCAACAATAGCTTTTCAAGGACTTAAAAATCCGTCCCATGCTTCACTCACTTGCGGGAAAACACGTAAGGCATAAAGAAAACACTTTGCCTGCTGGGCAAAGAAGAGCGGGGTAATGAGGTGTGTAAAGGATGTATGATATTTGAATGAGAAAGCAAAAGGGTTTCTAATGACTATATAAGAATACGGTTCTCTCTATATTATCCGAAATGACATGCAATCTGACAATTCAAACAAATCCGACGCTAGCATGCTGTAATACGTCTGTACCTGAGTGCTATTTACATTTCATTTCAACTTCACTGTATACACATTGACACTGGTAGCCGAGGGAGCCAGGAAGGTCATCTGATCCTAATGCTCAGAAGTCTGACATCCTTACAACTTTAGAAAACTCAACTACCAGTAATCAGTCAGTTACTTAAATACAGAAATTGACCAAGAGGCTAGTCTACTACCACTCTGCTCTATTCCTATAATGGGCCCCTGGTTAATGTAGCCTTCTTTGTTTTAAACTTTACATACCATCTTCCACCTGCAGATTTTAAAGATTATTTATTCCAAAGAGATGCTGCTGAAGAGCAAAGAGGAAGCTGTTAAAGGCACCAGTCCCCAACAGTTTGCTGATTCCCCTTTATTCCTATGGCCGCGGCAGAACTGTGGGAGGAATAGCAGCTTGGCCTTGACTCCCCCACTCTCAGCAGCAGGGAAGAACAGTGGAAGCAATATAAATAGCCATGTTTCAGAGCTTCAGCGGGTGTCATGGGATGAGCCAACGTACATAAGAATATAAGAACGGCCATACTGGGTCAGACCAAAGGTCCATCCAGCCTAGTATCCTGTCTACTGACAGTGGCCAATGCCAGGTGCCTCAGAAGGATTGAACCTAACAGGCAATGATCAAGTGATCTCTCTCCTGCCATCCAGATCCACCCTCTGACAAACAGAGGCTAGGGACACCATTCCTTACCCATCCTGGCTAATAGCCATTAATGGACTTAACCTCCATGAATTTATCTAGTTCTCTTTTGAACCCTGTTATAGTCCTAGCCGTCACAGCCTCCTCAGGTAAGGAGTTCCACAAGTTGACTGTGCGCTGTGTGAAGAAGAACTTCCTTTTATTTGTTTTAAACCTGCTGCCCATTAATTTCATTTGGTGGCCAGTAGTTCTTCTATTAAGGGAACAAGTAAATAACTTTTCTTTATTCACTTTCTTCACACCAGTCATGATTTTATATACCTCTATCATATTCCCCTCTTAGTCTCCTCTTTTCCAAGCTGAAAAGTCCTAGCCCAGGGGTAGGCAACCTATGGCACACGTGCTGAAGTCAGCACGCAAGCTGATTTTCAGTGGCACTCACACTGCCCGGATACTGGCCACTGTTCCGGGGGGGCTCTGCATTTTAATTTAATTTTAAATGAAGCTTCTTAAACATTTTAAAAAACTTATTTATTTTACATACAATAATAGTTTAGTTATATATTATAGACTTATAGAAAGAGACCGTCTAAAAACATTAAAATGTATTACTGGCACGCGAAACCTTAAATTAAGAGTGAATAAATGAAGACTCGGCACATCACTTTTGAAAGGTTGCTGACCTCTGTCCTAGTCTCTAATCTCTCCTCCTAAGGGACCCGTTCCAAACCCCTAATCATTTTAGTTGCCCTTCTCTGAACCTTTTCTAATGCCAGTATATCTTTTTTGATATGAGGAGACCACATCTGTACGCAGTATTCAAGATGTGGGCGTACCATAGATTTATATAAGGCAATAAAGATATTCTCCTTCTTATTCTCTATCCCCTTTATAATGATTACTAACATCCTGTTTGCTTTTTTGACTTCCACTGCACACTGCGTAGATGTCTTCGGCGAATTATCCATGATGACTCCAAGATCTTTTTCCTGATTAGTTGTAGCTAAATTAGCCCCAGCATATTGCATGTATAGTTGGGGTTATTTTTCCCAATGTGCATTACTTTACATTTATCCACATTAAATTTCATTTGCCATTTTGTTGCCCAATCACTTAGTTTTGTGTACAGTGTTCCCTCTTTGATATAATACACTGAGCTGGCCCTGGGCATTCACTGGACTGCAAGTCTTACTCACTGTCCAGCTGGGTTCCTTCCTCCGCCCACCTCACTACCAGGTTTACAATGTACTGCAGGTTAAATTCAACTTTTACTGACACTTGTGCAAACCCACTGCCCTTCAATAATGTTATTGTATTTCCATAGCGCCTAGGAGCCCAGTCAGACCAGGACCCCATTGTGCTAGGTGCGGTACAAAAACAGAACAAAAAGACAGTCTCTGCCCCACAAAGAACTTGTGTGATCACCGTGCCCTCAGTGGACCTGACAACCACAGCTGAGGCAAACTTAGTAGAAAGATCTTTTGAAGAGGCATAAGGAGGAAAACAATGCAACTCACTCTACGAAAACTCTTTGGACTCTGCAGAGGTGAGAGTTAACACAACCATAAAAACCTTATGTTTATCATTAACCTAGAATTTTGAATACACACAAGGCACAAAACTCCTGAGTATGAAAATGACATTTTCACACAGTAAAGCCACACCTTTATGATAAAAGATAGTTAGCAACCGGGCTGATGGGAGGAACTATGACTTCAGAAACAACACCCTTGAGCAAGTGTCTGTATATGTTTAATTGACCAGGCTGCTCTACTCTCACATACTACTCCAGGAAATAACTGTTCCCCGCCCCGTCCTGACTTGCTGCCGCTACGCAGCATGGGAACTCTGGGTTTTATGAATTGAACTCATACACTCCCACAAGATAAAGTCCAAGTAAATTAAACGATTTCCTGGTTGAAGTGTGAAGTTTCACTTTACTTTCTCTCCCCCTGAGCCCAAAATCTCTTAATAAACTCAAACTTCTGCTATGGTAGTACAAAACAACAACTCCCTTCTGCTACTACGTAATGGGCTGCAACTTTAAGAAAACTAATATTCAGAATCCCTCAAGCCCAAATGATAAACTGATGGCAAATAGCTCTTCTGTAATAAGCAAAGATAACCTGTATTATCTGAACACAAAGCACAGCTGGAAAATAAGTGAATTGCAAAATATTTAATGATACTCTCCTTCTGAATTCTGTTTAGTGCCTCGGATGTTGAGAAAATGAAAAACCACGAGACCTCTGCTTCACACACAACTGAATGTCAAAGCCCATCAATGCCATTATTTTTCCTTCACTGAGATGGACAGAGAGATGCATCTGACATAAGCAAACAGCAGTGATAGGAATAAGAATGCTTATTTCATATTCATAAAACAATAATCTGTTTGGACTAAGGAATGGCTGAAGGAAAAACAAATTAAGCTTCTCTTGGGTTTGGCATTAATTATTCCCTTTATATGAGTTAACAGATGTCAATATATAATATTTTGCTTGAAAAATATTTGTTAGTCAATATAATTTTTTTCATATATGACAAGTAAACACTTGCTAACATCAACTGATTGGATTAAATTCTGCCATTGTCAATTACACCATTTAAAACAATAGGAGCTTCAGTTGTTGAAAGAGATTAATTTCAGTCCCTCTTTTCAGTGAAGTTAACTACTTTTCAATGCATCATTGCATTTAGATTCCACTGTTCAGGTCAGTGCTGGAGGTCGGTCAATGGTAAAACAGAACTGCTTATAATTTCCTTAAGGTGACTTTGCATCTGTCTACTTATACAAACTTCTTCACTTTAATATCTGATTATATTTTATCCTTCCTGTGAGAGAGACGAATATCTCCATTTTACAGACTGGGAACTGAGGCACAAGGTAGATTAAAGTGACTTTCCCAAAGTCGCACATCAAGTCCGTGTCTGGGCTGGGAACTGAACCCAGATCTCCTGAGTTCCAGTCCAGTGCCCTATCCAGTCGACCACTGTTCCTACCCTGTCAATACCTTTTAGACTTTCAAGTACATTGGGTCCATCACCAGGGCTCCTAGAAAGTACTGTAATACAAATAATCAATAATAGGTCAGTGTTTTTCAACACCGGTGAGGACAAAAGAAGAATTTGGTGAGAACAAGTAACTGCTCACTGATCAGCACTCTACCAGGAGTTTGCTGATCAGCACTCCACTCCGCTCATCTGAGGGTGTCAAACAAGCCCCTTAGCACTGCTGTGGCACTGAAGACGCAACTTATTTTCTGCCTTATTATGTGAGAAAGAAGAGCAATGAAATCCCACTGATGCCTCCCAAGCAGCTTGGAAAACGAGGACAGAGACCAGAACTCTCCCTTCTTCATGCAGGTAGCCACAGGAAAGGGAAGAGAGCTCAACTTCTGCCAAGGCAGAGGCACCACAGGAATTTGTGCAAAGGAGACAGGCAAGTGGGGTCACAAGAAGAAAAACGCGGCCAGATTTTGGGCTGCTAGGGGAAAAAAAAACATTCAGCACCACTTCTACAGCCAGTCTGACAAATGCAGCACCGACTAGCTGGAAGACAGCAAACAAGGTCAGAATAGGATGAAAAGCTCAAATTTTAAAGTTGGTATTTCCATGGTTGGTGTTTTCCAAGAAACGTTACTAATTTCTTTTCTGACATGCCGCCATTAACAAGCAGACTTAGGAAACCTGTCAAACTACAAAAACATCATGAACTTCTCCTCAAACAGAATGTTCTCAGCTTTGCACTACCCACTTCCTTGCCCAATACTTTATAACAAATATACACTTCAAAGACATTTAAAGAGCGAGTCCTGTTTTAAAGTATATTTGATCATTTTCTGGAAGATTTAATTTCTTGTAGAGTCCCCAGCTAAAAGTTCAGAACAATATATTGTAGTCAGCTGCCCTCAGGGCAGCTTGTGGTTTATATAATTCTCAGAGGCTCTATCTTTAATAGGCCTGGAAACTCCCAAGAGCAAATTTTTATTTTCTTGGATAAGGTAGGAAACAGGTTAAAGCTTGTAGGGTAATTAAAAACTGACTACTGACTCCAAGTACTATACTAAACATCATAACCCATGGGGATCAAAGCTCAATATGCTTTTAATTAAGAAATGGAAAAGGCTCATTAGATCATCTTTTCCATCTCCCTGTAAATGCAGAAAATAGTATTCAGATTGAGGAAGGACCCGATATTAAACTGCCATTTGTTTACTGAAAAGAAAAAAATATAAAATGTTTATTTTTAAATTGGCAATAAGCTTCTCTGTGACCATAAGATGCACAGAAATAAGGATGGTCACACGTACATAATGAGTTTAGCCTCTAGTTTGTCCAAACCTGGTACAGTTGATTTGTGCCTGTGGATACGTCTACACAGCAGCCAGACACCTGCAGCTGGCCAGTGCCAGCCGACTTGGGATCACAGGGCTCAGCTGCGGGGCTCTTTCATTGCTGTGTAGGCTTCAGGGCTGGAGCCCGGGCTCTAGGATTGTGCGAGGAAGTCTACCCAGCAGTGAAACAGCTCCACAGCCCAAGTCCCGTGAACCCGATTCGGCTGGCACGGGCCAGCCACGTGTTTTTCTTTGCTGTGTACCCTGTGTTTAATAGGAGACTGATACACCGCTATATGTCCTCAGAAATCCTATTTGAATCCCACACATTTTCTTCATAAATTACTGCTGAAAATGAAAGCTGAATTTCAGCTGATATCATGCTGACTTGAAACAGTGTCACTAATGGCCATGGAGCCAAAAGGATAAAAGCTAAATCAGTGAAATCACAGGGCTGACGAGAGGTATCAGAAGTGCCTCACTGAAACCAGACAAAGCCCCTCTAGGTGACTAAAACATAAAAGCTGGGGAACGTTGACTGGTGCGCAGGGACAGAGTCAAAGGATCTGAGGTTAATAACTTAAAAATGGATGATGAGCAGTAATTTCTATAAGATTCAAAATCTAAAGTGGACAAAGCCAAAACCACCCCTTGTACTTATGCGCTACAGCATCTGACATTCCTATTAGTTAAATGCCCTCCGGCAGATAAGTGTCCTGCTGAAAACTATTCTAGAAAAAGTACTTGCCCACTGGGATACTAAGCAGTCAGGAGTGGGAAGCAAAGGGAAATGGTCAGAAAGTGAATGAGAGAACAAAGGGAGAGAGAAATAAAACAAAACAGGAAAAGGCCTGCAAAGTAAGAAAATTCATTCAGTGAAAAGAGAGAGACAGAGAGACAATACACAAAGGGTAACGTAAAAATATAAAAAAAGAAGGAGATAAAGGGACAAACAGGAGAAGGTTAAGTAAATGAAATGAAGAAAGGAAAAATGAAATAAAAAATATAGAGACATGAGCTATGGAGCATTCAGGCTCGTGACTTGAACATCTCGGGCTGGACTCTCACACGGTAAAATGGTATAGATCCATTGAGCTATGCCAGTTATCTCCACTGAAATCAGAGTGAAGATCTGGAGAAGGATGGTGATAGTCAGTCAGATATTAATGAGAGGTACAGAAATGCCTCTGAATAATATTAATTAATTAAACTGGATACATGTCTCATCAAAATCAGCACATGCAGAGCACCTAGGAAATCTGCAGTCACAATGATAGCGTTAGAGCACATCTGACTTTATTCCATAATCATCACTGCAGTACGTTGTCGAGGCAAGACCACACCATACTTATCTGTGAGTCTCTATGTTGCAATTTAGTCTCCAAATCTCTACCTCTATTCAGTCCTTGATTACTGTATTAGACACCCATCTCTGAATAATACAGACAAATGTCAAACCCTTTTCTTTTTTTAAAAAAATCTGTGACTCTAGTACTCACAAAAGTGAGGGAGGATCTAGCAGTGCTGACCAGTCTCAGGCGTAGTGCAGATAACTGTTCAAATCTCTCCTCTCTAAGATAATTCTGCGCCCCCCCCCCCCACCCACACCCTGACTGCAGCACCTTTTGCTTTTTTTTTTTGTGTTCTCAAGCAGAGACTGCTGTGCTGTTGTGGCTCAGAGTCCTGACACCAGTAGCCAGCCCACAAGCACAAAGCTTCATCAGCCCTACTACTTCCTTGCAGGCAGGCACCCCAGCCCTTCTTCCCCCCAAGCAGCTCTGCACACACACACAAACACAGAAACATCATCAATCAATCACGTTCAGAACATCACAAGCTTTCATAAAAGACCTCACTTGAAATAGTTTATACACAATATGACTGTACGATTGCTCATTCTTTGGGGTTCAGTCTCCCCCATGGGGTGGGTGGACCTAGGGTAGACTGTCACACCACAGGTTGTGGTTGTGTGTGCCTTTCTTCACCATTCCATTCACATGGCCACCCACTTTCCCACCTTTCAGCAGGGACTCTCTATCTCTCTCAAAACTCCCATGCCCCATGCCAGCCCCCCACCCCAACATTCCCTCCCACCTAGGGCTCACTTCCCACACTACTCCCCCCCCTGGGCCTCCCCCTGCCTGGCCCTGTGCATGCTAAGGACTGTCTGTTCATGACCTTCTTCCCCTTCCTCTGCCCCTGCCCTGCCCTTCTTTCTCTCTTTCTCAGGGAGATGGGTCAGGTCTAAATAAATTTCATTAGATGAATTTGAGAGATGATGAGGGGGAATGCTAGAATAGAAGGCAGGCATTAATAAGTGCCATTGTTGAATTGTTGTTTGACAGACAGCAGAGACAGAGAGAGAGAGAGGCTGCTGATGGTGCTGGCAGGGGCTGGATTTGTGCCCTTCTGCCCCCTTTCTCTGGTTTCTGATTTACCCCCCAGGCTAATGATGCCTAGAACATTCCCTGAAATTTAGAATTGATCAGATGTGGCATCAAAAATAATTAATAATATAGAGAGAGAGAGAGAGAGAGAGAGATGCCCCTTGAAGTGGTCACAAGGCCCTCCTGTAAGCTCCATTTTGTGTATTATAGCATAGTAGAGAGAGATCTAACTGCCGCTCGGCGAGCACGAACATGACAATGATAATGGGAATGCCCCTAGATAAATATGATTGGATTTTTTTATTCCTCCCATTTTATAGATGGGGACCTGGGGCACAGAGAGATTAAACATGGGAGTTGGGTGGTGGGAGGTTGGTGAGAACTGTGAGTGCCAGAACTGAAAGTGCCTCCCAGTCCCTCCGTGTCTCACCATGACCATCAACTCAAGGGTCTGCAGACCACAGATTGAAAACCACTGTTTTCAGACCATGTCTCTGAAAGTATCTCAAGTTCTCCAAAAAATCATCATTTCTATTATTTTAGCATTTACTGATTTTTTTAGACATATTACCTATTATATATTACATTAGGAAACATTCTGTAGAAAGATAATTATTTTACCTTAGGATCAGCAGTGAGCAATTTGAATGCCTGATAGACTTGTGCTTCCTTCACACCTCCACCAAGATCCAGGAAGTTGGCTGGCTTTCCACCATTAAGGGAAATGATATCACAGGTTGCCATAGCAAGACCAGCTCCATTCACTGTAATTGTAAGAGTCAGAGGCTGATATTTTACAAAAGGGAATTCAGACTTGTGAAATGCGATTTAACTATCACACATCAGTTCAAGGCACAGACTAGTCCTAAAACTTCACTTATTTCCGGCTCCACTTGATTTGCTTCAAAAAACACCAGCACCTGAATTTTTCAGGAGTGACTTAGTTGACATAAATGAACAAAATCATATGAAGGGCATCCTGTACAAAAAAAACCCAAAACTTCTGAGAAAAGGGATTTCATAATAATTAAAGAGGATTACGCACCACACATGTAACTGCACACAAATATCCCCCTCAGAGTAAAGGACAAAAGTTATTCTGAGCCTAGCAGAAACCCAAAGTAAAGTATCCTTCACTTATTACTGATCCCCTAATTCCCCTGCCACACTTACAAACCATGTCTAATTTCATTAACCTTGGTAAGACTAATACTGCATTACAAAATATTTTAAAACTGAATATTCATTTTAACAAAAGTGTTCAAATCATGAAAATTCTTACACGATGTTCAAAAAGGGTAATGCTTTCTTCTATTAAAATGTCTTGACACACTGGCATCCCATATCCTTTGCTACTTTACATGCTGCTAGTGTTGCAAGGACATTAACTCATCCGGGTGAAATGAATCCGAATGGTTTGGTACATTAAAGTTATTGCTTCTGTACAAAATAAGTCTTTTTATATCACATGTAATTTTATGCAAGTTTCTACTGTACAGAAGAGAACCATAAGGATGAGGTCTCAGGCACTGAATACGATGATACTGATGGTTTAATGAGCTACACTTTTTTTTTAATGTTAGTTCCTTTAAAAGATTAAGACCAATGCAGTTTCAAAGCAATGAATTGGTTCTACTGCAACCTGAGGATCTTTCAAATAAGTGGGTAGAGCATAAATCTAAGCACTATAATCTGTGGGCAGTAACAGAAGTTATATTACCTCCATATACCACTCCTCCATCTCTGGAGGATAAACCATTTTAGCTAATTCGGATCAAAATGATGAAGTCAATTCTTTTCAGAATAAAATGTTCTGGCTTAAACAATTTACATGAAACTAAAAATGTTTTACATAATTTAAATTTTTACCTATTTTACTTCTATGAAAAACGGAATTTCAGTTAAAACAAAGGTTTCAACATAATGCAAGATTTATCAGTTACTGTTTGACACGAGAAATATTGAGATGTCAAGGGAGCCAAATTTACATTGTGAGAAACCAATCCAGTTTGATTTTGATTTTGTTTTTTAAAGCCTTTTAAATAGTATTTTCTGATTTTTTTAAATAATTCCCCCCGCCTCCCCTGCACCCACTGTTGATATCTAGAAGGGTCATCTGGGCTAACCTGAAAATAGCAGCGCTAAACATGCACAGACTTGCATATCAACCTCACCCCCTTTTTAAACTATGTGCGCACTCCTGCCTGCTGCCCCTTCAATTTCAGCTTCATGTTTGCTGTTGGTAGTACTGGTATTACTTATTACTACTATTACCTTCTTACAGAATTTGGTGAAGTGCAGGCAACATCAGCAAAACAATAAAAAGGACTATTCACTCAAAGTGCTGTCAAAAAGTAGAATGAAAAACAAAACACACAAATCAAGCAAATTTTATAAATTGAGAAAGCATATACTTGTCTTTAATCTCTTTCAGTCACAGTAATACTCACTATATGACTAACAATCAACCAATAAGCTAACAATCTTAGGGGTCACTTGTAACAGTAGATACAGTGTCATCAGATGGAAATGTGATTTTTGAATTGGTGGTGTCACTTTAAAGAGTTCACTGGTAATAAAATAGGACTGGATCCTGAAAACAATTAAGCATGTGAGTAATTGTATGTATTTAGATTATTACTCAATTGTAAACATTTCTGACAATACTCTCTGTAAATGACTGTAAACAGAAACAGATTAGTCAACTGATATTGAAAACTCTGAATTGTTAACTGGTTACCCCAAGATAATTGACCAAGACAGACTGCTTTTCTTACCAAAGCAAGCAATGTTCCCATCCAGTCCTATGTACTTTAAGTCATATTTGGCAGCTTCATTTTCCATAGGCTCATTCTCAGACTTGTCATCCATGGCAAATATCTCTTTTTGCCTAAACTCAGCATTGTCGTCAAAGTTTATCTTGGCATCAAAGCAAACAACTAAATGAAGAGGGGAAAAATCATCAGATTATGGATATTGAATGGTCATTTTGAATTCAGAAATTCACCACCGTGTGTGTAATGTCACATAAAAGTGCAATATTCTTTCATAATTATGTACTAAGGCCCTGATTTTGCTTCCATAGTAATCAAGAGAAGTTTTGGAAAGCAGGACTAGGGCTCTAAAACACATTTTCCCACAGTCCAGGCATGGGTGATGGCAGTGCAAGCTTCCCCACGCAATAATGTCAAGGTGTCTTAAGTTATGGGTTGTGGAAACCACTTCTAGAGGTAGGAGAACAGTTTGTGTTCATGCTCATTTTAACAGCCCCGTCCATAAAGATGTCAGTTACGAGGGTGGTTTTCATGATCTATACAGTTGTAGTGACCCCAACAAATCATTTCATCCATTAGCAAACTTGTAGGTCCTCCAACCTCAAAGTGTTACAACTTTTCGAAACGATCATAATGGATTTAAAGTCAAATGCAGAGTCATATATTTTATATATATATATATATATATACACACACACACACACACATATACACCCCCCACATACATTAAGTAGCTCCATAGTAGATAAACTTTTTCTCCGGTTATATTCTTTATTTTACAGTCTTGCAAACTCTTCCTTTAAAGAAATTAACAACAGTTTTAAGTATACATTAAGCATGATCAACACATAACTTTTTACAAATAAAGACAACGGGAAAGTACATACAAGGCTTTTCTTCAACTTGAACATCTGTTGCACTAAGCAGCAACTAAACAGGACTATATTTAATAATAGTAATGGGCTATTTTAATTCTAAGGGTGAAAAATGAGTTTACTATGACCGGATATGAGGAACACTGACTGACTACATTTATGGGTTTTGCAAAGGCAAACATCTTAATAGATTAAAAATTGTGATAGTAAAAATAAGAATATATACAGATTACTTTATTATCTCAGCACTAATGATCTCTGGTTTGGACGTTTACTAGAAATTAATGACTGGCTAGAGCAATTGATGTTTTGCAGCAAGCCAGCCAGACTAACTGCATGGAAACCATTAAAGCTATTATTATAATATTAAATTGATAGCAATGTTTGTCTGTATCTATTGTGTTTTCAGCTGTGTCTTGCCACTGTTGTGTGCACACATGCACAGACATACGCACAGAGAAAACAAAAGAGAATGCCATATAGGAAAGTATTAGTCTTACTTCCTGATGGAATAGTTTTGTTTTAATTCTTTTAAATAAAATAATTTGCTGCCCTTGACTCACAATCAATACTGGAATAAATTACAATAGCTCAAGACCAGTCTCAGCTACTGCAGTTTTGGAGAACTACTTACTAGTGTACATATGTGATAAATATCCCATGGAAGATTCTAGATCTTACCCTATAATAAGTACAAAATTATGCAAGTATGTCATATGGGAATCTGCTAGAATAAGAAATACGTGAAGTTAATAATATGCTTTCCAACGTACTAGTAATGCATTAATTTTTGTTTACAATGAATTAGGGCCTATACCAACATCAGAACCATACAACCAATTTCCCTTTTCAAATGCTACCTGACTTATTTAATGAAACGATCCAGAGCTAGATTAAAATGCAGTTTTGGGGGCCCTTGGTCTTCCATTCTAAATTTACCTTAGACGTAAACATTTTCAATGTCACATTAACGGAATCTTATTTCTGTGGAACATTCATCTTTAACAAAAGGCCATGCTACGTACAAAGTAGCAAGAAAAAAAACCCACCCATTAATATTTATCAAACAATTTTCACCATCAAAAGCACATTGTTACACGCATGATAGATTATACAAATGAATTTTCCTTCTGAACAAATATCAAAGAAAGCTTCAATACTTCTATTCATGGAGAGTTTTTGTTGTTTGTTTTAGTAATAAAAGATTTGGGGAGTTGCTAATTCAACAGCTTATACCGAGAACAAAAAAATAATAAATAAATAAATACTAATAAATAAATATTGAGTTATAGGCCTTTGACCCAAAAGTGTTAACAAAGGAATGTGTTACAAAATGAGACAAAAGGAAACAAACAGGACAATGCATTTCATAACAGAAATGCAGACATAAGTGAAAAATAAAAGCAGCAAAAAATAAGCCCATCTGAATTGTTATTTTGATAAGAAAAAACTCTCTTCATGTGCAGGATAAATTTTCAGGATAAATAATTGCAATAAGCTATTCAAATGTGCCTAGACACAGAAGGGTGTGTTGTTGGGTTTTTGTTCTTTTTTGTTAAGTTTTTAAAGGATGAAATGCTGCAGGCATCCTCTGCTGTGAACAAAGCAGAAATCGGACAGAGGGAGAATTCCCTGCATCTCTGCCACTCAGGCAGTTCCTGCAGGCACTGTGCTCCTGCTACACTCACCAGGTATAGAGGAGTGGGAAAAAGTGGTGCGGCCACTGCGACAGTCCTTCTGAGGATGCAAGCTTCCCCACGCAACCTCCTGCACCCTCAGTCACTCCTGAAAAGCTCAGAGGCTGTCCCAGCTACATCAATTCTTCCCAACTGCCGTGAACCTCATCAGTAGAAGGTACTGACCTGGCTCCCCGCATCAATCTCCCAGCTACAGAGCACGATCTGTTCAAGAGCACCAATACCTGCACTTAGAGCAAGGCTACACTTGCAGCTGTACAGCGCTGGGAGTTAAAGCTGTCTTTGTACAGCTGCGTAGGGAAAGCGCTGCAGTGTGGCCACACTGACAGCTACCAGCACTGCAGTGTGGCCACATTTGCAGCGGTGTTGGGAGTGGTGCATTATGGGCAGCTATCCCAGCGTTCAAGTGGCTGCAACGTGCTTTTCAAAAGGGTGGGGCGGGGTGGAGTGTGACAGGGAGCGTGGGGGAGACAGAGTGAGTGGATTTTTGGAGCTGACACTGTGTGTCAGCTCCCTGCCTTGCAAGTTCTAAGGACTTGAAGATACACAGCACCAACCTTCAATCATTTTAAAAGTTTGGACCCCTTCCCCCACCTCTCTCTCATTCACTAAATGCAAATAGCTTAGGACCAGATAAGCAGCTGCTCCAAAAAGGACCCCACCTTCCCCTCTCCGGGCTGCTTCTCTCCTCAAGCAAACACTAGCTATGGACATTCATCCCCCTGCCTGCCTCTGCTCGAGCAAACAGTAGCTGTGTTTCTTTTTTAGATAAGCAGCTCCGGGAGCCCCGAGAGGCATCACAACAAAACAAAGAGTGTTATCTTTACTTAAAAAGCATTATGGGAAGGTTCTGGAGGTCAGTTACAGCGTAGTAAGATTAATCACTGTTTACACTGGCACCCCAGCGCTGCAAGAGCAGCGCTATAGTCGTTATTCCCCAGGCCGAGGTGGAGTACAGCCAGCGCTGTAGCCAGGGAGATACAGCGCTGTATGTGCCTTGCCAGTGTGGACGGGGAGTAAGTTACAGCGCTGTAAAGGCACCACCAGCGCTGAAACTCTCAAGTGTAGCCAAGCCCTTACTCATTACTCAGCTTCCCGATGCTCCTTCTAACCCATTGCAGAATCTACATGCTACCATCACTCTTTGCCCCAGCTTCAGGTCAGATGCGTCCCCCGAACATCAGACACTGGCCTCTCTGCTCCCACACGCCCATCAGATTCAGGCACAGCCTTAGCCTTTTATGCTGGAGTTCTCAACAGAGCGATTTCTCAACAATTCTCTAGCAGCAGCAGGTCCGCACAGCCGAAAGACGAACCGTGCAGCAAACTCTCCCTATGCAGCAATAAGGGTGACCAGATGTCCCGATTTTATAGGGACAGTCCCGATTTTGGGGTCTTTTTCTTATATAGGCTCCTATTACCCCCCCCCCCCACTCCCATCCTGATTTTTCACATTTGCAGTCTGGTCACCCTAGCAGCAATCCACAGCTTTGGGCTTATTTCGCATGCAAATCTTGAACCAGAGAATTCGGCCCTTAACGTCTTCTAATTTAAGTGAAAACGTTCTAGAAAAAAAATCTTTAGTATGCAAATGGCATATTATTTGGTAATTGAGTCCTGCCTGTTACTAGCCCAGGATTGTTCCCCAATGTTTATTTACTTGTTTGAAGATCTCGTGCCTCTTTAAAGGTCTGATATGCTAAGCCCTGTTCATCACAATCCTATTGTAACAAAGCTGCCACTTCCTGAGCAGCCTCTTGTGGCTGGAGTTTACTTTGCAGCAGCCTCCCTCTGTTCTTCCTTCTCAGGGCCCCTTACAGCCTCTATCGTAAGTCTTACACCCTCTGCCTGGGGCAGGTTTAATGCCCACAGGCAATTCCAAACAGTCCATCATTGCCATCCTACTGGCTCTTCCGCCATCCACATGGAGCTCTTCACAGGGTCACTTCTCATAGCTGTCTCTCCCTGGAGTCTGGCCTTTTGGCTCTGGCTTCCTTCTCGGGCTAGTGTCTCCCCATTTGAGGGAGAAAGCAGTTGATATACTGCCCTCATCCAGAGAGATCCTCCGAATTGCTGGAAGAGAGAGAACCCTGCCCCATGCTAAACTACAAGGCTCCTGATCTTGGGCCTTAAAAGAACAATGTCCTGAGGCTTTCCCCCCATCCAACTCAAAATTTCCTGGGACTGCAGCCTCTCTTCTGTTACACCAGGCCATTTGCTGGGCCTTTGATCATTCCAACTCCCTGGAATGGGGTCTTCTGGCCTCCTCCTACTCTTAAAGAGCCAGTATACCCCATTATACGTATCAAGAGAATTTGGACCCCACATCTTGAAGTGATCCAAACAAGATAACCATTTTCAGTGTACATTTCAATACCTTGCTCTTACTCAAATTATTTGACTATGCATCCCCATTTTAGTGAATGGAAAAACCATAGAGTCATAGATTTTTAAGGCCAGAAGGAACCACTAGATCATCTAGTATGACCTTCTGTATATCACAGACCACCAGCACCACCCAGCACTCACACACTAAACAAAAACCCTGTTCACCTTACTCCAATTCGTTCTAGTGAAGCCAATAGGATTTTTCACATAAATGAGGCAAGCAAAATTTGGTCTACTGGGGTTCCTGAGGGCAGAGTTCCTCTTTTATGTTTAAAACTTGGCTTCTGGTGGAAATACATTGGACAACAGACCTGGCTTTGTACCATGGAAAAAAAGTTTCACAAACTGGGTGAAAACTTAATAAAGCTATGATTGATTGATGGGAATTTTACTTAAATGTGTTAAACTGAATAAGATTTATAAAATAAAGGTCATTAATCCACTTCTATGTCATTAGTGCATCTTAGATGAACTAGAAACCAAGCATCCAATACTGTACTAAAATTCTCAAATTGTATTTTCCACTCTGAAATACTGTTGTTCGTTTTCCAAATGCAAAATCTATACAAAATACTTTAGGGTTTTTGAAAACAACAGAAAATAAAAACAAAACAACCCCACCAACAACCACCAAAAACATGCTCTTGTATCAAGGCAGCATTTATAAATTTTGGTAATTAATCATTTTTTCCTAATTCAGTTTTATTTGACTACTGCTCATTATACTCAAAACACACACATACACTTGATCATGATTATAATTCAATCTCTGAATTACTGTCACACAGAATTGTCAGCAAATTATTTCTACTGATGTTTGTTTTAAAAATGTCACTTTGTGATACTGCATGTTGATGTCCAAAAAGCTGAACAAAAAACAACTTAGCTGCAACAACACTTATCAAGTGGGGTTTTTGTTTGCTTAAGTTTCTAGTAGTCACTAATACCAACAAAATTTCAATCTAAAGCACAGAAAAAGTCTATTGTCTACTACTCTGCCAATTCTTCTGTGTTTGATTTAATGCATAAAAGACTGTTGGCCAGTTGGACAAAAAATTGTTACAGTCTCTACTCACAACCGAGTTCTTGAATTTCTGAGCAAAGGGAGCCAAACTATATTAAAACTATTCTATTTAGTTTTTAATGAAAAGAAGTTTCTGTACAAAGTAATTGTGGACAATTAAAAAGCTTGTATTTAGCACCACTCCTTCCAAAGGAGCTGATGAAGATGCTGTCTGACACGGTGACTATCTTTTCCTATTGGAACGGAAGATTTCAACAGCCATGATGACAATGCCTGCTGCTGTAATAACCCAAAATCTCCCCTCTACATTTTCTACCTTCAGTTTCTAATCTCTGGACCTATATGGACAATCAGTCATATCCTGAATGTGATTTTACGGCTCTACATATACAAGAAACACCCCTGCACTGACCACCACTTCCTAAAGGCACAAATCAAATCCCTCCCAGTTGCTAGACAAGTAAACACAAACCAGAACAGTCTGCCCACAAAGCTTAAATTCCAAAATATCCTCACAGATAAATCTACCCCACTAGCAAGCCAACCTGATTGCCTTCTATGATGAGATAACTGGCTCTTTGGATATGAGGAAAATAGTGGATGTGATATATCTTTACTTTAGCAAGGCTTTTGATACCGTCTCCCACAGTATTCTTGCCAGCAAGTTAAAGAAGTATGGATTAGATGAATGGACTATAAGGTGGATAGAAAGCTGGCTAGATTGTCGGGCTCAACGGGTAGTGATCAACAGCTCGATGTCTAGTTGGCAGCCGGTATCAAGCGGAGTGCCCCAAGAGTCAGTCCTGGGGCCGGTTTTGTTCAACATCTTTATTAATGATTGGGTTGATGGAATTAATTGCACCCTCAGCAAGTTCACGGATGACACTAAGCTGGGGGGAGAGGTAGATATGCTGGAGGGTAGGGAGAGGGTCCAGAGTGACCTAGATAAATTGGAGGATTGGGCCAAAAGAAATCTGATGAGGTTCAACAAGGAAGAATCCTATGCACTGCTACAGGCTGGGGAACGACTGGCTAAGCAGCAGTTCTGCAGAAAAGGACCTGGGGATTACAGTGGACAAGAAGCTGAATATGAGTCAGCAGTATGCCCTTGTTGCCAAGAAAGCCAACGGCATATCGGGCTGTATTAGTAGGAGCACTGCCAGCAGATGGAGGGAAGTGATTATTCCCCTCTATTAGGCGCTGGTAAGGCCACACCTGGAGTATTGTGTCCAGTTTTGGTCCCCCCACTACAGAAGGGATGTGGACAAATTGGAGAGTCCAGTGGAGGGCAACGAAGATGATTAGGGGGCTGGGGTACATGACTCACGAGGAGAGTCTGGGGGAACTGGGGTTATTTAGCCTGCAGAAGAGACGAGTGAGGGGGGATTTGATAGCAGCCTGCAGGGAGGTTCCAAAGAGGAAGGAGCTAGGCTGTTCTCACTGGTGGCAGATGACAGAACAAGAAGCAATGGTCTCAAGTTGCAGTGGGGGAGATCTAGGTTGGATATTAGGAAACACTATTTCACTAGGAGGGTGGTGAAGCACTGGAATGGGTTACCCAGGGAGGTGGTGGAATCTCCTTCCTTAGAGGTTTTTAAGGCCCAGCTTGACAACGCCCTGTCTGGGATGATTTAGCTGGTTTTGGTCCTGCTTTGAGCAGGGGATTGTACTAGATGACCTCCTGAGGTCTCTTCCAACCCTGATATTCTATGACACTCATTAACCACATCCACTGACACACTGTCACTCAAGTATCCACTCCCTTCCTATCAAACCCAGAATTCCACATCATTCTCCACTAAACTGCAGCAGAGGAAGTGGGAGGGAAGAAAACATGAGTGTTGATGGAAGAAAACAAGTGCACATTATAAAGAGGTTCTGTCACAGAAATGTGTGTGTGTCTCTATGGTTAGATCATGGAAGAGGTAAAGAAATTCCATCTCTCCTCCATCACAGGCTCGGCTAAATCTTCACCTGTTGAACTATTCTGGGCCAGCACTTCTCATATTTAATAGAATAACTCCCAAGCATGACATAGTATCAGCTGGCCCTGAAGCCATGTCCCCAATGACTTTCCAAATACTGCCCACTATCCAAACTCCTTCCATTTTGGAGCAAGCTAATTAGAAAACTCTCCAAGGGCCATCTCCATCTTCACATAAACATAGCCAGTTTCTTGGATCCCTCCCTGTCAGTTTTCTGGCCAGGACAGCAAATAGAGATGGGGCTGATGTTAATGAAGGCTGATCTTTTGCTGTTTATGAAACATATTTATGGGCCATGCATCTACAATCCTATTGCCTGACTTCTCCACAGCGTCTGGTATGGCCAACTATGGAACCCTGCTGGCCTGACTCAAAGAAATTGAAGGGGTTAGTGGATCATGCGGAAATAGCTTCAAAGATCCTTCTCAGGCCAAACCTAGAGAGAGGCACGTGGGAGATACTGTCTTCAAAGCCTTAGCTGTGGATTCCATAAGGATCCGTCCACTCTCTCGTCCACTCCACAGTCAACTTGTAGAACTCCTTGCCTGAGGAGGTTGTGAAGGCTAGGTCTATAACAGCATTTAAAAGAGAACTGGATAAATTCATGGAGGTTAAGTCCATTAATAGCTATTAGCCAGGATGGGTAAGGAATGGTGTCCCTAGCCTCTGTTTGTCAGAGAGTGGGGGATGGATGGCAGGAGAGAGATCACTTGATCATTACCTGTTAGGTTCACTCCCTCTGGGGCATCTGGCATTGGCCACTGTCTGGATACTGGGCTAGATGGACCATTGGTTTGACCCAATATGGCCATTCTTATGTTATGTTCTTATGTTGTTCATCTCAGTGAAGCCATTAGAGCAGACTGTGAAACGTTACAGACCAAAAATGCCAGCAATAAGCCAACGACATCTAGCCCCGTATTACCTTCACAGCTGACACTAACAGCATCATCTTTCAGCCAACCAGTGACAAGGCTGATATCAGCAACTGGACGAAGAGTATCTCAAAAGACTTAGGTGGTACTGATGGGGAGATGGAGGAACCTGCCCCTTACGTAACGTTACCTTCCACCGAAGGCATCTGATAATTAAGTCTGTTCACATCCTCAGCATCCACATGAATACCTACTCATTCTGGATACCTAAATAAATACAACCGCACACACAAAAATGCCATTTTTGAGATTCCAATAATCCCAAACGTGTCAGCCTTAGACACGGCTATCCTGCACTCCTCACTTCACAGAAAGAAAATGAAACTCATGTGTTCATCAGAGAGAGCTTTCTCAGCAAGGGGCTCATGATTCTGGAATTAAATCTCAGAAGAGATCAGGGTGAATATGAACCTCATGATCTTCAGAGTAAAATGCACAAGACCACCTCTTTGGTCTAGCCTTCCCAAGGCACCACAATAAATAAATACAAAATACATATGTAATACCTAAAAAAAATAGCAAGAAAAGAAACATATCCTTACAGTTACATGTCATAATTTTGGTAGGTTCTCCGATGCTAGGGTGATGGGTGCTGTTTGAGAACCTAATAGTCAGAATTAACAGACCTTCCAGATATTATGAGTATTTACTGACATATTCCAACAAGCTTCTTTGATTATTCTCTCATGATGGTTGCAGGGCCCAACCTTTCTGATAGTCTTTTTGACAGGCCCTGGCAAACAGACTTGCAAGAATTGGGAGGTCATATTACAGGCTCTTTAAAAATGGATATCCTGTTGGAAGGAATGAGAGGATTAATGGAATGGAGGACCACAGGAAGTAGCAAAGTGAGTATTGGTTACTTATAGGAGGGGGCGCATCAGGTTTAAAACAAACATAAGGAAGTACTTCACACAACGCACAGTCAACCTGTGGAACTCATGAAGGCCAAAAGTAGAACTGGGTTCAAAAAATAATTAGATAAGTTCATGGAGGATAGGTCCATCGGTGGCTATTAGCCAAGATGGTCACAGATGCAACCCCACATTCTACGTGTCCCTTAATCTCTGATTGCCAGAAGCTGGGACTGGATGACAGAGATTGGATCACTTGATAAACTGCCCAGTTCTGTTCATTCCCTCTGAAACATCTGGCACTGGCTGCTCTCAGAGACAGGATACTGGGCTAGATGGACCATTGGTCTGACCAACCATGCCCATTCTTATGTTCATGTGTAGATAAACCCAAAAGTGATCGGGGCCTGATAACGGGAATGCGTTCTAAGCACTTGTGTGTAAATGCATTTAACATTCATTATTTTAATAGCTGATTGCCAAATGTGGACGCTGCCTATTGAAATGAATGAGAAGTCTGCTGCTCTTACACTCCGTTGAACACAGATTCAGCTTTGAGCTATGCCATCTGTTGCACTTCATACCATCTCCTTGCACCAGCTCTCTACTTGACCACACCCAAACCACAAGCTTTTCCCTTGATGCCATACCCTCCTCAGCTTCTTCTCCACTAGTCCGTTATGCCACTCCTGAAATAAATCCTCTTGTCACTGCTCTTCCATGGAATACATCTCCCAAGAATCAATGCCTTTCTTTACAACTCTTCCTGCCAGGTTAGATGCTGTTGCCCAATTCAGTTCTGTCCTGAAGGTTGACCTGAATATCTGTGACTTTTGCAGTTTGTCCCATTATTAATGACTTGATGTAAAGGATTAGGGTGATATTTTTGTTCTCCACCACTTCTCTTAAATTCAAACACATCCTTCTACTGCACCAAACCTAACTTACTATTATTTTTTCAAGACTATAATTTTTCAATGCATTTACAACATTGTAAAGAGACGGGGCAAACCCAGAGGAAACATAAATGGTGTATTGTACATGTCAGTAAATTGCTGGGAAGACAAGCTGGTGTAATTAATATACCAAGAGTACAGAAAGGCAGGGTTATATCAGAAAAAGCCAGCAACAGAAGATGTGCAAGATAAAGCAGCTTCCCATCTTTATCTTGCAGAGTCCTATTATTATACCTACTTCCACAGGGGAAGCAAATCTTTCACCTTCCCAAAGGATACAGTCAGGTGTGAACTCCATTCGTCCAATAGGTCTTCCTCTCTCCTATGCTGATATCTTTCATGTTCATGCACCTATAACTGCAACTTACCTGTACATTCAAGATTAAATCCTAAAATAATGAGTTTTTTCCTCTCTAGCCCACTAATTACAATAGCATGAGCAAAAATACTTTGCATAAAAAGTAAGAAAAAGTTGCTGTTTGTCACCAAGCAACATGCAGACGCTGATACTTTCAGTATTTAGATGACATAGAAGCTATTGCCATGTTAAAATCTATCATGGGAACATTTATGAATATTGCTTAAATTAAATTACACACTGAAATTAATGCAAAGCTGCTATTGCTTTCCATGCAATTTAATGTATAGTTTTCATAAAGAAAGAATTATAATATATTCATTTGTTTTCTTTCATTTCTTACCTTGTCCTTCTGGAGTTTCACCAAATGGATTCACTTCAACCTGAGTAGCATCAATTTTCAGGAAAAGGTTGTACAGCTTCTTAATTTGATCTGCTGCCTAAATTTGATCAAGTGATTTGTAAGTAGCATGCACAAAAAAGCAACAGTAAACCTTTACATCTATTTTTAGTATCTCAAATTACATGAAATCTCAAGGCCGGTAGAAGATTACAGCAGCTGTCAGTTGCAGAATTACAGGAGTATTTAATTCAAATGGAGTTTTACCTTACCAAAAATATTAAGAATAAAGCCTAAGAGTTTTGATAAACATTTTGTAAATGCTATCTTCATAGTAAACAAACTGGGGATTTTCAGTAAAATGAACAGCATCATTAATATAAACAAGCTTAATTTAAGCACAAAGAAGTTTTTGAGTTCATAATGAATATATTTTCTCCCGTATGCTGATATTCCAGTTAAGTAATTATGTTAATGAGTCTAAATTCAGAAACTGAGAAGCAATGTGGATTTGATGAGTGCAGATTAATTGCTGAATCTGTTTAGAAAAAATATAAATCTCCCTCCTACATCAAAATGCAACTTTTCCCTGCAGAAACAACAACTGAAAGATTGGGTTTGTTTATTTAAATGTCAGTCTCTCCTGCTCCCCACTGCTGTTCTTTCCCCCTCCTCTCTCTCTGTGGCTCTGGGTGGGTGGGGCTAATCGTGACATAATATTAGAGTCCCCAACCACTGTTTTCCTCTGCCGTTCCCCTATTAACAGGTCAGCTAAGTAAACCAACCTTTCCACCTGCAACGAATTTGCTTATTGCAACCCTATTGGTTGCAATGAGGTAGCAGAAAGTTTGGGACCCCAAAAACCACACACTCCAAAGCTTTTTTTCTTGGTCAGTGGTTCAGTTAATCAAAAACTCAAACCAAAACATTTGGGATCTTTCGGAAAGTAAGGAAGGGAACCAAATTAAAAACCAAACTTGCTTTTATGTTGCTTCTGCCTTTATGAAAAACCCCACTACTACTGTTGGACAGTTATCTCAAAATACTACAGTCGTGTAACATTGAAGGAATGGTTATGCTTTACATCTATACTGTACCAGTACCAACTTCCAGGTTTCTAAACTTATTTGTTATTAAATATGTCCAAATAATCTCTAAATGTAATTTTTTTCATTTAATATGGAGATATACCTATCTCATAGAACTGGAAGGGACCTGAAAAGTCATTGAGTCCAGTCCCCTCACTTCACAGCAGGACCAAGTACCATCAGATTTTTGCCCCAGATTCCTAAATGGCCCCCTCAAGGATTGAACTCTCAACCCTGGGTTTAGCAGGCCAATACTCAAACCACTGAGCTATCCCTCCCCTGCAAATTCTTGTTGTGTGGGCCATTCCCAAGCAGTTTGTTACTTGTGTTTAATATTTGACTATTATCTGTCTCAGTTATAAATGGACACAGAAATATGTAACCTGTTTCCTAACTGGATGATGGCATAATTATTAGAATGAGATTTCTGGTGTGAACACTCATCTTTGAATTAAACATTCACTTCTCACAAATATGTGCATAAAATTCAGTTTCTACAAACGTTTCTGCCAATAAACTTGCTTAGTTGAAAATCTGCAGAAAATGAATTCAAAAGGTTCATGAACACAGCCAATGCAAATTCCATTCTGAGACATTTGCCAAGCTCTAATTGTGTGTGTTCTGTATGCACATATATTTGCACTTTCTTCAGGACTACACCAAATGGACCAAATGCTGCTCTCAGCTCTCTGGGTGACTCTCCCAAGGAATTGCGCCCCTGTGACTGAGACATTAATAGTAGTAGACATTAAATCCATATAAATAAAAAAAAATACAATTTGCAAGCAAACTAATATACGATTACAACAATTAAAATAGGAGATAATGTAACATTAACTACACCTCTACCTCGATATAACGCTGTCCTCGGGAGCCAAAAAATCGTACTGCGTTATAGGTGAAACCACGTTATATCGAACTTGCTTTGATCCACCGGAGCACGCAGCCCCCCTCACTCCCCCGGAGCACTGGTTTACTGTGTTATATCTGAATTCGTGTTATATCGGGTCATGTTATATTGGGGTAGAGGTGTACTAGAAATTCATTATTGCATCCGAATTTAGCCATGCTCTTGTTTTTAAGGTATCAGTGAGCAGGTCTATAAAATTGGGATGACAGTCTCACGTCCACTCCGAGCCCTTTATAACAAGGGAAAAGGGCAGGAACGGTATAAGGGGGCTCTAAAAGCCCGGTATCAGGGCAGGTGTCCCCAGCACAGGCACTGAGTGTAGACAACAGCTCTATGGCTATTTCCTCCAAGCCTTGGTGTAGGGGGCATGCCAGGGCAGGCAGAGCATCCTGGGGATGAGGCTGCTACCTGCAGAGCTAAGGAGAGTCCGGGCAGCACTGTGGGCCATAAGGCAGCTGTAAGTTATACAGCAGCCCAGAATCAAGAGGGCACAGAGGTGCTTAAAGCCACCATAGCTCCCTGCCCCTAGGCTACAAGTTTTGTGCTGAGACCCTAAGGGTATGGTCTACACAACAATTAAATACGTGTGGCTGGCCTGGGTCAGCTGACGCGGACTTGCCGGGCTCAGGCTGTGGGCTGTAAACTTGCAGGGTAGATGTTCAGGCTGGGGCAGGAGCCTTGGCTCCGAGACCCACCCCCAAAGCTGGGTTTCACAGTCCGGGCTCCAGCCCAAACCCAAAACATCTATGCTGCTATTTTTAGCCCTGCAGCGCGATTCTGAGTCAGGTTTAGCTCCGGGCTCTGACACTGGCTGCAATCGGTCTCTCTGAGGTGTAGATGTACGTTTAGAGGAGCAGCACAGAATCATATGCTAGAAGTAGCCGCTATTCAGATGGACCTTTTTATTTACTGACCTATTTATTCCATTTACATACTTCAGTAAATCCCATTGAAGAGGTTATGGCACATGGAAAGAAATGTACACAACAGTTCAGTTTAACAGTCCCAGTATTGTTCTCAATAATTAAGTACCAGAACTTCGCAAGGGTTGAAAGGTTTGAGATAATCATTCGTTCTCACTGAAGATACTGCTAAATCTTCAAATGTGCGTTAATCAACTTAATGATTATGCATTTGTTAATTGCACAGTTGGGATGGAAAATAATTAGAAGTGCTGTATTAAAAATGCAAAGATTCTACAGAAAAGGCATTTTGATATTATGGGGAAAAGTATGAAGAAAGAGCTTATGATTGCTGTCTTTTACACCCATTAACATTAACCCAAATACAGCTGTTTCCTATCTACAAAGTGATTCACTCCAGCACTGTATCTTGTGATATTATGTACTCTATAGAATTCCTAGCATAAAACAGAGATAAGCGCTGATGCATTGAAAATTCTACTCTCAAAATCCTCTCAGCAAACTGGCAGCCTTTGTTTGATTGTGTCTCAGACTTTAAAAAAGTAAAACATTCTTCTGCTATACAAAACACGTATTTGTTGATTCCTGGGGATGCATTTGAGATATTAAGGACCTGATCCAGCAAAGGGATCCATGTAGGCAATCCATTACACCCACTGAAATCAATAGAATTCACAAGATGAAGGACTGAATCTATTTAATTTCAGGAACAATAAATTTTTTGTTAGCATCCATACCTGCATCTAAAATAGGCAACACCTGTTATGAGAGAGGTTCAATTTATTAAGATACAAACGTTTTAAGCATTACCCTAAAAGGCATAAAGCCTCTCAGAACCAATCACTTGGCAGAACTGGCACCTCCACCCCCTTTGTCTGAAGACAATTGAACCCTTCCCTGTCAAGTTACCTGCTGTTGCAAAGGTCCTTTGAATCCTAAATTTTTTGCCATCTGCAATGCTTGGTTGTCCTTTACACCTTCAAAAATATCTATTTCCTCCTGTTACAATAAAGTACATAAAAAGAATTAAGGTATTCAATCTGAGTAGAGATTTATCACTTGAAAAAAAATGCTTAGTATATATTTGCAAATTAGTAATTAAAGTATGGCAGTTTGCCAAAGTTCTCGGAGATTCAGGCTATAGCAGCTGCCTATAGGGTATGTTATAATTATCACACCATCTATAAAACAGTCCTTCCAAAAAACTATATAATTCTTCAGGGTGGCATGCTGACAAGACAATCTGACACGAGTTTTCATTTTTAATTACTGTACAGATGGCGTTGATGAATATTTAGGCTGTTAATTTTTATGACATCTTCTGGAAAGTCTCCAAGACAGTGGTATTGCTGCCCAGTAATAATTCTAAGTTTATATAATTTCAAAAATGTGCATTAAATATTTTTGCTTTTTCCCCCCACATAATTATACATGTCTGTATCAATTATTTTCCCAAATGAATAGCTTATCTCCTCATTATCAAGCCACAGAAACATTATAAATACTAGAATGCATTACTCATCATTCAGCGGTGAGTACATGTCAACAGTGACAACACAGTGGTATCTGAGGTGCAAGACTTAAATCTATACTAAGAGGAGGAAATAATTGATAACGTCCACCTTTGAAATTAAGCGTAGGGTTTAATTGACAATTATGGTATTGACCCTAAGCCTGCCTGAACTAGACTAACCACCCTTGCCAATTAGTTAAAGTGAAACATGAAAGAGACTAAGACACATTTAGGAAAATGCTTCATATACAGGTGACATTTAACATGTGAAATTTAGCGCAATTGCCTCACTGAGACTTTGCCTAGATTAGGAAAAGAGGTCTAGGGTTAACACAAGGAGGTGCTGAACCTTCCTCATCTCCCAGGATCAGGTCCCTATTTCGTTACATGAAGTTTTTATTTGTTTATTTATTTATTTATTTATTGTAACATCTTTCTGCAGAGGAATTTTTTTTCCATTTGGAAATCTGATTACAATTTGAATCTGAAATGTTATTTTGATACCTTAAAGATAAGTTCCGGGCTAGAAGCCGCCACTTCTTCTATGTCAACACCCCCCTGTGGGCTGCCAACCATAACAGGTCCATTGCAAGCTCTGTCCATCAAAATTGCAAAGTAGGTTTCCCTCGAAATATCCAATGCTTCTGCAACCATCACCTAAAAATTAACATGGGGGAAAAAAAACCAATCTTTTTAACTGGTATATCTTGGCTAGTGAGATTTAACCATAATATTTTTTAATTTCTTGTGGTATCTGGGAGTACTAAATGTCATAAAATCCAAAGAGCAATTATGAATCAGAAGAAACGGATAAAATTTTACACCATTGTGAACTGCTAGCAGAGAATATAGTGGCTCATATTTCAACAGTCTTAAAGCAGTTGCAGTTTTATGTTACAGGCACCAGATACTCCATTAGCCTTTTTCTTCTTGAATCTCTCAATTCCTATATCCTATAGCCATTTACATTAGAATATATAATAATTGTAAACTAGGGTCCCAATCATCCCTTCTAAACAAAAACCCCAAAGCAGAGGATGACAACTTCTAGGGAGAATCTCAGCATTTCCTCTCCATTCTTTCATGATTCTAGCACTTAAGCAAGGGATGGGCGAGTACATATAGCTTGCTAACCCTGTGGAGCTTAGGGATCCTTAGAGAAATAAGACAGCAGCCCTGCAGATTTCAGAGCAGCAGAACAAGCCTTAGTCACTCTGTGCTGCTCACTGGAAGTACTGCTTCCTAAGAAGATGGTCTGCTATGGATGGCCCAGGTGACATCTCCAAGGAGGATAGAAGGTCCAAGAGGAGGAGTTAAGGTTGTTTGCTATGGCATTAACTCCAGAGCAGATTTAAACCTAGCAACCCACCATGTCCCAAGGAGAGGATAGCTCTAAAGCTCTCTCCTCTTCTACTACAAAGGTTCCCAAAGACACATGGAACGAAACTGTAAAGTATGCCTCCATATCATGGAGCTGCAACTCCTCCCATTCTACACCTCTCACAACAGATCCCCATACTTTTGCTCCCCTCCACCAGCATAAATGGGGGAACACACTCATGCTTATCTATGATCTATAGTTAGCTTCCAAAGAAGTACGGACTTTACATTACACCTGTGTGTTTGGAGTCTGTGTGCACTGACCTGCAGTAGGACCTAAAACAAAACACTGCTACTGTAAATTAATTATAACTATTGTCCTCATGAATGAAAAAAATGCCAGAGATGTGGTAAGTGCCCATTTTGTTACAGCACAGTAATAACTATGCTCACTTTTCCATCTGGATTGTTGGTCATCAGACCTATTACCTAATAGCAATGACCAATGGAAGGCAACGCTAATCAAAGGGAAGTTGTTATGGATGGACTTCCTGTCAGCCATTTAAGAGACTATGCACACTTTTACACTTGCCACATTACTCCCCAAAATAACTCTTTTTGGCACAAGGATATCAAATTACTTTAAATATTCATTTTAAATAACTTCACTGTATTACTATTAGTAGGTGCTGTTAGTTATCATGATAGATGCCAGACTGACAAGCCCAGGACCGGAGTTCTGTGTGTAAAAGTAGACCAAGCATGGTAGCAATGTATGCTTCTCTACCTCAACCCTGAAGTCCAGGGAACATCCCTGGGGCAGAGTGATTCACTCACCAGTTCCATTCACTCTCTAGACTCTCTACTGACACAACCACCAAGGGTGGCAATGAGACACATCAGATTGGTGGTGACGACTCTAACATGGACACCCTTTCAATTGAAACTATAGAGAGCAGCAATTCAGTTCAGTAAATGGGCTAAGAAACAAGTATCAGATGAGAATGACTTACTGACCTGGTTTCAGAGTAACAGCTGTATTAGTCTGTATCCGCAAAAAGAACAGAAGTACTTGTGGCACCTTAGAGACTAACACATTTATTTGAGCATAAGCTTTCGTGGGCTACAGCCCACTTTATCGGATGCATGCAGTGGAAAATATAGTAGGAAGATATAGATACACACACACACACAGAACACGAAAGAATGGGTGTTACCATGCACACTCTAACAAGAGTGATCAGTTAAGGTGAGCTATTACCAGCAGGAGAGAAAAAAAACCTTTTTGTAGTGGTAATCAAAATGGTCCATTTGCAAAAGTTGACAAGAAGGTGTGAGGAACATTGGGGGAGGGGGAATAAACATGACGAAATAGTTTTACTTTGTGTAATGACCCATCCACTCCCAGCCTTTATTCAAGCCTAATTTAAAGGTGTCCATTTTGCAAATTAATTCCAATTCAGCAGTCTCCTGTTGGAGTCTGTTTTTGAAGTTTTTTTTGTTGCAATATTGCGACTTTTAGGTCTGTAATCGAGTGACCAGGGAGATTGAAGTGTTCTCCGACTGGTTTTTGAATGTTATAATTCTTGACATCTGATTTGTGTCCATTTAACATATAACATTCAAAAACCAGTCGGGTCATTACACAAAGTAAAACTATTTCCCCATGTTTATTCCCTCCACCCCACTGTTCCTCACAGCTTCTTGTCAACTGCTGCAAATGGACCATTTTGATTACCACTACAAAAAGTTTTTTTCTCTCCTGCTGGTAATAGCTCACCTTAACTGATCATTCTCATTAGAGTTTCAGAGTAGCAGCCGTGTTAGTCTGTATCTGCAAAAAGAACAGGAGTACTTGTGGCACCTTAAAGACTAACAAATTTATTTTAGCATGAGCTTTCGTGAGCTACAGCTCACTTCTTTGGATGCATAGTGGTAACACCCATTTTTCATGTTCTCTCTCTCTCTCTCTCGTGTGTGTGTGTGTGTGTGTATCTATATCTTTATCTTCCTACTGTATTTTCCACTGCATGTATCCAATGAAGTGGGCTGTAGCCCACGAAAGCTTGTGCTCAAATAAATTTATTAGTCTCTAAAGTGCCACAAGTACTCCTGTTCTTTCTATTGATCTGGGCTGCTTATAAATCAATGGCTTTAAATAGTCATCTTAGATTAAGGTTTTGTGTATACCATTATTCATGAAGTATCCATTATTTAATGAATGAAATACACAGTCAGATTTACTGCTGGTATAACTTTGTTGAAATCAAATCAGAGTCACATTTGTTTTAAACGTAAGGTTCCTGGTGTCTAACTGTAGGGTGTATTCTATTGGATAATGCTTCCTTGGATTTCAAGGTTCCATGACTATAAATGAGAAAAACTTTTACCAATTTATTTGATATTCTACTAAATGAGTATAGGAGGAAGAATGCACTTACCTTATGCCAGTCCATACTTCTTAAGAGAAAAAGAAAAAATAAGAAACAAGAAATTAAATAAAGTTCCTCTCTATCAACTGGGCAGAAGGGAGGGAAAATGCTATTTGTTTATGGACCTTTGACTGGGAAGACATTTTCATCCTTACAATAATTTTGCTTCCTTTTCCCTCTCCCTTGCTTTCTTCACAGAACATCTGGAGAGCTAAAGGAATAGTTCAAACAAGCAATTGTTCAAAAGCAGACTAAAGAAAACTAGAGTTAAAGGAAGCCAATAACAAATAATACAGAAAACTAATTTATTTTGTAAAGGTTTATTATTCAAGGCTGCTATAAAGGGAAATGAAAAGCCAGTATCCCGAGCGTAGGTCATCTACCTGTCACTATTGTTAATGTAACAAGCATGGATATGGCAAATGGGCTTGGTTTGTTGCAGTTAGAACTTTTACCTGCACCAGTATATTTGAAATGGTTGAGTCAGTTGCTCTATTGATAGGTCAAGCAAAACCACCCGTCAAAAGGCACCTGAAATTTTGACACCAGAAACTCTTATCTGTGTTCTTCAGACAAAGTTCCCATAGCACAAAGGAAAAGGGAAAAATGTTAATGGAAGTGTCACTAAAATACTGCTAAGTGATATGTGTAAGAGCTAAGGGTGTAATTTTCAAAGGGCACTCAGGGAGTTAGGAATCCAGATCCCATTGAATTTAAATTAGAGTTCAGTGTCCAATTCCCTTTGGCCTCCAGCCTCAGTCAATGGTGGTTAGAAGACCATAAAAAACAACAACATGGATTCTTTAAATCAAAACAATCAAAAACCCAACCTAAAAATGTTAACCTCCGTAACTTCAGAAATAAAAAACATAGTAACCTACCTTACGTAACTGTTGTTCTTTGATGTGTCCATTCCATTCTAGGTGTGTGCACACCCACGTACACAGTTGTTGGAGACTTTTGCCTTAGAGGTATCTGTAGGGTCAGCTGTAGCGCCCTTGGGAGTGCTGCGCTCATGTGTTGGTATATTAGGCTCCGCTGGCCCTAGACCATCTCAATTCCTTCTTACCGGCAACTCTGACAGAGGGGCAGGAGAGCGGGCAATGGAATGGACATGAGCAACACATCTTGAAGAACAACAGTTATGAAAGGTAGGTAACCATTTTTTCTTTGAGTGCTTGCTCATGTCGATTCCATTCTAGGTGACTCACAAGCAGTATTCCTGTAGATGGGCTACGAGTTCATGGTTGTGCAGCTTGCAACACTGCTCTACCAAAGCCAACGTCGTCCTGGACTTGCTGGGTAAGCACGTAGTGAGACGTGAACATGTGAACAGATGACCAGGTAGCAGCCCTACAGAACTGCATCTCAAAACCACTGCTGAAGTGACCACCCTCGCCGCCGAATCAGCTGTGTCCCAAGACCATTTGGAGGGAGCACCATGTCGCTGTAGCACCTGCCTCAACAAGAACTTGGGGCCATCTCCTCCACCTCTAGGCCTAAGTTTGTGGCCACTCTTCGGAGCAGGGCTTGGTGCTCCTTAAAATTGTCTGGTGGGCTAGCGTGAGAGGGCCCCGCAACAGCCTCAACTGGAGAGGATGAGGACAACTGGACCACCAGGAGAGGGGCCAGGGCTTCATCCACCGTGGGGGAAGGAGGTTTTGGAGGGTGGGCACTCGTTCCTCCACCCCGGCATCCGATTGTGCTTTGCGCACCAATTCTGGTGCCACCCATGCTGTCTGTTACTTTTCTGAAGCAGCTCCTAAAGACTGGGGCGAAGGAGGCATCAGCATAACCGACACGCCCCAGGCACTCCAGTAGGGCCACTGCGCTGGCCACTGGCCCTGCTGCCAGGGCGGCATTGTGGAGGTGGATGTATCCTCAGGTGCCCAGTCACGCCAGTGCTATCTCCGTGAGGGGCTGAACTCCCTTTCTGTGCTGAAGGAATCCCCTTCTGGTGACCATGGTGGGGCTGAATCTGGTGGCTAACGGTCACCGTGGATGAACGGTGCCTTAAATAAGCAGATCAGTGCCGGGAGCAGGGGGAATCAGTACCGCATTGGGAAATGTTCCCACAGTCTCGGTGCCAATTACCTAAGTCAGGGAGTTAGTTGGTGGGAGGATGACCAGTGCCAGCCATATGGTCTGGGCGAACCTGGGCGAACCTCGTCGAGAGGGCCAAAACCGGGAGCATGGTGAAGGCGATCTGAAGTGGCGAACCAGCAACCAGGATTGACGTGGAGATCTAGGGCATGGCAACGGAGAGCGCTGCCTCGGCTCCAAGGACCAGCGGCATTCACCCACCTTCTAGGAGGATACTACGACTGGCTTGCCCTCATAGGGAGACTTTGCTGGGACCATTGCAACGTGCGGTGCCGACTGCGCTAGGAGAGTCCTTTGCTCTCTGGGCGCCAGAAAGGCCTGGAAAAGCGGTGGCTCCACCAAGAGCCTGGGACCCCTACTGCTCCCTGGAGTCAGTGGTAGATCCTTTCGGGGGGCTAGAAGGCCTCATGGGGGGGACACCCCTATTTGGTTCCAGGGTGGGCGGGCAGCCTGAACACGGTCCTTTACTTGATGCCCCTTGGTCTTTCTTGCTTGGTGCTGGGTCATGCTTCTTAGATTTCTTCTTGGGCACCAGCAAAGGGGAGCAGTGCCAGGTAGAACCTGATGTTGGGTGTATACTACACACAGAGGCTGAAGTACTGGGAGTTGAGCCCATCCAGGATGGCCCCAAGGCCGGGCGGAGAGCAGCCTCCATGAGGGGGGGCCCTCAAACAGATGTCACGCTCCTTCTGTGTTCTGGGACAAAAGCTCTTACAGATGCGACACTTTTCTTTGACATGTGATTCCCTTAAGCACTTCAGGCAGCTGCTATGGGGGTCACTAACAGGCATAGGCCTGTTACAGTAAGCGCAGGACTTAAAACCTGGAGACTGGGGCATGTCCCACCTTGAGCAAAGTCCCCGCCAGGACCCTAACTTATAACTACAGTACTTAACAACTACTTCACTAGCTAATTACTATCAACAAAACTATTTACAAAGCACTAAATCAGAAAGCAAAGGAGAACCTGCTAACCACTTGCTAGGCAAGGGAAAGAGACGCTCCGACAAACCGCCTGGGGTGGTAAGAAGGAACTGAGAGGGCGTAGGACTGGCGGTGCCTAATATACCGACGCATGAGCGTGGCACTCCCGAGGGTACCTATGGATACCGCTAAGGTAAAATTCTCCAACAACTGTGCATGTGGGCGCGCACATACCTAGAATGGAATCTACACGAGCAAGCACTTGAAGAAGAACCTTGAGTTGTTCAAGAGGATAACTGACAGGCATCCATGGTACAGAATTATCTTTTTTTTCAGGTAAAAATTCTAATTTCCTCCACAGATCAGTGTAGAATACCTCACAGTTTCTCACAAGTAGAATAGGGTTAGAGCAAAGGGAAGATGTATGTAAGGGGAAAAAAAGGTACATTATCTTTAAAAGTTCCATCTTGGTAAGAAACAAGTGTCAGTCATGTCACGCCTGGTATAAAAATGAAAACAGAAGTCTGCAGTGTCAGAGACTGCCCATTTGTTATTAATGAGGGGCATATGCCAATGGTTAGTCGGGAATCCCCTCATTAGTTCTTCCTTCCTTTTTTGACAATAAAAAGATGGAAAAAGTGAGGTAATGGAAGAAGGGATCAGGAAGAATGGAAAAAGTAAATAAGGAAGTGTTTTTTACTCCTTCTCACTACACAAGAACTAGGGGTCACCAAATGAAATTAATAAGCAGCAGGTTTAAAAGAAACAAAAGTAAGTATTTCTTCATACAATGCACAGCCAACATCTGGAACACTCTGCCAGAGGATGTTATGAAGGCCAAGACTATAACAGGGTTCAAAGAAGAACTAGATAAGTTCATAGAGGATAGGTCCATCAATGGCTATCAGCCAGGATGGGCAGGGATGGTGTCCCTAACCTCTGTTTGCCAGAAGCTGGGAATGGGCGACAGGGGATGGATCACTTGATGATTATCTGTTCTGTTCATTCTCTCTGGGGCACCTGGCATTGGCCAATGTCAGGAGACAGGATACTGGGATAGATGGCCGTTCTTATGTTCTGAGATGTCTAACTCCAAATACCTTAGTAATATTCCTGAATTGATGAGGAAGCTCTCCCAGCAAAATCACTGATAAATCAGGCTCCTCATCCAGTGCCACCTAAGGCTTGGAAGACTATCATCTTTCATTGACCAGCCACATCAAAGGGGGCTTTGACACATCAGTGGATGAGACGAAAGAGTGGACTAGCAGCTACTGTCTCTAATGGCCAGCAACTCTTTCAGTCTTCCCTAAGGAAATCGTCATCAGAGTCCATCTGCTTTGAAGTGGGTGACTTGGTCTTCACAGTAGAGTTCATTGATACATTTAGACTCCCACTGTGTAACATTTCCCACCCACTTCCAGTGAGAAAGGGGCAGTAGTTTGTATCTGCAATGCCATCTAAGTCAGGTGGGGCAAGAGACAGAGTATTTGGAAGATAAAGTGAGACAAGAAGTGCCAGTCCTTCACATGTAATTCAGCTTGGGCTTCTACCTGGTGTTCACATGACGTAAGCAACTGACTCCATCGTTCCAGGCCAATGCATCAGGAAACATAGAATTTTGGGTTTTTTCCTTGTATTGTTCTGGTTTGCTTATGATGAAAAGTATGAAGATTCATTATCCTATTTTCCACAGCAGTTTTATTTAAAAAATGTCCTGGGAAAGCCGTTATTATAAAGCCACCCTGATAACTTCATATTTTCTTCCTTTAACATTTAGCCTTCTAACAATCTGCCTGTAAGTTAAATGTCTAATTTCACATGGAAATCTAAAATGGCCCTTTGATACTGAATCATGTATTAGAAATGCTAATTCTCTTATTGCTTGGAGAAAAGGCACAGATATCAGGTTCTCTAAGTTGTCATGATAAGCAGAAGACTGCCTGCTCAGATAACCAGACTCTCCAAATTCCAGGGTGCCATAAGAGGATTTTATGTAAAAACTCACAAAATAGCTGCCAAGTTCTAAAGGAGACAAGAGGACTTCTGTTTATTTAAGAAGTATCAATTTTAAGAAGCACTGCCATATTTTAAATACTACTGTGGGCACACAAGCAGAAAGAGACAGTTCTACATTTGAGACCTCGATTTTGGATAACAAACTGCACTTTCTACATGACTATTCTACCTGTAGAAAGGTTTTGACCTTTAAGATTTATCCTTAAAAATGAAGTACAATATTGCTATCTCCTAGAACTCCTGCTCATGCCTTTCATCACTAACACCTACTGATGCTGACGATAGAAATTACATCTGTTGTCCAGATGCACTGTGCAACTTTAAGTTCCATCACCTGTGTGGAGGTGTTCGAAATCACCACCTGAGAAGTATGGTCACGGGTGTCTGTGTTGCAAATTTACAAGATTTGTCCAAATCCACTTTGCAACAAATAGCTATTTTTATTTTGTTGTCAGGACCTGAGCAATTTATCCCATCAGCGTGAACGGTGATGCTGGTTTATTCAAGGACTTTTCCACCAGCATTAAGAAACAAATCCTCACCATTGTGACTTAATAAAAAATGAAAATATAAGGTCCTGTTTACATGGCAGAGTTTTACCAGTTATAGTCATATAAATAAACCAATATAATTATATCAATATAACGCCCTGTGTGAACACTTACTCAGAAACAAGAGTGGGGTTTTTTAGGTTAGCCCAAATGCTTTTCGATGAGATAAGAATGTCTTTCCTTACTAACTCGTAATTTACTGGAACAAAATTATAGGACAAGACTTCTTATATTCCTGTTGCAATAAAACAAAAATGCCTACTATCTCCTGAATCTCCATTGTGATAACTAAATGCAGAGGTTACTGAAGGCACTCTCCTCTGCTCAAACAGCTACCTTTCATTTTTGTCACTAAGATCTACCAGACATTTTCTGTGCACGAAAATTTCTATATGTTAACTGTTATCCTGGAGTTACAAAATCCATTTAGCTATCACATACAATGATGAAATTCTATCCTACAACAAAAATTGTGGAGCCTGGTACTACAGTGTGATACTAATACTCTGAATGACTTGTAATTTGTGTAAATTGCAACTAGTTCCAAGATGCTAATAAGAGCAGAGTCTATCTAGAAAGTAAAGGTTGTTCCCCCCCACACACACACCCCACTACATAACTTTTAAGAGGAGTCACTAGCTTTTCACAAAAACACTTCTGTTGAATTAGAGAGAGATGCATCATTATAAAGGTCTATGTTTTCTCCAAAATCTATTGAGTAATGAGGACATAGCAGTCTAGTTACCATTATTTACTTTTCATATTTGTATTCACATATTTGTAGGGCTAGTGTGTTTGCTTGGCAATCTCATAAAGCCTAGATAAATCATTACTATTATAAAATGCTTTTACAAAATTTACAGTAAACTGGTTATTGCAGTACAATTCAAGAAAACTTGTGCATGTGATGCAGATGGAGAATATGCCAATTGGCTGAAATGCCCAAAAACTGCAATGGTAAACATTTTACATTTAGAACAAAATGACTACCTACTATGAGAAACACAAAATATGTGGGCTGTCAATCCCTTACTACTTATGCGCAACACGGCAGACAACAACAAAATGCACATGCATATTGAAAAAAAATCCTGGATCCACATTAAAATGTTTTTATGTGTACTGTAATATGTTTCCACATATCATTGCTGGACAGCAAAAATACACATATTCTATTCTATATACATACTTACACTGTGCTAATCATTGTAGTATCTGAGCACCTGATGTTCTTCCTCATAGAGACTTTAAGGTCAGAAGAGACCATGATCACCTAGTCTGACCACCTAAAAAAACCTCACTGACTCATTCCTATAATATTCCCCTAACCTCTGATTGAGTTACTGAAGTTCTCAAATCATGATTTAAAGACTTCGAGTTTTGCTGAGAATCCACCATTTACACTAGTTTAAACCTGCAAGTGACCCATGCCTCAGACAAAGGCGAGAAAACCCATCTCTCATATGGATACGCTCTCCAGTCAACTACAATAATTAGTAATAATCATTACACTGAATTTAGCTTTTTCTCTCTTCACAGAACAATTGAACAGATTGATTTTCTCTGATTTATTCACTGCTGGATTTTTTTTCTTTATTAAAATCTCTCTGGCTTGATATCTGAACAACATCGTTTAGGTGAGGTTGGTTATATAAGCTACATAATATTCTCTGTCTTCCCTGGTTGGATGAGAATACCTTATGATTATTTTATCTGGTATGAATTTTCATGGAAAGCAAAACACAAAAGGAACACTATTTAAGGAAATGACAATTTTCTTTAAAAAGCCAAATATTCATGGGACTTTTTTGCACTATTCATTCAAATCCAGTTACTATGTTTCCATGATATACTCTATCCACTTGCTCCCGACACTATATATTTACAGAAATAATGTGTTGAAGGGGAGAAAAGAAGCTACAAGTAATACGTCTTATCTTTACTCTACATACTGTATAGAGTTTTTTGGAAATCAACTATGTAAGAGCATCTTCCTACTCTCTCTACTAAATTAAGTTAGTGTACTTTCATTTAAATAATCCATTCTGAAAATACAGACCTTTCATTTTCTATTGACTTCCAGTGAAAATTAGAAGTCTGCTTTGTAGATTTGACCATTTAAACGAATGCACAATCTTCTAATCAGATTGTGCGGAGGGAGGGCGGGGCACGACAAATCTTCCTCTGCTGGAGTATTTCAAGCAGTTCAGTTAGCACAAAAAGGAATAAGACTAAGGCGTTTACAGAGGAAGAGAGCTTTCACCACACAATATTCTGAGAACAGCTGTAAGCTGAGAAATGTCTCTCGTGTTTATTATCAGAGTTTCGGAGATGTAGTAGTAATTTTTGTTTATTCTTTTTACTATTTAAAATTAAACTTCTATCAGGAACTATAATAGTCTGCTTTTCTTCTTCCCAGGAGATATTGCTAAAGACACGCAACAGAACGTTCCTCAAACACTCAACAAAAAGCATCTCTTCAGCTACATGTCCTCTTTCTCTGTCAATGCCAAGACACTGGCAGTGCATTAGCAACTACTTATTTTATTCTTCTACTCATGCCAAAAAAGTTTGCATAACACACTGTCTCCTGGCATCAAATAGACAGCATAGCTCTTCATTATATGCCCTCTCTCAACAAAGCAAAGTTAGAGACAAAAAATCAGAAAACTTCCAGTAGCAGCCTTACTTATTGGATTTAATTTCATTACAGGATTTAATTGAAGGGTGAAAGTCTAAAAAAGCCTGGCCTGAATGTTTCTCTTACTTAGGCCAATAATTAAGGACATGACCACCCCACAAAAAAGGCACTTTTGGCATCCTAGAAAAAGCAACTACCCCAAATGAGAAAATGTAATATTTCTCCTTTTGAAGTCACCTACCAAAAGGCATATTTCTGCTACAGCGATCAGGTTAGAATTTGCTAGGCATTCACTTCATCATACACAGCAAAATGAAGTGTATGTCCTGGCCAATTTCAAAATATTCAATGGTGAACAAACATTTAAAAAGAAGCAAAGATAACACATTTTCCTTTGTCACATTAATAGGATGCAATCAATCAGTCATTTCAATAAAAAAGGAATGGAAAACACAATGGCAACTACAGCATGTTAGTTTACAGTTGCAACTGAACAACCTTCAATTTTTAAGGAAAAGGAAAAAAATCTTACTTTCTTAACTTTAACGCCATCCTTTGGAGTTTGTTTTGTTGCAAGATTGTACCCAATCATCTGTTCAGCAAGCTGCCCAACAACCTTCGGGCTACAAAAGAAGGGAAAAAGTCAATTTACTAACATGTATTAAAGATATTTTGATCAGTTAAAACAGCCGTTGCAAAAGCCTCAATACTATCAGTAGCATATTACTCATGTCTTTCGAATTTTAGAGACTTACTCTTTAGTTAGATGGACCCCTCCTTTCAATCCACTATTGAAAACACCTTTTCCTCTCCCTCCAGCTAGGATTTGAGCCTTTAGAACGATTTCTGTTGCCTCTGTAAGAGAAAAAAATACATTGTTGTGCTATTAAATGTCATTTATTGATCCATAGCAACTATTAACCTATTTCAAAAAGCAAATAGTACAGAACTGGTAGAACATATTTAAAAACAAATGAACTAAAATTCAAAACTTCTAGATAGTCTTATAAAGAAGTCAGTTTTGTTCATAATACAACACACCAAAAAAAGTGTTAAAGAACATCCACGAGTTACCCATTAGCTGGCTAAATATGTTGATATTTAGACAAAGCATTGTCAATAATAATGTATAACCTGCATAATAATCCCTGTAACTTGCATAGTTTGACGGCCTAGTTTTTAGAATTGTTTTCAATATCTGGACCAGAGCATATGTCCTTTGAGTGGTCACGTGCATATGGTAGCAGGCAAATGTTTATGGCAAGAGAGTAAATCTCAGCTCCTGATCGAAGCCCAAACAACAGGGGTATGCATATGGGGATGCAAGGAAGAATCCAATCTCCAAGTGCAGGCTGGGTAGGGAGCAGCTGGTACATCAATCCCTAGGCTACAGTAGCAGCTGCTAACCCTACATGGGGGTTTTGGTCCACTTGATCCAGTGGCCAAGCCAATGCCCTTTTCCCTGGTCTCAAGCTCCCGACTTTACAGTGGAGTAGGGAAGGTCCAGCTTTGCTGTGCACAAGGGATACAGAACGCCCTAAGTACTAATCTGTATGTGTCTCCCTGACCCCTGTGCAAGAAAAACAGCACAGTTCTGGGGCCTTGCACACCCTCTTCAGCCCTGGGTGACGTTCACCTGCAATACAAAACCCTGGGCAGAGGTAAATGGCTACTCCAGCCTCACTCTGCCACTCCACTCTCTGTGTGGCCTTGTACAGAGAAGCAGCTGATCTCATCTCACTCTGCCTCCTTCCCCTACAAAGCCTGTGCACAGGGAAACAGTGCAGCCCATACAGCATCATGCCCAGAGCGTAACAGCCGCTCCCCTAGGAGGTGCTATGTGCACAGAGATTAACCACCATTCTTGTCTTATTTTCCAGACCGTTCTCCTTGCCTTGTGGCAACTGGCCAGGGAGCTTGGAGGGTTGTTGCCTGATGGGTGGAGTTGTGAGGGAGCGGCTAGGCTGGGATACTTAGCAGGCAGGGAAGGTGCGACACTCTCCTCCCCCAAGCCAGGCTGAACCCTGTGGGGAGTGGGGGTAAATTGATTGAACCTCAAGGGGGGAAGGTGCAAAACCCCTGGGGAAGGAGGTCTGAGACCTCCAAACTAGGAGCATGTTTGTCTCATCCACTTGTTGTGTCTTCTCTTTCAGGCTGTAAACTTCTGAGGCAGGGACTCTTGTTTACTAGGTTTGCACAGTGCACATTAAAATCGGGTCCAGCATTGTTGGAATCTTTAGTAAATGTTAAATAATAATAATTATGGGGGAGAAATTTACCCAAATGAACCCAACAGGACTTTGCACTGCAACTCCACTGAAACCTCATACACCCATTCTCCTAAACTACTCCTTTCTCGTCAACATGGAAAAGCTGAAAGCTCACAAATTAACTACGTCAGCCAAAGAAGGAAGCATGTTTCAGATTTGAGACACCCCACAACATCCCAGATCCAACCTCAAAGAATGTCCTGCCCTAGCACTCCCCATTTTTTGGACACTGTTTTTTCATCGGTTAACACACAGTGTCCAAAAAATGTTATATTAATGATTATTAGTCTCAGTTTTTCACAGCTAACAGGATGCCCCCACATAATGAGGTCTAGATATTAATGCACTATAAAGCATTGTCTGGAAAATGCTCATGTTTAAAACTGTTTCATGTTTTGTTCTTATGGGATCTGATGCAATTCCTGTTGAAGTTTATGGAAGGCTTTGACTTCAACGGGAGTTGGATGGAAGTCATTAACTAATGCACATATTTTGTGTATGTAGTATTTGCTCAGTCACTATAATTGACACTACAACTATTTACCTGAACATTTAACCACAAGTATAAATACGCAGTAAAAACTCAACTTTTATGTTCCTATTACAAATAAATATTTTTCAGAGATGGCTAAACGTAGTGTTGATAAGGAAGAGATTTCTGGCAATGACACACACACACACTATCATTTCATATTTCTAATGTGATAAAGTCCAGATTTAGGGTTAGATTCTAGATTGAGGTTGGGACAATCATCAGGAAAGAAAAATAAAAAACATTTTAGGATTAAGACTAAAACAGAAGTTTTTTCACACAGCTAGTAAAAGTAGCACTCCAAAGAATATCTGATTTTCAAGCTTCTCAAGACAAAATCCCCATGCTTATCCATCCACTAACGTTTGGCATATATCATTCTGACCCTTAAAAATATTCTCCTTGAAAATACTTCATGCATTTCAACATATTCATGTTCCCAGTTCTCCTATTATTCATACCACTGCAAGGCAGATAACAAGGAAATTTAAATGCAACAAAGTTTTATATCAGTGTTTTCTAAGCATACAAATTATTAAGATGAATTAAACTATAAATCATTTTCAACCCACAGTAGCAAAACCTAAAATCACATGGCTGCTATGACAAAACATCGAAGTTGGCATTGTTAATGGACACTACAAGCATTTAATTAGATTAGTTTTAGTCACTAACCATCCTGACAATGAAAGCTTTGTATTTCCAATGATAAGTGCTGTCAATTATGCATGTAATCATTACCCTTTGTACCACAGGTCTTAAGGCCACCAAGTCAATTTCACTCATAGCTTGCATGCTATACAATGAACTAATTATGTTCATTTGGGTATAAGAAAGTAAGAGAGCTGAATTAAATGCATATATTATTATAGTCTGCCAAAAGAGTATCTAGGCAATAAAATAACTGCACAAAGACAACTATCAACGTCATAAATAAGTGCACTAAAAAGTAAGAAAAACTATGTAAAGGTTAGACCTCAAGTACTAATCAATACACCAGCTCAGCAGAACACAGTGCAGCAGGTTCTTCTTGCCCTAGGGGAAACCAACATGAAGTAATTTAATTTAATAGTTATTTGCCCAAGCTCTGGAAAATGAAGTAAACCAGCCAAATCTTATTTTACAGTAACTAGGTTTGATCATTCAGTATTTACCAAGTTGATTCACTACTTATTGCCACCATTTCTATTTTATTTAAAGATCTGATTTCTAGAAAAGCTCGCACAAATTTCTATTTGTTTTTGTTACGTCCTGCCTGAATTCCCAGATTGCATTAGGAAAGACTATCCCATACAAGAAATGTAATTTTAGTCAGAATATATAAAGTGATTTAACTGTACTCACAGGATAACTTCTGAAAGAAGCATAGATTCTAATAGATTTTGTACAGAAATATATTACACGTATATTCAGACAAGAACGTTATAATGGATCTATTCAAACTGTTTTATCAAAGCTACAAGCAATTGTAACTGCACAAATTTGTGCAGTTATAAATATATAAGACTTGAAAAGGGCCTATCACAATTAATAAAGTAACATGTCAATAGTTAAAAGCATGTTCTATGTTACAGTATAATGCAGCATTTTCAACAGCACTTTGCTTTGCAACTAAGGTCTCTCAATCAATTTCTATTTCTGTCTATTGGCTGATAAGTCTTTGTGTGAAATTAATTTAAGTGTTTTCTTTAGAGTTACCAAAAAAAGTCAGACTGCTCATTAAAAGTGCATAGATTTTGTCACTAATTCAGCAGTAAATATCTCCAAACTGTTCCATGCAGAATAAAGAAATCCTTCTGGTGAAAGCCTCTGTTCTTAACTAATTACAATCTGAATAAATTTAGTATCAAAGTCTTGAAAATGTTTTCACTAGATTTTACTTTTATTTTATTTGGTTTCTCAGTTAACATTATTGGAAAATGTTATTTCTGGTAATTTTCATGTCAATTTGCCTTTCTTGGTTCTGGGGAGAGGTGCATTCAAAATATTTACATACATTTGTTTCAACAAAATCTACCTGATTTCTAGGGCATTTCTCAGAGCTGAGGATAAGTCTCCAGTCCTTACTTAGGCTGTGTCTACACTATGAAGCCTGTACTGGTATAGCTATGCTGGCAGAACCCTGTGTCAGATGCAGCATACACCAATGGAAGAGGTTTTTCCATCGTCATAGCAACACCACCTCCCTGAATGTTGATAGAACTTTTTTCCATTAACATTGCTGCATCTACACTGGAGATTAGGGTGGCATAGCAATATAGGTCAAGGTCCCCCCCACTGTAGTTATACTGAGCTAATTTTTAAGTATAGAGAAAGCCTTAGGCAAAATTCTCACCGACTTTAAGGACCTGCAATTATAGCAAAGACATAAGTACATTCCTAGCAAATTAATATTATATCTAGATGTTGACATAGATAAAACCTATCTATTTTTTCAAAGACAAAATTTAACATGTTAACATTTCAAAATGGAACAATGCTCTAAGGGACAAAAAACCTTTATATTGTATTCTACAATACATCTCCCTCTTTTCTATTAGTATTGTGAATACAAATTGCAGTGCTACACCTTGAAATTGAAATAGGCTCAGTGCTATAATGAAAGCCTATTTTGAATTAATAAAATTGGACTTGCTTTTTGGGAACTATGATTATTCCAGTCCCTTGGAACTGCCTGCAGCAAAAATGAACAGCTTGTTTTCAGCCCACTGCTGTGTATATTTAGCTACTGGGTTCTTGATCACAAAACAATGCATTGAGGACTGTGGTTTCACCTGTTACAGAACCTGATAACTTTCCATTCCTGTTGATAGGAATATATGATATTAAATTAAGAATGTTAACAAATACATTAAAATTTGCTGTAGCTTATCGAAAAATAAACCACTGTACAGAAAAAACAACATATGGCAGGATGTGTGGTTGATCTCACATAACAATAGGAATCATGTGCCTGGTCAGATACAAGATCAAAGAACAATTTTAAACCAAAGAACTTCAAGGCTATGTTAATAAGGAATCATCTGAGATGTGTTTAGAGCATGGGACTGGGAGCCAGGACCTCCTGATCTCAAATCCTGATTGTACCTTTGACTCTCATGACTTTCAGCAAACCTCGTAATCAGTCTCTCACTTTCTCTCTATCTGTAAACCAGGGATAATACTACTTACTTATTTCACAGGGGTCTTGTGAAAATTAATTAATGTTTGCACCTGTTTTAAAAACATGGGTATTATTCACTATTGCCTTATTCTATTTTTACCCCCATGTAAGGCACCGGAATACACTGCGGAAATCAAGAGAAGGTGGTGAATTAAAATCCATGCAGTGCTGTGTAAGTTCAACGGAGGATGAAATTTTGCTGTAAAATTCGCTGCAGCAATATCTATTGTTATGAGTTCGGTGTACATAGCAAAATAGATGCAAGTAACCCAATGGCATGGCAATAGAACATTACAGTGTAATGAAGGAGAATCAAGGGCAGGACAATTGAGCCTCCTACAGAGTAGTGTTCCCAATCACACTATGGACCTGTTGACCCTGGTGAGCACTACATAAACTTCACACAAAAAGGTCTGGATGGACATGAATGTAATCAGCATGGCCAGAAAAATCGAAGGGCTACAATGTGGCTGGCTTCACATAGGTGGCAGAGGAGAGAAGAAACTTTCCTCTCATATCCATGAGAAGAGGCTAGTTAAAATGGGGTTGGGAAGCACAGACACTACACATACCTACCGCTGCCACCCCCCAAAAGCCAGTGTGTAATGAGGACTCCTGCAGCACCCCCCTCTCTCCCCCTTTGCATGCCCCTCAGCATTGGCTGTGGCAGTCACATCCCAGACCAAACTCTCAACCTTGAAAGAGTAAATGTTCAAATTCAGGACTTTCTACCTAGCTATTTTCAAGATAGAGCTAATATGTTTCCCAAGAGGCTAATATGGCTACAGCCTTCTTACTTACCCTTCTTCTTCTAATCTTTAAGAGGGATGCAGTGGTTTAGACAGCACTCCCACAAATTGCCAGCTAAGCAAAGTGAGATGTGAAATAGTAGCTGCCCATATTAAGACATATCTTCCCCTCCTCCCTCCCCGTTCCCACTCCAAAAAAACCACAGCAATGTGTTCAGGTGTGTTAAAGGTCTACAGAGAATGTTAAACAAGTTTTGTTTGTTTTTTAACTTAAACTTCCTTCTCTGTCCTTCCCATTCTATCCCCCTCCCTACCTCTTGGCACAACCATCTTTCTACACGAGTGTTTTCCACTACCTTTGCTTTTCAGGCTAGCTTCCGAAATAAGTCAGATAAATCATCCTTTTTATAACTCCGTACTCTTGAATATATTGTATATTTATTACTAAATTATAAGCCTCATTAAAACCTATAACGATAAATTAGCCAGTCCCTTGATCCTGTCACTGATGTTATTAATTGCTTTCATAACCCTTACTACACACTTCATCAGTGATAAAAATTTTAAAGCTAGATAAAATCAACTATGCTAAGGCTCACCCTTAATACCAGCCTCTTAAATCTTCTCAAAATAAGTAATCAAGTATCCAGATTTTCTGCATTTTAAGATAATCCTAAAATATTTCTATAATAAATGGGTCTTCATTTGATCTAGGAGCACCAATTTCATATATTTACACACCTAGAGGCATGAGTTCTGAGGAAAAAGTTACATGTGATCATGTAATTAATGACTACCACAATGTATATTCACACACAAGGGTGCAGAATTAAGGTTCACTCCTAGGGGAATACTGCGTCACCGCATGCACACAGAATTCATCTCCCCTGCAGATTTCTTTGCTTCCCCATAGAGAATGATGGCGAAGCAAAGGGAAGCTGCAGGAGCGGTCACATGCGCCTCCCCAGAAGCGAGGGCAGATGGTTTCAGGTGCCGGGAGCAGCCGCTGGCGAGGTAAATCACCATGTGTGGGGGGAGACAAGTCTGAGGATGCCTCGGCTAATGGTTCCTACCTGCACCGGGCTCAGCTCTTCGTCCAGGGGTCGGCAACCTCTAGCACCCTGGTGAGCCGGGCCAGTTTGTTTACCAGGTTCGGCCGACCGCTGCTCCTACTGGCCGCGGTTCGCCGTCCCAGGCCAATGGGGGCTGCGGGAAGCGGTGCGGGCCGAGGGATGTGAATAGCAGGTGGGGGCCGGGGGGGCTTTGCGAAGGAGGGAGTTGGGGGGAGGGGACAAACAGTGGGGACCCCATGCACCCAGCTCCCCCCATATACAGATCCTCCCACACCCAGAAAATCCCCACTGAGCCACCCGTACCTCAACTCCCACCCTGCAGAGCCCTCCCCCCAACCCCATCCCTTCCACATCCAGACTCCCACTGAACTACTCCCCCCTGCACCCGGAGCCCCACCCCTGCACCTAGATCACTCCCCCTGAGCCCCTGGCACCCAGACCTTCATGCTGCACCTGTGCCCCCCTCCCCTCTCCCGAGTCCCACCCCCCCGCATCCAGATCCCTGCTGAGCAACTCCCTCCTGCATCCGAACCCCACCCCTCAGACCATCCCCCACTGAGCCCACATACTTAGATCCCCACCATGATGAGCACCCTCCCCCTGCATCTGGACCATCCTGCCAAGCCCCCCAATCCCAGACACCCCCGAGCCCCATCAGCACACACCCAGCTCCCCCACCCCTGGCTGATCCCCAACAACCTTCACCTGGACTCCCCTGTAGAGTCCCATTCCCCCTGGAGCCAGAATCCCCCGACAAGCCACTGTGCATCCAGACCTCCTCAGTGAATCACCCACACCCAGACTGCCCCACACAGAACCCTCTCACCCCACACCTGGATCCCCACACACTAAGGCCCTCCACACTTGGATCCTGTCATGTTTAGCCTGCTTGCCCCAAACCTGGAATGGGGGCCAGGTCTGGTTGTGCGCGTGAGACTCTGTCCCTCTCACTTACTTACCTTGGTGCACTTGGTGCAGAGGAACAGGGCCCCAGGGTGGTCTGCGGCAGGCCCAGCCCTTGCACTGCGTCGGGATGAGGTGCAGCCTCACTGCTGAGCATGGTCCGGGGGCGGGACGGGGGGCTGTAGGGTGATCTCCCACTTCTCTACAGCCAGTGGCCTATGCTTCCCGCTGCCATGCTGGAGATTCGACATTTATTTACTGACAAAATATGCAGAATTTTAAAATACTGTGCGCAGAATTCGTATTTATTTATTTGTGGGCGCAGAATTCCCTCAGGAGTAAAGGTTGCACAAGCTTTTATTAATTCAGGCAGTCTCTAACTTTTGAGTGCTTGACTTTGCAACATTAACTTGTTTCAATGTACCTTTTGGATATACTTGGATTAAACAAACAAAGCGACTAATTGTCACCCCTGTTGACAAACTCAATTGAGGTGACATGGATTGGAAGGGCATGAAAAAGGAAATCTCCTTTTATGCCTAAATGAGTTCCTGTGAAACGGGGCTGAAGTACATTGATGATGCAGTGCAGGAAAGCTTGCTCTGCCAGCTCTCATGCCGCATCTGTTCTGTAATAAATAAAGTTCAGTGTCTAGTGTTGTCAACCTGGCACCTTGCAGGACGAAGCATTTAATCTAAATTTGTTTGAAAGGTTATGCAAACTCTGATTATACTGGCCACTTCCCACTGTATCCTGTCAGGGATCATCTTAACATAAACTACCCACTGCTACCTTTTAAAACATTCCCTTTGTTCTGTGTTAAACTGTACTAAAATATAACAACACATTTGTGGCCATACTACATACTAGCCAAAATACAACAGGACATACAATACAATACAGAAATAAAACCCCTCTGTCCACACACACCCCTAGATGTCACCTGCCACCTCACACTGATTAGATCCCATATGGGTTGCAAACAATTACAACCCATACTCAGTGGGGACCACATCCCGAAAGACATCTTTCCTGCACTTCCTCTTCTGGACTTCAAACAACCTCGTCATCAGAAGCAAGCTCCCCACAGACCAGGACACACCAACTCAAAGTGGCTTCAGACCCTGCCAGACCAACATATGCAAAACCTATAGACATGTCTCCACTACTGCAGTGATCAACATCCCCCATAACGCACCTTTCAAGATCCATGGGTCCTACACGTGCCTATCACAATATTTAGCGTACCTTATCCAGTGCACTAAATGCCTCTACAACTATGTGGGTAAAATCAGACAATCACTACATTCTTGAATGAACACGCACAGGAAAATGACAAAGACAAAAATACCACATCACCTGTGGGATGTACACTTTTCACAAAGAGATCTCTCTACATCTGACCTCTCAGTCCTTACCCTCAAAGAAAACCTGCACAAACACCTGAAGACGACCCTGGGAGCTTAAATTCATAACGTTGCTAGACATTAAAAGTCACGGACTGAATTAAGACACTGGATTTATGGCTTATTAAAAAAAATATATATAACCCACTAGCCACCCCCCTCCATTTCCCACCACACACACTATGATTAGAGAGACGATACCAGGCCATTTCACCTGGAATGTTCCCTTGAAATGTGCTATGTAGCTAAACAATCTGTTCCACCTTTTATTTAGTTATCACACTTCGAGTACCTTTCCCAGATCTGAAGAAGAGCTCTGTGTAAGCTCAAAAGCTTGTGTCTCTCACCAATAATAATTGTTCCAACAGAAGATATTATATCACCTACCTTGTCTAGCCAAAATTTCCTCATTTTGTGGTTTTGTGTATGCAACTGGATAAATTAAAATCAGTTTGTTTAACCAAATACACTGATAAATTAAGTGATACACTATGAGAATGAAGAGATACATAAATTCCCCCACTAATTTAATTTCTATTGTCCAGTTAACTCATGCCCTGCGATTTTCTTACTTTATTATATATTTTATTTTCAGCTATTAGAGCACCTTTAAGACTGAAAACTCTGATAACATATACACAACAAATGTTGAATTTTTTCCCTTTCATGATCTCATTGATGAGTAAAAGAAAACCACCTTAATACTTCTTTTTGAGGGGCAATCCCAGGACACGTTTCAGCATCTCCATCACAAACTGACACCCTGACCCATCTCAGACTTAATTTGTGCATAGGCACAGAGAACCATTGTGATTTAGGACATATTCTAAACTGCGGGTGTTTTAAAACCGGCATCTCTGCTGGTTATAAAACTCTTCCTGCATATCCTGATCTTCTATTCTTCAAATGTAGATTTGGAACTTGTCTATTTCCTATGTGGACATATACTATATAGGCACATTAGCTGAATATTTCAAAAAGAAAATTTAACTTTTTGAAGCATGATTTGATTTATAATAAATAATAATATAATAAATGGAGATATACCAATCTCCTAGAACTGGAAGAGACCTTGAAAGGTCATCAAGCCCAGCCCCGTGCCTTCACTAGCAGGACCAAGTACTGATTTTTGCCCCAGATTCCTAAGTGGCCCCCTCAAGGATTGAACTCACAACCCTGGGTTTAGCAGGCCAATGCTCAAACCACTGAGCTACCCCTCCCCTGTTGGGAGTTGATTTAAGAAACCTGACAGTTTGAGGTGATGCTGATTTGGGGGTGAGGGGAGGTTAGTAGATGTCAGCAGGTATTTGTGCTGAACATGACTTTTTCTATTTTTGAGGAAAGAAGGGGAATATGGGGGCTATATTAGGATGTGTGAATTGCCAGTTTTCTCTTTGAAGCAGTGTCTTTTAAAGTTCTCAAAACTTATAAGATTGTTGTTACCCAAATAGCTGAAAGCTTTATTTTTTTTTTTTGGTTAAACATGATTTTGTTTTAATGCAAAAGTGGTTATTAGAGTCAGGCAGCTCAACTGCATCCTGAAATCCTGACTGAATATCATAGCAGCCTTCCTTATATGCAGTTGAGAGAACAGATTTTATGCAATCTGTAGTGCTGAAGTCAAGCACTAGTGATGCTAAGAACATTAAGAACAAATACCACTCTTGCCCCTAGCTGCAATATGTACACCTGTTTTCCTGGAATGTTTTCAAAATTTCATTCTTTGTGATTATGTGCAGAGCTCTGGAGATAAAAAAAATTCTCTCTTTTTGGACTTTTGATTCTGACTCCTTTATGCATTACTGAACTGCAGAGTTGATGTTGGGAAACTTGTGCCTAGTGAAGCAAATACAAAAACCAGGGAATTAACATTGCTTAGTGCATACTTCACTTTTAGGCATAAACATTATTTAAAAAAATTGCAAGAAATCCTTACGTGCAGCATACAGAAAATGTAAGAAATCTGTGCAGCTACTCAGAGAAGTCGCATGTCAAATCAATACGCAAAGAGAGACTACATGGTTACTGCCAAATCAAGAAGTTTTAACAAGTTGATACCATAATACACATAGCATGACATCCAAATACAAAGAGAGATTCCTAATTTAGCCCTTTCATAGCACATCTGGCCTGCTCCGCCATGCATGGTGCTTAGTAGACTCAATTCCATCACCTTCAGAGGACAAACTGAGGAGGCTCAGTATGTCACAGGATGGAGATCTTTATTCACCATTTCTTCTGAGTGTCTCCGTGTACTACTGAGCTGGGCCATTTTCCTGGGAACATGTGGGTGCTAAAATTATCTCCATGTTAAACTATGGTGGCTTAACAGACCCAAGGGCAGAAACCAAGTAAGGAAGGATGGAGATGGCAATGGATTTACGTTACAGCTGCTACTCATCTCCACATATAGCACTTGTGGTCCTTGCTTCTTGGCCCTGATCCTGACATAACAGAATAAATGTCCCTTAGAAATCAAACACCACAGAGCTAGTCCAAAGTTGCATTTTAGATCTTTCTAAACTTGGGTGCTACATGCTAGCAAAACTTGCCAACCCGTGACAGTATGGAGACAGCAAAGCAGTCACAATATGGAAAGTGCTAGAAAGTCTCAAGCAGGAAGACATTTTTAAAAAGAAATATACTACAGAAAATACAACGGGTGTTAAGACCTGGACATTTACCACTTGCAATAGTGAAATTTACTGCCGTATTTCCCATTTGGAGAGCTGCAAATATCACAGATACCATAATGAAAATAAATACTATATTGTAATAAACTTACATTTTTTAGTGGGGCCTATTGTACCTATTAGACATCTGATGCTGGGCATAAATCCTGAGTGGAAAAGTAGAAGTAAAGAATGAAATTCATTCCTGTGCAGAGGGCTAACAAAAGACCTATGCAGCACTTAAGTCCTATTTTGAGGATACAAGTGATGCATGGGCATTATACTGCCCCGCTGCTTGGTGGGTGAATTTCACCCAAAGAGAGTGAAAATAACAAAGGGAATAAAAAAAGAGAAGAAACATCTGATGTCAATTGGTTATGATGTTTCTTTCTTGTCTAGTGGAGGCTGAGTAATTGGAGATTTCTGGTGAACAGCTCATATTCATGTCTAATGCCCCCAAAAATCTAGATAGCAAGGTGCATCCAAGTTTGAAGTGGACAGAGAAAACCCATTGCATAAAGGCAGTTTTCTAGATTTAAATGAGAGATAGTGCATGTGAAACAGAGAATTAAATGTAAACTATTTAATTAAAGGCAGAAATACTGAAAGCAGAATTGAAGGTATATTTATTTTGGAATATATCGTATTGCATGGTTTGCCAGAGAAAAAAATCCTTCCAAGGATTACTGATGTTAAGTTTTCATGGCAGCTAGCTTTTCATTTAACACACAACTAATGCATTAAGCAGTTCAAAAATAAATGTTTTGCCCCTAAAGGAAATGGTATATATTAACTACTGTAAGGAGATGAAGTCTCATATGCAGAATGCACCAATGTGTTCAATGCTTTATCATCCTGTTTTTGTTTACTCTTGTTACAGATGTGAAATAAAAGCAATGGCCAAAATAACAATAGAAATAGCTCATAAAAGACACTTGGACCAGGAATTAGCTGATATTTATTAATCAATATTTAAGTCAGTGTGTATGCTATGTCATTTAAAACGTTAATGTGCAAGAAAAAGGGACATCTCACTCATTATGATGATACACTGGTGAAAATAAATTCAAAGCTTAAAAACTGCTTTTAGATTATCCTAATTGCGGAATGTGCATGACCCGAAAGGGTTGTTTTGGTTGTTGTTGCTACCAATTTATACAACCCCTTCATCTTTGTGGAGATTATGCCAGCCATTCAGAACATAATTATTTGGAATACATCCCTGGTTCAAGTATAAACTGAAAATCATTTTCGGCTCTCCACAAAACACAGCATCTTCAATAGCTTAAGATATGTTTTCATATGCTGTACACACATGATGTCATTTAAGGCTGATACTTCTATTTGTTAATACTGTTTACATTTAAGAAAGAAAACTCTTAAATGTGTTCTTAAGTCCGATTGATGGTGTAAGTGCTATACGTAAAATGTAGTAAAAAATCAAAATTCAAATTTAAAATGTACACTTGAATTTAAAATACTGCATTTTATAAGTAACAGCACTTATACCTCTGACAGATATGACTGGCATTCTTCTCCGCTTCTCCCAGTTCTGTCTGTACAGTATACAGTATTATTCATATTTCTTTACATGAAGTCCTGCAATGCTCCCTGTAACTAGGTTTCTCCTTCCTGATCTACAAGAGATACTGCGGAGCTTGACATGACAACATACAGAAGCACGAACATCACTTCCAACAGTACTGGGAAACAGTAGTGGGAGCTCAATATTAGATACAAGGCAAACTTCAGTATTTTCCTTTGCACTTTAACAAAGGTTCAGGTACAGCGGTGTGAGAGTATGGATTAGTTTGCGCTACTGCTGCCATTGCTGTACCTGTTCTGTGAATAAGCAGAGGACTTCACTCTCCACGGCATTAAGTCTGACCCTTCTCACAAGCACTAACACTCGGAATGAGAATTTTTAAATTGTTTTTAAAAAGTTACAGAAGGGATTAAAAATATGCAGTTATCCAAAGTAAGCTATAATTTTAAAAGGCAACCTCCCTTTCTGCAATCATACAATGTGCTGGCAGTTTTTTCATCACAGGCACAATTATTAGTAGTACTAGTTCATCATAGTTACATGCCGACAGGTACAAATCACTTTATCATGTGACAATTAATATTTTCACCTACATTAAACTAAAGGTGCAAAAAAATGCAGGTCCAATAGCTGCATGCAAAAAATGGCACTCACAGAATGGTAGGCTGGGAGAGGTTCAGATGGAAAAAAAAAATCAGTCCCACTGCACTCTTAAGGTATAATAATTTTGGAGTCTTTCATCTTTAAGGACTATTTAACATCAAATTATCTGAAAACCGCACTTGCAACTGACTTGATTTTACAAAACAGACATCATTTAATATCCTGAATTTATTTTAAGGGAAGCTACAGAATGCAAAACAATGAATACAAATATCCAACACCTTATGGACTCACTTGCAGAGATTTTTCAAATATTTGGAGACGTTTAGAATAAAACAATGAGAGGTTTAAATTTGGTTAGTGCACATCACACAGAAACATAGGTCCCGATATCAAAACCATGCTATAAACCTTAAATCATTCTGGAATGCTGGACAAGGAGGGTTCAAGTAGTTTAAAATGGCAAGAATAAATAAAGCCTTTTATTTGTGAAATATCACAGGACATATTCAATTAATTTAAATGTACAGAAGCGATTTTCAGAACAACATGTCTTGTGTGTTTAATTTCAAACTGTGGCTTGATTAAAATTGTATCAACTTTTACCCTCTTCCCTGTCCTTTCCTGACATTTCTGTACCCCTGTAAGATTTCTTTATGGATTTATAAATAGTTGCTTGTTATTATACATAATTACATCATGCTGTGTATGAGGACACCCCACAAGCTGTTTGCTTTATTAACTTAATAATAGATTTCAGGGTGTGATTTCCAATTAATTTCATTTTCTATATGCATATGAAGATCCATGGGAAGCCAAGATTACAGAGTAGCCATATGGTGCAAAATAACTAACAATTAAAAGTCATTTTCTAATTTGCGTGCACTAAAAAATATAATAAGAATTATAAAAAATACATATGGTTACAATGCCATGGAGGGAATTAAAAACTTCAGCAGTGTCTGTTGATATCTAGCAATATAGCCACTTCCTTTCCATGTTAGCCTAAGGGTCAAACGGTCAACCATAATGCTAGCCAAAATCTAGAATCACAACTATCAAACAGCATGTCTGTATGATGAGTTAATGCGCGGCAAACTGGGGCACAAATCTACAGGGCATCCAACATGCCACACATTAATTGTCCATGTGGATCCTGTGGCTGTGCACTAAGACCTCCAGCTGTTATGCTAAACACCCCACAGAACTTTTAGTGACGAGCAGCAGGGTCCACACGGACAAGGTACGTCTTCACTACCAGCTGGATCGGTGGGCAGCGATCGATCGATCCAGCGGGGATTAATTTATTGTGTCTAGTCTCCCGTCGACTCCTCTACTCCAGCTCAGCGAGAGGCACAGGCAGAGTGAACGAGGGAGCGGCAGCAGTCGACGCATCGCAGTGAATACACCACAGTAAGTCAATCTAAGTACGTCGACTTCAGCTACGTTATTCACGCAGCTGAAGTTGCATAACTTAGATGGACGCCCCTCCCCCCAGTGTGGACCAGGCCAAAGTGTGCTGCATGTTGGAGCACTGTACATTTGCTCCCCAGCTTGCCCCCACACAAACTGGTCATCCAGACCAGTCTTAAGGCCCCTGTCCTGCACATGGAACTCCACAATGGTGTAGGGGGGTCCACCTATGTCAAACAACTTGAAGGTCAGTCAACACCGTTATACTCTTGTGCTCAATACTGTTCTGGATTTGGTAACATCCCTGTCTTGACCTCGTAACAGGTACGCATAGAGCACATGCTGTCCAGAAAGAATGGATGGTCTTGAAGTTCAGATGCTAGGCTGGGACTTGGGAAACTCAGGTTCAAGACTTCACACTACCCCAGACTTCCTGTGTGACCTTAGGCACTCTGTGCCCTACATCCCATCTGTAAAGTGGGGAAATAGTATTTCCCTACCTCTCAGGAATGTGGGGAAAATAATTAAATATATCAAAGATTATGAGATGTTCCACCATCGTTAGGGAGCCACATAAAAGGGCACTTATCACTTTATCGTGTTATGGGGACAACAGAGACATGAGACGTTTCTAAACAAAAAGACAAAAAAAAATATATATCAACCAGCAAACAACAGGTTATGTGCTCCTTTCCAAAGCAGGCCTATTTGTAAATTTGTCATGTAGAATTTCTTGCATTCAAAAATATTGTAAACTATAATTCTGTCAATTCTCAAAGGTACACTTTTGTCAAATTTATCTTTCATGAGAAGACATTTAAAGGCAAGTATCCAAGATAAGCCAAAGAGCAGAAAAATCTATAATACCCTTTCAAAATTCACACTCATGTGGCTCCATTTTTTTCCCCCTTAACCACCAGCTACTTTTCCTACTCCCTCCCAAGTTAAACTCTCAACTTAAAAATATCAATGCAAGGAATTCACTAATCTATAAAACATGTAGAATCAATTTAAAATTTCAAGAATAGTTTTTCACTGTGTATAAAATGTGCAGTGAACAATTTTATTTTCCTTGTACTGTCTGTTTTATTTTATTACAAGCTTCTTCATTAACTCAGTCTTTTGTTTGTTTTTGTTGTTGTTTGTTTAAAAATAGAGGAATAGTCAATTAATTCCATCTTTTAATTCTAAATATACAGCAAGAGGAGAACATGCACAGAACTCTATGGGTTCAAAGGTGAATATACATGTTACAAATAATATTATTGGACATGATCTTATTCATATCAATAGAGACATTAAAAGATAGAAGAAGAAAAAGTTCTGATGTGGTCCAAACACCAAGAATAGTGCTTCGAGAATACTTTACAAATTCTAATATTTGGAGCAGGTTGGTGAGAACATGCTGCAGTCAGCCAGATAGATTTAAATGGGAGCTCTGAAAGAAGACACACACTAGAAATGATGTACTGTAAACAATTTCTGTTGAGGCTAGATTTTAATCCTCCTGTGTATTTTCCACACACAGCAAAGGGGTGTAATGGCTCTATTGGGACAAAAAGGGACAGCCTACACTAACAGATATACAACAGACAACATTTGTTGAAGAAGGCAGCTCCTATAGAACAAAACGAAGTCCAACTGTGGGGAAATATTGACACAGTTGTACACTTCTGTCAATCCTGAGCACTCTCTTTTCCAGCACAACAGATGTTGAAAATAATTATGTTTTGGAGGCAAACATAAAAGTTCTTCCAAAACACACTCTCTCTGTAAAGGAGATATGAAACAGCCATTTAGTATTTATAGTCTCTGTATGGCATAAGCATGTCTCCTGAGTGTAAGTGAGGCCAGCTGTGGTTTTGTGCAAACCATGGCTATCAACAAAGGACTGCAAATACCATACCATTCTGGTATCATGAGGCTTTTTCTATGATGCCTCAGGTATGTACAAGCATGGCACTGATTAGGCACAGAGAAATATTTAAGTACCACCAAAATTTACTCATTTCCTGACATTGGCTCAAGAAACAAACCAAACGCACGGTTCAGGTTTCCTTCTAGACTGGTGGGGAGAGAGAGAGAGAGACTCAGTTTTAAAGAGTCTACACATTCGTGTGGCTAGGGACAAATCTTTTTCAAAGCTGATAGATCAGCTGACACTCATATGTTCTGATCCTGCTTCTCAACCTCTGCACTCAGCAGAGACAGATGGAGGGAAGATAAGGAATCTGTTGGCTCTGCAGCTTTGGGAGTGAAGAAGGAGGCACCTTGAAATGCAGGAATTTAAGAGAATAAGGAATCTGTCTTTGAATGTAAATTTATTCTATTCTTACTTGTATAATTTCATTTGACTCGGGTATAACAGCTCTGCGGGCTGTGCCCTCTGGGCAGGCAAATGCCACTTTAGCCACCAGCCTTACCCAGTCTCTGTAAATCTCTCTTCCCCGCTCAAACGTCTGCAGGTCAGGTACAATCTGGCAGTGTATTATTTATTTATGAAAATCTAAACAAACCTTTCCTTAGAAGTCTACTTTAAGTGGAAATTATTATTATTTGTATTACCGTAGTGTCCAGGAGCTCTGATCACGGACCTCCCTGTGCTGGACAAAGAATGGTCAGAGACTATTTTACAAATCACACACAATAGGGAAGATGAGCCTAGAACTCTTGTCAATCAGTTCCCAACTAAAGGTCTTTGACTCCTGAGCTAAAGGAGGATTCTAGCAGCTACTGCTCCTGGTAGGTCCTTTATTCTCCCTTTGGATCGGTTCTAGAGCACAACAATCATCTCCATACACACAGAGAGCCCATACATTGCAATATCAGAGATGGAGTGTTCCTTCTATGAAAAATTACCTTATTATACTGATGCGTGTTTCTTTTCCACTGTTATTGTGAACCCCTGAACAGTCATCCTGCATTTTTGTGGCAGTTCAGTTGAATCACTGCAACATAAGTCAACACATTTCTGACACTGCATCTTGTGGACGACATTGCTGGAGATGTACGAAAGTAAGTCCTGTAGCTGGAATTTTTTTTTTCCCCTGGAAGGCTATACAGTATTTGACATGCTTGATGCAGGAGCACATATTTGGCAGAGTCAATTTATATGGTTCACTGCCTGCCTTTTCTCTCTCTGGTATTCTGTTGAATGTTTATTTCATACCAGCATTTGTTTTAGTTATTCAACAACTTGCAAGGTGGACTGCATGATAGAGTGTAAGGAAAGTGCTGACATGACATGTTAGGTTGCTGAAATATGACAGGAACCAAAATTCAGAATGACATTACACAGAATCATCATCATCATAAGGAGAGGCCCAAAGCATCACCAACACCTTGTTGTAAAACATGATTTCACAGAGACACACCCCAGCACTTCAAGTTTGCCCATTTTGCTTTTAAAAGCAAATCTGAAAAATCAAACAGGAATGACAGATGCTTAAATTAATCATCATCCAATCTCTACTAAAAACTGAGGGCTCAGCGAAGACAATTTTCTAAATAGTCACACACAGAAGGTCTTGTTTTCAGTAATTAAAGGGAGAGATCTTGAAATCTTTCCATGATGCCTATAACTAATTAGATGATTAATGAAGGCTATACAGAGAGGCAGGTGGTGTTGATCCACATACGTTTTAAAAATGTACATAAAATTTCCACAAACTTGGACACCCATCTGAGTCACACTGAAGTATAACGGAGAGGTCTGCCCACAGAGATCAGATTGCAGGACTGGTTCCTTAGATTGTAAACTCAAACAGAAACCCCCTCTTCTTAAGTGCTTGGACAGCACAGGGCGAAAAACAGTCCTCGTCCCAATTCAGACCTTTTGGCAACATCATAATAGAAACAAAAAGTATTCGGTTTTTAAAAAGTCAAATGTTTACCAACAGGAACCTCAAGGCCAATACGATTATTTCTTTACTAAATACAATGGAAATTGTGGTATTTCAACTATCATTTGTGCAGTAAAATTATATGCATTTCTCGACTGCACTCAGATTATTTTGTGACATAAAATAATTCACATTTCCCCCCAAACTGCCATTTTTAAAACAAATTTCTCTTCCACTTGAATGCTAGCTATATTAAATAAAAGATTTACGGAACTACTGAACATGCTCATCAGGTATTTTTCAGATATAAGTGTCATTTGAAAACATTTTCCAAAGTATCACAAGAGTCTATTTCCGATTAAGGACTAACTCGAGAACATAATATTTTTAGAGCTAAGCTGCTTCACCTCATTTTTATAAAACTGAAATTGCTATGGTTATACAAATATAATGAAAGTCTATTCCATCGACTGTGACAACATTAAGAGTCTTGGTTAGGTATTGACAGATTTTTCTTCAAAGCAGGCTCTAGCACTTCACTTTTAAAGCCAATTGTGTTGGATAAATAAGAAATGAAATCAGGTAATGTGAACAATAATTTTCTTCTACTTCATTACCACTCATCTGAAACTGAACATCTATAATCAAGTCATTTTCTTGAGCCGATGATTTTAACGCTAACCTGTTTTTCTAATATTCGCTCAGTTGACACTTGCAAAGCCCGGTTTGCATCTGCCTATGGAACTTCTAAGCAGCATGAACTAAAGTGAGGTTAGCTTCTTAGCTGCAGCCTGAAGAAAAGTTGAAGTATCAACAGATTTCTGGTTTTGAACATAGGGAGTTGTAGTCAAAGAAAAATGGATTACTACTCCATTAAAAACAAAACCATGGGGTGTCAAGGATTAATGGCCTGTGTAAAGTAAAAAGCTCCACCCTCCAGAGAAGGCCATTTAGTATCCTAAAAAGGTCAAAGCAGGGCAAGAACACAACAAAGAGTAAGGTACATTGTCCAGAGAGAGAGAGAGAACATTTTCTATGTATTTGTAACCTGGAAAACAGGGAAGAGAGGCGAGAGAGGGATGGTGGGAAAGAGAAGCAAGTCAGAAGGTGATGACCCTGAACCACCTTGTGAAGTAAAGTAATTTCTCTCAGGAGCGAGAGATGTTTCCTAGCCCTGGATAGTGGAGCTCTAGAGAAAAGCTTTAGCTACCTGTACAGAAAAGGTGTTGATGGAGAGAAAAAGACATGTGAGGCTCTGACCTTGGCCATCCAAATTAGTGACGTCTGCTCCATTCAGTAAGCATTTCACAAAGCCTTCCACTGCCCTGGGATAATGAACGAAGAGAGAAGGGAACAGGTAAAAGGAAAATGAAGAGTGGATTACAGTACTTTCAAAAAGAGCTGTAGCACACATTGTTATCCTGCCCAAAAGACAAAGTGATGAAGCTTCGCAAGCAATGGTCCCTCTAATTTTTTACATCCATGTGCGGAATGAATTTTGTTATGTGCACCAATATGGAGGTGATGTGTGGCGGGGTTGGGGCTGAGGGGTTCGGAGTGTGGGAGGGGGCTCAGGGCTGGGACAGACAGTTGATTTGGAGTGCGGGAGGGGGCTCAGGGCTGGGACAGACAGTTGGGGTGCGAGGGGGGTACAGGCTGGGGGTGCAGGCTCTGGGGTGGGGCTGCGGATGAGGGATTTGGAGTGCGGGAGGGGACTGAGGGCTAAGGCAGAGGGGTGGGGTGGGAGAGGTACAGGCTCTAGGGTGGGGCTGGGCGAGAGGTGCCTCTCCCAAGCTGCGGCAGCTCCGAGGCTGGGGCCAGGCGAGAAGCACCTCTCCCCACCTGCACAGCACTTAATAGCCTGTTGTGTGGCCACCCAGCTTAGAGGAAACTTATTGCAAGTTTCCTTGATGACATAAACCAAGAAGGCAAAGTTGGCAATTTTCTGTTGACAGCTCCAAGGATCTATCCTCTTATGCTATAAATTAATTGAATAGATAGAGAAACAAAAGTCTCGAATCCTGATCCTGAATGGGATTATTCACAAGTGAGGTGCTACAGGATTGGACTCATAGAAATGTAGGCCAGGAAGGACTGGACTAGATGTAGTCCTGTCCTCTGCACTAAAGCAGGACTAAGTATTAGACAATCCCTGACAGATGTTTTTCCACCCTGTTCTTAAAAACCGCCAATGACAGATTCCACAACCTCCCTACCTAATTTGTTCCAGTGCTTAACTACCCTTACAGATAGGAAGTTTTTCCTAATGTCTAAGCTAAATCACCCTTGCTGCAATTTAAGCCTATTTCTTCTTGTGCTGTCCTTAGTGGTTAAGGAGAACAATTTATCACCCTCCTCTTTTTAACAACTTTTTACATACTTGACAACCATTATGTCCTCACTCAATTTTCTCTTCTCAACTTTAAACAAACTCAGTTTTTTCAATATTTCCCCATAGGTCATGTTTTCTAGACCTTTAATCATTTTTGTTGTTCTCCTCTAGGATCTCTCTAATTTGTCTACCTTATTCTTGTGCCGAAAAATGGACACATTACTGCAGCTGAGACTTTGTCAGCATGGAGTAGAGTGGAAGAATTACTTCTTGTGTCTTGCTTACAATAATCCCGCTAATATATCCCAGAATGTTATTCTCTCTGTCGCAACAGTATTATATTGTTGACTCGTATTTATTTTGTGATCCACTATTACCCCCAGATCCTTTTTTGCAGTACTCCTTCCTTAGGCAGACATCTCCCATTTTGTATTTGTGCAATTGATTATTCCTTCCTAAGTATGGCACTTTGCATTTGTCCTTATTGAATTTCATCCCATTTATTTCAGACCATTTCTCCAATTTGTCAAGATCATTTTGAATGCTAATCCTGTCCTCCAAAGAGCTTGCATCCCCTCTCCGCTTGGTCCACAAACTTTAAGTGTACACTCTATGTCATTATTCAAATCATTTATGAAGGTATTGAATAGAACCGGAACCAGGATAGATCCCTGTGGGACCCAACTCTATATGTCCTTCCTGCTTCACTGTGAACCATTCATAACTACTCCAAGTACAGTTTTCCAGCCAGTTATGCACCCATAAGAAGATAAGAACGGCCATACTGGGTCAGACCAAAGGTCCATCTAGCCCACTATCCTGTCTACCGACAGTGACCAATGCCAGGGGCCCCAGAGGGAGTGAACCTAACAGGTAATGATCAAGTGATCTCTCTCCTGCCATCCAGCTCCACCCTTTGACAAACAGAGGCTAGGGACACCATTCCTTACCAATCCTGGCTAATAACCATTAATGGACTTAACCTCCATGAATTTATCCAGTTCTCTTTTAAACGCTGTTATAGTCCTAGCCTTCACAACCTCCTCAGGCAAGGAGTTCCACAAGTTGACTGTGCGCTGTGTGAAGAAGAACTTCCTTTTATTTGTTTTAAACCTGCTGCCTATTAATTTCATTTGGTGACCCCTAGTTCTTGTATTATGGGAATAAGTAAATAACTTTTCCTTATCTACTTTCTCCACATCACTCATGATTTTATATACCTCTATAATATCCCCCTTTAGTCTCTTTTTTCCAAGCTGAAAAGTCCTACCGTCTTTAATCTCTTCTCATATGGGACCCATTCCAAACCCCTAGGCATTTTAGTTGCCATTCTATGAGCCTTTTCTAGTGCCAGTATATCTTTTTTGAGACGAGGAGACCACCTCTGCACGCAGTATTCAAGATGTGGGCGTACCATCGATTTATATAAGAGCAATAATATATTCTCCTTCTTATTCTTAATGATTCCTAATATCCTGTTTGTTTTTTTGACCGCCTCTGCACATTGCATGGACATCTTCAGAGAACTATCCACGATGACTCCAAGATCTTTTTCCTGATTTGTTGTAGCTAAATTAGCCCCCATCATATTGTATGTATAGTTGGGATTATTTTTTCCAATGTGCATTACTTTACATTTATCCACATTAAATTTCATTTGCCATTTTGTTGCCCAATCACTTAGTTTTGTGAGATCTTTTTGAAGTTCTTCACAGTCTGCTTTGGTCTTAACTATCTTGAGCAGTTTAGTATCATCTGCAAACTTTGCCACCTCACTGTTTACCCCTTTCTCCAGATCATTTATGAATAAGTTGAATAGGATTGGTCCTAGGACTGACCCTTGGGGAACACCACTAGTTACCCCTCTCCATTCTGAGAATTTACCATTAATTCCTACCCTTTGTTCCCTGTCTTTTAACCAGTTCTCAATCCATGAAAGGACCTTCCCTCTTATCCCCTGACAACTTAATTTACATAAGAGCCTTTGGTGAGGGATAGTTCAGTGGTTTGAGCATTGGCCTGCTAAACCCAGGGTTGTGAGTTCAATCCTTGAGAGGATCACTTAGGGATCTGGGGCAAAATCAGAACTTGGTCCTGCTAGTGAAGGCAGAGGGCTGGACTCAATGACCTTTCAGGGTCCCTTCCAGTTCTATGAGATAGGTATATCCCCATATATATCCACTTTCTAGTAGGTTCACCTAGGGTATATTTCCTTACTGTGCTTATGAGAAGGTCATGTGAAACTGTATCAAAAGCCTTACTAAAGTCAAGATATATCACAGCCTAACCACAAGGCTTGTCACCTTGTCAAAGGTTGATTTCACACGATCTGTTTTTGACAAATCCAGGTTGGTTATTACTTATCACCCAATTATTTTCTAGGTGCTTACAAACTGATTGATTATTTGCTCAACTATCTTAGCAGACACTGAAATTAAGCTGATTGATCTATAATTCACTGGGCTGTCCATTACCAATGCAATCATTTTTCTAAGCAATTTGACCACCTGCATAAATTAAAATATTGTTTGGTGTCAGGAATTAAGATTTACCAAGTGTAGCAAACCACTGTAATTTTCATTAGCAGGAACAAAACCTTGTTACTAAGACTTAAAGATTAAAAGTAAATGAGAATGTTCTAGAACAAAAATGGTAGTTTGATGTCAGTGGCTTAAATTCCATGCATATCACAAGACACAAAGCCAAATTCAAATTATGTAGAACTGAACTTGATAGACAAAGCACTTAAGCACATACTTAGCTTTTAAGCATGGAAGTAGTACCCTTAACTTCAAAAATTCTGTTTAGATACTTTTGACTCAATCAAGTATGATATAAAAAGCATTTCTACAATATTTGTGAAAATGTTCATATACTTGTTTCACTCATTAGTTTTGTTTGTTTTATTTTTATATTTTCAATACCATATTAGCCCTCAACGATGACAAACTTCTTCAAATATGAAAAGCTCGTTTAAAAATCACAGTGGTAAGAACTAAATTTTCATAACTGATAAGTTATGTCCATGTCTATCCTGAAACATCCTTTAGACACCTAATTTTCAAAAGGAACTAGCACCAACCCTTGGAAAAAAAATTAGACCCTTTTAAAGGGTCTCAAAGCTTGACACCTTAAAATTAATTACTTTTGAAAATGTAGGTTGTCTCTATTTGAAAATAGCATTCTGTACATACATGTGATTTTTCCCTTTTCTTTCTCCCCACTTCATCAAGACATACCAAAGTACTGACCTCCAGATAGATCCATCCAACATATGATATTTATAGCTCCAAACAAATATATTGAAATGAACATTATCTTAATGCAGAAACTGACCTGTTTATTTCAAATGTATGGTCCTATACAGTACTGCACATGTGAGCACACTCAGATTAGTTATTGGTCTATTTGAAGCTCACATTTAAACTTCAAATTAACATACTGTACACATTTATGAATGTTATTTAACTTATAGGTTTTTTTAAACCATGGCAATTTAATGTTAAAACAAAGTTAAAGAAGGTTTATTCAGTCGTAAATTTCAATTTGTGCTTTTTACATTTAAATTCTCAATCATAACGTTGTAATACAGGCCCTGATTCAACAAAGCACTGAAGTCATGATTCAAACCCCACTGAAATGCAAGGGAATCCCTTTCATTGTCTTCACTAGGCTTTGGATCAGCCCTTCAGCATGTGTTTAAGCCCATCGCTGTTCAACGAAGTACTTACACGATTAAAGTTCAACATGCTTAGGTGGTTTGCTGTATCGGGGACAATTCTGTACTCAGGCACTCCTACGTCCCATGCCTATCTGAGAGATTCATAGATTCCAAGGCCAGAAGGGACTACTGTAATCATCAAGTCCAACCAGAACTCCCCAAATACAATTCCTTTTGAACGAGGGCATTTAAAAAAAAATCCAACCTTGATTTAAATTTAATGGGATAAATTGTGTCCATAGTATGGGTGATATATAAAATCTGCCTTCAGAACTCAGATGTTAAACAAGATCAACTCTCCAAGGTTAATCTTTTAAAAATGTTTACGTATGAATAAGACAATGAACACAAAATTTGTCTTGCTCTTCAGAAAGTTTGCACAGTCCCTTTCCTTCCTCATTTTTCCTGCTGACACTTTAATCTCCTCTTATAAATATGATCCCATAAAAGCAAATCACATTTTATTTATTAAAGGAAAAAATATGATTCACTAAAAAGCAGAAAACCCAATCTACATAAGGTTTCCCTCAACAGAGACTTAAATTAGTTTTTAGATGAAGATTCAAAATGTGTATCTTGCAATGCATTTGAGAAAGAATAATAGTCTCTTAACTGTACATGCTACTGAATATTTTCTCCTTGTATCACATAAGGTGCTTACAAGCTGATAACTTAGACCAGTTCTACACAGGTAAAATCAATGACAATTCTTTGAAACATGAGTATACTGCAATAAGGAGCCAGACATATCTGAATAATGTTTGCTTATACCTAGGCACCTAAGAAATGCACAAAATTCATCTAAAGCACTATTTTACAGTTTTTACATTCAAGTCACTTACTCCCAACATAGTTGATTCAGAGGGAAAAAACTTTACTCTTCTGTAAATGTATTCTACTTGGAAAAGTGCCTGTATAAAGCACACCAGGGAATACGGGTGCAAGCAGAGCATCACACCTTGCCCTTTGTTTAGATTGTCAGTTTTTCCTTTTGATCTTCCTTTGCACTTGAAGAACCAAAAATTGATTTTCCCAGTTCAGCTAAAGTAGAAAAGGAACAATGTTTTATTAAAGATTCTTCGTTTCCCCGCATAAGACTATTTCTTTATTTATATACAAAGAATCTCTGTCTTTTTGTTCATATGAAAAAATGTTTTCAAGAAAGGAGTGCTCTGACATGTTAATTCAATATACTGTGTGTAATTTAAAAACTGGAAAGGAGAAAAGATGGTCATTGCAAATATTGTAGACTTCATAAAGACTTTGAGGGGGTTCTCTTATCCTTAGGATATAATGATAGCACTGGTTCCTTTAGCGATGAAAACATGAATGAAATCCTGGCTTTGTTGCAGTCGATGGCAAAACTCCCTTTGATTTCAGTGGGGTCAGCATTTCATCCCATGATTTTAAAATCATACTCTAAAGATAATATGGGTTTACATTACTAGTGAAAAGGATTCACCAACTAACAAGTTCTGCAGGCTTGGTGTAACAATTTGTAGGGCTTGCAAAACCTCAAATGCCACAGAATTTCCCCATGCCTAATTTACAGTAATATGAAGATATTCAGTGAGAGAACATTTGCATAAAAATATATTTTCAAAGCAAGCAAGGTCTTGGGAGCCACTATTTCCATCAGGCTTTGACCCTAAACAAATGTTATTAACTCCTTCCATTGATATCAGTGGGCTCTTAGATATCTTCCAGTATTCCACAAAACAAGCCATCTACCACCATGTATGAAAGTAATGCTTATTCGTAAGGCAAGAAATGTTGTATAAATTATAGGCTAATTACATCATTACATGGATTTCCAAACACAAGACAAGCACTAGCATCATGCCGGAACACAATTACTCTCAGCGTATATCTACACAGAGTTAGTGAGCGCCAAGCTGGGATGTAAGTCTGCACACTGGAGCTCTGTAACGCACTAACTGGATGTGTGGATCCTGTTACTACCGTTCCACAGAAGTTCCATAGAGCACTTTGATCTACTACAGTGTGAAACTTTAGAACTCGTAGTGCATTGTACAAGGGTACACATGGTGATTTAGTGCACAGCATGCTTGTGCACTGTAGATTTACAGCCGAGCTTGCCAGGCACATACAGATATGCCCTTAAATACAGGTTAAAAATCACATTCAGAATACAGTGTTGGATATTTTGGGGAAGGGCGAAATCCTTATAAGAAACAATTTCATCCTTCACCTCACACGTTACTGAAGATATCAGTGAACTGCAGACTCCCCCAGGAGTCTCTTCTATCATGTTCTTTTAGCACCCGAAGATATTTTAGTCCCTAACCTACTGAGTTATCGTATTAATTGGGTCTACAAATTTATCCTAATTGTGTGCTCAACTATATAAAGTAAGTGTAAAACCATAAGATGTCACAATAACCTGTAACAAATGTAGATGAGAAAAGGTGCTAAAAAAGATCAAGACTGAATTAGTCCAAACCCAAAGGCCTACTGATACAGTCCTTTAATTGTGTTAAGATTATGATTGGTAAACAGGAGGAGTAATGCACTGGAAATCAATGAACCAAAATAGGTATGCTGGAAATTACATCTATTGGCAGACAAAATAATGAGGGAATCGGCTAGTCCACCATCACTCCCTTTTGGAGTCCTCAAAGAGAATATGGGAGAAAAACTGGCTACTGGATTGAGCTTCACCATCATGGCTACCACCCCCAACAACTACTGGGACACAGGGCCTATGTCATCTTGAGAAATGTTCTGGTCAAACTGGGCCAGAGAAAGGGACCCAGATGAGAGAGGGACTTCACTAGCTCAATCCCCGCCACCTTGGTTGTCAGATTGTTAGCTCTTCCCCCGCCCCGCGTCCCCTTTTCCTTTCCTATCTCTCTTCTTTTGCCTTCCGTCTGGGTCAGCCAGCCAAGTATATTTTGCAACACTGCTGTAAACCTGTGAACAGAGAGAGGCACCTAAAAGCAATGCCCTAAACAGCTCAATGTTGGTACAGGTTTGCCAAGCCCCAGAGTGGCTGATGACTGTGCTGTGCCTGTTTTTCTCTAGGAGTGAGAGAGAAGCTGCAGTTTCTATCTTTGCTGTTCTTTTCTTTCCCCTTTGTGTGTGTTTGTCTTTTGTCTTCTATGAAATGGGATTGACTTTAACAAAAACGACGAGTTCAGCCCTTCTCAGCTCACTTCTCTTTTCCCCCAAAGAACATTTATTAGCATCTTTAACACCATCTAAGAGACTGTCATACAAGGGTGTTTTTTTTCCCTTCAGAAAAGGAACGTGAATGAGGAATGTTGTTAAAATTAAAGCCTTACTTAATATTTCAAAAGCTTTTTTCCTTCTTTTTTCTGTATCTTTAATAAAAGGTTAAAAGCATTTGCATAGGTGTTTGCACCATCATGCTCTGCAGGCTGAGGTCTTTGTATATCAAACACTGAACCTTGTTTAAAATTGTTTAATGTTGGACACTGACTGGGCTATGTTAACATCATGAACTCTTTGGGCACATTTATTCATTTAAGTTAATACAACAGAGCTGCTTTTGGCATCATAGTGACAGTAGCTGACCTTTCGACACTGAGTCAAGTAGGAGATACTGGGGCCATTCATCCTGGTATTAAAGAAGGAAGACTTGTGCTTTCCTCACTGATGAAGTGGTTCCTTTAATACTGCTGGCAATGCTCTGGTGAATCCTAGGCAGCAATAAAACTCAAACTGCTCCTTTGCTGTTGGTGGCAGAAGCTGTAGATGCTGTTTTGCTCCTGGAAGGAGGATAGACAGGTCCGACAGTTTCTAAGTAACGGTGATGGTGAAAGCAAAAGAAATGAAAAGCCAGCATTAAATCTGTGCCCCACTACCCTTCAACTTGGCAGCTGAGATAGCATGAGCAGCTATGATGGCTGGAAATAAGGTGAAGATCAGCAAAGGTCAGTTTTATTTAGGTTTAGCTCAGGAAATACAGCTCTGTTTTTGCTTCTCTTTGCAGTACTAGCCACTACACTGGGAATCAATATCCCTGAGGGTTTTTAAAATACCCACTCCAAACTGCAGAGATAGAGAGTCATTTACTGACCATCTATCCACAATGTAAGCATAGAACTTCCAGCTTTCTGCAAGGGACAATATGTGAAGGAAATTTCACTTCTTTATTCAAGAGGAATTTGAAAACAGGGAATAAGCAACAACTGTGGATACAGAAAGAGCAGAGAGTCAATTCAGATGTTTTTGGATCAGTAAAGTGGAAGGGTGCTTAGGCACATTACAGGTCTTGCATTCGCCCATCTGTTATGTCCCAAATGTCCATTTTTCTTATGTGTAGAATGGTTAGAATACCAATCAGCTGAAAGAAAGCAAGACCCAATCAAATGGATGTTACATTTGTCAGCAGCAGGGAGCTATATACAAGTTTTATGACTGTGGTCCAGTAACGCATTTCTAGGTTCAGATATGCTGCTGCTTAAGTGACATGTGAACTGAATGTAACCCTAAAAAAAAAAAAAAAAAAAACCCCACACTACCAAAAAAAGCAAAAGAAACAAAAATACAACAGGCAAAGAACCTTATTTGTGTTTCTATTCTGCTTAGGTCCAGTAAAGAATAAAGATAATTGTATGTTATTTTTATTATTGAGTCTGCAAAAAAACCAACACCCATATAAATAAATTACGTCTTAGACATGGGTATGTCTTTTTTCCTAAAGTTAATTAAGTATTTTAGAAAAAAAATTGTCAATGCGACCACGAGCAAGAGGTAGTGGCTGCACTTTGATGCCACCAAAACATTTGTTGTGAGAACCCCTGCTCTAAATTAATCAAAATACTCACACTTCCCCTCATTTTATAAACATATGTCAAAAGCTTTAAAGGTCCCACCATGAAGTGCACATGCCTATTAGTAACCGTTAAGGCTTATCAAAAAATTTCTCTCAAGCCCAGTTTTTCAATTGAAAACTGGGTTTTCAATTTAATGAAGTTTTTCTCAAAATGTGTCCACTTTCCATAGAAAGTCTGAATTTTTAATTGAAAATCCAAACCTCCTAAAACCAAAATATTTTTATTTGGATTATGCTACAGTGCCTCAGGGAAGCAGTAGTTCAGTCTTCTCATGTCCCCATTCCTCTTTATGGGTCAGGCTCCATGACCATATTACATCCTCCGTGATGCACCATACTCACAATCTCCCATGGTGCACTGCCTCCCCTGTCCATGAGGGAGATCATGGTGGGAGATTTTAGAGGAGAATAGGGCATGAGGGACCCAAAGTACAACTCCCATGAGGCACAAGCAGCATTTCCGCATCACCTTTTTTTGTGATTTTGAATTTTTGGCAAAAAATCAAAATTTTCCACAAGGAAAAAAATTCTGACTACGTTCAGAAGTTACGAAAAAGTTTTTACTCCTTAACAATGACACCAGAAACAATGGTTGACCTAAGCTGTAGCAGAATGTACAGGATACAGAACAAAGCTATGTAACATTTTCACCACCATATTTGTTGTAACAATACATAATCTATTTACATTTTTTTTAAATCAAATTTTGTAAACTATCCTGGATGTATTTTTCACAAAATATTTTGCTGGACATTGCATGAAGATATTCTTGACAGCTATAGTCTCATTTAAAATACACTGTAATGGAGGCAGTTAGATAATATCTCCCAATTGAATCCACCAGGGTTATGAAGAAACATTTTATATTCGAAGTGTTGAAATGTTTTACTTTTTTTCAACTGCAAATATTTGAAGTAATATAGATAAACATTTTAAATTCACAGCACCTTCTCAAATATGAAGCAGCAGATTAAGGAAATGTCAGGACATCCTTAACTTTAAAAACTGCTTTACCATTTTAGGTAGAGTTTAGCTAAAAAAATTTAAAAAATAAAATCACAGCTTCTTATGGCTGATCACATTTCTCAACTCAAATTGCTCCTATCTTCAGAGCTAAAGCAGCCTTCCTAAGTCATACCAACCTTTGTAAAATACCAGTTAAGATTACTTTACAGTGTGGGTGACAAGGAAGTAGTGATCCCACACGAAGCATGGAAGTTTTCTCAGCTGCATAAGACCCAGAAGGTCAGCACTCAGAAAGGCACATCTTGCCTGGTTTGAAACCGCAGGTTTTTACAGCAGGTAAATGACAATCCCAAACAGAATAGCCAAGAGTCTTGCATGTCAATCATAGCCCTTCTTGTTCTCCTCTTGTCTGACGAATAATTAACCTAATTTTCCTAACCTCCCCACAGAACTAAAATACCTTCATTCCAGCTGACCCATCCGGTACTGTTCCCAACAGTTACATGGCATCCAGAATTGCAGATAACATTCTGGGCATGAGCTCACCAACCTTCAGGACAGCCCTAGCATTTGTTCTTATTTACATTTTATTCTTCCATTGATAGTGCCCAAGTTTCATAAAAATGGACACAAAGGTAAAAAAAAAAAATAGTAACATTCTTTCTGCATGCACTGTCACAGAGAGTAGCAAAAATACCAGCAATTTACAGTATCAAGTGCAATGCTTAGGCTGCTGTTCAAGGCCCCAGTAATGCAATCAGAACCATGTGGGTGGACCCTTGTATCCAAGCAAAGCCCCACTGAAGTTAATGGGGGTCCACACAAGAACACGGGCCCATGGCATGGATCCGATTGCAAGATCGGGGACAGAGTCTGTTCTATACTTGGTTGTGGGGGAAGAAAGAGACTGACTGAAGTTTTTCTGTAAAATACTGATCTCACCATCAGTTTACTAATCAAATGCAAAGATGATATACTATAAGAAGTGTTTTTCAAGTGGTGTCGGGACCTGCCCAAAATCACTGTCAAATTCCAAACCCTTCGAACAAAGGGTGGTTGAGTATTCTTCAGAGAGGTGGTAGGCACCACCTTCCCCCCACCCTTCTATCACTTCTTTCTTACTGTCTGCACTGGGTTTCTGCCGACTTGCTCTCAATCCAGGCACTGGGAATGCAGACAAAACACACATCTGTGTTCAATAAAAAGAAAAGAGAAATAGATCTGCATGCCATTTGCATACTGATGGTGTCACGACTCAAAACCTCTCTCACTATCTTCTATAAAAAATTCTTCCACGTGTTGAGCAAAAAAGGCAACAGAACCGAATTCTGCATCTCCACCCACCTAATGGCAAAGCAGACGAGAAATTGGCCAACACTACCCTGTTAAACGTCTTAGAGAACAACAAACAGAACCACCCAATATCATCTATCCAAGATGGAGTCTGCAGGCCAGATCAACCCTACCAAAAGCTGCTGACAAATCTGAAAAACTCAGCTTAGACAGTTGAACTTTATCTACTCCTAGGAGGTGGTCATCAACCAATGACACCAGTGCTGTCTTCCTGATACAACCAGTCCAAATGCCGGACAGATCAATACCAAGAAAACCGAAGAACTCCAGATAACACCAAAGTTGTCACCATTAACACTCACCGAAAGAAAAGGAAGACTACAAAAAGGGTGATAATAGACTGAAATTGCCAAAAATCAAGTGATAGAGTCAGAGTCACAAAGTCCAAGGTTAGAAGAGACCACCAGGTCCGTCTAGTCTGACACTGCCCATTACCCACACACTAAACCCAACAACCAAAATTAGACCAAAATATTACAGCCCAAAGGAGACTATACATCTACCACATGCAGAGAATAGGCAGGACCAAGGTGCACCAGTTACTCAAAGGATGGAATTCTGCACCAGTGCACACGTGCAGAATTAATTTCCTCCACAGATTTCCTCCCTTCTTCCCCTCCCCCCCCCGCAAAAATACATTTCGATGTGAAGGCTCTGTAATTACACCTTTCACCCACCAGGGACTGCTGTGGCACCAGCGGGCAGGGCAGCCAGCTCAGCCAGCCCAGGAGAGGGAGGAGAAGAGGCTGACCTCCTCACAGCACTTTGCTCACAGGTCCAGGTGGGGGGGCACTGGATGTGGGGAGACAGACAGAGCTGGGTACACAGGGCTGCCGGGGGGTTCAGAGACTGGGGTTCAGAAAGGCTAGTGCAGGGGGAGACTGGGGTGGAGGGACAGGAGCTAGTGGGGTGACAGCACTGAGCCGGGGCTGAATGGGAATGGGGATGCAGGGCTACATGGAAAGGGGGGACAGCTGAGCAGAGGTGCAGAGACAGACACATGAAACAGGGGCAGATATGCCTGACTGAATGGGAGAGGCGAGGATTCCCAACTCCTTAACAATCCCTCCCCTCTCGAAAAACTCCTCTTCAATACTTCTCCCTCCCACACCCAACAACCCTTCAAATTCACACCCAGGCTCCTTCCCAGAAATTAATTCCCTCTCCCTCAGCTCCTCTGTTTCCCTGACTCCCCCAAGCCCTTGCACAGCTTCTGAGCAGTGCAGGAAATATGTTTATGTATTGTAGTTTAAATGAATTATTACTCAAACTCTGTATTCATTTACCTACTAAGGAATCTATTCATCAAAAACATTTCCTGAATTTTTTGTTGTTGTCTGTATTGTAACTTGCTGACAGGTATTTTGAAATACCAAAATAATTGAACCTGGGAATATTATATTGTGTTATATTGACAAATAAAATATGCAGAATTTTAAACTATTGTGCCCAGAATTTTTAATTTTTTGGCACAGAGTTTCCCCAGGAGTAACCAGTGCCTGAACCCTCTCTTTCCCCCACCCCCCCACCCCCATGGCAGGGAAATTATTAAGTGAGATATACCCAGATAATCCACAGAAGTGACTGCACAAGAACACTGCAAAAGAAGGTGAAAAACATTTGCCATCTGACTTGGGGAAAAATTCTTTCCCAACCCTCACATATGGCAACCATTAAACCCTGAGCATGTGAGCAAGAACCTCCCAGCCAAGCACCTGACAGAGAGAATGCTTGATGCCAACTCAGAGCCCTCCCCGCCAATGTCCAGTTTCCATCTGTGACCATCCCTGATGCTTCAGGGGAAGGAGGAGAGAGAGAGAGAATACACATTAGTGGGGAAGGGAGTGAATCCCCCTCCCCACTCTTGCAGGTGGCTGAAACCCTGATGCATGAGCTTTTAGGAGCATAAGACAAACCATAAGTAAGCCCCAGGACTGCTGAGCAATCCCATCAAATCACACTTATAAATTTCTTCAACTCTTTCTCAAAACTAATTAAGTTGTTTGCCCCCACTTGTTCTTTTGGTAAGCTGTTCCAGACCCTCATCTCTCTGATGGTGAGAAACCATCTAATTTCCAGCCTGAATTTGTTCATGGCCAGTATGTATCCATTTGTTCTTGTGCCAACATTATCCATTAGCTTAAATAGCTCTTCACCCTCCCTGGTGTTTACCCCCATAATGTATTTGTAGAGACCAATCATATCTCCTCAGAGCCTTCGTTATGCAAGGCTAAACATGCCAAGCTCTTCCAGTCTCCTCTGATAAATAGGTCCTCCTGTCCCCTGATCATCCTAGTTGTACTTCTCTGAACCTATTCCAGTTTAAATTCATTTTTCTTCAACAGGTGTGACCAGAATTATACACAGTATTCCAAATGAGGTGCCTTGTACAACAGCATTAATACTTCTCTCTCTCTATGTCAATACCAAGCCTAAAACAGCCTGGCCCTAGGATCACATTTGCCTTTTTCAGGGCATCACCACATTAGTGCCTTATAGTCATTCTAGTATTGACCCACCTACTTAAATCTCTCCCCACTCTGTCACTTTCAACTGATGAGACCCCATGTAATAGCAGAAATTATTATTAAACCTTAAGTACATGACCTTGACTTTGTACTACACCTCTACCCCAATATAATGCTGTCCTCGGGAGCCAAAAAAAAATCTTACTGTGTTATAGGTGAAACCGCATTATATCGAACTTGCTTTGATCCGCCGGAGTGCGCAGACACCTTCCCCCCCTCCGGTGCGCTGCTTTACCGCGTTATATCCGAATTCATGTTATATCGGGTCACGTTATATTGGGGTAGAGGTGTATTGAATTTCATCCTATTTCTATCACTCCCGTCTTCAAGGCCACCCAGATCTTCCTGTATAATATTACGGTCCTCCTCTGTATTGACAATGCCTCCAAACTTTGTGTCATCTGCTAATTTCATTAGCACACTCCTACTTTTTATGCCAAGGTCATGAATAAAAATATTGACTCAGAGTGATCCCAAAACTGACCCTTGAGGAACTCCACTAGTAAACTCTCTGCAGTCCTAAAATCAACCTTTCAGCCCAACCAGTCACCATCTTGCCTTTAGCGAGTTCCTTAATCACCTTACAATTCTTGTACTGAACCCTCATCCTCCCTAATTTAACTAAGAACTTCCCATGTTAAATGCTTTACTGAAATTTAAGTGTATAAATCTACTGCACTTCCCTTATCTACATAAGATCCATTATTTTCTCAGTGAAGGAAATCAGGTTAGACTGGCAAGATCTACTTTGGTCAACCCAAGCTGCATTGCATCCTCTTTATCATTTACTTTCATGAATTGAATTATTCTTTCCTTCACCATTTGTTCTAAAATCTTGCATGCTACAGAGGTCAGACTAACAGGTCTATAATTGCCCAAATCACTTCCTTGCCTTTCTTAAATATAGGTTCAATGTTAGCTAGCCTCCAGTCATATGGTGGTTTCTGCATCATGGGTTCTAACTATTTGATGAAGGAATCTAGTAGTTATACCATGCTGTTTGTAGGTATTCAAGCTGTCCCCACCTCGTGCCAGCCATAGGAGTCTCCAACTCAAAGCTCCCCTAGAGTCCCAATGAGAAAAATGGCATCAAAATCAGAGGGGATGTGGATGTTGCATTTGTCTTCTCCACAGATGAACCTACCACTGCACTGGCCACCATTCTGGCCAACATGCTGGGGATTGAATAGGAGACCTCCAGAGCTAAAAGCATGAGCTGCTACTGCTTGAGCTAGAGAGACAAAGCTCTGCATCTGGAAGCTACAGGAAACTCATACCGTAAGTAAATCAGCACAGAGAGGACCTGTAATACAGTAGGTTATATTACTATGAAGACAGGCAGTCTTATACACAAAAATAGAAAATTTCACAAGAAGAAAAAAACAACAGTTTCCAAGAGAGGCAGCCTGGATTCACTGAGCTGTTAACCATCTGGAAGAGTTCTGCTGGAAGAGACTTTGTAGGCGCTGCTATAGTGCAGAACAGAATCTTTCCTCACTTCCACCGAGCCCCACTTGAAAAATCTTATTTGTGCTTCTACCAAGCCAACGCAATGTAATTCTTGCTACTGGCATTCTCATAAAAAGCATCTTTTACAGGCCCTCTGAATATAAGGTCAAATGTGCAGATGACATATAGAGAAAGGACAACTGGGAGATGCCATATTCAATTATCACTGTGGACCTAGCTACCAAAATAACTTGGTTTATTCAGCTTATTGCAAGTTTTACTTATGTTACTCAGAAATCTGCTCGATAAAGTGTATTCTAAGTTCAATACCAGCTATATACCTTCTATTGAGGGACTATATTATGGAACTTGTAAGCAGATAGATTTTCTGATTACTGTGATGCCAAGTCAGCTCAGCAACTGCATCAACACAACCACAGTAACGATGCTCATGTAGAGAACTACAAAGAGAATTTCTGCTTCCTGGTGTGTCAGGTCTTCCCACATGTTTAAGGGCTGCTAACTAAAAAGTAGTAATGTCAGTGTTTGTTCTACAATTATATAAAATGTTTAGTTGTGAACTACATTTTTATTCCACAGTGCGCTTCGCTCAAGCAATGGAAAATTTAAATATACATAAGGATAGACTGAACTGCAGGCACAAACCTCATTCATTGCATCTCTAACTACTTGAATACAAATAAAAACCAGGTACTTATAGGCACTTTGATTTGTACCTGAAATTCTTTACCAGTACCAGAACACAACTGCAACCTATCCAGGTCCAATTTACCTTTGGAAACAGAATCACAGGCTCTTCTTGACTGGATATTTACTCCATAATACAGTAAATATGTGGCAGTAATAACCACTTTTCTTCCCTAAACAGAAGTTCTAAGACATAGAATCTGAATACAAGCAGTCATGACAGCAGGAGAGAATGCATTAGGAGTCTGTTCCAAAGTCCCCTGAAGTCAATGGAAAGCCTCCAACTGATCTCAATGGGTGCTGAAACAGACCCTTAAGCTGGGAGAACTTTCCCCACATATTAATCACAAAAGTTCGTTATTTTCCAGGGTTACCCCCCCCAACCCAGAACTCCAAAAGAACCCACATTAAGACAAGTCATGAGAGTAAAAGGGCAGAAAATATGGCTTCAAGGGCAGCGATGACAGATTCTGTCTGCCTCATGACAAACAAATAACTGCCACCAGATGCAGCTCACCCTGACCTATATTCAGTGTTGAGTAGTGTCTTCTGCAACACTTGCTTGTCAAAAAGAATAGGATATCTGTCACTGATAAATTACTTTCTCCAAACTCTTAGCCATCCAAAACTGTTTAAAAGAGAGCTGCAGTTCTATTTTTTATTTTTAAAGAAAGGTGTGTGACTATCGAGGAGTTGTGCATGTTGGCAAAATACCTTCCTACATCTTTAATTAAATATAAGTAACACTTTAAAAACTGCTCAAGTCCAATTGCTTTTCAGTGAGCCTTGGGCTCCTCAATTATTTGCATGTTTTTGAAAAGGATAGCCTGTATCTGTCAGGACACAGAATTAACCATTATACACTGCTTCATCAAAAAATTGATACCTTTGCTGCAAATGGGAAAAAAAATTAGAAGCCAATTTTTGCATGCACTGTATACATTTCATCATTCAGAGCCAATGCTAAGTACATTTCTTTTGTGCCAAATTTTCTGAATTCATCCCCTAGATGTACAGAGAAGGGACACTTTAGCATGAGAATCTCTCTGTGTCACAGCAGGAGAATCAGCTGTGTCTATAGCAGCATTCCCACAGACAGCACTCTGTGGGTCCCAGATCGGTGTGGCAGAGACTGTTTGTGCCATGGATAAGGGGATGCGCCTCATTTTCCACTGGTCTTGATGACCAGGGCAGGAAGATAAATAGGAAATATAGTACCTGCTGAAACTGTATTATCTCTCCAACTGGGACCTACTACTTTAGGCCCCAACTCAGGACAACATCCCTATTCAAGACTGCACTTAAGCATGGACTTTATCTAAAGAACACGCTTAAGTGCAATTTTAATGAAAGTTAAGCATGTGCTTAAATGCTGTCCTGAATAGGGATAGACTTAAGTATGTGCTTAAGTTCTTTTCTGAATCAGGGCTTTAAAAAGGGGACCCCAGCTCAGCTTCTGGCCTTAGGAGCCCTGCAATGGATATTTTCCCCAGGAGGGAGAAATTAGGTCCAGAGTTTGCTGGGGTTTTTCAAAGTTCAAGGATATGGCATTCCAGAGCCTACCTGGTGTATAAATTAAGACCACAGGAAACCACTAAAATGCAGTAGGTTTGTGACTAGATACTGAACAGAATGCATCCATCCTCACCACAAGACGGTTCTTAGCAATGAAGCACTGAGTGCTAAAGTTTTGTTCAGATGGGGTTTAAACACAGATATTTTGCAGATGAAGAAGCTGAAGCACAAAGAGACCAAAAGCCAAATTTTCAGAAGTGTCCACTAATTTCAGACACTCAGTTGTAGTCACTGGGAGCTGTGGGTGCTTAGTAACAGCTGAAAAGTCAGGTCATACATGTTTCAAGTTGAAGCAGCAAAGAATCCTGTGGCACCTTATAGACTAACAGACGTTTTGCAGCATGAGCTTTCGTGGGTGAATACCCACTTCTTCGGATGCAAGCAGTGGAAATTTCCAGGGGCAGGTGTGTATATATAAGCAAGCAAGAAGCAAGCTAGAGATAACGAGGTTAGATTAATCAGGGAGGATGAGGCCCTGTTCTAGCAGTTGAGGTGTGAAAACCAAGGGAGGAGAAACTGGTTCTGTAATTGGCAAGCCATTCACAGTCTTTGTTTAATCCTGAGCTGATGGTGTCAAATTTGCAGATGAACTGGAGCTCAGCAGTTTCTCTTTGAAGTCTGGTCCTAAAGTTTTTTTGCTGCAGGATGGCCACCTTAAGATCTGCTATTGTGTGGCCAGGGAGATTGAAGTGTTCTCCTACAGGTTTTTGTATATTGCCATTCCTAATGTCTGATTTGTGTCCATTTATTTCAAGTTGGGGACCCAAACACTGAGGTACTCAAAGTTAGCTGACGCTTCTGATAATCTGGTCTTCAGCCTCTTTGTGCTGAAATTCCATTATCTGTAAAATAATGGCTGTTAAACCCCATGAGATCAAAGTTTTGGCCTAAGTGCTTTGCTCAAGGTCACAAAGTGAACATGTGGCAGAGCTGGAAAAACTTTGAGATCTCTTCATCTCTAGTCCAGTGCTCAAGATAATACTCTAACACCAACACCTCGAAAGCAACGAGTCTACTGTACTTGTGCTAGAAATAACAAAAGTAGGCCAAGTGGCATCAAACTAACAAAGTTACTCACTGTTTCTCTCTCTCTCACACACACCCTGGTGGCAGGGAGTTGTTATTGGAGGACCCTTGCCTCTGGAATTAACCCCACTGGTTCAATCGCCTTTGAGGGTGAAGAGTGAAATCCTTGCCCCAACGAAGTCACTGAGATATCCGTCACTGACTTCAATTAAACAAAATTTTCACTCCAAATTCTCATTTCAATTAATCCATTTTTACGTCACAGTACCGGAGTTCAAAAGAACTCTGGTGACCTTCATGGGGTGGTGTAAGATTCATCCACCCTAGAGGCCAATCTTCTACAAGCAGTCCCAATACATTCAATGCAACTATTCTCTGATTTTACAGCAGTGCAACTCCCTTGCCATCACAGGAGTTACACTGGCACAGAATCAGGCCCATGAGTAACATTTTGACGGATCTAACCTTTACCACTGACTGATGTGATTGGGGGTTGGAGATGCATTTTTCTGACACTGTTTAGTAGGTGAACTGCTTTTAAAAAAAAATGGAGGCATGCTGCCAAAAATATTTTTATTTTGGAAAAAAGGTACAAATACAGAGATCAGGCTTAAAATGAAATAAATAGAGCTGTCTTAAAGGAGAGAGCACTCAAAAGTTAAAGGCTGGCTTCAGGACAATAACCATTACTTTACATCTTGTCTATATAATTCAGTAAAATAAAAGTGACAATGAAATGGATGTCAAAACAATCTGACATCTCTTTCAGTACTGTTGTAGTTCATGCCATTAGGAAACTTCTTATCCATGTACACCTGGGAATGTACACGGTCAGCTAGGAGATAAAGAACACAGAGTTTTAAAAAACAGACCAAGACTCATTTCTGTCACAACTCGGAGTAACCACACAGCCTGAGAGACAGCAATCTGCTTGAAGTACACTGCTAAAATGGGGTCACTATGATCTGGGTGGGTGGGAAGCTGGGGGAGGGTTCAGAAATTTCCCCCAATGTCACAAACGAGTATTACAATAAGGCTTTACAAACTAAAAAGAAAACAAAACTAATATCTGTACATTTTCCAAATTAAGCCAAAATAAAACCCCACCCCACCAAAAATAGGCATTTTCTGACTTTAATAATAATCAGCCCCAAATCAATTTAAAACAGATGGCTACTGAGCAATGTAGAAGGTGTAATTTCTCTCTCCTAAACAGCTGCTAAGAGTGCACAGAAAACAATGTTGTTTAGTTTTCCATATTATACATAAAGCTTGTCTAATGCTTCTAATTTTATGCATTAAAAAAATGAAAATTTCATGCAGCTGCTTCTCAATTATGCATCTGGTTATTGTTGCAGCTGCAGGACTATCTTGAACAGTAAAATATGGCAGGACAAGTGGGGAATAAAGTCACTTTGTACCTGACTTCTTTTAGTAACGTCTTGTATTTCTTACATGCCTTTTTATACTTTTATGTTGAGAACTATGCTTTCTGTAACTTTGTTTTTTTGTTTTTGTAATAAATATATTAAATATTTATTTAATAAATATATTTAACAGCTAAGAATCCTTTCTATGACACATAAAATATGAAATTGAGTATCCCATTTCTAACTGATTTTTTTCTTTGTTTTGTTTCTTCCAAGCAGTTATTTTGATAATTTGATCAGAAATCCAACACAGAAAACAATAAGTCAGCACAACATTAGTGTCAAACATCTGAAATGAGATTTTGATTTGTTAGCCCCCTACCTATTACTCATATTACTATAAATCTACTGAATATGAAGACATTTGATGACTAAAAATGGTTATAAAACACAAAACACCAAAAGCATACTTGAACTTTGCTTACTGTTGCCTCACATATCATTTTCTAACAAAAAGTACAAATGGTTGTTCTGTTTTACTTTTAACCAAGCATTTAAAATTAACTCCATTTCTATCACCCTTTGAAGAATCTTATATTTAAAATATTAAATGCAAAAATATTTAACTTTAAAGTTGAAAGAAAGATGGATTTAAATCCTGGCAACAAAATGTAGACTGAATCTTTCTAACATTTTTTTGGTACTCCTTTTAAAATAAACACATTGCAATTAAGTAACAAAAGTTCAGGGGCAGATTTTGAGAATTTAGCTGTGCAAATGCATTAACTTTTCTGCTCACAAGTGGCCATTTCAACTTTAAATTGGTCATTTTCATGTGCAGTTAGAGCAACGGCCAGACCAACAGGAATTTTGCACACACACGTACAAGCATTTTTTCATGCTCAGATTTCTGAAGATCTATCTAGCCACCTCAAGTAGCAGCAGGAGTGGAGCCACTGCATAAGGAAAAGCAAAGGGAGACTCTGTGCAGCATGCGCCAAGGACACCACACTGCCTTAATTCGCTCGTGACCAATGTCCCGGATTGCTCTGTGAAACAATGCTCAACAACATAAAATGGTCAGCTGAAGGGGGAAAAAGGAGGCCGTGCAGGGAAAAAAAGTGGGAAAATAGAGGCAGCAGAAATGCAACATTCCAAAAAGTTGACAGAAGTGACACCAACACAGAAAACCCCGTCACACCCTGGAAAAGGGAAGGGGGGAGTGGCAACATTTCAGTAAAGCAGACTTCAGTAAAAACAACCTTTAAACACCTTTCGTAACTCCTTTGAATCTCCATGATTGAGGTTTTCCCAGTAGATGGGGTAAATAAATTGGATCACAGACATATTGATTACTCAGCTGCCCTCGAAAAATTACATTAGCGTAAATAACAGTACCGTGCAGGTTGTTATTTTCATTACTCTTATTCCAGTTTAAAAGTGCCACTAAATGATGAAAGTAGTAGAGAGACAGGGAGATGTTAATCCTTTTTCTGTTCCATGTATCACGGGTAGCAAAACACTTTCTTCTTCTGGAAAAGCTGCTCAACAGCAAGCTATTGTAAGGAGAACATGTAAAGAGAAGACCATTCTCCTTAGTAATAACAACTATTGGTAATGAAGTGACAGCAGCGGGCATGAAACTTTACATCTGTGCCTGGAGCAACGTATAGTGTAGCTCAAACATGGAGGAAGCAGCTCAGTCAGACAGACAGACTGTTTGGTGGCAGCATGATCTGGAGATGGTGTAGAATTATTGCAGGATCAGTAGGAAGAAGGCTCAAGGAAGGATATGAAGGGCCAGGGGTAAGTCGTTTAGCACTAAAAAGGGAGGAGACTTTCCCAAGTATAGGGGTAACAAAGAAACCAACAAACACCAGAGGAGAGAAGACTACAAAAGGGGTGTAGTGGAAAGGGCTTGGACCAAGCAAGGGGAATGCGGAAGGGAGCAAGAGGAAATGAGAACAGAGATATAGGCAGGGGCAAACTGTGGGGCCCAGAAACAGAGGATGAATCACCTGAACGAGATGCAGGAAGAGCCAGTATTCAAAGGAAGAGACGAGGTAACAGAGTGACTGCAAAGGAAGAGGATTAGATTACTGAGGAGGGGCGGGAGAACTGTAGAACCACTTGAGTTGCTCCCTGGTTTCACCACCCACAGAATATGAAATCCAGAGTTGTGGGGAAAATAAATACTTGGTATTAAAAATAAATTATGGAATGGAACTATAGCTGGGGAAAATAGCTGATTTTTCCAGTTCAGTGGCAGTTCTGGAGGGCATGGGGGAAGAATCGGCAAAAAATTGGTTTGGATTAAACCAAATCTAAACATTTTTGGAATTCTTCATGAACTGAAAAGTGCATTTGGGGTTTGTTCCAGAGCAGGGATTTGAATCTGGGTCTCTCACGTCCCAGATGAATGGCTAAAGGTTATAACGGGGCAGGAACAGCACCACCATCCCTTTCTGGGCATCTGGCTGTTTTGTGAATGGCTGAAATGTCTCATGTCAAATTTGGGAAGGGTTTAGGATGGCCAAAACTTCATTTTTTGTCAAATAAACTATTTATTCAAAAAGTTCTGCCCACATCTTCATGAAAAAGGTTACTACACAGAAATGCCCAAAATACCTGCTAAATGTGTGGTGGTGAATATTTTAACTGGAAAACCAGATGCTCCAGTACTACCCTCAATATTATCAAAACTGATCACATTTCACAGGAAGAACAGTTCCAGGTTATTTCATGCCTAACTGTTTCACGCCAAAATACCTGCTAAATGTGTAGCGGTGAATATTTTAACTGGAAAACCAGATGCTTCAGCAGTACCCTCAATATTATCAAAACTGATCACATTTCACAGGAAGAACAGTCCCAGGTTATTTCATGCCTAACTGTTTCACACCAAACTGCAAGAATTTGAACATTAAACCAAACAAGAATTGTCCAGCATTATGTGAGTTGTAGGCAGTTTGTTACACGGGTTAAATAGCAACAGTGGAGCAATCATTCTATATAATTCGTTACAGGGAGATGTTCTCAGTCATGTGGAAAATTCTAGCTATCCAGATTCTTTGGGAACTTCACAGTATTTTGAGTTTAAAAGGGATCTTATATTAAAGACTGCAGTTAAGAAGCACTGAATCATGACAGCAATGCTCTGTATTGAGAAGTAGGCCCCACATTTGTGGAAACACTTTTCTTCTTGTAAGAGGTGTAGCTATTGGATATTATCAATACTGTTAACCAAAAGGTTAATGAGAATTCAAAGCATTAGGAATATCTACACACATACCAGCGTCTTTTCCAGACCAAACTAATTCAACAATATTCAAGATTGGTCAGAATAGCGTATTCTATTCGGGATAAAATGACCACTGACTGAGCAGACATGCTTTGAATTAGTATTGGACTTACCTGCTTTGAACTCTTCAGCTACCTACTTTCTCTTAATTAAATCACTCAATCATTCAATGAAGCTTCTGGAAGCTGCTTTCATCCATGTTTAAATTAAATGGCAAAGCAGCACTGTAAGGGAAGGATTAAATACAGGGCTCAAAATGGACCAGACCACAGAAGGTCAATGACCCAGCACTTCTTTTTTCCAGCATCCCATCTTTTTCTGCAGAAACTCAGCTTTCTATTAAAGAAAGAAAAAGGTCATATCTACACTATAGGTGCTACAGCAGCATAGCTACGGCACTGTAGCTACACACTTGTGACCCGGTTATGCATAGACGCAGACTACAATGACAGAAAGGGTTTTTGATACTCCACTGCCCCAAGTGTTGGTAACTAGGTCGATGATGGAAGCATTCTTCCATCGACCTAGCTGTGTCTACACCAGGGGTTAGGTCAATATAGCTATGGCACTCAGGTGTGTGGATTTTTCACACTCCTGATCACACTAGCTATGTCGATCTAAGTTTTAAGTGTAGCCCACGCCTCAAATGCTAGTTCAGAAGAAAACCGTGCAACCGTGAAACAAAATCAATGCAAATGACCCACTCCTATCAATGCCTGATGGTAGGCAACTCAGATGTCCAATGGCAATAAGTTAGTTTTCAACATTTAACTATTCCACAAACATCAAAGGATGTATTTAAAAAAGAGATCGCAGATCTGCACAATCAACTCCTAGTAGCATCTAATTTTGATACAAATTAGTGGATCGTGTTTAAAAGAATACAACTCCTCCCTCTTCCTCCCACCTCCCCCCAATTTGGCCCATGGAAGTAAAAGGCCAGAATGGAAGACCTGTGTACATTAAAATGTATTGCAACTTTTTTTGCCCTATATAATCTGATTCTTTTGTATTTGAAACTGAAGGGTGTATTGCTTTTCAGTATTCACTGGAAATTAAAATGAATGCTTTCTGGAGTGTTACCCAACTGCATCAATGGCAATGTGAAAATGGCAATGAATATTAAAGACTTTCCCTTTCATTTCTGATTTCCATGTTTTTAAGGTGGGGGAGGGGAATGAGATGGGGAAGAAAAGGGGATAGGGGAATCGTGAGGAGAAGTGGGAGCCCAGCATGCAGCATCCCCTCAGCAGCAGCTGGGGCTCCCCCATTAAGCAGGCCCATCGAACCCTCACGGTGACGAGCACCAATCACCTGCATCCCCTGGAACCCCCCAATGAACCCCTGTGCATCCAGATCTCCCACTGAGCTACCCGCACCCCCAGATTGCCCCACACAGAAACCTCTCACCCCACACTTGGATCCCCCCCCACACTAAGGCCCTCCACACTTGGATCCTGCTGGGCTGAGCTTGCCCACCCACACCTTGAGCGTCTGGCACAGGGGGACAGGGCCCCGGGGTGTTTCTGGGGCAGGCCCAACCCCTTACACAGTGTCACAGCCAGACGCAGACTACTGCTGAGTCCCTGTACTGGGGTGGGGGGAGGGAGGAGCTTCAGGGTGATCTCCCACCTCAATGCAGCCAGTAGCGTGTGCCATACTGGAGCCACATTTATTTGACAAAATTTGCAGAATTTTGCAGATTATTAAAATATTGTGCACATAATTTTAATTTTTTTTGATGCAGAATTCCCTCAGGAGTAATTTGTGTCAAACTCTGTTTGACTGGACATTTGAATTCAATTAAAAATGCACAAAAATAGCATTTTAATTTTTTAATAAATAAAACTACCTTAAAATGTGCTTGATACATTTATAAAAAGTTTATCTACACATGTTTTGCATTTAAAACTGATTTATTAAACAAAGGAAGCATTCTCTGCTAGTAAATGGAACTGATTGTTGCCGGTTATACCATACCCTTCAAGATGTTAGAATTAGTAGATCTCATCCTCTCATGATCTAGTTTTTATTCATAGATTGCAAAAGGAAAATAAATTTTCCTACATGTTCAGCTTCCAACTGGTTTCTTAACTTTGAATGAACTGGTCATTAAACTGAATTACTTGAATAAACTGAAATGAAGAAAATATTCTCTCTGCACCTGTAGAAGAGGCTTTTGCTGTCAGAAGTTGATTTAGCACTTCCACACACCCCCGTTCCCGGTCCTTAGCCAGTGACTTCCACCAGTTTAGTGGTTTGACTTTCTTTAAAGGTGGCAGCAAATAAGTACTGATTAATATTAATTTTTTGCATTTAATTTAAATGATTTTAATAAGCTTAGGCCTTAACATAGGCGTCCATTTCAAATTTAATTTTAATGTTTATTTTAAAAAAAACTAATTTAAATAAAAATCTGATTAAAATCAAAACAACCTGATTTAAACAAAAAACATGATTTTTTTTAATCATCAATTTGTATCCACCTTGGGTAATTGCATTACACAGACAGATTAAGAAATGCCACTGAATTGAGCATAAGGCCTCATTTTGTTTGGCTCCAAATCTATTGGAAAATACAGCCTCCACTGTATTCCATCTCTGTAGATTTTGCATGAGTTAGAACTCAGCAAATCTTTCAGCTGTAGACCCAAGGCACGCTTTCTGTACTCATGTCAAGATAAAAGGGTATACCGCTCAAAGAACAGAACAGAGGCTCTTAGTATAACATTTCTTTCCACAAGAGTATTCAGTCCACGTTTTTGAAGATGTCGTTTGAACCACATCCTATGTGAAACAATATTTAGTCATCTGATACTAGACTAACTTTAATCTCATAATGATCCTGCACTGTTTTCTTTAATATCTGAATTTGGGCTTACACAAATGTAGATAGAGGGCTGAAAATTCTTTAAATGCTCTTTTAGATCCCTAATGCCCTAAAGACAAAATGCATCTCTCTGATACAAGTGGTCAAATCCATTTGAAGTCAGTGGGTGCTGTGTGTGCATATGAAGTCAGAAGTTGGCCTTCAGTTTGGTCATGCGTCAACTTGAGTGGCTTCTGAAGAAATATTGTAAATAAAGTATTGTCTGCATTTATTCCAAACATTTCTTCTAATCTATTAGTGCAAAGGAAACAGATACTATAATTTGAAATTTCTGAGGCAATCAAGAGCGTTGTTTCTATTCAGCTGTCTGAAAGAATGTGATCATTTGGTTTCAGATGAAAGCTGTGTTATATTATGAAGAGTTCCTTTGTGAGTATCCTACAATAGAGACTATCCATATGTCATTAAAGTTCCCTTTAACCAGCTTGTTCTCCTCCACTCTTCTGTCATCGACTCAGCTGGCTGTACTGCTTGATCTGTTTTACATGTTGTAGTCTGACTTCCCTGTACAACTTCATTCCTTTTTCTTTTTAACCTGAACTACTGTGTCAGGACTGCCAATATCATGCTAAAGAAGTAAAGGAAGTGTCAGAGAGGAATTAAAATATGGCAGGAGACTGTGCTTCCCCTTCCCCGCCTCTGCTTCTTGATAGAAATTACCTTCCACTTCCTTCATGATTCAATAGACTTTAGACACACACTAAACAGAACTTTCTTCTTTCCTTGTATAGTGAACAGTCCCCAAAGAAAAGTAAGTTATGTACTCTACAGTAAAAATGACTATTATTTATATATAGTAAAAGCCGCTGGGGTGCCACGGTTGCGTTGCTCTGGAGGTGTCAGGAAATACAGATAATAAATACTTAAAATAATTTTCTATGGCCCTATCAGAAAAGGACCAATCCCAGTTGAGGGGAAAACAATCTTTCACAGAGTTCCTCTCAATATTTGACCTAAAATATGGATTTCTGAAACACTCCTTGAAGAGAGAAATTTTGTTTAAGATATTGGCTAGTGATTCCTTGGTCTCCAAGAGGATAAATCTTCAGATGCAGGGACTCTCAGACCCTGTCATTTAGCAGAGAGGGAAGGGGGGGGAGGCACGAAGACCCTGCCATGGTGCAGAAGGAGGGATGAGGGAAAGGGGAGAATGAACAGCACACAGAACTCCTGGTGGTGGTGGTTGAGGGGGTGGGGAATTGGGGATACTGGTATGCAGAGGGAACAGGATATGCAGGTCGCATAGAATCCCTGGCATATACTGGAGGTGTGAATAAGGGGACACAAAGAAACCCAGGCATGGGGGAAAGGAAGAAATGGGGGCATAGGACATAACCCCCGTATGAGGAAGGATGTGGAGGATTACAGGCATCCCTGAAATAAAAGGAGATGAGATGGGAAAGTGGGGGGAAGGCCGCAGTGGAGGAAGTTGCGGGAAGGTCGCAATGGAGGAATGTAAAGAGCCCCTGGTGCATGCAATATGGTTGGCCTACAGAAGCTACAAAGAACACGTGTGCATACACGCATGTGAGAGAGAGAGTGTTATATAAACAGAGAGGGGTTTGGGTTTTTTTGTATCTTGAATCATAAATACATGGAAGAACATGTATGATGAAATGGAGATAAAGAATATCTTCTCTTGGTATAGAAGCACCAGAAGTATTGTTATAACTAAACTGAGATCCAGACAAAAAGACTTGTGTGAGAATGTAGGAATAGCTCACTATGGGCAAAACTCACCCCTCTGAAATGCTAAATCAGCTTCTGACAGCATAAGTTTCTACTGCAGATGCAGAGAGAATATTTTCTTCATTTCAGTTTCCTCAACTAGCTCAGTTCAATAGCTAAGACAATGACTGGGAGTTGAAAAAGCAGGAAAGCTTGTTTCTGTCTCCCAATATATAAACAAAAATGAGATGTGAAAAGATGAGATCTACTAGTTCTAAATTCTTGAAGGACATGATAACAGAAGCAATCAGTTCAATTCACTAACTACAGGTACTTCCTTTATTTAATAAATCAGAAAGGATTAAATGCAAAACACATTTTGATTAACTTACTTTCCTCCCACTTATTTATCCACCAACTTTCGGGTATTATTTAAGTAATAAAATATTTTGTGCATTTTTAATAGAAGTCGAATCTCCATCCAAATGCCGTTTTACACAAATCATAAGTAAAGAAGAAATGCCTTTTTCACCATTTTCTAACATCAAAAAATATAAAAATTGAGAATCTGAATAAATGTATAGTAATTTATGTAATAACTTAAAATACGTAGCGATATAGTGTAGCCTTCTGATTAGCAAAAAAGAAATCCCAAATTTAGTCTAGTATAAAAACTGCATTTAGTTGCAAATAAATCTTTTTTATGTTTACCAACTAAGGAGAATCAACCTTTCTACAGGAAAATAGCTAAAAAATACATATGCAAAACAAGATTAAATTCAATTATTTAAATCAAGGTTCCCTGCTCGCTGATTTAAACCATGATTAAAATCAGTGATGATTTAAATCAAATCCACGCTGGCCTATGCACCACCTACAGCCCACTTGAGCCCCATTTGAAGGATTTACATGATGCCTTTTGCACAAAGGTGAATTTTATGCTGTAGGACAACTTAATAGTCATCGTCATCAGAGGAAAGTCTATGGTTCAGCAAAGAACGGAATCCAGTTTCCAAACTTCACAGTCTTGTGCCTTAACACCACCACCATCCTTTTAATTCTAAGAATGTGACACCTTCAGATCAGCCAGTTACCGTGTGGCATTCAGAATCACTTCAGCACAGCATTTTCTCCGATAAGTATTGCCTATGTTTTTCACTCTATACGCCCTTCAAATACTGGGTGGCACAACTCCTGTGAAATTTCCTCCTGTACCCTATAACATATCTTCTGCACAAACATCTCAGACATACACTTTTTGTGATTTAAAATGATGCTTCTATATATTTAAATTTTAGACAGTCTAATCCAGTAATGCTCAGACAGACTCACAAGCCGCAAGTGGCTCTTTTAATGCGTCTCCTGCGGCTCTTTGCAACACATGATTTCAAAATACTGTGATTTAATTAACAAACAATAAAGATGCTTTTACCATGCTATTAACCAACTGTAGTTGAGAAAATACTTGATCAGTCATTTTGCTGTGATAATAATCTATATATTTATTTTATATTATAGTGTGTGTATATAGAGAGAGAGTAAATGAAACAATGAATTCACAGTAGTGAGGCTCTTTAGGGTAATGTTGATTGCTAATTTGGCTCCTGAACCACTGAAGTCTGAGTATCTCTGGTCTAATCCATACATAGCATAGATGGTTCACAATTCTGAATTTGCAGTATTGAGTACTATTGGTCAGCAAGCATTACATGACATCAATACATTACTATCACTCAAAGGCATAATAAAGACAGTCCACTCCTGTGACACTTAGATTGAGCATGCTGAACCAGAGGACTTATTTTGTTCTGCAAGTGGCAAGCTGGTGTTCATGAAGCAATGACAGCTTACACCCAGTAAAATCAAATGCAGAATCTACCACTGAGTAAAGTTTCTTACAATGGATCTTATTATGACTGCAGCATCTAATTCCTGAAGATCCTTGGAAACGGTTTGATTTTTACATATCAAATATTTTTAATAATGCTATTTTTAGCTTATCATCCACAGCTCATCCATCTCCTCCTTCCTTTTCAGAAGAAGAGACTTGTCCCCAATATATAGAAAAGCATGAAAACACAAAGTCTGTATTTTAATACTTGGATCATATATAGTATTTCACACAAACAACAGACTCTCAAATCCCTCAGCTTGTTCTGTGTTGAAGAGAGGTCCTTAATTGAGGTAGTTTGTTTATCCACTGAGTTTCTTTACAAGGCAGACCAAGCAAGACTGTGGTATATGTGAAAATATTACAATCTGTTTCTTTTGGAAACTTAGAAATCTTGACTTGAAACATAAAATTACATAATGCTGAATTTTCTGGCATTCTGCAAATAGTGCCTCCTCTACAATAGTTACACCTGAGAATTGTTTAGTATGAAAAAGCAACGAAATCATTTGAGCCCAGTTCTGTGTTCCTTGCCTTGCAAAACTCCCTTGGAAGTCAATATGAATTATGTCACTTAAATTTTCTTGACATCTGCCATGCTTATCTTGCTGGAAAAAACTACTGATCTTTTAACTTATTTAAAAATCCCTTCTAGATTGCATTCTGTATTATTAATATGTTTTCAAAATCTTTCCAAGGAAATTACTATTAATGTTCATGTTAGAAAGTATTTACCATAACAGAGGTACAATAGAACTGCTAATACCCAATTATCGTATAAAGACTTATCCTTTTACATATGTGTGTATAATGCCTTTGTCTAAGTGGTTTATTAGGGTTTGAAATACAGCCATAAAACAAAAGAGGAAGCTGAAAGATTAAAGTTTCATGGCTCAATGCCTTACAGAATTATCCTCTATATCAGAGGAATTTGGTGCACACTACTTCAATTTCACTGAGACCCGAGGCCTTGTCTACACTTAAGAGTTTGCCATGCAGTTAGGCCAGCAAAACCCAGTGTAGACAAGCTTATACCAGCAAACAAGTCCATTTGTCAGTATAGCTTACAAACAGTTCTCTGAGTGAAAGAATGACTTTTTTTTTGCCAGTATAATTATTTGTCACTAGATCTTTCGCCACTACAGAAATGTTGCCAAAAAAAAATAAATGTTTCATTAGGAGTGTGACTTAACTGTAGACTAGGACTTGGAGTGAACTAAATTTTAAGTTACTTCACCTATCTTCTCTTATTTCATAAGATATATCACTAAAAAATAAAATGTCACATTACCTCATCAGTTTTTCTTATTAAACTAAAGCAGTTTCTAGGTTAAATGAAAATGAGATGCAACATGTCAGCAATAACAGACATCTACAAACAAACCTAAGTATCCTCATGGCCAGTAAAGGAGGGAAAAACAGCTCCGGTAATTACTATAGTCCTTACAAATTCATTAAGTACTAACACTGATATTCGATTGAAATAACTGTCTTTACCGTCCAGTTCAACACACATGAAAAAAAAACCATGACATAGGATTTAGAGATGTTACCTGACAAAGGTATTTCTTATGCCATTCTTTTATGGGACTTTTAAGACAATGGTGTAATACTACACAATTTCAGTTTTTCATTTATTTCCTTCAGTTTTGTAATACATACATCTGTGGCCCAATTACTACATTGACTTTTTTTTTTTAAAAACAGTGTGACAAAAATAAAGCCATATGGAAACCACCATCAAGCCTCCATCTCCCTTAAACATCACCCTCATCAGGACCCGCTCTCTTCAGCTACCCAAGAGAAGAGGTGAGCCTGGCTACAATCCCTGGAGGTCAACAGTCTCTGACTATTTTTGAAACAAGTGTGGAAGCCTGTTCCACAACTGGCTCTGTTGCCAGCCGCCTATAATAAACAGAGGAATCCAGGTGGAGTTTGCTTGTTGGCCGTAGCTGCAGCAGTATGGCATGGGGGAACTGCAGTCTTTCCAACACACTGTACTTGGTCAAGTCATGTAATTTTTCTGTGAATAAAGTGCAATAGTCTCATACTAATTGTTAATACAGGATCAGATTCGAACCCTTCCTTACTCACATACTTTTAATCCTGTCAGAGCATCTAAGAGAACATGCTTCTCCTGGGTTCATGCTACTGGTCTGTCGTCCTTCCATTTCAACAGAGGTTAAAGAGTCTGTAAATGGATATTTCGTGCTGTGACAACTAGCTTTTATTTTTCACCTGGAAATGCGTGGGTAAGTGTTTGAAAAACTGAAAATAATCCAATTTTTAATAAAAGACCCAGCACATTAAGTTGAGGGTGGTTACCATATGTCACATGATATAATACTTATCATTACTCTTCATATACCTGCGTAATAATCATAAAAAGTTGCTTATCAGAGTGCAATGCCTTTGTTCTCTAGCCAGAAGTCTGAACAAGGACCAGGTTTGGGGTTAGGAGCTACTCACTTCAGAAATTCCATCTCTGGAATACCTCCCTGTACATCTCGATCAAAGACCGTCCAAAGCTGCCTCCAAGCCTTCTTGTGATAACTTTCTAATCAGGTCACTTCCTTTTTTGAACTTTTTGGTGTCTCTTGTAGGTTCTTCCTTTTCGATTTGCAGGCAGTTTTTGGTGGGCCATTTGGCCCACTCTTATTCAGTTAAGTAAATCTTTTTTATTGTGCCCTTTGTGGGATAACCTCAAGTGATAGCAATGCTAGTGAAGTGACTGAACATAAAACAGATAAATGTGACACTGATCTGCAACTGTAATGTAATATACCATCATCAGAACTTATGTTCTTGCTGCTGGATTTTCAAACCACACCTTATGACAAAATGACAGCACAACATGGGGAATGATGAGGAGGATACTGTTAATTACTAAATGGATCAATGAGTATGTCAATCATTTCAACATGCAACCGTTCTTCATATTGTAAAGCACAATTCCTTTACTGCACAGTAACTCTCTATTCTTCTGATGCAATTATATAAAATGACAAAAGAGTAAATTATCATTGACGGATGGAAACATTTATGTAGCTGAAAGTGTTGTTCAGTAATAGCACTGCATACAGTTCACATTCTGCAGGTGGATTAGCAGAGAATTAGTTTCTGCTTTTATATTTTATTTTTCTTTCTATGATAAAAATATTTTCAATAGTTTTCTCCCTAGATTAATATTCCTGTGATTTACATGCCACCACCAATGACATCATTAATATATTGTGAATATGCCAAAAAACACTGTTATTCAAATGAACTCCCATCTATTTTTACAAGAAAGTAAGCTTAGACAAGCTTTTATTTTTGTCTATTATAAATCTTTTTCTTTTCCCCCATTTTCTCTTTCCTAATTTTCACCCACATAGCACCTCTGCTCAAGTTAAATGCAGGTGGCTATATCACAATAGCTCTACTGCAACCAATACTGTAGAAAGTGAACTTGTGAGAGAGAAAAAGAGTTTAAGAAATGGCAGACAGAGTGTCTCAGGGATGCTGAATTTGTGTCTTATCTGATAAAACTACCACAGCACAGATTTTTGCCTGTGTTGCCTGGGGAACCTGTCACTATCACGACTGTTAGGTAAAAAGCATGGATGGATTTGGGATTACAAAACAGTATCCTAGATTTGCATTGAGAACAAAATTCCCTAGAACTCCAGAGCAAAAAAGAATTTCAAATTTCTTTTGGGGGTTAAATATCTCTATCCAGCTCCTAAAACAAGAAGGGCAGAAGCAATATGGGATAGAATGTTTGAATGCATTTGCACTGCTACCTTATTAAAAAAGGAGCATAGGTAATCTCTATGAAAATGACTGCGATTAGGATACCAAACAACTTACTGGCCTTGACTATCCATTTATAAAACTTCAGTCATGTTTCTCAAAATAAGCATGAAATATAAAGCAGCCTTCAGAAGGATTAATTGTGGAATTATAGAATCATAGACTTTAAGGTCAGAGGGCACAACACAGGCCACAGAATCTCACCCACCCACTCCTGTATCAAACCCCTAACCTATGTCTGAGCTACTGAAGTCCTCAAATCGTGGTTTAAAGACTTCAAGGTGCAGAGAATCCTTCAGCAAGTGACCCGTGCCCCACGCTGCAGAGGAAGGCAAAAAACCCCCAGAGCCTCTGCCAATCTGCCCTGGAGGAAAATTCCTTCCCGACCCCAAATATGGCGGTCAGTTAAACCCTGAGCATGTGGGCAAGATTCACCAGCCAGACACCCAGGAAAGTATTCTCTGTAGTAACTCAGATCCCACCCCATCTAACATCCCTTCACAGGCCATTGGGCATATTTACCACTAATAGTCAAAGATCAATTAACTGCCAAAATTAGGCTATCCCATCATACCATCGCCTCCATAAACTTATTAACCTTAGTCTTGAAGCCAGATATGTCTTTTGCCCCCACCACTCCCCTTGGAAGGCTGTTCCAGAACTTCACTCCTTTGATGATTAGAAACCTTTGTCTAATTTCAAGTCTAAACTTCCTGATGGCCAGTTTATATCTATTTTTTCTTGTGTCCACATTGGTACTGAGCTTAAACAATTCCTCTCCCTCCCTAGTATTTATTCCTCCGATATATTTATAGAGAGCAATCATATCTCCCCTCAGCCTTCTTCTGGTTAGGCTAAACAAGCCAAGCATTTTGAGTCTCCTTCCTAAGACAGGTTTTCCATTCCTCAGATCATCCTCATAGCCCTTCTCTGTACCTGTTCCAGTTTGAATTCATCCTTCTTAAACATGGGAAACCAGAACTGCACACAGTATTCCAGATGAGGTCTCATCAGTGCCTTGTATAACGGGGTACTAACACCTCCTTATCTCTACTGGAAATACCTCGCCTGATGCATCCCAAGATCGCATTAGTTTTTCTCACGGCCATATCACCTTGGCCACTCATAGTCATCCTGTTATCAACCACCTCCTCTGTTACTTCCAACTGATGCGTCCCCAGCTTATAACAAAAATTCTTATTAATCTGTAAATGCATGACCTTGCACTTTTCACTATTAAATTTCATCCTATTACTATTACTCCAGTTTACAAGGTCATCCAGATCTTCCTGTATCATATCCGGGTCCTTCTCTGTATTGACAAAACCTCCCAGTTTTGTGTCATCCACAAACTTTATTAGCACATTCCCACTTTTTGTGCCAAGGTCAGTAATAAAAAGATTAGATAAGATTGGTCCCAAAACCAATCCCTGAGGAACTCCACTAGTAACCTCCCTCCAGCCTGACAGTTCACCTTTCAGTACGACCTGTTGTAGTCTCCCCTTTAACCAGTTCCTTATCCACCTTTCAATTTTCATATTGATCCCCATCTTTTCCAATATAGCTAATAATTCCCCATGTGAAACCGTATCAAATGCCTTACTGAAATCGAGGTAAATTAGATCCACTGAGTTTCCTTTGTCTAAAATATCTGTTACCTTCTCAAAGAAGGAGATCAGGTTGGTTTGGCACGATCTACTTTTTGTAAAACCATGTTGTATTTTGTCCCAATTACCATTGACTTCAATGTCTTTAACTACTTTCTCCTTTAAAATTTTTTCCAAGACCTTGCATACTACAGATATCAAACTAACAGGCCTGTAGTTACCTGGATCACTTTTTTTTCCTTTCTTAAAAATAGGAACTATATTAGCAATTCTCCAGGCATACGGTACAACCCCTGAGTTTACAGATTGATTAAAAATTCTTGCTAATGGGCTTGAAATTTCAAGAATATAATATTCTTGGATGAAGATTATCTGGACCCCTTGATTTAGTCCCATTAAGCTGTTCGAGTTTGGCTTCTACCTCGGATGTGGTAATATCTACCTCCATATCCTCATTCCCATTTGTCATGGAGACAATGATCTGAGAAACTGTCCAAAAAGGAACACTTCTCACTCAACTTCTCTCAGTCTAATTCTGACTCAGAAGAGTCAATAGTCAATAGCAAGAAGCTCCAGAGAAGAATCTAAGATCAGAATTCCACAAATTCAGGGAAGGTAAACTTCACATTTACTGACATTGACTTGCATTACAAACTTGGGACCAAATTCCAATGCACCTAGTGAAGTTGTATACAAATAACTCAAGGCAGAATCTGATCTCACGCTAGTTTAAGTTTTAAGTTATTTTTACTATCCAGAGGTCCATTCAAACTAACAGGATGCATGGTCATTTCAATGAACAAATCTTGAAAAAAGTTATTTCAGTTATTCCAGTATTTCATTGGGCAGATTAATATTTTAGATACTTTCAACTAGGCATTTCTTTCCCTAGCTGAACAGAAACATGTTAATATGAGACTACTGTATTGAAATACACTGAAAAATTCTCAAAATGAATGCATACAGAAGTATTCTGCCTTACCATTTGCATTGTCATGTTCCAAGCTATTCTAATATTAAGGTGCACTTTTTAGATAGAGATTGCTGACAGTAAGAATCTGAAGCACATAATCAGCAAGCTAAAATACTGCACAACAAATCACGATAAAATCTGCACTTTGAGACAAGCCATGCTTTAAAACCTAGCTTTAAACCTAACTGGTTTCAACAACAAACATGTATGGGTATTACAAAAGGGCTTCTTATTCAGACAATTTTTTAAAAATCATATATATCAGACACCTAATACGTCACATCATTGTCCGTTTAAGTTGCATAATGACCAAAATGGAAACATTTAATGTTCATTTGAAATGAATTTTAAAAATAGGGTTTAATACTTCTGTCAACATCAAAAGGTTTAAATTAGTTTCAATTACTGAAAAGTCCACAATTCTAATGATGTTAAGCGATTCACCACACCATTGTATTAATACCATCTAGATCCTGGAGGTCAGTTCAGGTCTCTTATATAACCATGTTAATTTACTTTCTTCTGTGCAAGATTTGAGAATATTTACCTAAACGGTACATTTATTGTACAATAGCTTATGAATATCAGAAAATGAATGCATACAGAATATCAGACAAAAAACAGCTTTTTATTGCTAAACAGACTATTTCTGGAAAATAGACTATCCAAGAGTAATATGATGGCTGTGGTGCCAATCTGTTCTGATTAAGAACTGTGAGTAGAAAAAAAAAAAGGAAAAGCTGCTATCAAATAGAAATATCTACTAATAGATTTTTAAAAAATGCTTAAAAGTGGGGTGATTTACCAAACCACATGCTCTTTGAATAACACTGCTACTCTGTCATGTTTGAGTTGAAGTCCCTGTGACACAGGAACTCTGTGTACTTCAATACTCTGTGCCAAATTCTTCCCGCAGGTATGCCACAATGTTGATAGAGAATATGAACAAAGCATAGAATTTGGATTTAGCACATCTGGGTTCTTTTCCTGGCTTTTGTCACACACCTTTTGTCACTCCTTTATGTGACTCAGATTCCACATATGAACAAACCCACTATACACAAATATAAATCTGTTTAAAAGTAATTTTATTGACACTTGTTTTCTTCCTTTGTTAGAACAGAGTTTTGTTTGAAAACACGGTGGTTGTTTTTTAAAAGATGTTCATCTGTTTCTGTCCCTTGCTCCCGAAGTCATGACCCTGCTCATGACATCAAAATGATTTCTATAGCAGCCACTCATAATGTTGCAATCTTGATTCTGAATGTATTAAAACTGACATAAGCAATGTTAAAGACTCCATGTTATATGCTGTTTACAAAATAACATTATGGTGGAAATAAAACCACGCTCTGAAAAATATTGCTGTTATAAAGCTCGCTTCACATGTGCAATGAAACAAGCACTTATTGACTGGATGATATTTCAAACCTCTACAATAAACATCAAATTTAAGATTGTGTGCAACTAATATAACTTATTACAAGGCAATTTATTTTCCAGGCTGGTATCTAGTGAAGCAGATATCACCCATTACTAGTCAACTTACTTAGTCTCTTAGCAGCCTCCAGGGCATCATTCGCAGAGTCAGCCACGAAGAATCTCTGAACTGTAACCCCATGGTCTGCCATCAGTTTTTTACTCTGGTATTCCTGCAGGTTCAGCCATCGTTTCGGGGTTAATTGAACAGCCTACAGAAATAAAGAGAAATAACAAAATGCTCATTATGAACAGTTCATGCAACAGTCAACTGAACTATTAAGCCTCATGGTCACCTCAAACTAACAATAAACAAAATTATTTAGGAGAAATGGAAGAATGTGCATCATTTTATGGAAATGCCATAATGTGTGGCTAAAACATTCTGAAACCTATCAAAGATACTAAAATGCTGCACAAGGCTCACAGGGTGATCTTGGCTAGATGTGTCTCTCTTATTTAAATCAACAGAGGTTTTCAAATGTACTAGGTTTGATTTCTACAGTATATTTATGGTTTTATGCATTTCTGTGCTACCTAAGAATACTATTATAAAATTGCTACATTAATAAAAAATATTCTTTGCTTTAGTTTAAAGTCCACAACATATTAAATAGTTGTCTTACGTACAACAATGTTCTCAGACACTATATACACACTGTACATCTGAGTAGGAAAAAAAATCAATTAAGGGTTAAATTTTCAAAGTAATAATAAATCCCAACACATTTTAAAAGGTTTGGCAGCTATTCCTGATTGGCTCTGTTTTAGTGACCTTTTGTTAAAGGAACTAGCAAACTACCAGTGTGGCCATATGAGTCCAGGAGTAGCAGCAGAAGAAAACTTCCCAACCTTACCATACAAGGTTTACAAATTATTCATACTTACACACACATAATTATACATATGTGTATGCATTATATATACCATGGGTGAGCGGAGGAGGGGGGGGGGGCTGGAGGGGGGGAAGAGAGAGAGAGAGAGAGAGAGAGACTTATGCACACAAAACCAAAGGCCAGCAAATCAAAAGATCCCAAGCAAGTGCCATAGGTGCACCACTGAAAAGTGAAGAAATGGGCATTTCAGAGTTGTGAGCTCAAAGGAGTGGGCCTGAGGTCTACTCCTTTCTATACTGTACTGTTACGTGGCAGCTGTTCCAGCTTCACCCTTTTTAGCTGGGATGCCTCAGCTCTTTCTGTAAAGCTTCAAATACTAATATTAAAGACCTTGCCGGACTATTGCTGAACATTGTGAACAATCCTCTCTAGCTTCCTCGTCTAACGTGAACAGCTTTGATGAACAAAGTAAGAAACGCGGTGCAGTATTCTTATGTCAATCACATCAGGTGGCTGCCTGCCTGGCTCCACTTTACACTCTCCAAATATAGTTGGATTTTGTTTTTAGGCTAAGCAAATTTAGTGGTGGTGAAAGGTGCCAGAGTGACAGCCCTGGAGACTGAAGTCCTATTTATCCACATAATGGATACTGCACAGACAAAATGTAAGCATGCACCACCCCCTTCCCCACCACACACACCCCTCTCCCCCAAAGGGGCCTCAACACTGACTTAGGCCTGGTCTACACTGGGGGGTGGGGGGAAATCGATCTAAGTTACGTAACTTCAGCTATGTGAATAACGTAGCTGAAGCTGACATACTTAGATCTACTCACCATGGCGTCTTCACTGTGGTGAGTTGACTGCTGACGCTCTCCCATTGACTCCGCCTGTGCCTCTCACCCTGATGGAGTACCGGAGTTGACGGGAAAGCGCTTGGCAGTCGATTTATCATGTCTAGACTAGACACGATAAATCGACCCCTGCTGGATCAATCACTGCCCGCCGATCTGGCGGGTAGTATAGACAAGCCCTTAGAGGCACCACTACCAGAAGAGAATAAGTCTCCATGTCCACTGCTAACAATACCAGCCATTTAGTGTCTGAAAGCACCTAGCACCCATTGGGTTCTAGAAGAAACAAATAATTACAACAATTTAATAATAAAACCTGCTTCGGGAAAACCACATGAATAGATAGCTTTGCCATCAAAGCTGTGCAGCCCTTTGGACATTTTTCCTCTATCCCATAAGCCATACCACTTATCTGGATAAGTTACTCTAGATCCAAATTTCCTTGCTTTTGTACATGTTACACTTCCATTATTACTATATTTTTTCTTTATATATTCCATGATCTAAAGTAAAAAATAAATTTCATGTCATTTAGGCCGTGATTCTGCAAAACATTTGTACATGTTTAACTACAAGCACATCAGTAATCCCACTCATATTAAACACATGGGTAAATCTTTACAGAATTGAGGTTTTATATGTTCCCAGCTCAGAGTGTTACAACTTACAGTGAATATGGAACAACCCTCATCGTCAACACTATTTCTTTAAAAAAATAACTTTGGTTAAAATTTACAAGGGGAATGTGGGGTGGGGTGGGGGGAACACATCTGAAAGTACTACAATAACCTGGATTTTAAATGTTCCATGAGAAACCAACTCATGCTCCCCTCTCACACACTTAACCAAGCACAGCCATATTTATAGATATATCTGCAGGCTGGCTAACATTTCTTCTTGGGATCCACATTAAAATGGTCAAATAGAAAAGGGAAGAGTTAACTGAAAAGGGACATCAGCCTGAATGACAGCAGTGCTACCTGGCAGTGGTTTAATTACAAACTGTGTCATGCAGAAGACACTCTTCTCCTTATGGAGAGATGAACTGCTACCCTGGTGGCAGATAAACCACCACAGTTTCTCAGCTGCTGATAAAATAAAAAGCACTGAAGGCATGCTGGCACCTCCCAGCTGGACAGAACAGAAAGGATTATTTATTATATTAATACTTGGATCTCTAAAATCAGGACATAAAACATTGATTATTCTTATATAGTTTTATACTAAAAACAAAAAAATGTTAATAAGTCCACCTTTCAACAATATACGGCTTTTATGCAATACTGGAGTTTTAGATATTACATTATATCAAAAACAAACATCCATCTGTTTGAACATATGACACAAAAGACTGATATTAAAGACATGTAAAAGCCATGTACTTTTATACAGGAAGTTTTGTGTATTACAAAGTGATTCCTGCAGAACTTAAACAATTACAAATGGCTCAGCACTCACATTTTAAATAATGTGAGAAGTATTTTAGAAGAATAAAATGCTTATAGTGAATACCTACACTAACCTGGTTTTAGGTAATAATTCCACCATACAAGTGTCTCAATTTGTTTTATATTTCTCTATGATCTTCAGAGTCAATACATTTACTTTTCGATTTATACACCACACCCAATAATTCCTGCATCAAGCCCCTAATTTCTATTTGAATTGTAGCATATCTTTTAGAAAGAGTGGAGAAGGTTTCTTAGGCCTGGTCTACACTGGGGGGCGGGGAAGGGGGCAATCAATCTAAGTTATGCAACTTCAGCTATGTGAAAAATGTAGCTGAAATCGACATACTTAGATCTACTCACTGCGGTGTCTTCACTTCAGTGGGTCAACTGCTGATGCTCCCCCACCGACTCTACCTGTGCCTCTCGCCCTGGTGGAGTACCGGAGTCAATGGGAGAGCGCTTTGGGGGTCAATTTATCGCGTCTAAACTAGACGCAATAAATCGACCCCCCCGCTGGATCAATCGCTGCCCGCCAATCCAGTGGATAGTATAGATATACCCTTAGATATATCCAGCACATTAAAAAGCCCCTCCGCCTCTTTTCCTGTGTGTGTCTGTTCAAGCACAGTTGTAACATTAAAATCCTGGGGGCTTAATTTTACACTCTTCATTTAGATTCTTTTGTCTTCAAAATATTCCTATGCTGAATTCATTCAACAAAATGTTAATGCAATATGCTACAAAATAATTGCCACCAGTATACAGTTCAATTTTTTATGATGTGTAAATATACACATCAGATACATACATACATGGAGATTGGAGTGAAGGATTACAGAATGAAATGCATATCCCCAGGAATTTAAAAGTGATGAAACAGGGGTATACAATACTATATATCACAAGTTGAGGGAACTACTGTCCACTAGATGTCAGTTTTCCAATTTAAGGAGAAACAGCTACTTATAAGATTAAAAAAAGGTGGCTGATCTAAAGGTTGGAAAATACAGACACACAAGTATTGTAGCTCAGTATTGTAGAGGCCAATCATCGTCAGAGGAGTGCTCAAGAAGGGTTTGTGCCTTACTGCATATTTACACTGAGGACAAAATATGAATTGTGTAATTTCTTCCCTTTTTTTTCACTCCCTTTCCCCAACACCAATGTAAACCTTCCCAAGTATTACTTGATTTCTGCTTCCAACTAAGGTACTTATCTCATGAGCTCTCATTTGCACTGTCAGCTGCCAGGCATCCCCTCACATACCCTACTAGAGCAGAAGCCAAAACAACTGCAATGAAAATGGAGTCTCAGAGATTATTAGACCCATTAGAGGTGACCTTGCAGCATGTAGCTACTGATCCTCTGCCTTGCCAGATGCAGTTTGAGATAGCAATTGGGTGGGAGACGGGAAGAGGCTTTGCAACCAGGATGCAGCATCAGCCAGGACCTTCAACAGCAAGTGACTGAGCCCTACTTTGTGTGAGGCAAAGGAGAATCCAGATGCACTACTTAGGCCCTAATCCAACATAAGAGCAATCCCAGTTCCCTGTGGAACTAAGTATTGGGTAAGTTAATATCTAGTTTAAAAAATCCCTCTTGGTCAAGGGGCCGGAAGCTCATACCCATAACTCCGGTGAATACAGTAGGTTTTGTATGCTTTTAAGTCACTTCTTAAAATTCCTCACGTGCCTGATTAAGCTCCTGCCTGCCTGTTCAGGTGCATCTCATGCATTGAAAATTCTGGCCATTATGTTATCTGATGAGCCCCAAAAGAATAAGATTTTTTTTTTTACAAGTCTCCAATGGGCATAACATTATATAAATGCTAAACATTATTTCAGCTGTAAGAGAAGGTAAAAGACAACTATCTTGGAAGAAAAAGCTTGATCATACCAGCTGGCTTTGAGACAGACATTCTGCTGTGGTTACTAGTCGTATTTGAGAAGTACACCTCTTTGTCAAGGCCTGGAGCTACATCTGTGAAGGCAGCCCTCATGCTCTCTCTCTCTCTCTCTCTCTTGCTCAATAGGGAATTTACAAGTCTTTTAGTTAATTCATTTACCATGCCTTGCAAATATTTTTACCTTAACCTTCTTGAAAGGTTTTCAAGATATTATTCAAGGTAACAATTCTATTCTCATTCAAACTAGGCTTTAAAAATTTCTCTCCTAAAATATGCTACAATTACAATGAACGGAACAAGTTACAGTTTTCATATTTCAATAGTGCTTTATCACTGTTGGGGTTTTTTTTTCCCCCAAACAAAAATGTTTCCAAGGAAGAGTTGTTGCCGTTTCATATTCCTGTTTAAAAAAAACAGATAAGTTATCAGCCTCACTTTGACAAAACATTTTAAAATTTCAAACTAGTGCACAGATAATCATTGTAAGCAAAACTATCTCAAAGAAATTCTTGTTTTCTATGCTCCTTAATATCCACTGCCATAACAGAAGATTATGTTTGAATTTACTCTCAACACTAAAATGATAGCTTTTTATGTCACTGACAGAGGAAAGTTTCTAGGCAAACCAAAAGAAAATATTAATGCTCCACAAGTTTTTCAGAATTTGATAGCAATTACAATCTCGGCAGAAAAAAAAAGAAAATCCTTAAATTTATTATAATTAGTAAATTAAATGTATTAATTGCTACGGCTATTCAATTAGCTCTCTCTGGTTGGATGCAGCAAGCATATACTTTCAAAACAGGTGTCATCGGGAAGGCTTTACATTGCTCAAGTATGAAGCAACAGTAGGTATGAAAAATGATCTTCCTGAAATATCCCACTTTCACAAATAAAAAGCAAAGTGAGGTTATTGGTTAAAGCAAGAGGCTGGGAGTCAATTCTATTCCCAAATGCACTACTAGCATGCTGAACAACCTGGGCAAGTTCCATACCTCCTTGTACCCCCTTGTACCTTCCAAGTTTTCAAGTTGCAAAATGGGTATTAAAAAAATCTTACTACCTCATATGAGTGTTGTGAAGCGTAACTAATGTTTGATAAGCCCTCCGGAGAGCAGCAGATAAAAAAAAGGTGTTGCACACAGTACACAGTGAGATTTGTTCTTGTAACACCATCGGAAAATAACATGAAAAAAAGAGAAGAATGATCCATGCCAATATTACGACGTCAGAGCTGAGGTATGGAGATGGAGACAGCAAGAAGATTGTGGTTCAGAATCAGAAGAACTGGCAAAATGGACAGCACAGCACCAGAACAAACCCCCAGAGAAATAATGAAAGACTATGCTTCTATAGAAGAGACACACCTTCGTTTGCAAACCAGAAAGTACTGCGCAACCATCTTACTTTAATCCTGAATTTCAACCAAGATGGGCTTTCAATCAGGATTTTTCACAACAGACAAAACTCCATGTGATGAATGAACTAGTGAAGATGATGAATGAAAACAGCCTACTATTATATACATTTGTTGCTTATCTATACACTTTAGAAATCAGTGGAAATTGACTCCATATTAAAAGCTCTGCAGAGCAAAGGGACATGAAAAAGTTACATTAAAGTTCTTGAGAAACAGACCTTTTGCCTTGATAAGGGCAGGCAAAAGACAGTAATTACAAGAGATTGAGTGAAGGAAAAAAAGACATGCCCCTCCGTAAAACATCTTTTCTCTTTCAAGAACATCTTAAAAGTGAAGACCTGGAATCATTTGTTATGGATTATAGGCTAAAGAAAAAAACACTGTGATAACCAACTGCAGAAAAGACACTAATCTTACAATTAACACCCAGCTCTAAGTAGTTCTCAGTTATACTAAATACATGCTTGAAGATAAAACAGAAAAATTTATCCTAATCAGAATGGAAACAAAGACCTTTGGATAGGTGGGACAACGGTGAATAGAATCAATGAAAGCCTCCAAGTCTTTACTCCTCACTTTTTCCCAGGGCTCAGAAGACACTAGATACAAGTCCCCTCAAATGCACTTATTTCAAGTATTCTCAAAACCTCATCAACATATTGTAGTCAGGAAAAACATCCCAGGGATCACACACTCCATACCATGATGCATCTTATAGGTAAAAATAAGATACAGCACTGACTGAAGTTACCTGTGCTATTGCACAACTGTACAGCCTTAAGACAAACAACACAAAGGGCTTTATGGTAACAGGTTTTAAAAGAAACCTTACATTTTCCAGGCCGATTCTTCCCCTTGAGACTTATTAGCAGGATGCTTTAATGTGGCCTGGAATGCGACTCTAACATCTCCTACCTGCCAGTTCTATTATTTATTCTCCCGCTCCCCTTTATGCCACAGCTCTACTGCTGTGGACAATCTACTTGCCCTCAGCAGTATTAAGTTGCACTCCCAGAGGCACCAATGCACACTTGTCCATCCATAAAAAACAAACCGTAGGGGAACCAGGCTGTGAGCAAGGATCTGTGAAAGTCACTTGAAAGTCTCTTTAAAGAAAATCTGAAAGGCTGAAAAGGGGAAGAGTAAAACAAGGAAAAGCACAGACTATTTTCTTATTTCTGTTCTCCCTCTTCCCGCTTTCCACCCATAGCTCTTCCTCGCTTTCCACCTTCTCCCCCCACATTTCTGTCAGAAAAATCAAAGGAAAATCCCTGGGAGTATACCATATATCTTTCACACTCTTTCACACAGAGCTGCATTTGGGTGGAAAGCAACACTTTTTAATAGCTGAAGATACATTTGGGTTTTATGGCATTTACTTCTTAGCAATCTATTTCTTCACTGCCGGGTTGTATCGCAACATGAGAAGTGTAATCCATTTCATAGGTATTTCTGTCACTCCAACCTATCAAGGAAGCACTGGAAAACGTCAATAAGCGGACCTTGCTGTAAAAGCCCCTGAGATTGTGTGTGACATCTTGAATTTTGCATTTTAGTCTGACAGTCAAGAACTGGGAGAACTTGAGCCTCAGTATTTGTTGGTGTGAAGCATTTTCTGCTGGCTGATATTGCTTCAGACGATTGTTTTCTTTTGGAAAATGGCAATTTCTTAAAACACACTTTTTTTTTAAACCCTCAAATTCAAAATCCTCATCACTATAAAAGTATCTTAATCTTCAATCTTAACTTTTTCTGTTGTTTTTCCAACAGTCCAAAGAAGGCTTCATGGTTAAAGAAAACAAAAAAGAATTATTTCTAATTTTCTTTCCTTTTTCTGCACCCAACCCCTTTTTTGTATATTTAAATTCAAGTTCATTTATACAAGGGGAAAAAAGCACAAGTCTCCCTTTACAGAATTATATAAATGTAGGTCATCTAGCCCAGAACCCCTCATCAAGGCAGGACTATGCAATAACTCGACCATTCCTGACAGGTGTTTGTCTAACCTGTTCTTAAAAACCTCTAGTGACGGAGATTCTACAACCTCCCTAGGCAATATGTTCTGGGGCTTATCTGTGTTTCTAACCCACAGAAACTAAAAACCCAGAGAGTTGGATAAAGTGAAACTCAAGCTACAAGAATTAATCCCAGCAAAGGACATTTTTACTAGCATGTAAGATAACTGCCATTCACATCTTTACTGCAGGCTTCTAATGGAATCAGTGTTACTACTAACACATTTTTACAAGAGCCATTATTTAGAACTCAGATACATAAGGTTGTTAAAAGTAGAGCAGTGCTTTTTAGGGCAGGGCAGGGCAGGGCATGGGGTCATTTAAATCAAACTGCGTAAACAGGATTTTTAAAAAGGGGTTGGTCAAAAAGTGTCATACGTAACCACTACGAGCATTAGTATACTCAGTTTGTGACACATTTGAAAGCTGTGGTTGAAAACTTAATGTCTCTCCACTGGAAAATGTGTTCCAGGGTGATTTTCTTCCCTTCTTTTCTTTCCCTGGTCTTAGAAGCTAATATAAAAAGAGACAAATTAAACAGATAGAATCAAAGATTCAGACTGATATGCACCTGCAAAAGCAAGGAAAAAATATGAGAGATAAAGAGGAAACTCTTCCTCTAAAGGCACCATAAACTCTCAATTCTCACTCTTGGGTTAGTATCCCTTAGTGTTAATCCACAGGTACTCAAAGAGTTCAGAGATTTTTTTTTTGAATTTATGGGGCCAAGCCAGGTTTTCACAGAATCACTATTAGAGGTAACTGAGTTTCCCCTTCTTAACAAGCCTGCTGTGAGATATACCTGTACATAGATACGTTCTGTATATTTTGCTTGTGGGCATGTACACGGTACAAAAACTACCATTCAGATGAGAGATCTTCCATTGTTGTTTGCAGGTGGTAATAGCTGTGTTGCTCCCAAGATATTAGACACACAAGGCAGGTGAGGTAATATCTTTTATTGGACCAACTTCTGTTAGCGAAAGAGACACGCTTCGGAGCCACACAGAGCTCTTCTTCTGAAAGCTTGTCTCTCTCACCAACAGAAGTTGGTCCAATAAAATATATTATTACCTCACCCACATTTATCATTCAGATGAGTTACATAGGCACATTAAAAAGAAAAGTAAGGTATCTTTTCCTGACCCCCCACAAAACCTAAATATACCAGGCATTTATTGGCTATTTCTAGAGAGTAAAATTGACTCTTTACACTGCCGCAATCATCTCTACTTCCTGCTGTTTTGTTTGTATAAAATGCTCAGGGCTAAAGGTTGCCTCCCTCATCTCTCTGTAATAGTAGCATGTTATCTCCGGGATGTCAAATTAAGTTAGTTCCCTACCCAGTTTCCTGTTGCTTGAGATGTCACAAGGTGATAGAAATTAAAAGACAATTAGAATATGAATAAGAACAACACGATAATTAAACAGGAGTGGAACAAGCAGCATATTTTACAGAAGGAAACAGTTTTCATATATAAAAAGACATTTGGAAATAGCAGTCTACTAAGATATTTTAGTCCTTATCTGTATGCAGCATTAATTACCATCAGACTTTCAGGATCTTTCAACTGACCCACAAGGTTTCTTCCAAGTGTCTGCTTAAAAAAGCAAACCAAAAAATAAACCCCCTTATTTTTTGTGCATTTGAACAGGAAAAACTGACTTAATATATTCAAAACAAAAAACAAAGTTTTCAAACTGTATGGTAATTGGCTGCTTGGGAAAAGATACTACCTTAGTTCTCCACAGAATGAAATCTTCCATTTAGCCACAAAACAGATACAGCATGGGTAGTGCAAGCTCCACCACTATCCCTCAGAAGCTAGTTCAGTTTCATGTTCATTTAATCTTTGGCCTCTCTGCTGAAACTACTAGCAATGACTCCAAATATGCTGGCACCACATGCTCACATTTCAGATGAGAAGAACAGGAGTACGTGTGGCACCTTAGAGACTAACAAATTTATTTGAGCATAAGCTTTCGTGGGCTACAGCCCACTTCTGCGGATGCATAGAATAGAACATATATTGAAGAGATATATATACACATACAGAGAGCATGAAAAGGTGGGAGTTGTCTTACCAACTCTGAGAGGCCAATTAAGTAAGAGAAAAAAAAACTTTTGAAGTGATAATCAAGATAGTCCAGTACAGGCAGTTTGATAAGAAGTGTGAGAATATTTACAAGGGGAGATAGATTCAATGTTTGTAATGGTTCAGCCATTCCCAGTCCCTATTCAAGCCTAAATTGATTGTATCTAGTTTGCATATCAATTCCAGCTCAGCAGTTTCTCGTTGGAGTCTGTTTCATTTCAGATGCTAACTCACCATGAAACAGACTAAAGAGTACCCCAATTCATTTCACATACTGTAGAGAGACAGCTATTAGATATCCAGCTAGCAATAACCTGGATAGGATTTGAACTTATGACTTAGCAAAGAGGGTATATAATTCATTATCCAATCCATTGAGCCAGTCACTTTGCATTGTTTTTCACTTACTTTCAGTAGGTTAATTTCTACACAGCCTTATCTTACCTCAATGAATAAATGTTTGTGTGGAACTAAAAGCCGACTTCATACAACCTATTCAATGTACTTTGATGTTCAGAAATGGCAGCTTTCGACCCACAAATGTTGAACAAGTTTTGGATTGGTAACGCAATTGATTGTCCTGGGCTGATAAACCAGTTTCCAGATCCCTGTCTGTCCATGACAGATAAAACTCAGCCAAATACATAACTGTATAGTCTTTAGCTCGATCAGCTGGTAGCTGCTGGCAGGCGATATCTTGTTGAAAAGTGTCATCATTTGTGAAAATCGTAGCAAGAACTGGAGAAGATCACGTAAGACTTTCAGCCAGCTACCATCCTGTTTTAAAAGCCATAGATCTGTAATCTTTAAACACCACATATTCTCTCTAAATATTAATGGGTTGGTGTGTTTTTTTCTTGGACAAATATTAAAGCATTGTATAAATAGTGATGGAGAAATCTTAATAGGATGGATTCAGATAAACATTCAAAGATTCAGACCTTCAACTCTACTTTGGAATTTTGTTTAAGAGTAAGAATTTTGAAAATTATTATGTAATTTCCTGCATAACTGCACATACAGTTACATCAACTGAGCATACACACTGAATATTGGTGGATATAAATTGCAAGTTATACATTCTAATGTCCATTTGCATGCATAAACTTCCAGTTTGCATATGCACTTCCGGAAATCAGGCACTATGTACTTCCTACAGCAGGGGTAGGCAACCTATGGCACACGTGATGAAGGCAGCACGTGAGCTGATTTTCAGTGGCACTCACACTGCCCAGGTCCTGGCCACCGGTCCGGGGGGGCTCTGCATTTTAATTTAATTTTAAATGAAGCTTCTTAAACATTTTAAAAACCTTATTTACTTTACATACAACAATAGTTTAGTTATATATTACAGACTTATAGAAAGAGACCTCCTTGTTGTCAGTAGCTACCGGTGTGGTGCGCTACTCTTGTTCGATGATAACAGTCGGCTGCATATCTTACTACACTTCTAAAAATGTTAAAATGTATTACTGGCATGCGAAACCTTAAATTAGAGTGAATAAATGAAGACTCAGCACACCACTTCTGAAAGGTTGCCGACCCCGTCCTACAGCATAGAGCCAAATGGGGTTGAAATAATTGTTTCATCTGTGTAATAATTACAATAATAATAAATAATAATGTGAAGTTTGAAAATAAACAAATTAAGGAAAATACATCAAGTACTATGGCATCCATAAATGTTCAAATCTTACAAATGGCATGTAACCAGATTAACTTTTGAACATTTAGCTATGCAACCTGGACAATTGTTTTTTTTTGGAGTAATGCATACACAGACAGACAAAAGGAATCTATCAATAAAACTGCACTTGCCAAGAGGTGATGCAGAAGTAATTTAAAAAATCCATCCATTAATATTACTAATTTCAAATAATGACTGCTTACAACAGGTGTTCTCAAACTGGAGGTCGGGATCCCTCAGGGGGTTGTGAGGTTATTACATGGGGGGTTGCGAACTGTCAACCTCCACCTCAAACCCCGCTTTGCCTCCAGCATTTATAATGTTGTTAAATATATTAAAAAATGTTTTTAATTTATAAGGGGGGAGGGGTCGCACTCACAGGTTTGCTATGTGAAAGGGGTCATCAGTAAAAAAAAGTTTGAGAGCCACTGGCTTACAACATGGAATTCTTAATGAAAAGAGATTTATTTTAAGCTTTTTCACGACATGCATTTCCTCACTTTCAGAGTATTTTACTGACAATCAACAGGCATTTCAAAATAAAGATCTAACAATATACTGCCAAACCTTTCTATTCTGGTTTTTTATGCTTCTACATAGCTAGGGCCCTACCAAATTAATGGTTCATTTTGGTCAATTTCACAGTCGTAGGACTTTTAAAAATCGTAAATTTCATGATTTCAGATATTTAAATCTGAAATTTCACAGTAGTGTAACTGTAGGGGTCCTGACCCAACTCTGAAGTAAGGGTGGCATGGTATGGTATTGCAATCCTTACTTCTGCGCTGCTGCTGGTGGGGCACTGCCTTCAGAGCTGGGCAACTGGCCAACAGCCACCACTCTCCTGCGCTGCCTTCAGAGCTGGGTGGCCGAAGTAAGGGTGGCAATACCGAAACCCCCCTACAGTAACCTTGCAACTCCCCCCACAATCCTCTTTTGGGTTGGGACCCCCAGTTTGAGAAACGCTGGTCTCCCCTGTAAAATCTGTATAGTACACCTCTAGCCCAATATAACGCGAACCGACATAACATGAATTCGGATATAATGCAGTAAAGCAGTGCTCCGGAGGGGCGGAGCTGCACACTCCAGCGGATCAAAGCAAATTCGATATAACGTAGTTTCACCTACAACACGGTAAGATTTTTTGGCTCCCAAGGACAGCGTTATATCGAAGTACAGGTGTATAGGGTAAAAATACACAAGAGTCCAGATTTCACGGGGGGAGACCAGATTTCACAGTCCGTGACTCGTTTTTCACAGCCATGAATTTGGTAGGGCCCTACACATAGCTAACACTGGGAAGACAGGAAGGGGAAATAAAATTTCATAGTTCTCCAAAATCCCAAATTGTCCTTTCTAAAGCTTTCGCTCATTTAAAAATTCTCTTACTGCGGTAGCTTAGTCTGACAGTTTCAGGAGACCGAAGAGTTTCCAGTTCAGCTTTACCCTACAAAGTGGTTTGAAAGTGACTGGAGGGCCACAATCTGCTAATGAAAAGGCAGCTTTGAGGGGAAGGAACAATTTAAAATAGTCATCTTTAGCAATTCACACCCACCTTCTCCATTCCAGGTGCCTCTTCGACCTCCTCACTCCCCACAAACTAACTCCCCGCTCCCCATTTAACTTAGCAGATGCACAAGAGTTTTTTTGATTATTTCAAATAGGAAATCTCACGCATACTCTGCTGGGAGTCTGAAGTCATCAGAGAGGTCAATCAGAATGTTGGACAGACAGTGCCCCCAGCCTAAGTCTAAGTAGTAATGGACAATGAAGAAATACTCTTCCATGCTGTTTTTCAACTATATACAATACCCAAACAGAATTCGTACTTACAAAAAACGTAAGACAAAAACAGTATTTGTCCCAGTTAAGAATTACATTAAGCTAGTTTAACTGACTACTCAATTAATGTTTGTACAGTTCTTTGAAGACAAAATGATATTTAAATATAAATATTATGCAGGATTTTGCCTTGCCTGGGTTAGTGATGAGATTTTTTGATAGCTCCACCAGAAAAACAAGGACTTATTTTCCCCTAGCAAGAGTTTTCAGGGCAAATCCATAGTCTGTACTTTCACAATCAGTAAAAGAAGAAAATGCATTTATGGGGATTATTTTATGAGTTATAGTAAACAAAGCTTGTTTGAGCCACTTTATTTGGACAAATGTAAAAGGAAAACAACACTCAATTTCATGACTTGCAGTATCCCTTCATTATTCAAGATAGAAAACCAGTATTAATATCATGAACTGAAGATGGCCATGTTAGAAATATTTGATTTTAAGGCTGGTCAAATGAAATACAAACTAATACCTAACATCTACCCACCCAATTCTGCTTCACTGAACCAAATATAGCTATAACCTGTGCCTCATAGATTCTGTGTGAAGCAGCTCTACCAATGCAAATGATCTGCCATATATTTATAGTGTCCAGGTTTATAAATATGGAACATCTTGTAATGGGTTATATTGGAAACAAGTCATCTGGGGAGCAAAATATGAGGCAGAAAATCCTTAGGAAGTGTGTCTTAATAGACAACAGCATCTACCTTTAGTATATGTTATCTAAAGCAAAAGTATCTAACCAAAAAATCTATGTGCTTATCCATCAGATTCTCTACTTATTTCATTATTTCATTCTCTACTTATTTTTTTAAGTTAACCATAACTTTGTGAACAATCCTATTTCACAACTTATTTCATTAGTTTATGTGCTATGATGGGTAATACAAAGAAATAGAGTTCCAAGTGTATGTGGAAGGAAACAAATATACAAAGACGATAATGAAAAAGTGTACTAGTCATCAATAAAAGAAGAAAAGATTTCTATTACACTGTGAGCTGTTTAATAAATGTAATTACAATATCACAGTGGAAGTTCATATCAAAAGGAACAGCAGAAAAGATAACTGGGGAAGCTTTCAAATGAATCAGTGTTAAAATATTAGGCTTTATTTTATATACAAATGTGTGGCCGAAGAATCCATTTAAAAAAAAATCTCTAATTTTTTTTATTTTTTTTTTTTACACTTACACTCTGCTGTCAGAAAACTAACAAGAGTTGGATTGATACTGAATGAAAACTTTCAAAATAAACAAAAGATGTTTGTTTTGACAATGTTCATTTAAGAAAAAAGTTTATCTACAGTAGCTAAGCTATCATACATTTAATTAAATAACTGTGTGTTTATGTATACATATGTTTTTATTTAAATGTACTTTCTTGTTTACTTCCTGGTATAGTAGTAGCCAACATATGAACATTTCAAACTAGAAATAAGCTGCAAATTTTTAACAGTAAGGGTTACTAGCCAATGGAACCAAGGAATGTGGCAGGGCACCACTCATTTGAAATCTTTAAATCAACATGGGATGTGTTTCTGAAAGATGTCCTCCAGTTTAGCCACAAAATTATTTGGCTTGATGCAGAAATCACTGGATGAAATTCTGGCCTGCATTGTCTCTCTTTTGTAGGAGAACTAAGTAGGATGATTCTGCAGCAAATCTTATAAATCTCTATTTCGAAACGTAACATGAGTACACCATGTGCACCACATTGATGAGACTTCTTACCCCTCCCAGAGATAGTCCAAATGCAGTTGTTTAACATTGTTTTAAGTACCTGTAACTTGAATGTTTATCAGTTTAAACCACACTGCCTTCATTAGTATGCCCTTGACCAGGAGACAGCCCTGTAATACTGCACAGAGGAGAAAGAGGGCATAGTCTTAGCCTGTAAGAACCACACCTACATCTCCTCCTGGTGGAAACGGAGGTTGCCCTCCTCTGACCTAAACTAGTATGAAAATATGACAAGAGTAATGGATTTTTTTAAGTTAACCATAACTTTGTGAACAATCCTATTTTACATGAAGTCATCTTTTCATTCGGAGTCTCCTATAGGTTCAGCAGGGGAAACTTTTCATATTAAAGTCCCGATGTTATAACAATTGTTTAAAAGGACTTTTGAATAGGACTTATTTTGAAATGAACTGAAGATGACAGATACATACAGCGGACTCCAATTCATAATTATCAGCCTTTTGGTTCCACCTTCCCTTTTAAAGTAAACCATGACCATTGTTGCACAATATATATTTATTGCCTCATAAACGGGGAAAAAAATAGTCACACTTGCACATTCTCCAAGGGCTAGAACACTTTGATCAATACACTGCAAGGACAATTTACTGTTTTATACTGCTGAACCGTATACTCACTCTTCAGAATGAGTGTGACCTGTCACTACAATTGTTAAGGTTTATGTAACCATCTCAACTTCAAATTACACAAGTAATAAGATTGTGAAATATGCCCCCTAAACAGACTGCCTTCTGAAAGCTAGAGAGCCTATTCATTTGGATAATCATTAGCATTCCTAGTAGATATGTACCTTCTAGAAACAAGATGTTAAAAAGTCAAATAACTAAGTTAATCTCACCACACACAAAAAGCAGAAAAACTGAGGGGGTTGTTTATAGCTACATTTTAATGAATGTTTCCAGTTTTAAATAGCTAAAAACTGGTTTTAAAAAATTATACTCAACCAAACATTTGAGAACAGAACCAAGATTTTCAAAGCTAGAAGCCAAGACTTAAGCACCTCAACAAGTGGCTGGATTTTCACAAGTACCTAGTGCTCGCAAATGCCCACTAAGCTCAGCGGGATCTGCTGTGCACTCAGGGCTGCTGAAAATCTCCATTTGTGTGTTTAAATGTGGCTTTAGCCCAGATTTATGTCAAGTACACACTGGAAATAGTCAAAGCTGACCATATTTGCAGTCTTGAAACTTTCTTGTAAGGAACTGGCAGATCTTAATGATCTATGTATCTTAGGTAGTTCTATGGCCCCCATTATTTCAGTGTGTGATCTCTTCACATTCATTAATATATTTACCTTCATAACACTTCTGTGAGGTAGGGAAGTATTAACATCCCCATTTTACATATGGGGAACTAGGGCACAGAGAGACTAAGGGACATGCCTCAAGATACAAAGAAGTATGTAGCGGAGAAGACACTTGAACCCAAGTCTGTCTAGTATCCTAATTAATGGACAACAGTCCCTCCTCTCTGGAACAATCACCTAAACTCAATTGGGGAGTTCATCCCTTGGAGTAGCAAGACTTCAGAAGAGCTACATTTAATATGATTCAAAGAGATTTTCACATACATCAGTGGTGGCTTATGTCACTAATTTAGTATTATCTCATGTGCTCAAACTAGAGCTTAGTCTTCTATCGGCCTTTACAGATCTTGCCCTAAAGTCTTTCACAGACTTTGAGACTCAATGGAAAGCCAATTTCCTCTTGTCATTACAAAGCAAGCTAGTTTGAAGTAGTTTAACAGAAGCCTCAGCAGACTACAGATAGAAAGTCAAGAAACACAGCACATTCCAGCATGAAACATCAAGAAAGTGACAATCTAACAGAAATCAAGGGACGTGCTTACCTGAAATAGTGACATTTCAGTTCCACAAAGTGGAATTATTTTAGCTGAAAAGAGTGAGAAAAGGAAAGACATTTTGTACTCTTTTCCATTTTCCCCATTAGTTAAAAGAAGCTGCTCTTTTTCCCAGTCTGCTTTAAAAAGAGACAATGGGAGAAATGATCATTCCAGCACAATCTAAGAAAGCAAGGACATAAACCAAGGACTGAAAACCCCAAGTCATCATTACATTCAAAAAGTTTAAATAGCTAATTTGTTGCCAGTTGACTTTAGCAGCCTCATGAGAAGTAGGCAGCCACACATTATCAACAAAACCACATTTTTAAAGATGATCATTATAGCAACGTTCCTGCATCACTAATTCATCACCTCCTACATATGAACAATGGAAAGGCAGCTGTGTTGATCATAAAGGTTATAAAATATTACTATACTGGTTTTAAACAGTTCAATTACACAAATACAGTTAAAATACGACCAGTTATTTTTTTAAATGATATTAAAGGATATCCAGTGGAACTGCAACCAAGTCTCCAATTGCACATGCATACATCAACATGAAAACCTGCACATGAAGCAGAAAGAGGCTAACACCTGCGCGCGCACACAGGATGGTATGTGAGTGTGAACATTCTATTACATTCTAACATCTGTGTTCACAGGTATCACTTTAGCATGCAAATCTTAGTGCCCATAAGTATTTATATCCACAGCTGGAGGCTAGATTCTGAAAATCAAGACCTACAGACTTGACCTACACCATTGAAGTTAATGGGAACTGGTCCTAAAAGAGTTGCATTCACACACTAAAGAATATGACCAACTTGTTTCCCACTCAGCCATCTATTGTGTCTGAATATTTTCAGTTTTGGTGCATACTACTATTAAATTCTAACCTCCCTAGAGGAATGTTAATTAAAAAATAAAAAAGTGTAATAAACGGGCAATCTATAAATGTACTGCAGTGTTACATGGCTCTAAAAACAAAAGCAGGTATTAAACTTTCAACTCACAATTCCTCTTGGATTGTGAGTGTGGTTTCTCTGTATTAATCTCTTCAGAATCTGACTGACTTAAACAGCTCCTAAGGTCAGAAGGAGGAGGTAATTGGTTTTTCATATGTGGGGGAAAAAATGACTAGAAGCAATATCTGCATTATTCTCTCAATTAAATTTTTATCATGTATTCACAGGCACTTTAACTGGGAAATAACATTATTCTTTCCTTCTAATTTCAGCGTACTATAAACGCAAATACTGGTTTTGACTTCTGTAATATTATAAAACCAACAAGTATTTAACTAATACCCAATAAATATCTATATTAACACTGTGGGCAAAAATATGGCCAGATTAGCCATGCTGACAACTTCTCTTCCAAAAAACAAAAAACTAGCATCCCACAAACAGCAACAAGGCTACACTTGCATTCACAGCTTCAAACCTGAACATTTGCACTCTGCTAGTAACAAGAAAAGAAGGGGCAAAGAGGTAAGATTCAGCAGAGAGGAAATAAAATGGTGCACAAGGACAGCAACAATAAGCAACAGCCGTTACTGCTCATCTGAATGGAAAGAATGAAGCTGGAAAAGTGACATAACTAAACAAATATTAAGAGTCAGGTGTTAATACCAAAACAAAAACACGAATCAAGTTGGCTCCATGATGGAGATGGGTGACTTTGACTCAAAGCCTCCTTGTTAGTGGAAGCAAGAGTTATGCAGGAGAATATCCAGTATTGCAAGTTCATGTGACATATGACCTTCACAAAGCCTATAGCTGACAGTTTAAAATAATAATTATAATAATAAAGGCACCAAAAACACAGAAGAGACTCTAAAAGATAAATCTGAATACACTGTGTAGAACAAAAGAACAATACTGTACATCTTCATGAACCAGAAGTTCAAGTAAAGAGAAATAAAGAACCAGCAACAACACTTGAAGTCTTTGCTGTTCACTGACAAGTGATTAGGAAAAAAATAAGCCAGCTTGGTAGAAAGGCAAACAATGAATCACTTAAGCAAAGTCCAACATAATAGAAAGTCCCCTGAGCTGGCTGACTACCAACAGTAAAGAGCAGGGGGTGAAGGGGAAGAGAAACAGTGACAAGAACAGAGTAGTTGGACATGGTGACTTTCACTGTAGATCTCTCCCTCAAAGATAGCCAATGTCCAAAGTAGCCAAAAATACAGCAGTTTATATCTACTGGCTGTTTTGTGGATTATCAAAAATTAGCCATCTATTCCAGTTCTTACTGTACAAGTTTTCCTTTCACAAACTGCTCCACCACAACGGACATGTGGGGGGTCAGAATCTAAAAGGCAGAAGAACTGAATGAATATGGAGACTCACCTATATTCTCAGTCCTACAGATGGTCCCTGCAAGGAAGAAAGCGGAACAAGTGACAGGCAATATGATGAAGCTTTACTGCTACAGCTTGTGCTGCACCTATTCTGTGGATAAACAAGGCTCTCACTCTGGAAGATTTCACAAACGCTAAACTAACTTTGATCAAAACAAAAACAATGTGTGGAGATCTACAATGCTCAGATGCCTGGAAGCCCATCTACCAGCAAAGAGCTGACCCTTAAAGTAAAACTTATAAAACTACGTTATCTTACCTAATTAATGGATAACATTGGATTATCTATTTATTCACACACAAGAGTCTTTAACTTCCTTTTAGTTCTCAGTCATGCTTTTTACATGATATTTAAAAGTGCACAAACCTACTGACAGGAGAAACCAACATGAAATGCATCCTTAAGCATTAAGCAGAGCCATTATTTTTAGTACAACTAGGTTTTAAAATACTCCCAAGTGTTTATTCTGTCTGTTTCCATTTAGGCTATGTCTACTCTACAAAGTTAAGTCAACTTGGGGTAGCAGAATAATTAAACCGGCAGGAGGAGCATTACAGTATGTACACCTCCATAGTTAGGTCAACATAAGCTGCCTTATGTTGATTTAACTTTTAAGGTACACAAGCCCTTAGTCTATCTTCATTTGTTAGGTCTTCAGTATTAGGTCACTATTTTGACTTAAGATGTCTATCCTCCAGTTAGCATACCCAGAATTTAAACACAAATTAAGCTTAGCAGGAGTTACGAAACCTTAAAGTCATTCTGCGTCACCTTACATGCATTCTGTTGACATACTTCTCCCCAGTCCTCCTCCCATCGTTCCTTCTTCCCCATAAGTGCACTTGTTATTTCCTTTCCATTGTATCCCTCCCCTCCCCCTAACAAAAAATGACTGGACTGGATCATGTGGTGATTTCCATTTTAAAGAAAAGAGTTACTACATTCTATATCTACCTATACATAAACAATGATTAAAGGTCTAGAAAACATGACCTTTGAAGGCAGATTGAAAAAACTGGGTTTGTTTAGTCTGGAAAAGAGAAGACTGAGAGGGGACATGATAACAGTTTTCAAGTACATAAAAGGTTGTTAGGAGGAGGAAGAAAAATTGTTCTTCTTAACCTCTGAGGATAGGACAAAGAAGCAATGAGCTTAAATTGCAGCAAGGGAGGTGTAGGTTGGACATTAGGAAAAACTTCTTAACTGTTGGGGTGTTAAGCACTAGAATAAATTGCTTAGGGAGGTTCTGGAATCTCCATCATTGGATATTTTTAAGAGCAGATTAGACAAACACCTGTCAGGGATGGTCTAGATAATACTTAGTCCTGCCATGAGTGCAGGGGACTGGACTAGATGATCTCTCAAGGTCCCTTCCAGTCCTGAGATTCTGTGAAACATCTAGCTATTAAAGCGTTCCTTACTTATACTAGCATGGCAAATGCTACTTAATTATGCCAATTTAGTGACCACTATAAGGTTTTTGCAGTATAAACTTTTTTTTCCAAAAACACAGACATGTAAAAGTGTCGAAACACTCATTTTTATCCAAACACCTGCTAGCCAAAAGACTAAGCCTACTTCCCAGTGTGTTAAACACTTGTGACTTCATACCTCCTCCCACCAAGGCCAGTCTCCGTGCAATTTAAAGGAATAAAACAGTTAAGACTAGTAGTTAATTGCCAGAGGCTGATCAATATGCTAATTACAAACATGTAATGATGGAAATTACTACATCTCTCTCGCTTTTAGGATTGCTTCTTTGCCCTCCCAGCTTCACTCCATGGGTTTTTTTTCCCCCTTTCATCTTCCTTACAGTGGAGCATGGTGTATTTTTTCCTGCATTGTTTTCAGTCTGTTCCTCTTTCCCTCTATTCCTTTACTTCTTATAGATTCACAGAGTTAAAGGCCTAAAGGAACCATTAGATCAACTAGTCTGACCTTCTGTATGTCGCAGGCCATTAAATTTCACCCAGGTACCACTGAATTGAGCCTCATAACTTGTGTTTGACAAGAGCATAACTTCCTGCAAGGCATTCATTCTTGATCTGAAGACATAAGAAATGGAGAATCCACCACTTCCCTCGCTAGTCTGTTTCTATTGTTAATCCTCTTTAAAATCTGTCCCTTATTTCTCACTTGAATATGTCTGGCTTCAGCCATTGGTTCTCGTTTGCCTCCCTCTGCTAGATGTGTCTTCCTTCTTTATTGTGTTCTCTACCTCTCCACTATTTTCCACTCTTCCTTCTCCCCAATAATTTCTCCTCCCTACCTATGCTTTTTAAAAATGTATCCCATCAGTCGCTCTCCAACACACATAACCGAGTGTCTACTTGCACACCTTCTCCCCATGTACACAAGTTCCATAATCCATCCTCTGAAATACAGGACTTACTAGACATCTGGTAGACAGAGCACTAACCTACTAGCCAAAGACTGATATGAAAGTTAGGCATCCCAACTGCCCAGGTGGGAAGGCATGCCTACATCTCCTACTGAAATAAGCTAGGTACTAGGATTCCTACTCTGGAGGGCTACATCTTCTATGAACAGGCCTCATATACACACAACCACACACTCCCAAGACTGAGGGGAAAAAGCAGCAGCATTCTCTCTGTTCCCTCTCTGTTCCCTTCTTCTAGGGGAAGGGAGACACTGGGGACTAGTGGAGACTTCTGTGGGTTTTTCTCTCTTGTTCCCTAAAGCCCACTTTTTAACATTTCTCAAAGCTTTCCCAAGCAGCAGCAGAGTAAAACTGGATTTGAAACAGCAGCACCACACTGCATCTTGGCATATGTAGAAGCAACCAGGGCAGCAGAGGAGAGTAATAATTGGAGATACACCAATCTCCTAGAACTGGAAGGGACCTTGAAAGGTCATTGAGTCCAGCCCCCTGCCTTCACTAGCAGGACCAATTTTTGCCCCCCCCATCCCCCCCCCCCCCCAGGATTGAACTCACAAACCTTAGTAGCCCAGGCCAAAAACAAACCAGCTATCCCTCCCTCCTCCCCCCCCCCCCCCTCCTCTGGAAGACAGCACTGAATTGGTTTATGTTTTGTTCACACTTTGAAGATTTTAAAAAAATCCTTTATGGTTGCAAAGATAAAGGAAACTTAGGATTTTCAGAAGGGGCCAGTTCTTGCCCAGGAAAACTTCCTATTAGCTACCAGAGAGAGCATTTCTCAAATCCTGAGCCCTAGCATCACACACAGTGCAACTCCCCAGTTTTCCAAAATGTTTCAGAAACATTAATATCCTTTATAACTTGAATATTCCAAGCTGCTGCCATTAGAAATGCAGGAAAATGATTTAAACTTTGCAAATATCTAAAGGAAATGAAGCTTGTGGCAGCAAGGGGAGGACTGACAATCCCTTAATTATACAAAAATATAAACACCACACTTACCACTTTTAACTGATCTTTGCCAGTTACTTACTACAAGAAACATTTTAACTTCAAGGTTTCAGGACCATTTTTCATTGTCTCTCTCTGTCCTGCTATATGCCCAAGAACTGATTTTGCCTTGTGCTCCTTGGTCTTTTATAATCAGTCTGATTGCAAACTGATTGTTCCCTAGTCTGACCTTTTCACTCTTGGCAATAATGTAGTTTGGTGTTATGTTCCTAGATTACAGAAATCATTTGGGTTACACCTCAAGAAAAACATACTGTTCTTTTCTAGTGATGCCTTTAAGTCACATTTTAAAACTTAGCCTTTGGATTTACCCGACATGGTGAGGAAGGTGGGGTAAGAAAGTACTTCTAATTCATGTTGTTAACTCCGTAACTACTTCAAATTTCATGTAATACTCATACTGTAAGTCCACACACACCCATGTGTATACAGAGGTATTTTATGATTATTCCCCTCGAACTCAGTCTTCCATTACAGTCAATAATAAAACTAACAATGGTATTTCATAGGCTCAGGCTTGAGCCACACCTTGAGAGAAACCCTGTCAGGTTCCCATTTCTGATCCAGTTTGTTACTAGCTGATTGACAATTCCTCCATTGGAGTGGGGGGTGAGCTTCAGCTGAAATAGAGTTGGCAGGACCAGTTCCTGCATTATCTGCCCACTCCCACACTGGTAGAGGGGACATGTTGTGGGTAACGAGAGGCAGGCTCCACGCTTCCAATACTCCAGTAGCATAAATCTGAACAGCTGCTGGGGCTTGGCCGTGCATATCAGCCCACAGATTCAAGGAGCCATAGCTGGATCCCCCACAGCTCCCCCTCTGCCATACCAAGTAGATTTTTGATGCAGGAGAGCATCAAACTCTTTATTTACACGTTAACAGAAAAACTGCAAAAAAATCCCTCGGGATGGCACATTGTAAAGGCTGGCAAGTCATATGATACAGTAATAATACTTAGCATTTAAAGTATAATTCTGAGACAAAATGGAGCACCCACAATGCCCAATGAAGTCATTGGAATTTGTGGGTACTTAGCAAGTCTGAAAAGCTAATCTAAATAGAAATGTGTTCGCCTTATCTTATGCACTCCTGTTTGAAATATTTTGGCCTAAATGACTTGCCTAAAACCACACTGTAAATAAATAAATAAAGTAATACTACCACCACTGCTTAGCTCTTCTATAGTGCTTTTCACATAGTAAGCAAATGTCCTTTACTACAATGAGGATGTCAACAAAACTAAAGACACTTTACTGGCCTCCCCAAAAATAAGCTACATGTCCCCAGCAAACAGGCAAGTAGAATTTTACAAGGCTGACCTGCTAAGTGTCATGTGTAGTGTTGTTGTAGCCATGTCAGTCCCAGCACATTAGAGAGAAGAGGTGGGTGAAGAAAGATATTTTTATTGGACCAACTTCTCTTGGTGAGAGAGACAAGATTTCAATCTTACACAGAGCTTCTTCAGACCTAGAAAACTTAGGCTATGTCTACACTACAGATGTTACTGCAGCACAGATGTACCTCTGCAGCTGCACCGCTATACGGTCTCCCTGTAGCCGCTCTACGCTGATGGGAAAGAACTCACCCACCAGCATATTTAAACCACTCCTAACAAGCAGCAGAAGCAGCTATGTCGGCGGAAGAGCATCTCCCGCCGACATAGCACTGTTCATACCAGCGCTTTTGTTAGTGAAACTTATGTCCGCTAGAGGGGTGGTTTTTTCCACACCCTTGACCAACAAAAGTTTTACTGACAAAAGTGCTAGTGTAGGCACAGACCTGCCCTGAGTAAGGCTACACTTAAAAACTACTCCTGGGGGAATTCTGTGCCAAAAACCTAAAAATTCTGCACCTAAAAATTCTGTGCACAGTATTTTAAAATTCTGTGAAATTCTGCATATTTTATCTGTCAAAATAACAATTTAATCATGCCAGTTTCAATTATTTTGGTAATTTATTTCAAAATACCTGTCAGCATGTATGACTGTAACAATACAGACCCAAACAAAATATCCAGATAATTTATTTTTTTTTGACAAATAGATTCCTTACCATGCACGTTAATAGAGAACACTGAGTAATTCATTTAAACTACAATACAGAAATGTACTTCCTGCATCCCGCAGAAGCAGTGCAAAGGTTTGGGGGAGTCAGGGGTAATGGATGAGCTGAGGGAGAGAGAAGGAGCCTGGGAGTGGACCGGGACAATTGATAGGTGAAGGTGGGAGAAGTATGAAATAGGTTTTTGGGGGGGAGGGAAGGGAGGGACTGTTAGGGAGTTGGGAAGTCGACCCTGGCTGACCCCAAGCCTCTCCCATTCAATCAGACACATCCGCCCGTGTCCCCATGTGACCATTCATCCCCCCTCTCCCATCCCCCTGGGGCCTGCAGCCCCCTCCCATTCAGGCCCTGGCTCAATGCTGTCACCCACTAGCTCCTGGGCCCACATCTAAGTCTGTTCCCCGACTAGCCCTTCTGAACCCCAATCTGTGACACCCCCGTCCCACAGCAGCCCTGTATTCCCCACTCTGTCTGTCCTAACCTGGATCCGGGGGCAGAGAGCGGTGATGAACGCAACTGGCTGTTCTTTCCCCACAGTGGCCTTCGGTGGATAAAAGGCAGAACTGCAGCACTTCTCGGGCATAATGTCTTTTCTGCAGAAAAAAATTCTGTGCCGGATAAGAATTCTGCGTGTGCGCAGTGGCGCAGAATTCTTCCAGAAATAAAAAACCTGCAGTGCTTCATTGAAGACGCAACTATGCCAACAGGAGAGCTTCTCCCATCAGCACAGTTAATCCACCTTGGCGACAGGCGGTAGCTTTATCGACGGGAGAAGCCCTCCCATCAACATAGCACCGTCTTCACCAAGGGTTCGGTCAGCATAACAGTGTCGCTCAAGGGTGTGGATTTTTCACACCCCTGAGCAATGTAGTTATACACTGTAAGTTATACATAAGTATATGTAAGTTATGTAGTTATACATAAGTAAGATTGTATGATCAGTTGGCAAGAGCAAAACGGGCCAAATGGCCAGTCTGGACAAAAAAGTGGGGTGCAGAGGAAGATTTGGCGGGGAGGAGAGCCAGCAGCAATGCCAGCCCTGCACAGGGGGGAGGGGTGCACCTCAGACCAGTGGCGACAGGAAAACTTCTCCCATACTCCACCTCCCAGAGAGATGGTACCTATGTCAACAGGAGAAGCTCTCCCTTCGACACAGCACTGTCTACACCGGGGGTTAGGTCGGCATAACTGTCGCTCAGGGGGATGGATTTTCCACACTCCTGAGCAAAATAGTTACACCAATATACGTTCCTAGTGTAGACCAAGCCTGGGTAAGTTTCCCAGACCTGAAGAAGAGCTCTGTGTAAGCTTGAAAGCTTGTCTCTCTCTCCAACAGAAGTTGGTCCATTAAAAGATATTACTTCACCCACCTTGTGTTGCTTAATGTCACACAACCAGTTTAAATCTGAAAACATTTACAAAATAAATAGTTATGACAGTTTTTAAACAAACTTCAGGATTTACAAAACTTCAACACATAATAAATCAGTACTTGGGATGTTTATTGAGCATCCATATGCTTATAACTCAAAGGCACTCGGAGCATCTTTACATTTCTGGACCCAATTTTCATTGCTTTTAAATAAGCCTATTTTTTGGATAAAATGTAAGCATAATAAAAATTCACAGATTCAATTCTATTTTGTCAATGGACTAGCTATCAATAGCACTGTTTTCCATTAGTAATTATTTTTACTCAAATTATGGCCATTTTACTTATTTAAACTTCAAAGCTTTAGGAAAGGCAGCTTTCCTGGACCTAAGAATAAGGGCTTTGAAGTCGCTACTGAAAATAGACTGCAATATACAAGTGTGTAATCAGTCATAGAAAATACTGTAATACGTTCCCTGCCTTTACAAAGAAATGATTGTTGGTGATATGCATTACTAACTGAAAGAATGAAATGAAATATCTTCTCCACATAAATTAGAAATGTTCCTTTTATTTTAAATATCTTAAGGGGAAATTTAATATTTTTGCTCTCATCTTATAAAATGTTTAACTTCATAATTTTTCTACAAGGTAAAAATTACACTTTTATGCAAACTATAACATTGAAGAAATGCTTTGCATATTTAATACAGCCAGCAGAAGAAGAAAATCCAAGGCTGTTTTACCACATACAAAAAGATAAAACATTTATGATGTTCAGTCTATGCTTTCCTATGAATTTTCAGTATACTTACTTCAATCCAATTTAAACTTTCTGAATTCTTAAGAAACCCAAGCCACGACCAATTAGTTGGTCAGAAATGCTTCTGAATTCCTAACTCAAGTAATTATTTTATCAACGAAGCTTTTCAATACTGCTGTACATTAGAGAATATATTTTTTAAAAAGTCTGTTAAGGAGTTGCGACATTATCTGATTAAAATATGAGGTTATATAATTGCAACACATCTTGTACAAAGGTTGCCAAGTAAGGTGTCTATAGAAAGGTTATGATTTGCCGAATACAATTATGCTATTTGTATGCATGTATCGCTTTTGTATTTGAAGTTATGAGCATTTGCTCTATACCTGTATTTCAAATATGTTTGCACTTGGGGTAACACCCATAAGGTATCAGAGGGGTAGCCGTGTTAGTCTGGATCTGCAAAAGCAGCAAAGAGTCCTGTGGCACCTTATAGACTAACAGACGTTTTGGAGCATGAGCTTTCGTGGGTGAATAACCACTTCGTCGGATGCATGTCATGGCTAAATACCCATAAAGTATTTAGCCTGCACATCTTAAAGGGACTATTCAAATTAAGGGGATCATTAAATTAAGTGGCTTAACTCACAATGAACCATGGAAGACATCCATCCATGCCTGATGGACTTTCATGTGAATAACTAGAGTATAGGTAATGCCCTCTGCGGTTAGTGAAATCATGCATGAACATGTGACTTGACCATGTGACTCCAAACACCATATTGCTACCTGTAATTTTCCACTAGCTGTGCTGAGGGCTTTGTTTGAAACAATGGATTTCCCTCCACATGGCAGAAGCTATAAAAGGTCCTGGAAACATCTCCATTTTGCCTCTTTCCTGCTCAAGTCTCTGGACTATGAACTTATACTAATGGGAGCATTCTAACCAAGGGACTGAGGAGCGTCCAATTATTTGGAAGCAAACAGAGACTTGACTTAAGCCAGCAGTTTATTCCATCACTGCTACAAGCCTGAACCAAGAACTTTGCATTTATTGTATATATTTGGTTCCGTTAACCAATTTTAACTCTCACCTTTCTTTCTATAAATAAACCTTTAGATTTTAGATACTAAAGGATTGGCAACAGCGTGATTACTGGGTAAGATCTGAGTTGTTTATTGACCTGGGTGTGTGGCTGGTCCTTTAGGAGCAGAACCACCTTTTGATTTGATTAAACTGGTTTTAATAACCACTCATCTTTAAGTCTAGTGCCTGGGTGTTGAATCCAGGACCGGAATGCCTAAGGAAACTCCTTTTCTGACTTCTTGTTAGCCAGTGTGGTCAAACAGAAGTTTCCTTTTGTTGCTGGTTTGGTATATCTTAAAAGGAGAATAACCACCTGTTTTGGAGTGTGTCTGCCCTAGTTCTCAACAGTTTGTCCTGAATTTGATATTCTCAGATGTGACCCACAAAGACATGGTGACCAGAGTCATTGACACATTATGGAAAACTTAGATAAACACTATAATAGATAATAATAATTGGAGATATACCAATCTCCTAGAACTGCCCCCTACCTTCACTAGCAGGACCAATTTTTGCCCCAGATCCCTAAGTGGCCCCCTCAAGGATTGAACTCACAACCCTGGGTTTAGCAGGCCAATGCTCAAACCACTGAGCTATCCCTCCCCACTCAATTTAGAAACAGTGTGGCCAATATTTTCCTGTATTCTCTTCTGTTTACTAGGGAATCAAGCATAAAATGGGATCACTGTTTTAAAAAAATTTCTGCTCCTGTTCTGTATTACTTGAAGTCACATACTAATAATCTTTATGGTATCTAATCACATCACCCCAGTGGACTATGATTTTGAGCAGCTAGCAGCATGATATTTTTATACAATAAAGATGCAAATATCCATTGTAATAGAAAGAGATAGGAGAAATAGAGGAAAATATAATACATAAACAGAACTGTCCGAAGTGTACCTTGACATGCAAGTCTGTTTACTAAATCCAGGTGGGTTTACATAGCTCCCTTTTGTGAAGTATCAGACTAGACAGTTTCCACGGACTAGACTGAAATATGCTCGTCACCATGGTACATCCATGAAGGAATGCAAACTTCTGATTTCCTGGGTTATTCAGTTGGAGAGAAACTGAAAAGTCAAAAATTATTGAATTGAGGCAAGCCCCTAAATAAGGGCCACACAGATACTGGTGTGGCTGGAATAGGGGACCAAATGTTACAAGCATTTTCCACCTATCACAGGTCACTTTTTAGCAGTATTACTCCATTAGTTATGTTGGGTATTGGAAAACCACATGATGGAAATTTACACCGCTGTCATCCTCAAATCCCAAAGCAAGGGTCTGGAACACTATAAGCAGCATTAAGAACATAAGAACGGCCATACTGGGTCAAACCAAAGGTCCATCTAGCCCCGTAGTATCCTGTCTTCCGACAGTGGCCAATGCCACGTGCCCCAGAGGGAATGAACAGAACAGGTAAGCATCAAGTGATCCATCCCCTATCGCTCATTCCCAGCTTCTGGCAAACAGTGTTATCTCTTCATCATCAGAGACTTTGACCTTAAAGTAGATTTCTACATTTCCAACATCACTGATCAAAAACATCAGAAAAATAGACTTTTATTTTTAAGTCATCTTTAAAACAAAGCAATCTTGCTTCCTGGAAATGCAGGCACATGCACTGCATATGCTCAGCCATTTGAAATGATTGAGACATTTAGACCTAAGGAAGTTCATTGTACAATAAAAGCTAATCAGTGAACTGAGGGAGTAGAGAGAGCAATCCTTCATCAGAACTGTGTTCTTCCAGTAGCTAAAAACACTACCTACCTGTCAGCTGACAACATTAATGAGGCACTAAGTGACAGGTCACCTGCAAGCCCAATGCCAACCCACACCAACTTTGCGTGAGAGTACAGAATGAATAGAAGAGCGAGAACACTCAGCTGTTGGTAGATGAGCCAATCAGTAACCGGCCAATCATCTTCAAACCAGTTTCATATTGGACATTTCAAAAAATGGGAGTAAGGGAGGAGAGGGGAAGCGGCTCATGTTCTGTATTTGAGGACTGGAGTGGGAGTCAGGAACCCCTCAACGTGGCTCTGGCCCCAACTACATCTGTGGCACCAAGCAAGTCACTTAACCTCTATCTTAGTTTGCTCATTGTTATAGGAGTGGTCTATAAAATATATATATATATACACACACACACACACACACACACACACACACACACACACGGAAGGTAACGTTACGTAAGGGGCAGTTCCTCCATCTCCCCATCAGTACCACCTAAGTCTTTTGAGATACTCTTCGTCCAGTTGCTGATATCAGTCATGTCACTTGTCCATTTTTCCTTTACCAGACTCTTTCATGCCAATATTGTGTATCAGGAGATTTTTTATTATTTATTTTGTTAAGCAGTAACTGCCTTCCTGGCTGCCATTTAATTGTTCTTTAGTCTCTGGACCCCATAGAGGAAGATCTAAAAGAATAATGAAATGTTTCATTGGTAATTTGTGCCCAGTGTTTAATGTACTGATTCATTTTTTAGCCAAAAATCTTTGACAACCAGGGAGAGCTAACAAATATGCTCAAAAATCTCCCTTACCCTTACTTCCCTGCCAGAATTCATCTAAGTCTCTGACATCTCACGGAGAATTTAAGTGGACAAGAGTTAGGTACCATAGCTAAACTAAACAACACTAAAAACATTTCTTTTTTCAGCAACACAAATTGAGACTATTGCTCATTATCTATACTCTAGAGTTTACCTGTTCTTGTAATACCTTCCCATTTTTCATCTTAGCCAGTTTTTATTCCTAAGAGCTTCCTTATTGTTCCTAAAGTATTCTGAATACACAACATATGACTGGGTGTTTTTAAAATTGCTGTTACTGAGACACTTTCTGATATTTCCAGACAAATGCAACTCTTCCATGTACAGTTTAATCATAAAAACCTAATTCAGTTTGGGACAAGGACATAAATTAAGGTCTACTGAATCCTGCAGGTCAGCATTCCATCTACTACACCACCTTTAAGATGAATCTCAGCTTTATTAACTTAAATTGCATGGACACTATATAAAAAGTCACATTCATTCTGCAGAGCAAGAAAGCACACAGGAAAGTTGCAACATTTACAATGCAGCTTATACAACCTCATTTAACTGATAAGAACTTGTATATAACCTTTAGTCCTTCACTGATAGACAGCAAGAATCCATGACTTTATATTATGAAAAGACAAAAACTAAACCTGAACCATTAATTATGCAGGATAGAGAGGGTAGAAGCGAATGTTTAAACTACTGTGTTTTCCAGTGCCAATCAATAATCAGTACTACTCAAATTAAGCAAAACCTAAAGAGTGTATTTCATGCAATATACACAAATAAATATATGACTTTCAGAGCAACAATTTAACACTTCATATTCACAGAACAGGCCTAATTTTGAATGCTGACTTACTATCAGGGACTTTATATTTCTGTAAGAATTTGTCACAGAATCATTAAATACACCAGTGGTCCCCAACCTTTTTTGTCTGGCACCACAGAGGACCATGGCAGTGGACGAGCATCCGCCGACGTTGCCGCTTGACAATAGGCGTCGCCGCCAAAATGCCACTGACAAGCAGCGTCATCCAAAGGCGTTGACGCCGAAAATCAACGCCTCTGGATGACACAGCTTGTCAGCGTCATATCGGCGATGCTCATCCGCCGGCCAGTACGTGGGCGCACTTAGACACCCCAGCGGGCGCCATGGCACCCACGGGCACCGCATTTGGGATCCCTGAAATACACCATATGCTCTATGGACCCCAAGATATTAAAAAGGGAACTTTACATAAATTAAAAGGGTTGTTTTAAGACAAAGTCCACTATGCATCCACTATGCAAACTCTGAGGACGTGTCTAACTACAAAATTATGATTTCTGCAGATAGTGACTTATATGTTGTCAGGTCACCAAAAGACAGACAAAAAGAAACAAAAGCTAATTCAATATGTTGGAAGATGGAGCACTGTTGCTGTTTGAGAAGTCTATGGGCAAGCAGAGAGAGAGAGAGAATCAACCAAATAGAAAGCTGGTAATTCCCCTGTAGATAAAGGTGATATTCACTGAATATCTTTTCTTCTCTGATTCAGCATACAATGGGATTAACAATATAAAATAAATCTGTCCTTACAAATAAATGTTTGTGTGTATAAAGATGTTATCATTACCATCTGTAACTTTTCTGAATTCTCCCTTTAGACAAACAACAATATTTGGCTGCTATGTGAGACTGTTAGCAGCAGCAGGATAAATCAGAAAATAGATAGAGAAGACTTCAGGTTATCATGTACATCGTCATGCCAAGGAAGGATTTCTGCCTACAGTATGTGTTCAGTGCTTTGTCCAATCTTTTTTTTTTTTAAATGGCACAAGCAATTGGGAGTACCAACCCTTCCCAAGCAAGTCTAGCAAACGCCACTGTTAGAAAATACTTCAATATTCAGTCTAAAGTTTTCCTCTACTTAATTTCATCCCATAACTCCAAGTCTCTAAACTATTGATCTGATTTTTAATTGAATAAATATTAATTATGGATCAGTGCATAATTACCAGCTTCTAAGTTACTGTCATAACCAGTCATGCTTATATCATGAAGCCCCACATTTTATTAAAGAACTTAGTGTAAAAAAGATGACAGTACAGATAAAGTGGTTCAGCAGATGGCTAGAAGCTTGCTTCTTCAGCAGAGCATATTAAAGAACTGGATTTGCTGGAGTAGTTCCTTAGGGTATATGCTCAAAGCTGCAAAGTATATGCTTGACGCTACAAAAAAGAGATTGGGTTGCCTGAGGGAACAATACACTCAGATACTCAACTGAAGGCATGGTCAGACACTCAGCAAGAGTTTGGTTAAGTAACCACAAAACTGTACAAAACAATGAGCTGGATTTAACAAAATGACATCCCTAAAAAGCAAAGGAATCGACAGTTCACAATGACAGTCAACCCCTTAAAAAAAAAAAAAAAGGAGAAGGGTATAAAGAAAATATACAGGGAATAATTTCCCCAGCCTGACACAGGGTGGGAGAGGAATAAGTATATAAAGAGACAGTGGTTATTAAGGACCCAGGCTCAACCTCCTAAGCATTCTTCATGACATCTGTTCTGCAGGTTGTTTGGTAGACAACAGAATCAAATGGAGGTTAAACAAAATTTTCTGTTGACCCAATGTTTTGCAAGGATATGGCATAATATTACCAAACATGTTACCGTGTCAGAGGAAGGGAAAAAACAAGGCGATAGGAGGGAAGTGACTTTGATACCTATACAAGAACTCTTTCAAAGAGCACCAAATGAATATTGATTCTCCAGGGACTGTGTCTACCCACGGCTATAAATAGTACATTAGAAAGTAGATTCCTACCAATAGTTATTCTTATACTAGGCTTTACAAGCTGCTCATTAAGCCAAACTATACCCATGTGAGGTGACATTTGTTTAGGTGAATTGGTTGGAAATTAAGGCAGGGAGGATGAGTGTCCTTATCCTCAGAGTGTCACAATCAGAATGAGTACCCAGAAGTCCCTCTCAGCTCTCACTGCAGTGCTCTGTCCACCTGGCTTTGTCTCACTCACACACGCTCTACTAGATACCTAAAAGACAGTCTGAAAAGTGCTCAATAGAAGCAGAATAGAAAGTAGATGCATGGCAAAGTTTTTTTGCCTTTAAATAAAGCTGTGGTCACTAGCTCAGAGTCCCACTGTCTTAAAGGCACAAGGGTCTATCTGCATGGAATTACTTGCAAGATCAGGGCCTATCTAAAGTTAGATTTCCCAAAGTACATTATCTGACCAGGGCAAAAATATGTTTGCAGTAATAACCACTGCTACCCCATACCATAACAGATTTATCATAATGTCCAATGGAACTGTCATGTCTCTGTAAATTAGCACAGGAGGAATGGGCCAAAGGTTTGCTCCACATTTTGGGTTTTGGAAGGAAATCCATGAAAATCTGCGAGCTTTTCATGCACTGCATGCCTGCAGAGTTCAAGGCCCTCTAGACATAATACAACTGGAGCTCAAGGGCAAATCTGTCATCCACAAAGAGTCAAACTGAAGTATAGTCTGAATCTCCAAAAAAGGTTTAAATAATTTACATGAAGCTAACAGGGAGTTTCGCAAGGGAGTTCTCCAGGAAGGGAGAGGAGCTACAGCAGCATGTGTGGTAAGTGACTGTGTTGTGTGTGTGTGTGTGTGTGTGGGGGGGGGTTTGCTGTGCTGTGCTGAGTGTGTGTGTGTCTGTGTTTGTTTTTTGTTTTTTTGTTTGGGGAGACTGCTGGCTCTGGCTGGCAGTTGGAGGGCAGGTTTGAAAGCTCTGGATGGGCTGATTGGAGCCTTAGTGGGCGGGCGGGCATCAGGCCAGGCCAGCAGGCCTTTATAAAGCCGCAGCAGCCGAAGGGGAGCTTAACTTTAGGGCTAACAGGGGCTCAGGAACAGGAGAGGAGTTCTCCAGGGTCTCCAGGGGAAGGCTGTGCATCTGTGGGGTAAGTGACTGTCTGTTGTGTGTGTGTGTGTTTGTTTGTGTGTGTGGTTACTTGCTGTGTGTTGTTTTTGTTTGTCTGTTTTTGTGTTTGTTTGTTTGTGTGGCTGTGGGACCTGGGCAAGGGGGCTGGCAGTTGAGGAGCCTTTGGCTGCTGGCTGCCCTGTAATCTGGCTGCGGGGCAGGGCCAGAGGCCAGTGGGCAGCAGGGGGGCAGCCAGCTTTATAAAGTTAGCTGGGCAGCGGAAGAGTGGGGAGGGAGTTGAGGAGGGAGGAAGGGGAAGGGAAGGAGTGAAGGGGGAAGAACCCTGGCCCCCCTTACCCCAAACCTCAAAACTAAAAACCAAACTACATAACAAAACAACTACTAGTAAACCAACTGTAAACTTTCCACCACTTAGCCAGGACTAGAAGCAGCAGCAGGCAGCAGCAGTGCAGCAGGGTGAGTGGGAGTTTATTAGTATTATATGATTGGGTGCCCTGTGGTGGGCGCGTGTGCAGTGCAGTTTGTGCAGGTGGTGCAGGAACCTCAGGAGCTGGACCAGGAGAGAGTGGCAGGAGGGGGGGGGGACACTGTGGAGGGGCAGAGAGGGTATGGAGGGCCTGAGGCAGGGGGAGGAGGGACAAGGTAGTATTGTCCCAGACAGCACCTGGAGGTGAGCCTAGGAGGAAGAAGGAAGAAGGAAGAGGAGAGAGGTGAGGGGAAAGAGAGGAGGGAAACCTTGCCTCTCCGGGGTTCTTCTTTCAGATGGTGCTCCTCTGCCTTGTTGCCTCTCCGGGGAGGGGGAGATGAAGGAACTCCTAGGAAAGGGCAGGGGGAGGTAATGGAGAAGATTAGATAGTTGGATCTGTATATATAGCTGGTAGATGAGTAGATAGCTGGGTCTGTGATGAGCTGTGGTCTCTGGAGGCGCTGGTGCTATCTGAGGAGTAGGTATGGATCTCTAGCTGTGTAGGAGGAGGGGGAGTGGGAGGAAGAAGGTGGTGGTGGAGATAGACCACAAGGATAGGTAGGAGAGTGGAAGAGAAGAAATTTAGGACCTCTATGGTGGACTGAAAGGATGACCTCTATGGTGGCATTTTCAGGAATGCTCCCCAGTTCCAGCTCCAGTGAGGGGGTAGGGGGGCAGGCAGGAGAGCTAGAGAGGGAGAGATGAGGGATGTGATGTGGAGAAGGAGGAGGGGTTCACACTGGGGAGGGAGGAACTGGGAAAGGAGGGGGAGTGGAAGAGATGGAGAAGGAGAAAAAAGATGCCAGCTTCAAAGTGGGGAAAAAATTAAGTGGCTAAGAATTAAAAAAAGGAGAAGAAGGAGATGTAAAAGAGAGAGGAGGGGGGAGAACTGTTCAGTAGAAGAGGAATGAGAAGGATAGGGACTGGAGAATAGAGAGGAGAATGATATGTCTAAGGATAGGCAGGAAGAGGGGAGAGAAAAAGAAATATAAGATAAAAAGGGGATAATGAAGTCAGGCTCAAAATCAAAAAAATCTAAAAAAATCAGAAAATACAAGGCTAATAAGTAGGGAAAGACAAGGACCAGCAGTAAAATAATAACATAAGATGGAAGTCTATATATTGTGATAAAACTGTGGATTGATATAATATATGGGAGATATAGGAGGAGGAATAAAGGAGAGGAATGACACAATGAGAATCATCAATGGGACAATAAATAATCCAGAAGGACAAATATATCATGAGGAAGAACAGAAAAGGCACTCTAGGGGAAAGAAGTGTAGATTCAAAAAGTGTAAATTCAAAATGAAAAAAATCAAAATTAGGAGTGATAATGGATAGAGTAGCCATGCATTAGGATAAAGAAATCTTATTCTATAAAAATTAGAGACAGTAATATATATCCCAATATTGACCAGGACATGAATCAAAATTAATAGAATGAATTATTAATTAGAAAGGATTTCAGAGTAAAATAATGAAGAATAGAACAGATAGACATTTGACTGGGGACAGGCAGGGATGATCAAATTTACAAATGACAATGACTTCACAATGGATTGCTGAGTTAAGGCACTGCAGCTTGGACTAGGTAGCTGAATGGAGCATAAGGCAAGGCATCCACTATTGTAAAGGGTGCTCCAACATTGAGATATAGACCATAATACCTTAAAAATAGTGCATATAATACAATAAATTTCAACATCCCTGAACTAACCATTCAACATAAGTAGTTCCCAACTGCAATAACTATACAAAAACAATTTCAAATACAAAAAAAAGGGGAAAGTATTACCCAAAGTTAAAAAAGCACAAAAGAAAAAGTGAAAATTGCCCCAAATGTGGGCGAACTTTAAAATACCCCAAATTAAGAAACAAAAAAAAGAACAAAACCCCAAAAAAAGAAAAAAGAGAAAAACTAAAAGAGCCAAAAAAAGAAAAAGCCAAAAAAAGTGGCAGTCAGTCAAAAAAAAGAAAGAAGAAAGAAAAAGAAAGTAAAGTGAAAGTAAGAAGAAGCAAAGAGCAGAGAAAAGTGAAAGAAAATAAAGAGCGAAAGGTAAAAAAGGCAAGTTTAAACAAACAACGTGCTTAAAAACAACAGCAAAGGAAAAGCTAAACAACCAAAACCTGATGTTTAAAGAATGAGGAAACAAACTGGCTATTAAACTAAAAAACAATCGGAAAGCTGAAATAAACTGATTCACTCAGAAAATGAGGAACTATAAATTGAGGGAGATTTTTTAAACAGAGCTGAGGATGAGGAACTGACAGGAGACTAGTGATTTGACATGACCAACCTGTGAAAGAACTGATAAGGATTGTAACTAGAGTGAGTCACATTAGACAGTAACTGTGACACTGATAATGAAACAAAACTAAACAGAGGTTTAACAGATAGAGATGTGAAGAAATTAACAAGTAAATTTTTGGAAAGTACTCAATGTGTTTAACTAGGGTGAAATAACGTTAATAAGAATCGAAATCAATTATTAATGGCTGTCACACAGGCGAATTTGCTAAATTTAGAAAAGGGCTCTAGTTACTCCCGGTGAAATAAAGAAAGTTTAAACACAGGTAAAATCAACATCAACATTAAAGAAAATAAATTGAAAAAAACAATAGTTGGTTTGAAAGGGTCAAAACATGTCTTAATAAAACATAAAGGTCAAATAACATGGGTAAAAAAAATTAGAGAAGAAATAAGGTCCAGAACAAGATGTACTTACAGGGAATTAAGGACACAATGGATAAAGAAGTGTGGCTCTTCATAAATTAGCTGAGGAGGGAGAAAAAACAAAGGCCTGAGAAGGAGATTAAAATGTAAATTAACAGAAGGAAAAAGGTGGGAATTAGTGGTAGGAAGGAGGGGTAAAGGGTAAAAATTGCAGATACAAAATAGTGTCAAGAATGGGAGAAAGAAGGGGGTAAACAGTTGTTCAAGGGGTAGTCTAGTGAAAAACTAAGTATAGTAAAGAGAGTAAAAGGAAAAACTTATTGAGAAAAACAAAACTAAAAAAGAAGTAAAAAAAATAAAAAAGAAATAGCAAGAAAATGTAAACTAATAAAAGATAAAACAAAGGAAAAGAAATTGGAAAAAAAAATACAAAAATAAATGAAAAATGGCAAATGAAATTTGAAAAGGATGGAAAAAAGAACTTGGAGTGTTCGTGGATAGTTGAAATAAAATGAAGAAGCGGTCAAAAAAGCAAAAAAGCAGAGGGGAAAATAGGAATCACGAAAATATCTATGAAAGTAGTGTATGATGTGAATCTCCTCAAAAAAAAAAATTAGTCATTAAAGGAAATACTGTGTAGATGAAAAAAAGAAACTGAGCCATATATAAAAACAGATAAAGAGTAAGAAAAAACCCATGCCCAGAGAAAGGTAGAGATGGAGTCTCTACACACTCAGGTAAGATATTCTAGTATCTCTCAAGGTTCAAAAAAATTTATAAAAAAGAGAGGGGGAAAAGAGATAAAAAAAATATGAGGAAAAAAGTCAAAGAGGAAAAAGAGAGAGTTATTAAAAGAGAAGACTAAGGGAGAGGAAATAGAAATATAAGAAAGTGGGGAAACAAAGGAAAAAGTTAGCAGGAGGTGTAAAAACATAATAAGTAAAATGGGAAGCACTACTTAAAAAGTTAAAACAAGAACTCACTAGCAGGTTGTCAAAGCATAGTCAGTGATTTTATAGGCCCTTGGAAAGTGGATAAATTCAGAGTAGCCATGGGAGGTGGAACATCTAGGACTATAACAATGGGGCTAGTGAGGATGTATTGTATAATAGACCACAAAAGGATAATTGGCAGGAGCTAGTGTTCCAGGGGTTCTTATGAAGCTAAAGACCCAAGAGGAAAAGTGTGAGAATTCTGCTTTTGGGCTATAATTTATTTTCAATATATCCATTTGTGGTATGGCAGAGCATGAATTTTATTTGTATCACTACCTTCTTCAGATGGAAAGTTTTCTCCATTTGCAGAAACAATGGAAGACTTTTTATGAATTTTCAGTGGTTACCCTTAAAAACTTGCTAATTTTGCTAAGGCAACTGGCAAGTTTTTACAGGTGACTCCTGTCACTAAATCATAATTTGACATTTTCAATGAGACATGAAAGAGGGAATCTTTCCTGAAGACTTGACAAGATTTATATCATGGAAGGGGATTCTCCATGTTGGCGGAGACTGAGAATAAGGATTCACAATGAATGCTCTTCTAGACATATATGCCATATAGTAGCAAAGAGTCTTTGCTGCTTTTACAGATCCAGACTAACACGGCTCCCCCTCTGATACCTGATTCCATATAGTATGCACTTTGCACTAGAAGGCTGAAGAACTGCCTTGAGCACTTTGTAATAATCCAGTCTCAATTATCCCTTGTTTATATTCATTGTTGAAATTTAGTTCACTGTTTCTGAGACTATTTTGAAAACACTCTATACTCCCATAGGACCCAACTCCCACTCAAAAAAAGAGGAGACTTCAATCTTGTAGGCTGGCAGTGCAGTGAGTTCCATTGAAGTGTGTCACAGCATGGTCTCTAGAGTGTTTTTCAGAGCTCTTTATAAATATTGCTCCAAGAAGAGTGGGGCTGCATTCTCTTGTACAGGGACACTGCGGACAATTGAGATCCATGTCCTATTTTTCCGGAAGGACTTGATAAGATATAATCTCTGTAAGCAAGAACCATTGCATAATTTATTAAAAATATAAGAGAAAGGAAGTTAGGAATCAGGCTATGAAATTTACTCTAACACCTGTAAAAATGTAACAACCAACAGAAAGTTAAAGTATAAGAAATGTCCTATCATTTCTGAAACCAGGAACTATGACAAAAGACAAGGCTAAGTACTATATACTGCTCCGTTAAAATTAAGTTTTATAGAGGAATGTGTTTGTTCCTGAAGATTTCAAAGGCAGTACCACCCACATTCATTCGAATGACTTCTTTGTTTCAATACAGTAATGGCCAGTGCAGTCAGTTTTGGCAACAAGAAAAAGATCCATGATTTTTGTATAGCGCACAACACCCATTCTAGACAAAAATCATTTCTGCAAATAAATCACCAAGATTACAGGGCAGTGGGCTAAATTCCAGAACAAATATACTTACGAAAGAATACTATGACAATAAAGAGCTCTACCTCAGACTGCAAGAGGGGCCTACACAGTCCTTACTTCTATATACAAAATGTACAAATTAAGGCCCCAATCCAGCAAACACTTTAGCATACACTTAACTTTACTATCTGTATAGTGTCATCAAAATCAGTGAAATTACTCACAGTAGTTAAAGGTTACACACATTGGTTGAAGGACTGGACTACAGTAATTTTTTAATGAATTAGAAGCTAAATGGGGGAATCATGGAGGAAATGCAATAAAAACCTTTAGAATCACCGTTCTTTATTTCTATTACAATAATACTGTGAATAATTCTATTACCTTCTGTGGGACTACTCACAGAACTGAGCCCTATCACCTGTGGTAACTGTTTACAAGGCTCAGATCCTCAGAAGATACTTAGGCTGAACTTCCACTGAAATTAAAGAAAGTTAGGAGTTCAAATACGTTTATGGATCTGGGTCTTATTGTTCAAACCGATCCACATGGACAGATCTCCGCACCCACCGCTAAGCCCTACTTAAGTCAATACAGCTTCAGACAGGTGCAAGCATCTGCCTGTGCAATTAATATTGCAGAATCAGGATTATACACTGTAAGCATCTTGTGCCAGCCAGGATCACCTCTTTAGCACCAATCATGTTCTTGGGGCTAACATATAAGACTGACAGTACTTAGATTTGGATTAAAGTATGTCCTTGAATATCAGTTCAATCTAACTGTCAAATACTACACCCATGATCATTTACCATTTAACTACTTTATAGAAAAGTAAGGTGGATATAGTTGGTACAGGTAATTCTAGATTTAAAACTGAACTAGGAGTGAACAATTATGTAATCTGCCTCCGGTTACAGATGGTCCAGGCAGACATAGAAGTACTATTTCTTTTCCACTAAGTGATGTTCAGGATCAACAGCATACTTTATCTGAAATAAAACTCACATAATACTGTACTACCAGGAATGACACCTGCAGAGCAGAACAGGACTGAAACATGCTTTGTTAGCTCTAGAGGGCATTGCTGCTGGGAAAATACTTATTCTCTGAAGCATGGACCAAAGCAAATATCTGTGCAGCTACTGACCTGATAAAAAAGGAAAAATAAAGCGGTTGGCTGCCAATGATACCGTGTCTACAATGCATGTCTAATTTTATCCCCATGATTATTACTGTACACCCTGAGCCTGAGCACGCAGTCCTGGTGAACACCAAACTCCCATTAACTTACAGGGAAGTTTTGCCTAATTTAAAGACTATAGGAAGTGGTTCATTAAATGTTTCATAATGCCACTAAGACCACAAAACTACGGCATGTAGATCAATTATTGACCTTCTCAGATAAACTAGTGTACCCTGGGCATCACAGATCCAACTGTTCCCTTAGTTATACAAGTGCAATTCGCACAGAAGCCTAAAGGATTTGTACTCCTAGAACAAAGAGCACCAAGGGCAAATCTGGTGGTCTTCCCATTTTGTTTTTATTCCACCATCCCAGGCATAATAATATTACTAGAAATATAATGTCTTTCCTACTGCATTGTTTAAATAACGTATTATGCTGAGTTCTTCCACAGTTAAAAACAATTAACAATAGATTTAATTAAAATATAATATCTTTGCATTCTGCACCATTGTCAAATAGCTATTAACAAGATAATAATGAGCAGCCATGATACACTTTACATTTGCATTAAGAAAACTAGGAGCGGGCACCTAGCAGGGAAGACTTGCAGATGAAATAATTAACCAAAACTAAAAGGCTACTCTAGAAACCATCTGGAGATAGTTATCAGGAGGTAGTTTTTAATTTGATTTAAACCATAATATTCACATCCTGGTTAAAATTACACAAATGTTAATTTTGGTGTCATTAAGCAACACCAAGAAAATGGATAACAACATTGCTCAGATGACCTTTTGTAATTAAACAGGCTCCCAAAAAAAGGAACTCTCTTCAGTTTACCAGATTTCTACATAATTTAGCCCAAATGGGAAATCCGAACAAGCAGTAGGTATGTATTTTCAGAGCTAAATCTATAGTTCACATTTTGAAAAAGGTCATATAAGCCTTGCACATAGAACAGAAGTGAAACTTAGTAGCTGTCAAACACAATAAAACTAGGCAGACCACTTTCCATTTGCTGATTTTGGCCACATCAACAGTATGGTTATGCTGCTTTATTGCAATAGTGTGGACACTTCCTACAGCGACCAAAGGGGTTTTTCAATGTAATCCTCCTTCCTGAAACGTGCCATGAGAGGCAGTAGCTAGGTAGACAGAAGAATTATTTCACTGAACTAGCCGTGTCTACACAGGGGGGTTGGAATTTCCCCACTCTGAGCACAGTTCTTACTTTGGACCTAACTTTTAAGTGTAGATTATGCCTTAGGATGCGATCCTGCAACTTGTTAAGGGTTTACATGGGCAAAAGGAAGCATGATCAGAATCCTCTTGTTGTTTTCTTTCTGCAAATATAATACCATGTAAGTATTTAAGATTTTAATACACTCCCAAATAAATGACACTGCTGAAGTCAGAAGAAAGCCAAGTTCCATAAACTAAACAGGAAGATGTGTCCGTGCTCACTGGAGGTACCTGGTTTTTTGCATATTTTTGACAAATCCTGCACATACCTCATTTGCTGTAAAGCTGTAGGGGCATAACCTTAAACCTCAGATAACCTCTGTGCCATTATTAGGTTACTGCAGGGGGCTGCCCTTGACTTTAGGACAAGGAGCTGCCCTTGCCTCTGACAGCACAGCAGGGGAGAGCGGAAAAAGAAGAAAACTTCTGAAACAGGAGGGTTGTGAACTTCGCAGATTTCAGCCTCTAGTCTGTATCAGCAAAACCAACAAGGTGTCCTTGTGGCATCCTAGAGACTAACACATTTATTTGGGCGTAAGCTTTCGTGGGCTAAAACCCACTTCATCAGGTGCATGGAGTGGGACATACAGGAAGCAGGTACAGACAGGCAGCACTTTGCAGAGTTGCCCCGGCAGGGTGCTCTGATGGGCGCGTGTTAAGCACCCACCATGGCCAGGGGCCCCCACTGACCGACCCCCCCAGAGAGAGGGAGACATGGGGGGCCATGATCACCCTCCCCCAAGGAGAGGGGGCGGGAGGGCCATTGCCCTGCCACCCCCGGGAGGAAGGGGCGCCCCCCCCTCGCACAGCCCGGGGCGGGCGGAGGGAGCCGGGCGCACTCACCGGGACACTGCCCCTCAGCAGGGCGGAGCGGCGGGCCAGCCCCCGCAGCGCGCTCCCAGCCTGGGCTGCCAAGGGAGACGCCATCTTAGCCGGGCCACGTGGGCTGCCCCGAGCCGGGGGAGGAGCCGCCGCCGCCCGGTCCGGCCTCCGGGGCGCGGCCCGTGGGCGGTTGTGTGGAGGGAAGTAGGGTTGGGGGTGTCACGGTGGGGGGGAGGGGCTGTGTAGCAGGAAGGGGTTTGGGGGTGTGGGGGGTGGGGCTGTGTAGCGGGAGGGGGTTTGGGGGTGTCAGGGGGAGGGGCTGTGTGGGGTTTTGGGGTGTTATGGGAGGGGTTGTGTATTGGGGTGTCTGTGGGGGGAGGGGCTGTGTAGCAGGAAGGGGTTTGGGGTGTCGGGGGAGGGGCTGTATAGCAGGAAGGGGTTTGGAGGTGTCGGGGAGGGGTTCTGTAGCGGGAGGGGATTTGGGGTGTCAGGGGGAGGGGCTGTGTGGGGTTTTGGGGTGTTATGGTAGGGGTGTATTGGGGTGTCACTGTGGGGGGAGGGGTTTTGGGGGTGTCACTACAGGGTCGATGTCTGTGTGTGGGAGAGGGTTGTTTGTGGGTGTCAGTGTGTGTGAGCAAGGGGAGAGTGTTTGGAGTTACTATAGGTGGGGGGTTGGAGGTGTCACTCTGGGTGGGGAGGGGTATGTTTGGGGGTATCATGTGCAAGGAAGGGGCATGTGTTTTGGGGTGAGACTAGGGTGACCAAATGTCCCGATTTTTGGTTCTTTTTCTTATATAGGCTCCTATTACCACCCACCCCCTCTCCTGATTTTTTACATTTGCTGTCTGGTCACCCTAGGTGGGGCAGGGGACATTGTGTTTGGGGGTCCCAGTCCGAATTCGCTCTTCTCACCCTAACCCTGCAATCTCTGGCTTTACAGAAAGAATTCATGATGTGCTCTGCTGCTGCATGAGAGATCATCCATTCAGTACAAAGTACAGCCTAGCCCCCGCCTCATACTTGTTACAAAGTAAAAACTGGGGACTAAAATTTCAAAAGTGACTACTGATTTGGGGTACCTCCATTGTTGATACCTAAACTTGATTGTCTGCAAGTCCTGAGCACCTGGCTTCTGAAAATCAGGCCCCTGTAAAGTGTCTCAGATGAGTACCTAAAACTTTATATACTTGGAAGCACTAGTCACTTCCGAAAATCTTGGCCCCTAGACTTCAGGGAGAGGAAGACTATCAGAGCTCAGAGTCAGATCCACCATCTTTATCTGAGAATAATTTTTCCCAGCTGGGGAAACAGCTGAAAGTTGCAAATCTTTCCACTGCATATGTGACAGGAATGTGCCATGTACAAAAATATGCTGGGCCTAGAGCCCTTACTGTGTACAGCAAAAAAACACATTTGTGATCTTTCATAACAATTTAATATTTTATGATGCATGTCACTTAAACTGATTCTTCCTTCTGAGGATTTCAAAATGATATATAAACATTAGTTACCCTGAGAGGTAGGTAAGTAAATATTATTATCCCCATTTTATGTTACAATCTCTGTAAATTGTGGGATGAAGAAACGATTTGAAATCTCTTTTTCTCAAGACAAGGATGTGATGAGAGCCAAAGGAGAACCCTGCTGTGAATGCCTAAGGCATATTGACAAAAAAGGCATATTCTTCAACAAAAACTTTAAGAAAGAGTTAGGGTTGAAAGTGTGTATCAGTGGATTCTTATTAACACCAACAACATTGCACTTCCTTTACAAAAATTCTACAATTGCATAATAACCCAACTGCTGGCAAGTCTGGAATTCAACAGCTACTACCCATATGAAATACTGTAATATACTTAAAGCTTCTGAAGATTCTGCTTTTGACTGTATTATAATGTGCAGTCCTCAGAATTAACATAAAAACTAGCATGTGCCTGTTCTTGCAGAGAATTGTGTATAGTATTCAGTACTCTGATGGAAAAAATATAATTTAATTTTTAGTTTCTTGAGTATGAATCAGTAAACACACCATTATCCAGCCACAAATTAAACAAATTATTATAGCTCTCTGCATTATATATAGCAGATATATAAACTTTCAGACAATATGTGTGGGTTGCATATACCAATAACATTTGATAGTCTGAAGAACACTTTCACACAGTAATATAAATAGTTAAGAAGTGTCTGCATTGCATTTTTTAAATTGCTTAGATTTACCAAACCAAAAAAGGGAGTGCAAAAATCCAGTCTCGTTCAAAGGGCTGATTTCTAGGTGCCTCTGTGCAGGATATAAGGAAGGAGAAGATGTAAAGATCTTCATTTTTCACACCCAGGTACCTACACAGGAGGCAGGCAAGATTAGGCCTGACTGTCTCCAAAGCAGTAGGCTTTACATCCATGTAATGCACCCAGAGGTCCTGCTTGGTGCCAACAGAGCATAGTCACAGGTTGGGGCCATGTCTGGGATCCTGCACTCCCAGTTGCCTCATATTTACTCTGAGGAGCACATGCTGCAGCTTTCAAACAGATCCTGTAGTCTTTACCTGGGTGAGTAGTCAGTGGAATTACTCATGTGAGTTAGAGTTGTAGGTTTGTGTACAAATTTATCTGCAATGCATCTAAGGCTCTCTGCCTCTGTCTTATGTAGTTTGCAGTGTTGTTGTAGCCATGTTGGTTCCAGGATATTAGAGAGACAAGGTGGGTGAGATAATTGTGACAGGGTCCCCAGAGTGCAACCTGGGCTGGGATACTGCTGAGCCCTCCCAAACCCACCAGCCTGGGTTGCCTCTCACTGTTATGCTGATGTCAAGCTCCAGGCCTCTGACAGGCGTTGCACTTCCACAGCCATCCACAGGCAGGAACAAACCCAACTGAGTTACATGAATGCTCTCCCAGCTATTCATGAACCATCAATAAAGAGACTCCAGACAATTCCCCCCAGCTCCCCAGAACTGTACTGTCTTGCACTGAACAGAAGCCTGGCCAGTGTTAGTTCGTTATCAAGTTTGCCACTCCCTCAGTGTGGAGTAGACACACAATAGCCTTGTAAACTGAGATCCCCAAGCCATTCAACCAAAACACACTTTTAGGTAAAATATAAAACAGATTAATTAACTACAGAACGATAGATTTCTAGGCGATTATAAGGAGCAAGTGTAGAGATCAAAGTTCGTTACTTAAGAAAAAAAATAAATTTGCAGTCTAACTTCTACAAACTAAACAGGATTTGAATCAAGCAGTGTCTCATCCTGACAGATGGTACAAGCAAGTTACAGATCCTCAATACACAGGGTGAGACTCTTTTCCATCCTGGGACCACCCTCCCTGTTCAAAGTCTTTGTCCTCCAGATATTCCTCCAGGTGTTGACTGGAGGGGAGGGAGAGAGGCCAACTGATGTCACTTCCCCTTTTTTATAGTTTCTTCCAGCTTGCTGGAAATATCTATGCTGTGACATGGGAGTCAGTCAGTACCCATTGGTCAAGCAGTCTCCATTGCATACATGCTCTCTTTGAAAAGTCTCCATTGCATAGATTCTGGGATTATGAATTCTTTCTTTGATGAGTACTGGTGAGCCGTTAACTGATGTCTGGCTACTCCACTGTTGTAACTGAAAGGCTGGTTGTGTGTGTTCTCACAACATATTTCGGTAACATATAAAGCAATACTTCATAACCTCACATATAATGATAGCACATCCAATCCAGCAGGATATTAATGTTCAAAAGATCAAGACTTTTCAAATGATACCTCACAAGGCATACTTTGTAAAAAACATATAATTATATGATAGCATTGAATATGGGGATTCCAGGATGCTATTCTGAGGTAGAGTGTCACAATAATATCTCTTATTGGACTAACTTCTATAGGTGAAAGAGACTAGCTTTTGAGCTTAGACAGAGCTCATCTTCAGGTCTTCTGTATAAACTCAAAAGCTTGTCTCTTTCACCTACAGAAGTTAGTCCAATAAAAGATATTACCTCACCCACCTTGTCTCACAGTCCAGCGTACACAGTATTTAGGGAAACTGTTTTTGGCTTCTAGTATCTCCACCAGACAAAAACAAAACAACAAAAGCCAGACTTTAGTCCAAAGCTTTTGCTTTTGTGCTTGGATTTTCTTTAGTATGGAACAATCGATAAATGTTTTTGCAATTAAACAAGGTCTAAAGAAACATGCTGCCAGGCATCACTGCACGAATCATCATTCAGTCCAAATGGTAGACAGTTTTAATGCAAAAACTTTTTTTTTAAAGTTTCCTTGAATCATAACTAGTAAGGAAAAACACAATCTTAGGTGTTCTCAGATTTCCTCTTCTTCAACTTGGCAGTACTTGTTAATAGTGAAATAATGTACTCATTTTCATATCCACATAGATTACCTCCCAAACTATTTGCTAAAGATGAATGTCATGCCAGCCCATGGATGGTGTATCCTGCAGTTCAGAAAGGTTGTTTATCATGAACTTTTCATTTAAACATAAAACCATTTGACAAATATAAACTCATTATAGCCAGCAGAGCTGAATGGCAATTTGTTTTAAAAAAAATATTTTCCTAAATAATGTATCTGAGCTCATGCTGATACATGTCAGGAATAAAATCAGTATTACTGCAATGAAGCACAAAGCATTTATATTTTTATGGATAACATAGTTTTCTATTTTGTAATGAAGCATATTTAAGCCAAATCCTGCTTTCATTATTCACATTATTAGTCCCATTGGCTTCAGTGGGACTACTGTTGTGAGTAAAGTGAGCAGGATATGACCCTCACGCTTTCCTTTTGATCACTGATAATATGGCGGCTGTCGCCTATGACTAATTTTAACCCTTTCTTCGAGGTATTTTAGATAGTAGCATGCAAAAATATTTCTGCGTATTTCTGTGATTATATCTGTGTCCACAGAAAAACACTGAAAGCAATTTATTTCCACAATATTTCCTGAATAGTCATTGTAAGTATATATGAAAAGGAGATAACACTAAGCCATGTTCTGGTAGGACTTTATAGTAAGTCCTGTCAAACGACTCACTATATCAACGCGAAAGGGGAGGCAAGAACAGGGAACTAATGGCACATAGCGTCAAAGCCAGAATGACAAAATGAGCAGAGAACATCATTGACATAAGTAAGAAGCAGCTGGTAAATAAGGGCAGTTAAAGAGGATGAAGTAGAAAACAGTTTGTATCAGAAGCTGGCACAGTGTTTCGGGGAGAATACACAGTAGCAGCAAGATGCAACATGTACTTCCCTTCACTTTGGCCCAGCTTGGGTGTCTGGTGCAGACGGGCAGGAGAACAAGGCCAAAGTCCTAATGGTTTATAGTACCATTGTCACTAGAGTACCTGGGTCCTAGTAGCTTGAGATTTGAGATGTGGCTGGTTCCTGCATTCTCTCTCTCTCACCCCTCCTTCCCTAGCATTCCTGCATGAGTCTAAGCACAAGCTGGCCCTAAATAAGAAAGGGTATGTTATATGGTCCGGTGGTGACTGAGTGGATGATGGGAAATATTAGCTTAAACCGTACTAGAATAGGGGCATAACATTTTGTAAAGGAAAAGGAGTGTGAAAACTGAAGGTGGAGGAAGAAGGAAGGACCTGGATGAAATAGAGACGTGGTACTTGGAAGGAAATGTTCTTTTAATGCAGGATACCTTGGGTAGGTAGGAGTCTTGCCTGCACTGTCTTGAGTCAATTACAGTATAATTTTTTTAGAATAGCAGCAAATAGTGCTGCATGAAGAGGCAGTTTCTATAGTATATCCACTGAGTCTCAGTTTAGTATTTGGCCAAACATTGTATAAAGGGACATAGTAATTTGTCAGATATGCCAAGTGATGGATAGGACAATACATGCATTTAGATACCTTTTTTGCTTTCCCTCTTTCCGATTTCACCAGCCTCCCCTGCATTTGTTGAAAGAGCTGTATGAAATGGAGCAATTCAACCAAGGAAGAGTGCAACAACAATCTTTGTTCCTCTTGCCATCATCATCCAGTTTGCCTCATTGGGGCTACAGAGAAGTTTACATTGTTAGGCTGCATAATAGCTTTGATTTCGGTAATTATGAACAGAGGTGTGATGAGGTGTTTAACAACATGAGAAGCCTTTTTCGGTAAGAAAATACTTGGCTAAGAAGGAGAAAAAGGATTGAAAGGAACCAATCTTCTTTTTTTTTTAGATTTACAGCAAAAGTGGATATACCAGAGGGAGTAGTAATAGTTCCTCAGCCTTTTGGGGTCAGACTATATACATTTATATAAAAAGGAAATGTACAGTAATTATCAAAGAAGTTAATTGGCTGAAAAGAGTGGAATTTACAAAAAATGTACTATTCTCTTTTGCAAAGGGCCTACCATACAATAAGGCAGGAAGGCAAGTTCAGGATTTTCAGTAGAGATAAGCTGGAGGTGTAAAACACTCTGTTCCAACAATGTTGAGCACTCTCAATATTGTGTGTAGAGAGACAATTTTATTGAACTTTTGTCAGAGACAATAGAGAACCCTGACTACAGAAAAGGTGTTAAGATCTGAGTTGTGGGATCTGATGGAGGAAAATGACTTCTCAGATGCTGGAGCTCTTTGATAAGATGTGACTATCTTCCCCTCAAAGACTTGTAAGAAGCCATTACAAAAGTATAGACAATCTAAATTCAGGAAAGAAATATGTAATGGAATAAAGAAAAACGAAGGTAAAAAGTTACTTGGGGAAAGCGCACAGAGATTAGAATAGCAGCAAATAGTGCTGCATGAAGAGGCAGTTTCTATAGTATATCCACTGAGTCTCAGTTTAGTATTTGGCCAAACATTGTATAAAGGAACATAGTAATTTGTCAGATATGCCAAGTGATGGATAGGACAATACATGATATGGTCATGTATGTTGTATTTTAATATCTAATGATCCAACATTGAAATAAAAACAATTTTGGAGGAGGAGAGGTCTGGGATGCTGGGCAGGGAGCATATGTGTCCAAGTTAAGAGGCAGTAGCTGGGCAAAGCCTAATGGCCATCTCAGAACCTTTTATGAATAGTGTTTCATGCAGAGGTACACACAATGGATCTGCCCAAGGGCTTGTCCACTCTAGGGGTTTGCAAAAACTGTCATGCCTTTTTTTATTGTTGGCTCTGATTCCCCAATGGTAGCAATGTTGGGAGCGCTAGTGTAGTCAAGGCTTCTGCAGCTACCAGGATATTCATTACCACATTGTTTCAATATGCTTTAAGCAGAGTTAGACAATATGAGGTTAAAAATGTGAGCACCTGAGGGAACCACTATGGGAGCTGCACCAATGTTAGCAAAAGTGGGAAATTCTTGCAAAAAAAAGCTAGTGTATACAGAGCCTAAGTGTAAAGCGCATAAAGAGTTGTTCCTCACTGCCCTTGGTCTGAGTTCCCTGGACTTGGATTTCTGCTCACAGGTTTTATGTGTTCTGTGTAACTCCATTAGCTTCAGTGGAGCTTATTTGTGCTGGTGTCAGAGGATTATCAATTCGGCTTCCTCTGCAGTGCTTTTTATTCCTGCCAGTCAAGGAGTGGGGGACTAAGTTTAATTCTGAACGTCATTCCCCTAAGTAGTAGCATTTAAAGCCATCAGTAGACCATCAGCCTGGCCCTGAGCAAGCACTAATCTCCTATAAGGGAAATTTCCTTGGGAGGAAATGTAACCTCACAATTCAACCATGCTGTGAGTTGCATGAGACCAGCAGTCCTTGCACATTGTAGGCCCAGTTTCACTATCCTTACTTAGGCAAAATTCTCATTGACATTAGTGAGAGATTTGCCTGAGTAAAGCCTGTGGGATCACACCTTTAGAGTGTTTCAAAACATTGGAGATAACTAGATGCTCACTGTGTGGGGAGAAATTAATGATTTCAGGAGTACAATTATTAGAGTACAAGACAGGACCACTACTGATAATCTAGTTATACTTCCCTCTCCAATACATTCACATACATCTATACACACAATTCATACATGCACATAATGTGTACACATACATATACAGATGCTTAGTGATGCATATGTGCATACATACAGTTATACATTTCCACCAAGAAATAGCAATGGAAGGGTTATTTCCTACTTTTAAAACTTAGATCTAGGAAGAACGGTAATAACTTTCATATGGCCTACATTTTTAATGTGTTAAATATATGAAATAAGGTAGGAAGTAACAAGTTTTAAGTCACTGTGCAGTTATTAAACAAATTAAAATGGGACTGCTCATGCTATTAGTCCGACTGCAGCAAAGCGCTGAAAATTACATTCTAGCATTCCACATGAAGTAGCAAATTTGAGTTAAAATTTCTCCAAGCAATTAATGGTTCTGCTAGCCGCCTGATTTAGTAAAGGTTCAAACCTTTTGAGAGTTTAACTTGTTAAAAAGTCATCTTCATTCTATCCGCTGTTGTCTGTGCCAGACCAATTGTTTTTCCTTTATAAAGCGAGTTTTTATGTATTTGTTCTGTTTCCCTAGGAAAGTCTGTAATTTTTTAATGTATAAAGGGAAGTCTGTGCTCAGAAGCCTCCCCAATGTATTTTTATATTATCAGTCTGTGCTTGAGGAAAGGCTAATATTCTTTTTCAGCAGTGGGAAACCAGTGAAGTCCAATTCATTAAAAGCAACTAGCTGCCATGGGAGGTATGTGATTTGTTTTGCGAATTGTTTGTGCGTGACTCAAAATGCATATTGTACTAAAAATTCAGGGAGAACAATAGTCATTTAAGAGGCTGTGATGATTGTATATATAAATTAAGATAAAGTGCATCTAAAGTACAGAAAGTCAAGGAAATTATCCACTTTTATTTGCTTATTTTAAATGTTGTTTCTTGTAGACTTTCTATTTATTTTATTGAGCTTTGAGCTACAGTCTGAAGTGAATCAATTTATTACTCATGCGATTTCTATGATGGAATTCAGAGTAGGTTTCCCAACAAATGACAAAGTTTGAAGGGATGAATGCTGAAGAAAACTTACTTTTCACTACTACTGTACTTAACATGAATGACTTTGCTAGGGTAACTGCTGTCCATGGTGGTGATTACAAACAAAACATAAAACTTACTACTGTAGTGCCTTATTGAGATGAATGTGGAGTACTCAGATATGATAGGTATTATGGCAGTACGTGATAAGAAAAATACTGTCTTAAGAGTCCCTCCAATTTTTAAGTGAATTTGCTTAAGAACATAAGAATGGCCGTACCGGGTCAGACCAAAGGTCCATCTAGCCCAGTATCTGTCTACTGACGGTGGCCAATGCCAGGTGCCCCAGAGGAAGTGATCTCTCTCCTGCCATCCATCAGGAGGCTAGGGACACCATTCTTACCCATCCTAGCTAATAGCCATTTATGGACTTAGCCACCATGAATTTATCCAGTCCCCTTTTAAACATTGTTATAGTCCTAGCCTTCACAACCTCCTCAGGTAAGGAGTTCCACAAGTTGACTGTGCGCTGCGTGAAGAAGAACTTCCTTCTATTTGTTTTAAACCTGCTGCCTATTAATTTCATTTGGTGACCCCTAGTTCTTGTATTATGGGAATAAGTAAATAACTTTTCCTTATCCACTTTCTCAAAATCACTCATGATTTTATATACCTCTATCATATCCCCCCTTAGTCTTCTCTTTTCCAAGCTGAAGAGTCCTAGCCTCTTTAATCTTTCCTCATATGGGACCCTCTCTAAACCCCTAATCATTTTAGTTGCCCTTTTCTGAACCTTTTCTAGTGCTAGAATACCTTTTTTGAGGTGAGGAGACCACATCTGTACACAGTATTCGAGATGTGGGCGTAGCATGGATTTATATAAGGGCAATAATATATTCTCAGTCTTATTCTCTATCCCCTTTTTAATGATTCCTAACATCCTGTTTGCTTTTTTGACCGCCTCTGCACACTGCTTGGACATCTTCAGAGAACTATCCACGATAACTCCAAGATCTTTTTCCTGACTCGTTGTAGCTAAATTAGCCCCCATCATGTTGTATGTATAGTTGGGGTTATTTTTTCCAATGTGCATTACTTTACATTTATCCACATTAAATTTCATTTGCCATTTTGTTGCCCAATCACTTAGTTTTGTGAGATCTTTTTGAAGTTCTTCACAATCTGCTTTGGTCTTAACTATCTTGAGTAGTTTAGTGTCATCTGCAAACTTTGCCACCTCACTGTTTACCCCTTTCTCCAGATCATTTATGAATACATTGAATAGGATTGGTCCTAGGACTGATCCCTGGGGAACACCACTAGTTACCCCTCTCCATTCTGAGAATTTACCATTAATTCCTACCCTTTGTTCCCTGTCCTTTAACCAGTTCTCAGTCCATGAAAGGACCTTCCCTTTTATCCCATGACAGCTTTAGAATTTACTTCTGTGTAAATTTACTAACACAAACGTTCATAAAAAGTTAATTTTAAAATTAAATGCATGCTTATCCATCATAGAACAGCAACAAAACCATATGATTATTTGACCAGTCCCAACTATCACATTTCAAATAGCAAATAGAGAACCTTTCATAATCACCGTATAGTTAAAAATGTGTACAATTTGTCTAATATTTTAGAATAAACAAATAACTTAGCGGAATCTGCAATCTATGCATAGACATTCTGCAAGCAAAAAAAGATGCTAACTTTGTTGAATATATTATTCATTGTGTATTATTCACTCAACTCTAGTGCCGAGCATCATCTAAAAATACAGCAGATACATAAGAGCTACAATTGGTAAACCTAGTCACTGAGCAGCAGAAACAGCCATGGGGTGACTTGAGCCCTAGTCTGGAGGTCCTTGAGACTAGCAATGATTTCTTCCTTTAACATCCCGCTCTGGATTTAGGAAGTGGTTAGGTGCAAGCTGCCTTACATCAAAAACAACTATGCAGCTGGACTAGCTCCTTATAACCATTCCTTTCAGCAGGATAGCCTACAAAAGTCTTCCCTTCTTTTTTAAGCCAATGAAAGTGACATGTCAAGGATCTTTTTGACACAATATAAAACTAGTGTGTGTGTATGTACACTATATATTATATGTACATGCACTGTCACACACCCACAATATACACACAGAGAGCTATTTATTGACAGAAGAGGGAGGCCTTAGGTTTATATCAAGATTTATATTAAATATGGGTTAAGGAAGATCTTTGTTATACTGGCTTCTGTGACATTAGGATATATAATAAACAGGGACAAGTTTTTAAAGTGCTTGTACACAAATGCCAGAAGTCTAAAATATATAAGATGGTGAAACTAGTGCCTTGTGATAAAGGGGAGGATATATATATAATAGGCACATCACAGAAACCTGGTGACTGGAGACCAATCAATCACACACAATCATTCATAAAAAAAATATAAGGAGGACAGAACAGGCAGTGGGGGGGAGGAGGGAGGTATAAGAAAAAAGAAAAAGAGAAAGAAATAAAAAAAAAAAAAAATCTTCCACAGGTTCCATAGGTCTCTATGAAATCTATTGATTGATGCAAAAAAAAAATATAAAAAAAGGGATCTGATCACCCTACCACCACCACCTGACCAGTGTGATGATGAGATGATGAAATGGAGAGGAGAGAGATCAAAATTAAATTAAGAATAATAGTAATATTTTCAATTTTTTTTCCCCCCATATTGACTGGGAATTCACTTCAGGCAGAGAAGAAATTTCTCGATACTTTAAATGACTGCTTCATGGAGCAGCTGGGCAGGGAGCAGCCCAGAGGAGGACAAGGAGAGGGAGGCTTTGAGTGGAGTAAAGGTGAGTGAGCGAGGGGGGCTAGTCCAAGAGGACTATAGCAGGACCGCATATAAATATACAATTATAATATAACACAACACACAGAACATCTCAACTGGGAACAACTGCCCAACACTGTTTCCTTAAATTCAAAAAAAAAAAGGAAAAAAAAAAAAAAAAAAAATTAAAAGTTTAAAGTTAAAAAAAAGTAAAAAAAAGCAAAGAATAAAAAAGCCTTTAAAGATGCCCTTTAATAATAAAGACATACAATGTATAACCCAAAAAAAAAAAAAAAAAAAAAAAAAAAAAAAAAAAAAAAAAAAAAGAAAAGAACAAAGAAAAAGAAGCAAAAAGAGAAAAAAAGAGTGAGAGAAAAAAAAGAGAAAAAAAAAAGTGAAGGAAAATAAAAGAGAGGAAAATAAAACAAACAAAAAAGTGCAAGAAGAAAAGAGAAAGAAAAGAGAGAAAGCAAAAGAAAAGTTTGAAAAACACAAAGGCCAAAAAAAAAAATTTTTAATAACATCATTTTAAAGAACAAAAAAAGCAAGAAGGAACAAAAAAATGATGAAAAAAAAAAAAAAAAGAAAAAATGAAAAAGAAAATGAAAAAGAAAAACTAAATGGATTCTTTTGAGGATTCAGTTCTGATTGCTTAGGATGCTGAGATGTGAGGGTGGTGAAGGTGATTTGTAACTGTCACAGATTGAAGTGTCACTAAAGGAAGTCACACATTAAGAGGAGACACTAACATTTTAATTGATAACAGAAACATTACTCAGGAAACAATGGACACCCAACTATCAACCAAGGTTTGGAAAAGACTTTCAAAAAAAAGTAATGGTAAAGTGTGTAACTAATAAAAGGGTTGTATAAACCAAAAATTAAAATGTTAATTAAGTAAAAAAAATTAACGGGAATAATTAAAAAGAAAAATTTAAAAAGGGCTCTAAAAAATTACATAAAAAAGAAACATTAGTAAAAAAAAAAATAAATAAAATTAATAAAAAAATAAAAAAAAAAAAAAAAAAGAAAAATAAAATAGTCAACTACATAATCTGTAAGAACTCAACATGGTTAAATCTTGTCTTTAGAGGAACTTACAAACAGGTCTTCCAGGGATCCAAGGGACAAGACAAGACATAGATTTCCAGAAAATTTTTGGACCTTTTTAGAGGTCAAGGCCAAAAGGAAAGTCCAAAAGTAAGCTGAAAAAGAAAAAAGGGAGGGCTTGAAGGAAAAGGGAGAACTGGAGGGGAGGATGGAAAGGGGGGGGGTGGATTGGGGTAAAAGGAGATGAGAGGTAACTAGTGGTGTTCCATTCAGTCAGTCATGTCTAGGGGTAATCCATATTCAAAATTTCATCAGTGAATGGAAAAACTAAATGATGTAAAGGGGTGGCAAAGTTGTGAAGAGCAAAAAGATAGAAGAGAAAGAAGATAGAGAAGAAAGAACTAAAGAAGAAAAAGACAAAAAAAAGATAAAAAAAAAAAAACAAAAAAAAAAAAAAAAAACAAATGAATTTAATTAAAATAAAAAATAAATGTGGAAAAAATAAAAAATAAAAACTATACATACAACATGATGGGGCTGAATTTAGCTACAACAGGGAGGAAAAGAAGATGGAGTTATAAACAGGATAATAGCTCTCTGAAGTGTCAGAGTGTGCAGAGGGAAAGAAAAAAAAAAAAAAAAGGATTAGGAAAAAAAAAAAAAAGAATAATAATAATAAATTAAAGAATATATTCCAGAATAAGATATCAATAATACCTTACACTCTCATAGTGTCTGTAGAAAAAAAAACTCTCAAAAAAAAAAAAGAAATCTCTAGAAAGAAAAAAAAAAAGAAGAGCAACTAAAAAATTAAAGGGGTTTGGAAAGGGACAAGAGGGGAAAGGATTAGAGAGAGGGGGAAAGAAATGAGAAAAGAAAAGAGGAAAGGAAGGGATAAAATAAAGATAGGAAAATAAAAAGTGTCAGATAAAGTAAAAGTATAAAAGAAAAAATTAAAAATAATAAAATTAATAAACTAATTCCCAAAAATTAAAAAAATGAAAAAAATAGAATAAAAAAAAAAAATAAAAAAAAGGGGAACTTAACAAACTTCAGAGTAAGGTTCTTACTTTCTTCAGACTGAGGAGGTCAGGATGTGGAGGAGGCTAGGGAATGAAAATGTTGGTGATAAATTGGATAAATGGAAGGTAGGGGGGGGGGTAAATGGCTGAGATGGATGGGATGGGTAATGATGGATCAGAGTGGGAGAGGGAGGAGATGGGGGCCTGTGAGAGGATGGATCAGGGCATGGAGATTTCACTCACTCATGGATGCCTTGCTGGCCCACTGTGTCACTGTCGACGGCCACTGGCATCTGGATGTTCTTCTTTGTGGTTTTAGATTGCTCTTGTTCTTTCTTATTTTTCTCTTATTCTTATCTGTAATATTTTCCTTCTTCAATTCTCCCATTTCTTCCTCCAATTCCTCCAAGATTGTGAATAAATTTTAGTTCACATAATATGGTTTAGATTAGCAGCAAAGGTCAAGGTTACTTGCAGATAATATTGTGTAGATTGAACAGATCCACCAATGCACCCTGATCCTGACATGTAATGTCAGTGCTGTACCAATGTGACCGATTGAATGAATAAAGTAATATTTAATAACCAAGAGAGATATGAGGGGGTGAGAGTAAGCTTTAGAAAACTCAGCCCAGCAAAAAACTACCTTCATCAATGAACATTGGGTATGGCCGATCAGAAACCACTCTACTCAATAGACACTGAAATACAGCTTATAAAATGAGTTGTTAAGATTTGAAAGGCAACTATCCAAGGTCATTGTATCCTCAACTGACCACCTCTTAGACCTAGTCTATACTTAAAAGTTTGATGGCATAGCTGTCCAGGTTAGGAATGTGAAAAAAAATCACGCCCCCCCAACCAACGTAACAATTCTGGGAAAAACTCCAGTTATACCTGCTAAAAAATCCTTTTGCTGTTGTAGCTTATTTTATTCTGGCATCTGGTATAAGCTGTAGAAGTAAAAGCACTGTCTTGACACTGTAAGTCCATACATGCAAACCCTTTCTAATGTAGACAAGGCATTAGGCTTCAGCTAAACAAACACATCCTGGGATGCTCTCATTCAGAAATAAAATGGCCGTATTTCACTATAACCTAGTCATCCTTAAATTATAGTGAACTAAGGCCACTTTACTCCTGAGGCCATGTCGATACTACAGTATCCACAGCGACACAACTATGGCACTGCTGCTGTAACATCATAGCAAAGGGGCCCATTTCCCATGAGCTGTGCTGCAAAGGCTGTGGTACCAGCAGTACCAACAGAACCAAGGAAGAGATAAGAGCTGGCAGTGAGGTCAGGTAACAACCTATTTTAACTGGTTCTTGCCATTATATGCTAAACTATACGATGGTTGCATAATATGGACAAAACTTTGTCTAGTGAGGTTGCCATCCTAACCTAATCTAATTGCTGTCTCAGGTCTCTCAAAATGAAAGACTAATCTATGAATCTTCTGAATCACAAAGTCTCGTAACTCATGTACTTAGATATCAGAGTGATATCCAGATAAAAAGGACCTGTCTTGAGGAGGTTTCACTCATTTGTTAAAATAAAATGAAATTTCCCCCGTGATCAATTTCTTCCATTTATAAAGTGAAAAATCAGCCACTAAAATAATAACATATAAAGTCTCATTAATGAGATCACGCAATAAAAAATAAAGTGAGTGTAAGCAAGCCAAGCAGATGGTGCATTATAAACAGGCACACATTTTAACTGTAACCTTCATGGTAGCAAATGCTATAGTTAAGTGTGCAATTTAACTTTCAGTAGAACATTTTTATTTCAGTGTTTTAGCTGAAAGTTTCCAAGCATATAAATTACTATTAAAGGTAAATTATTCTGGAAAGTTTGAGAAAAAAATTAATTCAGTTCTTTTGTAGTTATAGTTACTATTTTCTAACCCTACCTTCTACTTCAGATTTGACACATATTGTAAAAAAAAATTCACCACCATTTCTCTGGGAAGAAAATTCTTGCTGACTTGTAGGGATGGGAAATAATCGCACGTGTGTTACCTTTCTGACATGTGTCAGTGTCAGAAGCTAGGTCTAAATTCAAAAAGTTTAGTGAACCCTTTCTAAAATACACAACACATACATCTCAAACCCCCACCTAGATCCTCACTGCCATGTCTGACTCTGGGAAATTAGAATTTAACCTCTCTGGTCACCTTTCCTGGTACTTTTTTCCCCACTCTCAAGAACACCGGGGTCATTTTAATATGAAATAATAAAATAGGTTATTTGGAAAAACAGTACCTCCACATATTTTTAAAATATAAAATTGGCAAAACCCAAATAGTTTACATAGAGTATGGCCAACCCCACACTCTTAGTTAATTTCCCCACTGGTTAAGGGCCAGCATCCACTCACCTAAACATCACTCAGGAACCCCATTGGATCCAGTGGTGGCCAAGTAGTTGCTAGGAGGAGGCTCTCCCTTCCCTCTGCTCCACCACCACCACTCTGGTCCCCTGTCCTATAGAGTCAAGTGTGCTCCACTGCAACTAGTCTGGTCCCACAAAGTCAAGTTCACCTTATTGACGGTTAAGTCTGGGCCACTGCTACAGAATCTGTTCTACTACTGCTGGTCGAGTGCTACAGTCTATTTTGAACAGGGACTAAAACCCTAGATGGTAAAACCTGGAGCACTGCAAGACACATGAAGAGAGTCCCCAGTCTTTCACCAGGTCCTGCAGCTCTCCTTCCCACCTTAAATGTTGAGCTCTGTACCAAAAGTTCATTACCTTTAGCACAGGGTGATCCACTTTACCTAAATTACCTCATAATTTCTTTCCCCCCTTACATGACACACTTACACGCACCATTTAATATAATTTCCAAAAGCAGAACATAACCAAATTCCAAACAACACAACATAAAACACTGGGAAGAAATGCACTGGAGTGAAATCATCATTTGTAAATTAAGCCTTCCAGAGCTAGCTTTCTCCCGTGGGGGAAACACAGAATTCTATCCCTCTAAGCCTTTGGCTCTGGAGTTTACATATAAATAGCACTTGTCGTTCGTAGAGTTCAAAGCACTTTACAAAGGTGGGTACTGTATCACCATCATCATTTTCATTTTACAGCTAAGAAAACTGCAGTACAGAGAATTTTAAGTGTGTTTCCCAAGATCACGTACCTTATTCTTGAACCTAATTCCTAAAGTAAACCTAATCCAGATCCAGTTCTGAACACTGACTCTTCAGCACATGTCTATTTGTGAACAGTTTGTGCATGCTCTTAGGCTTTATTGGATTGCTTTTGAGATAACGGTGTATGATTGTAGCTATTACTACATCTTAGCTACAACTAGTATACACTCCAGCTTGAACTCTTCCAAATGTTAACTTTCCACACCAGTAGTCAGGAACACATTATAATTTAACTTGATGGTTAATGAAAATCTAAGATTCATGGTGATATGCTTTCATCAAGATACTGTATTCCTTTCATGGGCTACTTGGAAATGGTGTCTAGTTTATTTTTATATTGGGTATTTCATTGCAGGAAAAAATAACCTATCAAAGACATTTTTTTTTGTAAAAGGAAAGCCATATAAAGGAATACATGCTTTACAGATCAGACAGCTATTGTTCAAATCCCGAATTATACAAAATGGCATAACTGAGATCAGAATTTGGTTGTTTTTGCAAATAGAGAGACCAATCTGCAACAATTAAGCAGACAAATTTCCTATTTCAAGCATTTAATTCTCACAAGTATAATCATTTAAAGATAGGATGTCAATGAAAAATTTGCTGCATAATATCTGTGGCCACTGGACCTGATTCTGATCGTGTTTACACCACTTTTACTCCTCTGTTATTCTATTGACTTTGGATTTACATCACTGTGAGATCACAGTCAGGCTCATGGTATTTAACAATATTTAAAATGAAGCAACTGGATGTTTGAAAAACACATTATTCATAAAAGAGACTGGGTGGGTGAGGTATATCTCTTTTATTGTACTAACTTCAGTTGGAGAAAGAGACAAGCTTTCAAGCTACACAGAGCTGTTAGAATGGGAACTGAGAAAGGCCTTCTTAGAACAGCTCTGTGTAGCTCAAAAGCATGTCTCTTTCTCCAACTGAAGTTGGTCCAGTAAAAGACATTACCTCACCCACCTTGTCTCTCTAATATACTGGGGCCAACACAGCTATAACAACACCACAAATATTATTCATAAAAGGCCATTATGAGAAAATGTAGGCATGTGAAGCTTCTTTCGCCTTCATTTTCAATATTCATAGCCTCTTTTCAGAACCTTACTCTCAAACTGGGTCCCCAAATCCTAGTCCAAACCTAATCTAGATTCAGACCCAAACAACATCTCGTCAACCTATCTATAATTGAAATCTTCCCGCGTCTCACTGGTGAATATTCTGCTCTTAATTTACTGTCTGTAAACTTAATTTTAGACTTTATTTGCAGAGATTTAGATGAAATTGGGAAAAATGAAAATTGGCTAGACTCAAATAGGGCTGGTTGTGTATGTTGAAGGTAGGTGGCAGAAATTGAGAGCGAGAGAGAGAGAGACAGACACACACACACGGAGTTAAGTATATGGAGAGCTAAGTCAAAGACCCAGACAGAGACTTTGATGAAATATCTGGATTTACAATGGGAACTGAGCAAGGAATATATGTTCTGACAGATACCTTTGCAAGGGCCAGGGGAAGAACAGAAAAGGGCTAGGAGAGAATGTAAGGGAAACAAACAAACAATTAACTAACTAGTGCAGGCCATTTGAAGCAAACTAACATCAGTGATCTAGCACAATTAAATCCATGTGCACTGAAGATTATGAAGTCATCAGAGCCTCAGAGCCACAAGTTGTAAATTATATTTTTGCACATTTTTTTTTAATTAGGAAACATTGCAGTTTCATTGCTCTTAAGAGAATTTCCCCAGTTGTGAAGATGAAGGTTTTTGGAGCTATGTCACTACAAACACATTGAATAGGGCCAACGAAAGGGCCATAATGTTGCACAGTAACATTACAGAACAGGAAATCAGCTCAACGATCAATTGAAAACGTGCACCAAAGAAATGTTGGCATTCATTGACTATCCACTGAAATTTTATACTCTTTTTAACAATTGGTCTAGTGTTAGTGAAAGTATCCAGCATCCAGCTAGTCACTGTTCATCCTGTCTCCTTAAAATTTTACTACTACCTCTAAAAAGGCAAGTATCTCCTAATGTTTACCCTATTTCCTGGCTCAGACTTTTTGTTGTTAAAAACTTTATTGCTATATTTCAATTTTTCCTTTTTTACTACTCTGATCTCTGAGAACTAGAATGGCATTGAAGCTGAGATTTAATGGATAACATATAAATTACTGATGAGACCACACAATTAAGACTTGGTCATTAATGTTGCTCTCTGGTGAAATTATTTTATGGAGAGCTTTGGATGAACAGCAAGTTTGGATCCATAAAAGTGGGAGTCCATATATGTATATGAGTTATGCATACCAGGGCAATATCTTCCCCCTCCGCCGCCTGCCTCTGAAGTCCATAGGAGTTTTAACATTGATTTCTCTGGGATGGGACTTCAGCCCATTAGTGCAGTGGTCCCCAACGTGGTGCCCACGGAGCATTTATGTGCGCCCGCCTAGCGCCCAGCAGAAGAGAGAAGCCGCGGCGCCACACCTGCTGGGGACAGAGAAATCCGGGGTTACAGGCTGCGGGCGCCAGTGTTCTCGGTCCATGGCAGGCGCGGGGACGTGGCTTAAGTCGGAGAGAAGCCGCGGCCCCGCGCCTGCTTTGGACAGAGAACTCTGGAGCTGCAGGCTGCGGGTGCCGGTGTTCTCTCTTCCTGGCAGGCATGGGGCTGCAGCTTTTCTCCGGCTTCTCTTGGGCTACAGACTACGGGCGCCGGTGTTCTCTGTCCCCGGCAGACGCCGGGCCGCGGCCCTGCCCCTGCCAGGAACAGAGAACTCTGAGGCTGCGGGTGCCAGTGTTCCCGGTCCCTGGCAGGCACGGGGCCGTGGCTTAAGCCAGAGAGAAGCCGCGGTCCCGAGTCTGCCGGGGACAGAGAACTCTGGGGCTGCAGGCTGCGGGCACCGGTGTTCTCAGTCCCTAGCAGGCGCGGGGCCGCAGCTTAAGCTGGAGAGAAACCGCAGCCCCGCGCCTGCCTGGGACAGAAAACTCCGGGGCTGCAGGCTTCATTCTATGTTAAAGTAAGAATAATAAATATATTTGGACCAGCAGTTCAACAATGTTTTACTTTTTTAAATAAGATGAAAACTGCTTATGATATTTATTTTGTAAAAACTCCTTAATTTTTCTTACAGGTAGAAAAAAAAGAGCAAATTCACATGGTAAGGTGAAAGAGTAATTGCCGAATAATTTAATTAATACCTTTTACATGTAAAATTGCCCTTTTTATCTTATGGGTTCATATATTATGTAATATTAAATATGATGTTTTTCGTATTATTTAATGTACAAATACAAAATAAGCCTTGAAAATTTGTTGGCGCCCGCCACACTCTTCTGAAAATATGAATGTGCTACTGGCCACAAAAAGGCTGGGGACCACCGCATTAGTGCATAGGTTCAAATGTATTATACATAGGAGATATACAAAACTTAACAACAGGTTTAATGTGATCACTCTTTTGAACCCAACTCTTGAAGACAATAGGTCAGCTCTCAATTATCCAAATAATGGAAAGAATATTCAACTAATATGCAAGTAGGAACTGTAATACATTTATGATCAAAACTTCTAGCTTCCAGGATAAAAATAGCGTAGAAAGCCCCCCATAACTTTACACACACGAGTTGTCCCTTTAAAAAAAAATCAATGAAACTATTCATGAGCATAAAGTCAAGCATGTGACTTTTGCTCAGTAAGTTAAACACATGCAAAGTTTTGACCCTAAAAGGGAGAAGTGCCAGATTCTCCATGAAGTGTGCTAGGGACTTTGCTATTGATTACATGGAAGCCACTCAGATACTATGACAAGTTTCAGAGTAGCAGCCGTGTTAGTCTGTATCCGCAAAAGAACAGGAGTACTTGTGGCACCTTAGAGACTAACAAATTTATTTCAGCATAAGCTTTCGTGGGCTACAGCTCACTTCTTCGGATGCATAGAATGGAACACACAGACAGGAGATATTTATACATACAGAGAACATGAAAAGGTGGAAGTACCCATACCAACTGTAGGCCAATCAATTGAGATGAGCTATGGTGATGCATGGCTGTGTAAAACCGTAAAATAGATAGTTTATGTTACCCACTAGTTAGTGCCTTTTGATAGTCCCTCTGTACCCAATCCACAGATGATGTTGTTGGTTGGGTTAAATTTAATTGAAATTTGTGTGTGTAACAGTTACCCTTCATTACTGAGAAATGTAAGAAACAATTAAGCTCCTTTAAGGAGCCAGACAATTGAAATAATAATAGCTTCCACCCAAAACCCAGGCATGTGTCCCCACCGTAAATCAAGGCACATGTGGGTGAAGGGGTTTCGCTGAATATTGTTTGATGGAAGGGGGCTGTCTGTCAGTGAGAGAAGCAGAAGAGACAACAGTGGACCTGAGAAAAGCGGCAGAAATCCAAGGACACCGCCAGTAGAAATGCAGGGAACATGGCCCTAAGACAAGCCAGAGAGAGCACTTTTGGGGCTAAATGTTGGCTGAAAGCGGCTTGGAACAGTGAGCAAATAACCCATTTCCTGTTGTTTTATTCCTACTGTATTCAGGGAAACAGGACTTAGTACATTTTTTGAAAATAAACAGGATTGCATCAAAGAAATACCTGACTCCTACCTCTTAGCCAAAGTTTACCATCTAGGAGTGTGACTAACTGCTCAAGTCAAAAAGGTAACAATATCCCGTTACAGCTTTTAGCTCCAGGGCTGGCACTTTAGCTTAAGCTAAAGAAGCTAATGCTTTTTGGGTCTGCATATCTAAAACATCTACAGGATTGGGGCCTAAATAAATAAATCCCAGTATTGAGTAAATATTGGATAAGTACATAAGTGAAAACAATTAGTTGCAAATATTTTATAGGCTAATATATGTTGAGTAACTTGTTTTCAATCATTATATTTCAACAAACTCATTTAAATCTAAAGTTTCCAGCTTTGTTGTTGTTTCTTTGAGCGTTGACAATTGCCCTTTGAAAATATCTGTTGTCACTCCTTCCCAACGAAGCATAGAACTCACATTTTATCCTGAAAGGATTTTATTCTACCTTTGTTTTCTATTTAATTTTTTTTTCAACTGAATAGTATGAACTTTTTTAGATACCTCTTTCAGGATTTATGTGTTAATATTAGGCACCAGATGGAGAGGCTCTTTATCAGATAAGCAATCCTAGGAGAAAGGCCTGAATGTTAGCAGTGTGAGTGAGGATTGGAGCTATATTTTTTCTTTGACTAAATCTGATTCCATTTGGGTGACATGTAGGAGAGAATACTTTTATTTTATTCACTGGTTATATTACTCCTTCAATAAACGACATAAATTCAGTTAAAAAATTGCCTATGATGGAGAAAATTCAATAGCAGTGTACAGTAGGAACCAATGAACATATATTGCGGTTTACTACTGTTTGGTGTTCGGATCGCTGACTGTCTTAAGAGTGCTTTCTAAAGCTTGAGAGCAATATACTGCAAGATCCTGTTTTTAGCATAGTTGATATTACTTCCATCATGCATTGCTGAACAGAAATGACTAATTCTGGGCCCACGTGTGCAGTCCTTACTCTGTATTCCCATTGACTTTCCAGTTGTGGATGTTGACTTCAGAATCAGCAATACCTTATGGTTAAAGTCCCACAGGAATTGGGATCATAACCTGGGGTCATCAAATGGAATCATGATCCTGCAGAGACTTTTCTCTGTTATGGAAGGAAGGATGAGGGGTGGAATTTCCTGTTAAAAGCAATAGGCCAGATCCACCACTGTGGTAAATCAGCATAGCACCATTGAGGTCTGTAGAGTTACCCCTGCGAAGTCCCTGGCTCACTGTTTTTCAAAACAGTTCATGCTTCTGGGCCTCCCTCCAACCCCATTCTTGGTCTAACTTACAAATATGTCACACAGTATTGCTTTCAGCATCCTATAGAATATATATATTTTAAAGCACTCTCAAAAGCTGTCAGAGAGCTGCTGAGAGAGTTATCTATTTTCAGGCCATTTGTAGCCAACCTGATCTAGACAGGCCTGGATTAAGACATAGGCACTATAGGCCTGATGAACCTACAATCTAATTTCCTGGAGTCATGTGACTTCATCAGACTCTCAAGTTCTCTAGCCCTTGTGGTTGCAAAGAAAAGCTTGGAGACATGAGCTCAACGACAGACCCCTCTCTCGCCCCTGTATGCTGGGGGGAATTCCCCTGCTCTTCCCAAGTGGAACGAGACTCTGCTTCTAGAGTTGGTAAGACCCTCTCCAGGAAGCCAAGGGAGCCCCCCTTACCACCACCACATCATGGGAGAAGCAGAATTATTGAGGATAGGGGGGCACATCACAGTATGCCTGAGGCTCCACACTGTGCCGACCTCACCAAACAGCAACTATTCTCCATGAATGTTTGCCTCTTTTCCCCTGTTAGTTTCCAGTCTATGGAAACTATCTTGAGGCTTTCTTGGTTCATCCCGTCTGCTTCTGTGGTGGTTCTCCTACCCCTTTGCTAGGTTTCTTTAGTTTTTTTTTTTTTATCAAAAAAGCCCTGGCAACCCTATACACACAAAGTCTTCTGCTAGAGAAAGCACATGCCTATCCAGTTTCCAATTGAATAACCAAACTGCAAGCAGACCAATAGAAGCCTCCCAGCTCCATTCAGGATGTTGTATTCAAATACACTCGGACATTCCAGTATACTAGAATTAATCTGAATCCTTACGTTTATTCAAATTAATTTGTGTTTTAAATGTAAAGAGAAACTGCGGAGAATGTATATGCTTCAACAAGAATTGAACAAATTTGCATCGAACAATATATTTGATGAATGGAGGGTTTTATTTTTCTGCTCATGGAATATCTGTAAGCAGACATGATTTCCTTCAATGTATTTGTTATTCAAAGAATCACTTTTCAACTTTTTTTTTTAGTTCTATGAATTTATCAGGAATATTCTGCATTTGAGAAATGTAGCCCAGTTGTCACTGGTCAGATAGGTCCTATGGCATTGTTTCCAGTCCCAGATTTACAGTACTTCTGGCACTAACACTGACATTCTCTGTAAAATCAGCTTCCTATGAATTTGTGCCAGAAAACTGGATTTCCCAAATGCTAGTGGAAATTGAGAAAGGGGCAAACTTGTCAGAAACACTGTATTTAAAAATATGAATTAATATTCATGGAAACATCTGTTCACATTATTTATATTTTTTAGAATGTAAGCTCTTCGGGGCAGGAACTGTACCTTCAGTGATTTTACTGGACGTAGTGTATTGTGGGTGGTTCTGGAAGAAAGTAATAAATAATAATAGTATTTATTCCCCCCACCTTTAGTCTCAGAAATACAAGGTCTTTGCCTAGACAAGCTGTTTTGTTGCCCATTGTCACCCGCATCTATTTATCTAACAAATACTGTCTGTTACTTTAGCCTGTCACAGCCCATGGTTCCATTTCCTGTCTACTTACGATGTGACTTACAGCACCATCCCAGGACTGTTTAATAGATAGCTCAACATCATTTCTCACTCTCTGTTTCACGCAGTGTGTGGGATACATTTTTGATCCATTTTCTTTGTGAGGGACCGATCATGTGTTGGAGTCATATCTCATTGTCATAAAGATGCACTGTTTGTAAACCTTCTGTTCTGACTGAGCAAGGTGATTGCTCTTCCCAAATGTGCACCAGCCTATTCTACTTCAGCTCTTGATTTATTTTCATCTTGTTTCCATCTGACCTGAGCACATCTACTCTGTCACTTTTTGCAATAACAGTCCCATCTGTACAGATATGCTTGTGTTTTGCTGTTGAGCTTGATCTTGATTTTACTCCCTTCATTTTTACTCCCACATCTGGGATTTCATGGTTGAATGCCTGGGGGATTCAATTTCCATTGGAGATATTGCATTCTGCGTGTAATTTCACATTCTTTCTCAAGATCTCTCAGTTTAAATCCAGTTTGAATATGCTTCTATGGGAAATCATGACAGTATGATCAACTCAATTATACCATGAGTTACAGAAGAATTTGCTATCATAAGATAACTTTCTAGAGCATTACAAAAGCAGAGCTGGAAACCTTGTAGAAATCAAAATAATATTCCACCAATGATAGCATCAAGCATAATGTAATCTAGATAATGCTCATCAAGAATGCTACGTGATTAGTAAGTCTTCTACTCCTATAATTGGAGCAAAGCAAAAATACATTTCTGTTCCAGGACTAGGACTATTACAATGTTTCAGCCATTCAACCTTATTTTAAATAATACACAATAGGCATATTTTATTGTGCAACAATCTAGCCAGTTAAAGACACATTGTTTTATAGTTCTACTTTAAACACTTCTGGGTTGTTTTTTTTACTGACACCACTGAATTTTGCTTGGTTCGCCTAAAATAATTCTTATGCATTCAAATACTGGTGACAATAAATTATCTGAGGTGAAAGTGGCAGTAAAACAAAGCATCCAGGGAAGGACTTGTCTCTTCATGCTTTTGTCCAGAACCACAGCACCCAGCACAATGGGGCCTCAATCCTGACTGGTGTCTCTGGTTGATTCTATACTATAAATCACAAATACTAACTTTTAAAATGTATATGCTATTTTGTGCAGACTGTTTTGGTGGCCTTTACCCTGGTATACACATACTTAGCAATCCATGTAGACAGACACCATTTACTTTGTACCACAACTCTATCTCATGCCCAAAATGAAGATGAGACAAAAAAGGAAGTGACAGAAGAAAATAAGTTGTTTTAGCGAGACAATGACCATGTCAGATGATGAACATGTGGATTACATACATAGACACAGAAATGGGACTGAGGCTGTTTGCTGTGCCTTCCCATCTTGCCGTTCAAACACAACAGTTTTAGTTCTGAGCAGTTTATGGAGGACAGGCTACATTTAGTAATAAGAATGAAATAAATTGAAAGAAATCCTTCATAGTTTCTTCAGTTAAATCATGCTGTAGGATCAGGGGGTAGGACTGTCGGATTGCCAGGACCCTGTTCTGGGTATGTCAGGTATATGCATTTGGCAAAAAATAAAAAATAAAAAAATAAAAATAAAACCAACCCACCTTACAAAGTATATTTTTAAAAGTGAAGATTAAAAAGAAGCAGTTTTGTGGCAATAAAGGCTGCAGAAAGTTTAGTTTGTTTGTGGAGAGAGTTATACAAATCATACTCTTTTCCCCAGTCTTATTCATGCTGCAGGAGCCTGGGAGAAAGCTTGTTGATGCCCCTGCAATGGGTCTGAACTTATGTGTGCCACTGTTGTCTAGTGGTCAGAGCAGAGGGCTGGGAGCCAAGTCTGACTTACTGAGAGGTCAATAGGTCTATTCCCCGCACAAATACCTATCAAAGAATTTTCTTAGGGTACCACCACCTAACCTAACGTTGGAACTGAAAAACGTTCTGCCAGATCCTACAGTGTCTGTCCCTTTAAAATATGCTGGGCTGCCAGTGGACTGGAGCATTCTAAAATTAAAGGGACAGAAGAAATAGCTGCAGTGAGATCAGGCAAAACATTTCTGGGGCCCAATGCTGAAGACCAGGGAGATTCATTTGGTCTCCTGCCCCCAGGAGATGCTTAAGTGCAGTTTAGTCGGACCAGGTCTACTGGGTTGCCTCTTAATGCCACGAGAGGCCAAACTAGATATTTTCTGAAGATCCAGGAGGAGGAAGCAAGTCTGCTATCCATCTTCAGGAGGCTGTCGGAGAGTATGGCACATTAGTTTTCAAGAGTTCTTGGAGGCTTGTGAATGCACAGGGATACTTTTACAGAACATAGTTCTGCATAGACACAATGAAAATAAAACTACTAAGTACAGTTAAGTCTGGGCATGCTTTGTATCTATTCCCAGGAAAGGACTGTTGCAAATAATACACTGCTGCAAGCTACACAGAGCAGTGATGAGAAACTGATACAAGAATATGGCCTTCCAGCTGAAGTCTATGTAAATTCTGATTCCCTCATCTTCTCTGAGAGAGGAGGGTGGATGAAAAGGCATAATTATTGGAGAGAAAAGCCACAACACCATGGCCTCCTTGTTGCTGCCTCTGCTATAGCTCTGGGTGTTGTGGCTGTGTCACAATTTCCATTTCATTAATGATACTTTGCCACTGTTGGTAATAAATCACGTAACGTTTGTGGATAAAAACAACGAGGAGTCCTTGTGGAACCTTAGAGACTAACAAATTTATATGTGCATTTGTGGGCTAGAACTCACTTCATCGGATGCATGGAGTGAAAAATACAGGAGCAGGTATAAATACATGAAAGGATGTAGGTGCTTTACCAAGTGTCAGGTCAGTCTAACAAGATAAATCAATTAACAGCAGGATACCATGGGAGGAAAAATAACTATTGAAGTGGTAAGAGAGTGGCCCATTACAGACAGTTGACAAGAAGGTGTGAGTAACAGTAGGGAGAAATTAGTATTGGGGAAATTTGTAATGACCCAACCACTCGCAGTCTTTATTCAGGCCTAATCTGATGGTATCCAGTTTGACTGCAGCTTCACGTTGTGGATAGTGTCTTTGTGGATAGTGTCTTCATTCTCAAGTCAAACACATGCCATATATCTAAGTGAAGTGTAGTAGCCAGTATATGGCATTCTTCTCCTTGTGAATGGTAGAGACTGAGGACCCCAGCTCCTCTTTGCTTCTGTAGCCAAAGAGGGCGGAAAACTTATGGATCAGGCATTCAGTGATGGGTGCTGAAGGAAGATAGAAAGGAATCCGAGGCCAGCTTTGCTGATTTAGCCAGTTTCACAACCTCTAGCCTTCGGAGCATAATACAGAATAATTTATAATGAGCCTGCACAGAATCCTTTACATTAAATGCCAGCAGTGGTACAAGTTCTTTTAGCTGAGTGGGAGCTTGCTGAGCCTGTAGGCTGAAACACATGGAGAATAAATAGAATCAGGCCTCCATTTGCACAAAAAGCAATCAACAGCTCAGTGTAAAAGACGCAAACTACATAAGAGAACCGCGTAACTATATTCCATTAAAAATAACTCTACGGGAAGGAAACATTAGGGTTTCCCACTGAGTTTCAATGGGTCTTGGACTCCTCTATCATTTAGGTGCTTTTGAAAAATCTTACCACTAGTCTATAAACAGTGATAACCACAAACTGTTCATCGCATAATACAATATAGTGTAGTATCATGCAGTTTGCATTCCATAACTTTAGCTGCCTCTGTGTAACAACATCTGTGACCATATACTAATTTGTGTATGCCAGACAGTGTCCACGTTAGTCATTTATATACAAGAAGTATAGTATGTCAGCCAAGGCCTCCTGGAGACTTGTGTTGCTGTTCAGCCCCTTCACGCTCCCTCTAAAATGTTTCACAACCCCTGGGGCAGTCTACTTGTTTAAGAGTGTTGTATAGCACCCATTGTTTTTGTAGCTAAGCACTTCCAGGTCAATTCGATCTGCCTAGTGAGGACTCCAGTAGATGTCATGGAGTTATCTGCTCTTCTCCTTTCTGTGCTTTATAGGAGACTCTGCCAAGTACAGGTTTATTCCTTTCCCTTTGTTATTCCTGTTATTACAAGGAAGCTTTCTGAAAGTAGATGGTCTTGATGGGGGCCAGACCCTAGATTAGCCTAATTTCATCGGGAAGCTTTTACCGCTGAATTCCGTCCACCAAGAATGCTTTACCTCTGGCTGTCCCTCACACCATCCTGGTCCTGGAAAGCTGCATTATGGCAGGTCAGAGATGAATATGTGGTTGTGTCCTGACTTGCTGATGGCTTTGGCAATCAGACCAAGGCCTTGATCTAGCAGCAGAAGCAGAACAAGGGGCAGAGTGATTATCTCATGCAACGAGGAGTTGGGTGACCGCAAACTGGGGTCACCACATGGCTTTCACCTTCTGCCAGTGTGGAAGCAGTGATTTGAATACATGGATCACCAAAGGTAGACACTCACCCAGCACTAGAAGAAAGGGACAAAGCTTAAATCATTTATCGATATTCCATTAAAAATAAACTTAATGCAAAGAAACATTAGCTAAACACTCAACAGGGAGGAAATGCCCAAGTTAAGGTTGCATGTGCAGCATCTGACCCTTAGGATAAATATTTCAAAAGGACCTAAGTGGTTTAGGAGCCTAAGTCCTGCTGACTTTCAATGGGACCGTGCAGAAGGTGAAAGGATGCAATTGGGGGGGGGCACAGAGAAGCACCATCCTTTCATCTAGGGAGCTTGCAGGGTGAAGCTGATGTAAAAACATGCTGGAATAATCAGTGTGTCAGGGGCAGAGGCTGCTTGAGCGAGTATGGCTTGTGCGTGTATTGATTGTGTGGATATGCCGGGGGCGAGAAGGACTGGGAGCTTTGAGTGCCTTTCAGGTGAGGCCCTAGGCTATCAGAGGGTGGTAACCTTGGTGAGAGGCATTTTCTCATTTCTAGCCATGTGCTGGGATGGCTAGTGGGGGGTGTGGAGGCAGTTTGGAGGGCACAGCCAGGCATGGCCAACAGGAGCATGGAGCAGGCATGGAACTTCAAGGGGAAAGGATCAGAATGTCTCTCTGCTGTGTTATGGGTGCGGAGGAGGTGGGCGTCTCCTCACTAAGATAGAGTTTACAAAAATGGCATATGCCAAGGTGTACAATGACTTGCAGGGAGTGGCACATACAATGAGCTCCAAATCTGATGATACAGCAGCATTTCCAGTGATGCGATGCTAAAGCTCTGTGAAAGGCAACCACTCCTTCCCCACACGCCTTGTGGTAGCAAAGAGAATTATTTCCAGTTTACTCTTAAACACATTTTCTGTCTAAGATATAGAGATGCCAAGTAAATACAGTCAGGGCAGCTGAAAGACTGGCTAAATTCAAAGGAGATTATCAATGAAGAAGTTTGTTTCACTTTCCCTGCATTTTTTTTCATGCTCATCTGAGATTTTTATTTGAAAATTAAAATAGTCACCCCCGCAAATGGCCACAGTTTTTTAAAGCCCTTTCAATCTATTTTTCAGAAACCTTCTTCTACTATGATCTTGCTAACAACTGCAGCTAACTGTTTTTCCAGCAATAAGGAAGTGAGAAAGCTATTTGCCTCTTCTGTACATGATGTGATGCTGTTTCATGTGGAGTTTCAGACTGAATAACAAACTTCTCTGATAACAAGGCCATCCCAAGAGTACTTGATGCAGCAGTCTGGACTCCTGGTGTTTTGATCAGGAGCTCAAGTGAGGGCTTTCCCTTCCCCTACAAAGGTGCCATGGAAAAAAAATCCTAGATACCCTGAGCAGCCAGCTGCTTGCCAATTTTCAAAAAGTATGTGTAGATCATTCTGTTAAAGTCAGTGGAAATGTATGGTTTGATAACAGGCCAGTGTCTGAGTCATAAGAACATAAGAACAGCCATACTGGGTCAGATCAATGGTCCATCCTGTCTTCTGACAGTGGCCAATGCCAGGTGCTTCAGAGGGAATGAACAGAACAGGCAATCATCGAGTGATCCACATGTGTCACACACACACAATGAATTCTTTCCAAGAGTCCTGTTTCAGAGAATGTTTTTATCCTTACGCTGGGAGCCAATGTTACATACATTTTAAATGTGAGCAGGGTGACCAGACAAGCTCCCTCCAGCTTCAGAAATGGAGGGGAAAATTTTGAAAGAACAATGAATTCCCGCAGGAAACAGCTGGAGTTCCAGCAAATGGCCCCCTCCCCACTGAGTCACTGCTGAAACAATGTCCCAGCATGGTGGTGGATGGTACTGTGCTGCTGGAGGTGCTGCGTTTCAGCTGGGATGTAAAACTGAGACCCTGAGTATGTGGGCAACGGGTATCTTGGGACACTTTTTGTAAGAATAAGGGGGTAAACCTGACATGCTGGTCATGTTCTGTTATATCAAGCAGGCAAGGTACTAACAAGCTTCAACAGGACTTTATTTTACAGTGGAAACCTCTTTACCAAACTGCTGCTGCACCCTCTGTAACTCTCACTCTGCCTCCTCAGCTCCTCCCCCCTCCTTCCTGTTTCCTGTCCTTTCCGACTCCCAATAGTGCTCCCAGTTCTAATAATTACAAGCACATCTAAACACCACATGTTCTCACTCAGGCAATGAAGTGCAGCTTCCCGCTCTCTGCATATGTTTTCTTCTCCACTTTCTTTCCTATACAGCTATGTAACATTGCTGTGCTCTGGAAAACCGAGGTCGCTGCTGTTGAAAGACATGTAAAGAAGTCCCATATTCTTTACCTGCTTCATATAGGTGCTGTGAGGCTTGATTATTTATGCTACTAGACCACTTTGAGATCCTTGAAAAACAGGTGCCAGAGCATTATTATTCCCCACAGTATTCCATTATCGGGCAACAGATTGTTTGGAACTGCAATTAGATATGCACAGGTGGCACTACTTACTGCAGGTTCTTTATTTCTAGTTGGCTCTCAACAGCTTTTGACCTTCTTTGTATTTCTTTAATCTCCAGTTAGTAGAGGAAACGCAAAGAGAAGATGGGCCAGAGAGATGTTCAGTAAAAAGAGTTTTGCTATTGCTGGATGCCGTAAAAGCAGGTTCCACTGTATTGCCCCTTGTGCTGAGCCATCACCCATCTTTTTTCATGGACGCTATCTCAGTGACATTTGACAGCTTAATGCTAATAAGAGTACAATGGAACCTGTTAACGGGGAGCTTCGACACAGAAACTCTCAACATAGGCTGTGACTTTGCCAACTTTAAACATATAGTATCCCACTGAACTCACTGGGTCTGATTCTCATTTACTCAAGCCCCTTTATATTACAGCCGATTTAAAGTTTCTTATCAAAACTCTATTTCAGTGGAAAAAATGGTCTTTCAACTAAACTAAGTTTATCACAGGCATCTGCTTTCCATGGAAAATGTCAGGTTTTGTCAAAAATGAAAAACAGACAACCCAAAACTTCATTGCCAAGAGTCTTGCCAGTAAATCTGTGTCCTTTTACACCAGCAGGGAATTTGGCTCTCTATTCCCATGCACGGAGTAGGGGGGATTGTTCCTTCATACCCTAAAATTTGTCTCCGCTTGATGTTGTTCTTAAATGACCTCACCATGATGGGTAGACAATATGTCTATCTCACTCGCTTCTGAATAAGAAACTAGAAGACCCTGGAGAACTTCCCAGGGTGATTATTCTGATTCTTCATTTTCATTATATGGTATATTATTGAGCCTGTTATTCCTGGCTATGAGCTGATGCTAATGGGCCACGGTGATGAGACTGTGCTGGCAAAAATGTGAGAAAAATTGAACTGGCAAGGTTGTATTGGTAGTGCGGTTGTTACGTTCATGTCAGTTGAATGTTGTGCTACGTTAGTTCAGATGCTTTGTTGTGATGCAGTGAAATGAAACCAGTGCCTAGACACTCAGTGCAGAACTTTCAGACAACAGCAAAAGGTTTTCCATTTCTTTGTGTCAAGGATATACATTAACTTTGCTGAATGAATGACCGTGGCATTGTAAATGTTACGTGAGATCAAAACCCCATGTCTGCAGTATGCACAAGGAAGAATCTGCAGTATTTGCCATCACTGTTGTGCTGTTATGTCCTTGATATTAAAGGGCTACCTTATTTAAGACCTAGTCTTGTGTTGGGGGGCATTATGGAGCCAAGGTGGTCCAGGAGAGCTCAGAAAGGGATTGTGCCTAAGGGACTAATGCAGCTGATACATGCCCAATATCTGAAGGCAGCAGAACGTGCCCCTATCGTCAGGCTAATTAAAGAGTAGTGTATCCCTCAATTTACACTGTGAAAAATATCAACATGAAAATGAATTGTTCAAACATCTGTCACCTGCCCAGCTGCGCTCTCTCTGAAATAGAGACTTTTTGCCTTTGATTCCAGCAGGAGCAGGATTGGCCCCCATCACTAATCATGGTATTACGTTACTTATAATACTTTACTGGACTAAAGCAGAGGAATTTCAGGCAAAAGAGGTCATTAGGCACTCCTTCCTAAATGTCTGTCTTCTGAGCATCCCAGAGCTTGGATAGCCTTTATTCTGAAGGAAAAAGACAATTCCGTGTTAGCAGGGCTGAAATGATGCTGCTTAATAAGCTGGTGTAAATTGGCATCGCTCCAGTGAAATCAAAAGAGCTGCTCTGATTTATACCAGTAGAGGATCTGGCCCATAATTTCTAAACCTATATTGCCAATATAATTCACATCTATATATGCATATATGCATTCAAGTCAATGTTTGCAATGTATTGTTCTCAGCTGTGTCTTTGCAAGCATCATGTTCACAGCTGTACCCTTGTCCACTGGTACAAATTTTCTTGCATCGTTATGCTCATTAAAACATTTCAAGTACCCAGGAAACTTACACAGTCATAAATTCAGTTAAACATCAGGTTTGCAGCATTTATCACCATTAGAAGAGAAATAGGGCATATAAGGATGGCTTCCTTACACATTATTAATATTTCCTCCATCATTACCAATGAGTGCTGAAGTTTGCTGGTTTGGCGCAAGAAAGCAGACTATACACAGAGCTACTGTTGAATAACGATGAATATTCTGCAGTAATCTAGTGAACAAGAAGATCACCTGCAGTAAATCAGGCTACTTTACTTTAAAAAAAATTGTTACTAAAATCAGTGTGTTAATGATCAATGTAGTTAATGTTCTTGTTGGTGAGGGGAACATTAATTCTGCATAGATGAATGGCAAAGCATACCATGGATTTAATTAAAGAGAACTGAGATAAGTGCTGCACTGTATGCTGAAGTAATGTTTACTGTACAAGTTGATTACTCTAAAGACAGCTTGATATTTTCTATTCCATTTAAAGTGAAGTTAAGGAATACACAGGATGATATATACAGTAAGAAGATATTTATACATACAGAGAACATGAAAAGGTGGACGTACCCATACCAACTGTAAGAGGCTAATTAATTAAGAGAAGCTATTATCAGCTAAAGTTTTTCTCTCCTGCTGATAATAGCTTCTCTTAATTAATTAGCCTCTTACAGTTGGTATGGGTACGTCCACCTTTTCATGTTCTCTGTATGTATAAATATCTTCTTACTGTATGTTCCATTCTATGCATCCGATGAAGTGGGCTGTAGCCCACGAAAGCTTATGCTCAAATACATTTGTTAGTTTCTAAGGTGCCACAAGTACTCCAGTTCTTTTTGCTGATACAGACTAACATGGCTGCTACTCTGAAACCTGACAGGATGATATGTATTCAGTCTGAACAGATTCTACTTTTTTAAGGAGGTGAATGGAAGATACTGAGAATGCTTATAACAGAAAAGGATACATTGCACCAGATTTTTTTTTAAGGAGATATATCAGTCTAGAACTGAAAAATAGACCTTGAAATCATCAAAGTCAGCCCCCCTGCCTCTAGCAGGACCACCATTTTTGCCCCAGATCCTAAGTGGCCCCCTCACCTCACACCTCACAACCCTGGGGGTTTTAGCAGGCAATGCTCACCACACCACTCTCTCTCTCCCCCTCAGCTGGTATAAACTGGCATAGCTTCAGGGCTTAATTGGAGGTTCACTGATTTACACCAGCTGAGAATCTGACCAACAGCACTTATAAAGAACTTGATATTTTCAAACCACTCTACAAAGAGCTGGACTGTTTCTATCTATGTACAGTTGACTGATAAATCCTTAGTTAGTTTCGTTGAGGAAGTGATTGGAAAGTTCATTGACAGCTTTGTCCTCTGGAAGAAAGCCTTAGGGCATAGAGGGAGGACAGGGCCATAATACTGTATTGCTGTTTCTATTTGTCAGCACCCATCTTTGCCATTGCTGAAGTGAGTGTACAATATTCCCTCCTCTGTTTGGTCTAGTGTATTTACAGTACAATTAGGGAAGGGTGGTTGTGTGTTTAAGGTCGCAGACTCAGCTCTGAGTCTAATTGGGAAAGTCACTGCAGCTCGCTGTGCCTAGATCATCCATTTGTAAGTCCTACTAACCCTTCCTTTCATCCACCATTGGTCTGTAACGTATCAAAGGCAGGAGTGTTGTGAGAAAAAGGTTAGTTCAACTCTGGTGATCTGGGTCATATTCCCGGTTCGGCTCCAGACATCCTTGTGTCACTGAACGACTTGCTCAGTTTATCCATGCCTCAGTTTGCTATCTCAACTGGAGATGAACCTTGGGCAGTTTAATTAATTAATGTTCATAAATAAGTGCTTTGAGATCTTTAGACAGAATGAATAATGCAAAGTTGTGCTATTTTTTCCCTTGTGGGCTAGGTTGTGACTAGCTCTGATGCTGCTGGCCCAAGGAGTAAGATGTCCTTATGTCCAGATCTTAGCTTTGGATACCAGTGGAAGTAGAGGGGCTGCACACTAGTAGGTGGAGAATGGGCAGAACCATGGCTGCATGCAGTGCACTGGACAATGGTTCTGGATGGTTGTATGTGAGAGTGGGGAGTGGGAGACTGAACCTTAAAAGTGGCAATAGCAAATTATCCCCAACTTTAGTGCAACCAAATGCCCCAGGAGATATTGTGCCACCTCAAGTGGTTACTTGTGGCTGTGCATGAAATGTCCAATCTAGCCCTATATGCTGCATCAGTGCATGGCAAGCCAGGGTGTGATTCTACAGTGCACTAGCTTGCTGTGGGCTAACTGGCATCGTGGGCCCCGCTACAGCGCACGAAAAGTTGCATAGCGAGTTTTGAGGTGCGTCAAAGTGCAGAATGGAACTTTGTGTGCTGTAGTAGGGACTGCATGGCCAGTTAGTGCACAGCAAGCTACACACTAACTTCCCATGTAGCTGGGCCTGCACTATGCTGCAGTGTGGACAATAGGGGTGCGAATTGCAGAGCGCACTGAAGTGATGCGGTTTAACTGCCACGTGTGGACACCATGGGCACAAATTGAAAGGTACCTAGTTCGTGTTAGAAAGAGGATGCAGTGTAGGCAACTCCTAAGTGTTCAAAGAATTCAGCTCACATTTAGGGTGACCAGATGTCCCGATTTTATAGGGACGATCCCGATTTTGGGGTCTTTTTCTTATATATAGGCTCCAATTATCCTCCATCCCCTGTCCTGATTTTTCACATTTGCTGTCTGGTCACCCTGCTCCCGTTTAAAATGTATGTAACATGGAGTTGGTGTGCTGTGTATAGACACATGTCAAAAGAGGAGCATGAGCTGTGAGCCTTACGATTATCAGCCATATGTGCTGCACGTGACTCTGGCATGCAGGGTGTTTTCATAGTCAGGGCCATATTAATTCCAGCAATTCTTTCAGCCAGAAAGTTTGTATTGTCAACCATCACTGTCTAGGTTCTGCCTTCCCTAGTTGTCGCCATATAAAACAATTTTCTTTTCAAGTGTACATCACCCACGTCAAAAAGACGTAACATTCCCAACTGTATAAAACAGCCTGTGGCAACTGGGTTAGAACTGTCAGTTTTACACATGGGGTGCTTGACAAACATATTATACCTACAATTCAAGGATGACCTTATACTGCACCTGAATTTAAATCTGTGTACAGTATGGTGCTTTATATCCTAAGTAGGCTGTTAACACAGCCCTTTTCCTTTAGTGACATACTATAACTGCCTACTCTAAATTGTCATAAACAGCAGCCAGAAGGTAGCACCATAAACTTAGTTCATTTTACAATAAAGATGCCAAATAATTGCTGTTCACACTCAAAACTATATTTTCCTTTTAAATAGTTTAATGCTCAAAGATAACAAGATTATTCCATAAAAATTTACTACATTCCTCATATTTTAAAATCTATGGGGTGTCACAGAAACACATGGAATTGTAAGCAGTTAGCCTATGGGGCTGCAAACTTTGAGATACAAACTTTACTGAGCTATTGAAAGAAGCACTGAGGGCTTGGCCACACTTGTGAGTTACAGTGCAATAAAGGAGCCCTGGGCACCCAAGTTCATTCCCTGTCCACACTGGTAAGCAGGGGCGGCTCCAGACCCCAGCACGCCAAGCGTGTGCTTGGGGCGGCATGCAGCGGGGGGCGCTCTGCTGGTCGCCGGGAGGGCGGCAGGTGGCTCCGGTGGACCTCCCGCAGGCATCCCAGCTCTGACTCCGCCGCTACAGTGCTGCTGGTACTTCACCTCGGTGAGAGGAATAATGTTTGCTGCGCCCCTGCTGGAGTGCCACAGCATCACTGTGAATTGGGTGTTACATTACTGCACTCTGATCAGCCTCAGGAAATGTCCCATAATCCCCTTAAGTCAAGTGGCCACTCTTGTCATTGTTTTGAATTCGCTGTAGGAATGTGGATATGCCATTTGAAAGCTCTGTTTCTGACATCCTGCTGCTTATCTGCTCCGAGACAAAGCAACCTTTACTGTGGAATGCTGTGTGTGAGCGAGAGAGAGCCAGAGGCGGAGGGGGTCTGCTGCTATCTGAACTTACAAGATAGCATGCTGACATGCTCTCAGCCCCCCCAAAAAACCCCCTCTCTCTCTCTTCCCCCACATACACACAACACATTCCCTGTCACACTCCACCCCACCCCCACCCCCATTTGAAAAGCACGTTGCAGTCACTTGCGTGCTGGGATAGCTGCCCATAATGCACTGCTCCCAATGCTGCTGCAAGTGCCGCAAATGTGGCCACGCCAGTGCACTTGAAGCTGTCTGTGTGGACAGACTGCAGCGCTTTCCCTACTGCGCTCTCCAAAGGCTGGTTTAACTCAAAGCGCTCTACATCTGCAAGTGTAGCCAAGCCCTGAGGGTGAACAATACAGACAGAAGGATCTAAAGGCAAGGGACTGCCTTCCTCTACAGCATGGGGTGTGAATCACCTCCTCAGATCAGCTGGGCATCTCTCATTCAATTTCCTGCCATTGCAGAGGCTTCAGGTGTTAGTGGCACCACAGTCCCTCCTGTTCTCTCCCAGTGGTTCACAACAGTTTAGTCTCCTGATTACTTTAGCCCAACTAAAGTCATTGGGCTTAATTTAGGGGAGGGTCTCTGGGTGAAATTTGATGATGTATGGTATGAATATGATCCCTGGTGGAACTAGGGTGTGTAATGCAAGTCAGGCAGGCAGGTGATGCAAAAATGGCCTGTCTTGAATCCATTGGTGCAACTGGTATCCCTCTGAGCCAGTGGGAGTGAATCCGGAACACAGTTTGTAAATCATATAGAGATGGAAAGTGCTCCAGGTGAGAAGTTTCACTATACATGGTTATTAGTACTGCACTGTTATAATAGTCCCAAATATAGACAAATTATGGCCCCTCCCTTACAAGAGCATGCCTTTTACCTAACACATGCTTTCTGCTGCAGAGCTGTGCGTTCTGTGTCTCACATTGTGACCCTATGCACCCCTGTATTCACAGGCTGCACTCTGTCATCATAATCTTTGTATAAAGTATGCCTTGAGTGGTATCATTTGAAAACTAATATCTTGCTGGCCAAGAACTTCATGATAACATGTGTGTAGCATCATTATATGTAAAGTTATGAATTCCCCTTGTAGGATGTCACTAACATATGTTCAAGACCAGATGCCCTTGAATGTAGTTTCCTCACCTGGGAGTTACATTTTCATTGTCTTTCAAAGTACTTTGGAAGTATTTGCAAATCACATGAAGAGACCCATCCAGCTAACAAGGGGTGGAGGCAAACCTCACACTATCATGGCAGGGGAGGAGATTAGACATGTGATAGTCAATATTCATTTGGTTGCACTGAAGGGGACAGGAACTAAAATAATTTGCACTTTAGCGGACACCATTCCAGCAGGGGAAGAAGCAGCAGGAAACTTCCTTCAAGACAGACTCCATGTTGCCTTCCTCACAGCTGGAAATAAACTTTTGTCTGGAAGTGTCCTCCAGAAGAATCCGTTTCAAAGATTCATTGGACTATAAAAGAATGTTGCCAAGAAACCCCAAGTTATCTTTCACCTAAGAAGAAAAAGGCCTTAGACGTTGGTGGATAGATCCTGACCCAGGTGTTTCATCAGCCATCTTGATGGAAACATGTTGAGGACTTGATATTGAATGAAGTCTAACATGTTTAGTTTGTTACTAGAAAATGTTTTATCTTTATTTCTCTTGTAACCGTTTCTGACTTTAATCCATATACTTGTACTCACTTAAAATCTCTTTCTTTGGAATGAACTAAACTTGGTTTATTTTTAATCTAAACCAATCCAGTGCTGTGTTTGAACTCATCTGTCTGGTAACTCCAGTTAAAGTAATATACTGTTGGATATTGACTCTTTAAAGGAGCAACACTCCTTACCATTCCTCTGATTGTTCCAAGACAGGGCTGGGCATTTCAGAACACACATTGTGGGGGGAATTTGGGGCTGGGAAGAGTGTGGCATCACCTTACCAGTTGTTCACCGGGGTCATGGAGACCATGTGGTATTGCAAGCAGGCTTCAGGATCCAAAGCATTGGACCAGGGATGCCCAGTACATAGGCTTAGAGATCATGCTTGTTGCTGACTGTGGGTGTCGCAGGCAGAGAGCTACAGTAGCAAGGAATTGAGAGGCACTCGGAGTTACACAGTAAAACTCTTCGCAAGTCTGGATTGCACCCCAGAATGTGACATGCATCAATACTTCATTCCTAATCAGAAGTAAGAGTAAAATGGTGTAATGAAAGCAAGAAAAATGAAAGTTGTGAATATCTGGATCCAAACTCACTGAAACACAGGGACATTCAGAACCAGTTTCCAATTCAAATTCTACCTTGCAGGTCCATCAGTAGGACATTCTGTAGACTTTTTGTGCATCAGTGGAACCTGGGTTAGATTGGCCTGGTGGTAAAATACCAGTGTCCTGACTCTACTTGAGCTGTCGCCAGTGCTAGCACTCCAAGCAGCTGTTCCAGTGTTGTAAAAGATGTTGCAGTTTTCCTAGTATAGACAAGACCTTTCTGAAACACTGAAACTGCTTTGAAACATAACTTTGTAATCTACAGATTCCTTTTTATCCCTCTATGTACTTGTGTAACGTATTACAATGAATGGCCAAAGTTTTGCGTTCAACTGCTTTGGAAGTGAAATCTTAACAATGGGGGTTTTGTCGTAGTTAGCTTTGAACTGGTGCTGTTGTCACCCAGTGACAGACGTCAGGCTCTCGAACTTTAGATGTAATTATCGCTAGAGACATTGAAAAAGAACAGGATATTCTGTGGCATTTATACTGCTTTATAGCTAATGAAATTATTTTACACAGTGGGTGCTTGCTATCAAACAAGAGTAATTTATCTACCAAATTAGCTTTAAAATTGAGTGCCTACTTTCCCAACAAATCCTATGCTCAGAATTTTTAACTTCAAGCATCCTCCTCTCTCCCCTCGGGAGATATCTAGCCTGGATTCATTATGAAATGGGCACAGCCTATTAAGGTATTCTTTCCTGTTTGGGTATGACAGATATTCTCAAAGGAACTAAACTCATTTCTGCACAATGTACTAGAGACCTGAAGAAGCAAAGTACAATTTATCTCCTCTGAATAGCACTCCGCAGGTCAGTGCGTAAGCTAGATAACCTTCCAGTGAACTTTGCCTATGTATGCTTTTGTACAGCCACAAAGTAATATGGATTTATTTTGGTAACATACAAATCATTTTGCAGATAATGTTGAAAGCAAACATTTTATTACCAATTTCTTGTAATTTACACAAAGCTGTGTTTTAATGGATTTCCCCCCTGCATTCAGACTGAGAGTTTGACTAGTTATACAGATTTTATTATGATCTTGCATATTGACTTTTAATTATGTACTGTTTAACAAAACAAATAGGGATGTCTTTCCCATCAAGTGATAGTTAAAGCAAACAGTCTCTGTTGTGACTTTCTTAGATCATCCTCTTTAATAACTTGGTGAGTTGCCTAAAAATGCAAAAGTTGCAGTTTGCATTGAAAAGAATTAAGTGCTACACAGGCTATGATGTTTACTCTGAAAAGAACCTTTAAGACTCCAGATGACTGGTTAGAAATGCTTTTTGGCCCTAAAATAAAATGGGTCAGATCCTGGACCTGTATGAACTGGCGTAGCACCATTAAGCTCAGTAGACTTGGGCTGAGGATCTGAGCCACGGTGCTTAGGTTCTGTTTTTGTAGTAGTGATGTTAAAGGCTCTTGCTCACCTTTTATTTCCATTGAGACAACAAAGGGGTGAAATTCAATGGGAGCTAGGTCCCTTTGAACACCCTGCTCATGTGACTAAGCTCTGGTCTACACTGGGGGGAGGAGGGGGAAAAAAAAATCGATCTAAGTTACGTAACTTCAGCTACGTGAATAACGTAGCTGAAGTCGACGTACTTAGATCGACTTACCGTGGTGTCTTCACTGCGGTGAGTCGACTGCTGCTGCTCCCCCCGTCAACTCTGCTTGCACCTCTCGCGGTGCTGGAGTACAGGAGTCAATGGGAGAGCGCTCGGGGGTCAATTTATCATACCTAGACTAGACACAATAAATCGATCCCCGCTGGCTCGATCGCTGCCCGCCGATCCGGCGGGTAGTGAAGACATACGTGAAACCTCCAATTGCTGTCAGGACTGGAGGAGCTAAGCAATCCTTTGAAGGTTTCCCTTAGCTTTCCAGTACTTTCATTCAACCTAGCTAAAGACCAATCTATAATACGTGAACAGTTTTTGCTGGGAAAAGTACTAACAGTGTCACAGCTAAATACCAGATCGAACAGATAGTTTGGCATAAGTAGTTAGACCATTCACCTTGAATGGCCCTTTGGAATATGTGTTAACTACTTATGCTAAACTATCTGTTTGATGTTGTATTTAAAGTACATTTCCCAGACCTGAAGAAAAGCTCTGTGTAGCTGGAAAACTTGCCTCTCCCCAACAGAAGCCGGTCCAATAAAGGATATTACCTCATCCACCTTGTCTCTCTAATGTCGTATGGCTACATTTGTGCCTCAGCTATCGCCTTTTGAGTGAGATTGTTATGGGCCTTTGCATGGGATGCGTGGAGAGTGGGAGCTAGCAACCTCCACCCCACGTCATGCCCCCGGCATAGAGGCAGACCCAATTTCAGTAGTGCAGGGACTTCTGTCTCCTAGCACTCATGGGGGCACAGAACGTCCCAACAGCAAGTGGGAGCATATTTAGCCCCCAACCCTGACACTTGCCGACACAGACGGGTAGGCACAGAGACTGGAACGTGTTTCACCATCCTAGCGCAGCCAGCACCTATATATCAGCCACAATATCCCCTCTGAGCAACCTGCACCGTCCTCTCCAAGGTACAATGTCCCCTGAGACTCCTGCTGAGGTGGTGCAACTTCGTACTGCCCCTCTCGAGGGCCTCACTGCACGTTGCACAGCCTCTCCTTATCCAGCAGAGACATGTCCTGCTTCATAACGCCCCACGAGCCAGAGCTGGAAAAAGGTTTCTTAGATCATTCAGTCCCTGCCTCAGCAAGTGCAGGATGAATAACCCCAGACAGAGAATGCATTAGATGTCAGCCTAATGTGCTGCCGCTAGGTGTTTTTATGCTACGGCCCATATGCGCACCTCTCTCAGGAGTAGCCAGCATCTCTCCTCTACTGCTTCCAGCCTCTATTGGAACAGAGGTCCTAAGAATCCTCTTTAACCCACTGCTTCCTTGTGGCTACTGCCTAACAGCTGAGTCCTCTGGTTATCCCTAAATTGTTTTTTAAGAGCATATGCAACATAGCACAATAGGGGTGTTATTCACATAAAACATGTAAAAAGTAGCTCTGTATTTGCTAATTCATCTAATAAATAATGGAGATATACCCATCTCCTAGAACTGGAAGGGACCTTGAAAGGTCATTGAGTCCAGCCCCCTGCCTTCACTAGCAGGACCAAGTACTGATTTTGCCCCAGATCCCTAAGTGGCCCACTCAAGGATTGAATTCACAACCCTGGGTTTAAGCAGGCCAATGCTCAAACCACTGAGCTATCCCTCCTGCCAGAAGCTTCCCAGAGTTTATTTTAAACAGCTATTTTATAGACACCTGCACAGCAGAGTGGCATGTTTGGAAAGGCATATGTCTAGAATATAGGCATGTGGTTTTCTCCAGGATACAGTATCATGTGACTACAAAACTGAAGACAGGGTGCTGTGCTGGAATCCTGGCAACAAACTAGTCACAATACATGTATGGGCCAAAGTTACCCTAACTGTTGATGTCAGCAGAGTTAGGCCAGGGATGAATTTGGCCAGTTGGTGTCATTTCACTGAACACCAAGGTTCTAATCGCTGATCTGGCTGGGCTCCCTTTGCTGCTGGCCTACCAGACTGCTGTGAGGGGAATTCAGCCTCTGGGTCCTCAGGTATTTGAAGCCTCTGAGATCTGAACAGAGCCCCTGTACTGTCCCAGCTTGAGGCACACTCTAAGGGTGTAGACCCTCTCTTCAGCTGCCAAGCCCCTGGAACCAGTGCTGACTCCCCCTGTAGCTCAAACACAGCCTCTCCCACAATCCCACCGAAAAGTGTGATCCTCTCTGGGAGGTACATGGTAGCTATAGTGTAGGACACACAGAGTAATACCTTATTGCTCTTAACTTAATCACATGCAAAACATAATATGACTGTTGCAGAGGTGCACGCAGTCCTTGCGTGCACTCTTGTCACCTTATGTGAGGTTGTGGGTGTATCCCACTGTAATTTCCCCCAGTTCAGGTGGAAATAGGCTCACTTTGACAGCCTGGGGCAAAGAGAGACCAACGCACACTAACAAAATAGCATGTCCCCTTTTCATCAGGCTGCAGCACAAGAGCAATTACAAGAAACAGTTCATAAGGCCCTCACCTCAGGAACCTGGTTCAGCTCCCCATACTTAAAGTCCACAAAACAAAGCCTCATGTTAGGCTGGTCTTCTAGATCCCAAGAGACCATCACCACTGCAGCCTGCATAACTCCAGCCTTGCTCAGCTTCCTGTTTTTGTCTAAATAGCTCATCCCTAGGGTGGGGTGGGCCTCCTTGATTACACCCCAGGCTGTCCTGGTCATGGGCTCCAGACGTTCCTTAAAGGGATAGTACGCTCCTACACACATTTCCCTTTACTCCAGCTCACCCTGCCCTTGGGTGTCCATGGGAGATAATCTATGTTCAGGCAGGCAAGGTCCCCCTGTGTGCTTCATCTGGCTTTTTCAACAGCTTGTTTCAGCGTAAATTGGGTGAAAAATGGTCAAAGAACAAGAACAAATAGAGCCACTCGTGCCCTTTTATAATCTTTCAGTCCCTCTGTCAGGTAACTCCCTGGTCATCTGCAACAGAAAAGCATGGAGTCTGACCAAATTACTTCATTGCTAGGCAACCTCTCCTCTGCTAAACTAGTTCCTCTGGGCAGGGACCAGCCTTTTCTGGAGTAATTACATTTCAATGGAGGACCATCCAAATTTAATGACCCTCTAGGTTTTAGTTAGCGGTGTACAACTACCCTGTTGGATTTATGTCTATGCAGGACTGAAAAGAGACAACAGAGAAGGCAAAGAACCCCTCCTTCCATAATGGAGTCTACAGTCTGACACAGATCCATATCAAATTCATAAGATGTACAGATTCTCCAAATCATCACAACTCTTTAACCCCATATTTTTCACTAAGTTAGATGTATGAACATAACTAATATACTTATGGGTTCACCAGTAGTGAAAATAATTATGTGTAGCACATATGATTCCACCTGCATTCAGTATGTTTGTATCTCTTATAAACAATACATTAGAAGTTCCAGTTCCAAGCATTGACAGATCTTCCACTCCAGAATTTTAATGTAGTACCACCTATCTTACTCTATCCAATTTATGCACTGAAATTTCCTCTCCAGCATGCCTGATGGGGAATATTTTCCTGACACAGAGAGAACACATGTTGAGTAAATCAAAATAAATAGCATTTTTATGTTGAAACATTTTAATACAATAACACTTCTAAAGTAACCCTACAGGTGAGCAGGGCAAGCTGCCGTTGGAAAATGCAAGATAATGAGTCAACAGACTCCTTAATATTTAATCAACCAGCTTGAGAGTGATTCATGAACCACTTATTGAACTTTTTCAAGCTGTTCATGAATCACGTAGTTGAATAAATTCAAATACACACATGCACACACACACACAGATCTATACATGGAGATGTAGGATGAATACCAATCTGAACAAGGTGGCCATATATTTCAAATACAATGTGCCAGATACTCTAATGCAATGCACTCACTGAGCTCCACACCACCATGTCATGCGGTGAATATACCCCAGGTGGACCTGGCAACCAATGGGTTAATGCAAATACTGCCAGCCAGTGCTGATTGGCAGCCTCACGGCAGCTGGGAGAATCAAAGAGCTGGGAAGCAGTGGGGTAGTGTGGCAGCCAGAGGAGTAAGTAGGCTGGAGAAGGGAACTCCTGCTAGCAAGCTGCTCAGAGTCAGCACACTGAGAAGGGATGACCAAACCAACAGGCTGAAAAGCCTACAGAAATCAGGGGAAGTAGGAAGGGGCTCAGGGCACAGCCAGAGTCCTTGAGTCCTGATTCTGCCTGCCTGACTTAAGGGCCCTTAGCTGAAACCCAGTGGAGGTGGTGGGGCTGGGTTCCCCAACCAACCCCCAGAGAGACTAAGAACTGCGGGGGTTTCAGACCCCTTCGGTATCTGGACCAGCTGACCCTGCCAGGAATAAGAAAAAATAACCATGCACCCAGTGGGACTTGGGCAAGAGGACTGACTGGCTGGCTGCCTTGCCAGACTGTGAACTCTGATGCAATGCTCTGCCTGGCCAGAGGAGGTGCTGTGACATCAACATATAATTATAAACCAGTTCAGTGCTGTGATTGAAATCAGAGTGTTTGTCACACCCCAGTTAAATTAATGAGCTACAGTGTATTGTCTCATTAAAGGAGCAATGAACTTTACTTCTGTGAGTTTTCAGTGAGAGGGCTGGACCCTGCAGGGAGACTCTTCCGTGGCACTCGGGAGTTGAGGTCCACTGTTTCTTACCTGCAAGGCAAGGTTTGGATTGGCAGAGTGCTGAAGAGTTTGCTGGCAGGACAGATGAGCTGGTGTATTAGGGAGTTGTCACATCGCTTAGCAGTGGCAAAGCTCTCATTTGCTGAGAGGGGTAACTCACAGTTCTGGGAACTCCAGCAGATGTAACATGGGCAGAGTGGGTCCTGCATGCTCCATCTCCTGGCTGCTGGGGTCAGAGCTGTGTGTCACAGCGGTATCAGGTTACAGGGCAGGTGATGACACAACCCCTTACTGGTCTAGGATGAACCCCCAGAATGTTACAGAAGCTCAGTCCTTAAAGGCCCAGTCCCCAATACATCAAGCCTCCTTGATTTCAGTCAGTGCTCTGGAAAGGCAGTGGCTTAATATCCCTGCATGCTCAAGTCAGCTTGTTCACCCACAGCATGGGAAACAGTGCAAGCTTCCCTGTACTGCCCTGCCAATGTGCCTCAACTCTGATCTGAAGGGGTGAGCTCTGCGGGTGAGTGGTTAGGTCATCCCCCAAGCTCAGTCACGCCTTCCCCTGTTTCCTGAGACAGACTAGTCCATTAGTATCACCTGTGGGCTTTTTTCCTGCCCAGTGGGAATTGAGCTGAGCACCCTAACCAAATCTGCAGAAGCCAGACTGCCACCAGTTAGTAGCAATTTTCAGCAGTGTCCGGCTTGATTGGAACATGAGCTATCATCCTAGAAACAAGAGGCACCATATCCCAGGACTAATCCTGCATCAAGCCAGCCAGGCCCATTCTTTTTTCAGACTGCAGTAAGATCTGACTCCTTGCGCAGCCCCAAGCTGAGAAGTTATCCCTACTAATTTTGAAGGGTCAGATATTTGTAAATTGAAAGCGACTGTGGTTCAGTTAATGCTTTTGTTCCTCAGGAGCAGGGCCATTGCATGCACACACACACACAAACACACCTCCATGCACACTTGTGCAGCTTGTGTAAGTAATGGTAACTCTCACACTCAGTCCATTTGTACATGGAAATCTGTCACCTGTCTGCATAAGTTTCATACTCTATCAACTGCACGCACAGGTGTTAGTGCTGGAAAAGTACGCAGCAGGCATGCACACCTATACAACAATAGAGATTTGGTTGAGGTTGAGTCAACCTGTGGAACTCTTTGCTGGAGGATGTTGTGAAGGCCAAGACTATAACAGGGTTCAAAAAAGAACTAGATACATTCATGAAGGATAGGTCCACCAGTGACTATTAGCAGGATGGGCAGGGATGCAAAACCATGCTCTGAAGTGTCCATATCCTCTGTTTGCTAGATGCTGGGAGTGAGTGACAGCGGATGGAGCCCTTGGCGATTGCCTGTTCTGTTCATTCCCTCTGGGGCACCTGGCATTGGCCACTGTCCAAAGACAGGGTACTGGGCTGGACAGACCATTGGTCTAACCCAGTATGGCCATTCTTATGAGGTCCCATTAAACATCAAGCCCTTAACTTTCAGAGCTGCCGCTTGCCTGTTCGTAAGGTGGGCATAAGGAGGAAGTTCTTTTGTGAGGACTAATTAGTTAAGGTTTGCAAAGTGCTATAAAACGCACCGTTATTAATAATATCCCATGGACTCCAGGCAGACTCATGGGGAAATGGACTTCGGCAACAGCATGCTGTCTTTTACAGGTGTGCATCTTAATTAGATTTAGCTAACTATCACAGTGCCTGGCACCACAGTAATACATGCAGTGGTTGTTTATGCTCAATGTAACCCACACCCACTCTGAGGTGCTTTGTCCCCCTCTAGTGGTGGCTGGCCCACAGATAGAGGTTGATGAACTTACTGCAGCTGTGGCTAACAGCGTTGGCTCTCTTATCTTAAGCAGCAGAGGATTTGCATTCAGATTTAGAGGTCTCAGTTTCAATCCCCACTGCCAACAACCTGTCTAGGGGCATGACGTTTAGATCAGTACGAATAATTGATGGTTGGGACAGATAAAGGAAGGGGGAAAGCACTGACTCCGAGGACTAGGACTTCCTTGCCTGGTGCTTAGCTGGTGTTTTATACCATGTCAGAGGCAGGTGCAGAACAGACTTTACAAGCTGGATGCCCTATGTTTTAATGTGAGCTGTTCAAAAATGGGCAGCCCCATGTGTGCCACTGAGTGCAACAGAAAACAATGGAAATGTCTTTTAAGAAGTGGCCTCAAGAGGGTGAATTAGAAACTCCAGCAGAAAGACGCAACCACTTTTCCTTATTGACCTTTAATATAGACTTTCCTTGTACTCTGCAATCAATGCAATTTTTTTCACTGTGATCATAATGGCCATTACACTGAAAACAGCAGCAAGGAGTGAAAATATCAAATTAGAAAAAGGACTGAAAGATTTCTTAATTTGCTTTATGGATTTCTTCTGAGCTTTTTTCTTTTTCTCTTTTTGAAGTCAAATTATGTTCTTATTGTGAAGCCAAGTGGTCCACCCTGATTAATATCACACACATTCCTCTGCTGCAGTACATTGCCAAAGGCAAGGTATTACTTAGGGAAAAAACACAAATGCATAATAAATAGATCTACACAATCATTACTGAACTAAAATAGCAGTTAGGAAAGTATTTTTATTGTGAAAAACGACCCTGTAACACTTGCTGGCTATTTGTAGCATTGTAATGTAAGTCAGATAAATTGGTGCCCAGGAGTATGACATTTCAAAAGCTAGAAAGTACACTGCATTTTTCTGATACGCCATTTTTGTAATTCTGCTAGCTATTTTCCTTCAGCAAGAAGCAATTCCCCTATGTCCAGGCAGTTCAATTAGAGTGTTGTAAATGTTGTCAGAATGACTCAAGCATAGGTGCCCCTGAGCAGCGGGTGTAATTTCATACAGTATCATGTGCCCCACTCACTAGCGCCCGGTGATTTGGTCAATTGCGTGCAATACTATTAACTAACTTTTTAAACAACGACTCATTTATCTCTGTCTTGTAACCTTTGTATCACAAAACCTTTCATCTGATGGTAGAGATGCATTTTTCTCTGCTAAAAGAGGTAATAGATAGAGACCTGGATGGGAAAAAAAAGGCTCTTATTCCATTAAGTGGTTCTACTTGAAATGAGCAAAAGTTCACCCAATTCTGGAGATGGATGCAGTGGGCAGCTTTGTAATGTTATACATGGCTGCTTTATCTGTCATTATTCATAATATGGAACAATCCTACTTCTCTCAAGAAGTTAGGACATATCTGAAACATTTAGCAACATGGGAGATTTGGCTAAGAAAGCGAGCAATGGATTATGTGTACTTATATCAGCTGTCATGACTGACCTTTGGCTAAAGGCCTTTGACTAACCAAACGGCTAAAGACCAGTTAAACTAGATTATACTTTAAGGACCAGGTATACAAAGATAATTAGGAGCCTAAATATGCAGATAGGCACTCAGTAAGAGTTACAAAGCAGCTGAACAGGTTAGGGGCCCAACTCCCATTACTTAGGTGCATGACCTGCTTAGGCACCTTTGAAAGACCCACTAGGTGCTTATCTGGATCTGTAGGCTCTTAAATACATCTTTGCACCTCTGGCTCTAACTGAAGGACAGCCATGGAGATGCAAGTCCTCTGTTTACCCACAACATGAGAACAGAGTAGACAGTGGCTATGTACCTTCCTCCCACAGCTAACCTGGCAATGTGTTTCAAACACTGCAGCTGTAGCACTGTGGTGCAGATGCTTCCTACAATCAATGGAAGGGGGTTTTCCATCAATGTATTTAATCCAGCTCTCCAAGAGGCAGTAGGTAGGTCAAGAGAAGAATTTTGCCATCAACCCAGTTGTGTCTACAGTGGTGGATAGGTCAACCTAACAAAGCTGCACGAGGAGCAAAATTTTTCACAGCCCTGAGCAATGTAGCAAGGTCAGCCTAAGTTGTAGGTGCAGACCAGGCCTTAGAATAACTGGGTTTAATTTCCTGCTCTGCCACAGGCTTGAGGCAAGTCATTTAATTTTTCTGTGCCTCAATTCCCCAACTGTAAAATGAGGGTAGTAATACTTTATCTATTTAGAGTGTATGCTCTTTGGGGCAGAGACCCCGTTTTACTGTCTTTCTACTGTGCTTAGCACAATGGGGCCCTGATCTCAGTTGGTGCTATTGTAATACAAATCGTAATAACATGCCTGCAATCTCCTTCCTGACTCCATCTGCTTCTCTTCCACCATCTCCGTCAAGTCTCTCCTTAAAACTTGCTTCTTTTAATATCTCCTCCTTTAAGGGAGTGTTAACAAAATATGCAAAACAGAAGTAATGTGACCAATGCACAATATCGCAGCTCAGCCAGCTTATTATTGTATCCCACACATCCAGTGTAGTAAGTTTGTAAGTGTTTCCGAGCAGGGACATTATCTTTGTATATTGTGCAAAGCATCTGGCACACCGTTGGTGTTGCACCAGTAAAGTTCTAGGAGGGAAGTGAGTTGGGACATTATCTTAGAGTTTCAATGGCTAACAAAAATGTTAATCAGTGGCAAGTGTGATGGTGGTAGAAAATGGGGTGTTTTCCATGGAATATTTAAGTGAAAATGGAAAAAACCATAGCCATTTTCCACTGAAAATTCTGTCTTTGAGCAAAAATTGAAAGGTTTTGCCTGCAAACAAAAAAAACCTTTAATCTGAAAACAGAAAACTTCAGTTATAAAAAAGCTGCCACAATGCATGGTGGGTAGTTTGGATGCCTGATGCTCCATGCTCTGACTTCATGACTGGACTACATCTCCTATGACACACCATGGGAGCTCCCCTCTTGTGGTGCATCATGGGAGCCACATGACTATGGTGCATCATCGGAAATGTAATTTCCAAATTGAAATGTTTGATTTTTCAACAAAATGTTTTCAGGTGAAATATTTTGGTTTTCAAGAGAAAGCTGAAAGCTTTTTGGGGTGTTTATTTAATTGAAAAGCTGGAAACTTTTGGAAAAACCAAACAATTGTATCACACAAAAAACTTTAGTTGAAAACACAATTTTCCACTGAAAAATAGTTTTAATGGAAAATGTTTGACCAGCTCTAGGTGGTGGATTTGGTGATATGAAAACATGTCCTCTAGGAACTAGTCTGAGTCCCTGAACTCCCTTCCAGGGGCCACCAAACAGCCTTCAGGTAGCAGTGTTTTTGGGTCACTGCCACTCTGTGCTGGGTGGCTAGTGATTACCTGGCTATGGGCACCCTGATAACAGGTAAATGAAGAAAACATCTGACTCAGAATGGTAACCTGTATTGAATTATCCTTGGATTATTCATCCAATGTGAAAAATTATTCACCAAGGGTGAGATTTCCATAGGCTCCCAGGGGAAGTTGAAGTCTAAGTCCTATTGACTTTTCAATGGGAGCTGGATGCCTAACTGCCCTTCGTGCTTTGGAAAAATCTGCCCACTAGTATTCATCTCATGATATGAAACAACAGCATTGTGCCCTGACCCCACATTGTGACCTGAAGACGGAAACACTTTATTGCAGCATCAAGTGATGTGATCACATCTGAATGGCCTGGGGTACGTGCTAATTTTTGGATCACTGGACGTCCAGATAAACGGAAGTGCTATTTGGAGCTGCAGTTACGCTGCTATAGAAATCCTAGTGATCCAAATCCAATGTGTCCCCCACGTAGCCCTATGTTAATCTCTCTAATAACTTCTCAATTAGCATCTTAGCCACTTGTTAGCACCAATCAACGGCTTTTTATTGATTAATGCTAACAGGTGCTAAGATGCTAATTGAGAAGTTATTAGCAGGTGATAAAATGAACACAGGGCTATATGGGGGGATGCCGTACATTCGGATAACTAGGGTTTTCTGATGATGGGAATTTCGTATAAATGGCAGTGTCCTATATTTTGAGGGGCACTCAGAGTCCCTATGGTGGTGACATAAAATATTTTTACAGAAAGAATATGTTTTTGTCAGTTTCAGTTTTGGAAATTCCAACTTTATTTCTCCTAGTTCTTTAAACTATAGTAGTGAGGTTCCACATCAAATCACTTAATCTCCCTTTAAGTAGATATCTTATCCTATCTTTCTCATAGGTATTCACCTGAATGACATCAGCATCATAGTCTAAATCAAATCAAACACTAATACTGAGCTGGGAATACTGCTTTACCAGGATCTATTCATGCAACCTGGGTACAAAGACAAGTCCATGTCAGAGTTCCTAGTCAAAATGTTTACTAGAATGTACTTTTCATCTGATCTTGCCTTTTGTTTGACCTTGAAATATCTCATGAAAGGGGGACCCATTTTCTTTTGGTTAAAACAGACAGCAAAGGACTACTTAGTTTAGAAAGAAAGAGAACTTGACATATTGGGGGAATTACCATTCTAAAAACAAACAATATCTAAAAATGTTATCCGCATATTTTAGAGGAATAGTTTTCCTATTTGGAAATCTATCAAAGGCTAGACCAGATGAGACACTACGAGAAAATATCCTTTTATGATGAACAGAAATAGTTAACTCTGATCTTGTCCATAACGATAAATCAGAGAATGACATCATGTCAGGTCGGGAATATATTCCAATTCAGCTTCTACAGATGTTGCCACTGAGTCTCACCATTGTGGCTTAAGATCAATTTGGGATCCCTACCTAATGTGAGTTGTAACAAAGGGTCATGAAATTTATAGACATTCTCCTCCAGGAAAAACACCAAATAAACAAGCTACAACAGAGTTTCCCTGACAAAGTTATTCAGGGGCTGATGGTACTACAGAGAGGCGCTATTCTGATTGTTGTTATAAACATTGGGTCTGCAGCCTGTCAAGTACTGACAGGCGCCTCTTTACCTTGGTAAAGGGGAAACAAAATGATCCGATTGCAAAACTCATACCCTTCGATATCTGATCATGTCTAGACAGCTGATGTCCCTGCCTCTTAAAAACAGTCATCAAATGCTTTGCATCAATAATTTGATAGGCTGCTGTTTTCAAAATGTTGAACATTAATGTCACCTCCCTGGGTTCCAAATGCTAGTTTTTCTGCATTGATTATTCTCAGGTAATAATGGAAACTTTGCTCCTGTTTAATTTAATAATCATCCAAAACAAATAACCACTGATCCTCGATCGTAAAGAAACCCTTTTGTAAAGTAAGCAAATGCAAAACAAAGCCTTTTAATTGTACAACAGCATTGTAATAGGGTGGGTCTCACCACCGCAGCACCTCCTGCTGGCCATGTTGGGAATTAGCTCTTGGTTCCCGGTGCACCTTCCTATAGTGGTGTCTCACCGCTGTCACTTCTGCTCCACCTCTAAGACTCCCGTTGCTCCCTGGACTGCAGAGTCCTCTTCTGGGCATGGCCCTCCGACTGTGCCCCACTTCACTTTCTCCCACCTTCCAGAGGAACTGGCTGTCTCTAGTCCACCCACAGACTTTGGTGGACTAGCCCCTCATCTCAAAGGGTAAGCTGCAGTCCAAATACTGGCCACCCCCTCTGTGGCAGTGCATGGGATTCTTCTGTCCTAAGTGCAGGACTCTGCACTTGTCCTTGTTGAACCTCATCAGATTTCTTTTGGCCCAATCCTCCAATTTGTCTAGGTCACTTTGGATCCTATCCCTACCCTCCAGCATATCTACCTTTCCCCCCAGCTTAGTGTCATCTGTGAACTTGCTGAGGGTGCAATCCATCCCATCATCCAGATAATTAATGAAGATGTTGAACAAAACTGGCCCCAGGACCGACTTCTGGGGCACTCTGCTTGATACCGGCTGCCAACTAGACATCAAGCCATTGATCACTACCCATTGAGCCTGACGATTTACCCAGCTTTCTATCCATCTTATAGTCCCATTCATCCAATCTATACTTTTTTTAGCTTGCTGACAAGAATTCTGTTGGAGACCATATCAAAAGCTTTGCTAAAGTCAAGATATATCATGTCAACTGGCTCTCTGGATATGGGAAAAGCAGTGATCTTATCATAGAAGACAATCAGGTTGGCCAGGCATGACTTGCCCTTGGTGAATCCATGTTGACTGTTCCTGATCACCTTCCTCTCCTCCCAGTGCTTCAAAATGGATTCCTTTAGGACCTGCTCCATGATTTTTTCAGGGACTGAGGTGAGGCTGACTGGTCTGTAGTTCCCTTCTTCCCTTTTCAAAAGATGGGCACTATCTTTGCCTTTTTCCAATTGTCCAGGACCTCCCCCGATCTCCACAAGTTTTCAAAGATAATGGCCAGTGGCTCTGCAATCACATCAGCCAACTCCCTCAGCACCCTTGGCTGCATTAGATCCGGACCCATGGACTTGTGCATGTCCAGCTTTTCTAAATAGTCCTTAACCTGTTCTTTCACCACTGAGGGCTGCTCACCTCAACCCCATACTTTCCTGCCCAGTGTGGCAGGCTGGGAGCTGACCTCGTCTGTGAAGACCGAGGCGAAAAAAACATTGAGTACTTCAGCTTTTTCCACATCATCTGTCAGTAGGTTGCCTCCCTCATTCAGTAAGGGTCTCACACTTTTCCTGACATACTTGTTGCTAACATACCTGCAGAAACCCCTCTTGTTATCCTTCACATCCCTTGCTAGCTGCAACTCCAATTGTGCTTTGGCCTTCCTGATTACATGCTCGAGCAATAGTTTTATACTCCTCCCTAATCATCTGTCCAAGTTTCCACTTCTTGTAAGCTTCCTTTTTGTGTTTAAGCTCACTGAAGATTTCTCTGTTAAGCCATGCTGGTCACCTGCCATATTTACTATTCTTTCTGCACATCAGGATGGTTTGTTCCTGTGCCTTCAATAAGGCTTCTTTAAAACACAGCCACCTTTCCTGGACTTCTTTCCCCCTCATATTAGCCTCCCAGGGGATCCTGCTCATCAGTTCCCTGAAGTCCAGGGTCCGTATTCTGCTGCTCTCCTTTCTTTCTTTTGTCAGGATCCTGAACTCGACCATCTCATGGTCACTGCTGTCGAGATTGCCATCCACTTCTACTTCCCCTACCAATTCTTCCCTGTTTGTGAGCAGCAGGTCAAGAGGAGCACAGTCCCCAGTTGGTTGCACCAGGAAGTTGTCCCCAACACTCTCCAAAAACTTCCTGGATTGTCTGTTCACTGCTATATTGCTTTCCCAGCAGAAGTCAGGGCGACTGAAGTCCCCCATGAGAACCAGGGCCTGTGATCTGGAAATGTCTCTTAATTGTCTGAAGAAAGCCTCGTCTACCTCATCCTCCTGGTCTGGTGGTCTATAGCAGACACCCACCATGACACCACCCTTCTTGCTCTTGCCTCCAAATTTAACCCAAAGACTCCCAACCGGCTTTTCTCCAGTTTCATACTGGAGCTCTGAGCAATCATACTGTTCTCTTACATACAGTGCAACTCCTCCACCTTTTCTCCCCGACCTTTTCTTCCTGATCAGTTTATACCCACTCATGACAGTGCTCAAGTTATGCGAGTTACCCTACCAAGTCTCTGTTATTCCAATCACATCATAGTTCCTTGACTGTGCCAGGACTTCCAATTCTTCCTGCTTGTTTCCCAGGCTTCTTGTTCGTGTACAGGCACCTAAGATAACTTTCTCAGTATGAATCAGGAGGCCTCCCCTGTTGCACCCTCCTTCTTGTGTTTCCTCCCAGTATCCCACTTCCCCACTTACCTCTGGTCTTAGGTCACCATCCCCCGGTGAACCTTGTTTAAAGCCCTCCCACATTTGTGGAACAACAGTGAGAATAAACTAATGTACATTGATATATCTAAACAGAAACTGATGGTTTTTGAAAGCATCACATTGTATACTTCAGAACCTCAGTATGGAAATGATCTCCTGAGTAAAATCTATAGGAGATATATCGAAGTCACTACACAGAAAATTGGATTATTGCACTCAATAGCTTTGAAACCATCTTTCTTGGATGGCAGTGGAAAACTTCAATATACTAACATGAATTATAAATGATATCTGATTCTCTTGTTAAAGTGGATACAGTAAGTTTTTCTACCAGAGACCCTTCAGCTTTTACAATGCTATTATGCATGTGCAAACAAAAGATTTGCTTTTGGAAATTCTTTGACTATTGGAAATATTTCTGAGTAAGTTGTGTACACTACTTTAAGATTTTTTTTTAAAATTCAGAGTATTACAGATATTCCCTTAACCTGGAAATGAAGTCATGGCTTTTAAACAATTAGTTTAAAAACTGAATTGATTTGAAAGAAATAATGCCCATAAAGATGTAGGAGACAAAACCAAAAATTGATTGCAAGGGACAATTCCTAAATAGTTCAGACATTTTGGTGCCTTGAAATGAACATCTTCACTGTCAGTACAGAAACCTAATAATACACAGCGAGGAAGATCAAAGACGAAAAATCCTCATTTTGCTTTTCTGAGCCTTACCAGTGACTTAATTTACATTTTTTATGCGCCTTTGTATTACTTTTATATCTAAACAATGAACAACTTATGGAAGCTTCTACTGGGGCTTAAATCATAGTGTTTTAACATTAAACGAAGCATAACAATGATACAAGTTACTGGGCTTCATACAGGATGAAATGTTCTGTCCTGTGTTAAACAGGAAATCAGACTAAATGTTCTTACGGTTCCTCCTGGTCTTAACATCTGTGAATCTAATAATAAATGACATCTTTAAATTGAGATGGTCATCAATTAGAATAATCAAGATTCCAGTTAACCATACTGGGGCTGTGATTTTAAATCCAGACATCTACTTCCTAAGGGCCAGAGTCTGATCTCTTTCCTCATGTTGAATATTACCTCAACATATGTGTAGTCTCATTGAAATCAATGTGCTTATTGCACAGAAAAGTACTGCTCAACGTGTGTGGGAGTGGCAGAATCAAACCAGCGACCAGATCCTCACCTAGAATAACTCAGCATAGTTCCATTGACGTCAGTGGAGCTATGCTGATTTACACCAGCTGAGGATCCTGCCCTAAGAACTGAAGCAATGCACCTGTGTTGAAATATGCAGGCAGTTGCCTACAAGTTTTTAGTGCGATCCATCCATCATGATACTTGCTGTGTGCAATGACTGCTTCTAGTACTATTTTTGCACTTCCTGGAAAGCATTGCCTGCCGCAAGAATAGCTCGGGACTAGTGTAAGTAATAGACCTGAATGGCAAGGGGATTAGACAGAACAACTAAGCAAAGGTCAATCAAGAAAAAACAGCAGAACAAAACTGGCGTGACACACTACTTTATGAAACAGCCACTTTATGCAAAAAGGGCTTGATGGAAAATGTAATGCATGTAGTGAAAGAACAAAGTGACAAGGATGTACTGAAAACAGTTATTATGTCTCCTCATAACAGAAGGGGGTCTAGGCTGAACTGTGCCAATGGTTTCATTTTGATTCAGATGTATGCAAATGCAGGAGTCCAGTTAGATTCTAGGAAACAGACAAGGTGTTCATCTGGCTTTATTTAATTTCTCAGAAATATATTGTTCCAAAAATGGACTGTTCTTTAGCCCTTGTGGATTTCTATAAATCCTGAATCTGCCTCAGGAACCAAATGCAGTTCCGCAGCGCTGCCCTTTGGCCTATGGTAGGAATCTTTTTTCTATGACAGCTCAAAATGTCAAGCGTGGCCCCCAAGTAAGCATACAGAAAGTGGTCCACACCAATGACTCTGACCAACCAGCCACAGGATCAGGCCTGTAAGCACTTACTCTTGGGTAATAAGTGTTTTCAGGACTGGGTCATCCTGCTATAGCCGATATAAGGAAGGGTTCACACAGAGTGACTGAAAACGCTGCTGCACCAGATGATCTTAAAGGGACTTGCAAAATTTTATGCCTATGTGTGTAAATTGCAAGAACTATCAAAGGAGCATCTAGTATAGATTAACATTACACACACAAAAAGGAAGCCCAACTCAAATCCAGCAGACTAGAATGGGACATATCACCACCTTGTACATAGCCCTGATGTGATGGTTTTTCCTCCACACATCAAGGCACTTTACAAAGGAAGGCTACAATCATTATCCTTGTTTTACGGGGAAACTGAGACAGACGGGTGAAGTGACCTGCCTGAAGCCACATAGCAAGTGAGCATTATAGTCAAGAACAGAATGCAGGTCTCAAGACTCCCTGTCCAATAACGTAGCATCTGGACTGATGTACCACGTGATGCTATATGGACACCTGAAACAGCTTTTTTCCAGAGATGGATGAACTGCAAGCTGCAGAAGAGCTATACAGGGATACAGTTGTCTGATGTTAATGAACAGAATGTTTGAATTCATGTTACTATGCCATCTCTCCTATTTTTTCTGTTCTTCATGCTTTGCTCTTCTTTCATATGCCTGGTAGAAATGAGCTTTACTAATTGTTTTTAATTGAGTGCTATTGCTTTTTTTGTACTGTCTGGGCCTTTGACAATTTTCTATACTGAAATGTTGTATCCATTTCCTTTTGCAAATTCTCAGATTTTTTTTAATGTGTAAATTATTAGCCAGATTCTCTGCCTGTGTAAATTGGCAGAGCTCAGTTGAAGTACCTGGAGTGAAACTGATTTATCCTAGCAAATAATTTATCCCTCTGATTATTATTGTGCTAACAGTAATTTTCAGTCTGTAGGTCCCTAAATTCAAAATCTTCATGGACTTGTCCATGTCCTCACAGCAACAAACCTAAGTTGTCTACCATCTGAAGTACCAAAGAACTGTGTTAACTTCTTATCAACCACTGCCCCAGAACAGCCTTTTATGGCTTATTCTGTGAGTATTAAATGGGATCAAGTACAAGACATAATGGACTCTTCCCAGTGTCTCTGTGCTGGCAGAGAAAGGCTTCCTGCAAAAGAGACAGCACTTACAATGTAATGTAGGAAACTTATCAAAACTCAATTTTACTTCTTACCTGTCTTTGAACGACTTGCAACTAGCCTGAGAGGGCACAATGCCATTCTACACACTCTGCACGAGTGACAATAGCTAGCTGACCATATGTGTGAATGCAGAATCCCAATCATACATGGGCAAGAATCTGTACAGCTTGATTTTAAGCACCCATACTAAATAGATGTACAGGTACTTCAAATCAAGCTGTACAAGATGTAATAAAGCTGGTCCAAAAAAAATTTTCCTGCAGAAATTTTCAGTGAAAACAGAAAAAGCATTTTTGTTTTCAATGATGTTTTCCCACAGGAAACTGAGATTTTCGGCAAAAACTCTAGACTAGAGGATTTTGAATGAAAATGGGAGATGTATTTTGCTCCTCATATCCTCATTCTTTACTCTGGGGTGGGATCCCCAGCTGGTCTACACCTCCCATAACACATCATGGTCTCCCTTTTCCACGAGAGAATGCTATGGAACCTGGAGTCCTTTGCCCTGGGGCACTGTGGGAGATGTAGTTCAGGTGGGGATTCTAGCCCCTAGAGGAGAATGGAGACCAAAATATAGCTCCTAGGAAGCACTACACCTCCCCTTTTCAATGCAATCTTCTGGGTTTGGGCTGAAATATTTTAGTGAAATAAAATTTCCCCTGGAAAGCAGACACTTGGGAAAATTTTGGTTTGTCAAAACCCAATTTTCCATCAAAAAGTTTCTGTCAAAACTGCTTTTCGACCAGTCCTATCACTAAAACAGCTGGAAAAGATAGGTTTGGGGTTAGGATTGGATCATCTCTAGTGTTCACCTGATGCCAAACCAAACTATAGATCCACTACAGAACGGATGTGGACAGACACCAAGATCACCGTTCTGTTACACATCAGGTGTGTGTGTGTGTAACCTCTTTGTTTGCCAGCCACTCACTCCCAGCAAGCACAGCCAGGTAGTGAAGTTACAGCCTAAGGCTGAGCTCACTGCCTGGGTTTGCTCTACAGTGCCACTGTACACGATGCTAAAGCCAACAGCAAGAGACTTGATAGACTTCAGGCACCAGCAGCAGCTCTACAGGGTGTACCGAAGAGAAAACTTTCCCTAGCTCAGCTAGCAGGAATTGTACTTAACGTTTCTCTGCTTGCGTGTAGTGTGTCTGTATCTTGCCAACCACTGCCCTTGCTTCCGAGTGTCTAAAAGGGTTTATAAAGGTGATAACAGAAACATACAAGCATTTGGCATGAACTAGAGCATCAACATTATTAACCTGATTTCCACCCCTTCTTGTCAATTGTTGAGAATAGCCCACTTCCACCTTAATTGAATTGGCTCGTTAGCACTGATCCCCCACTTGGTAACGCAACTCCCATCTTTTCATATGCTGTGTATTTATACCTCTCTACTGTATGTTCCACTCCATGCAACTGATGAAGTGAGTTTTAGCCCACGAAAGCTTACGCCCAAATAAATGTGTTAGTCTCTAAGGTGCCACAAGGACTCCTCATTGTTTTTGCCGATACAGACTAACACGGCTGCCACTCTGAAACCTGTCAACATTATTTAAGAGAATCCCCTTAAATTACCTAAAATACTTTAACCTGCAAATCAAGTTAAGGACAGAGGGCTTCATGCTTTAGCATCATCTACAACCAGGCTCTTGCAAAATAGGCATGTTCATGGACATGTGAGCGTGCAGTCTAAATATTAAAGAAATGCCCTTAACAATTAGGACAGCACTATCTGTGCACACATGAATAACCAGTCAAGAAAGTAAAAATGTCTAGGGAACATCTTAAAAATTACGGGGGCAACTGCATGGCTCAGGGTGTTGGTAACAAGTTACAGAGCTCTGCACCATAAGGTCGCTCGTGTGAAATCAGCCCAGATTTGTCAAGACTGAAAGTTGTTCCCATCCCGTTAATGGTCTGTCTGAATTGAGTGTGTGATCTCAGTCCAGTTCCTAGGGGACAAATATCCATACTACAGGAAACCCTCATCACTGCTACAGCCGCTAATTGGTTGGCAGTCTCAGCAGAGATAAGGAGTGAATGGAAATGATTAACACACACTGGTGTGCACTTTCCAATGTGCTGGGGGGGGGGGGGGCTGCTCGATCCCTGACTCTGTCTCAGGCCCCTCCCCCACTCCACCCCTTCCCCCAAGCCTCCGCCCCACCTCTTCCCACCCCTGCTCCACTCCACCCCTCCCTCAAGTGCACCGCACCCTTGCTCCTCCCCCATCCCCCGCAGAGCCTCCTTCACACCATGAAACAGGGAGGGTGGGGGAGGTGCTGCTCAGTGGGGCCCATTGGTGGATGGGTGGTGCTGGGGGTTAGGGAGGAGCTGATGGGAGGCTGCCAGTGGGTGCTCAGAACCTACCATTTTTTCCCAGTGGCTGCTCCAGCCCCAGAGTAACTATGAAGTCAGCACCTTACCTCAAGAGAGGCTCCAATAGCACGGAGAAGCTTGCAGTGCAGCCCATTTTGTAGCCAACGAGAGGGCTCAGGCCTCCGGGTCTGCCAATCTAGCACCCTCTCAGGCTCAATTGTTGCAAGATTAAAAGCGCGGGTGGGGGGGGGGAGGGGGAATACACTTCTAAAAGTCTGATAGCAAAAGAATTAGAATGCATTAAATATCCCAGTCCAGATGGCATATTCATGAATACACTAAAAATTCCCCAATATTAAAGAACATGATTTAGAGGATTCCTTGTGGTTACCATTTTGCATTAGCAAATTAGTTCTTTGCCTTTTCCATTATCTTCTGTTTGTTTTTTGGCTATTTTCCTTTGTATTTTACAATACAAACTAAATGTATAGAGTGCTGCTTATATGAAGGACCTCAACTGGTTTTCACAAAATAATACCCAGGAGCTTTAAAACAGCTGCATTTAAAGCTGGAAAAGCCAGTATAAAAAGATAAGATTTCAATTTTGTCTTAAATGAATTCACTGCATCTGCATTTCTGATGTCATATGGAAGTGAATTCCATTGTGAATGGCAAGCAAAAGCCCTACAGTTATGAGAATTTAATCTGAATCTTTTATTTTTTATGTATTTATTTTTTAAATATTGTTCTCTTTCATATGTTCTTTGTGGATTTTCTATCTTATGGCTCACATGGTATTTATTCCCTTAGATTGTCCTTACATTCCAAATCACTTAATAAAACAGTCTCTTGGGAAAAAATATCGTTAGCACAATAAGTAGTTTCAAAATGACAACCATGATTCATGAAAGCAGAATACTTTTAAGTGGAAAAGTTGTCTGCAATATTGCATTCTCTTTGGATACGATAGGCAATCAGCATGCAGCACTCACATGATGAAATACATATGGGCACAGTTATAAATATACGTAAAAAGAGAAATATAAACAACAAAAGACCATCCAGAAGTTTCCGATCTTTGTCTATAGAACACTTTTTTTCTTGTATTCTATTGTGTGGTGTGTATGTAGCCAACCACGTTACAGTTCAGAAATCAGAAACTGGAGAAGAAGGATGGTCTATGGGCTGAGATGCTGGGCTGAGATTCAGGAGACTTGCATTTAGTTCCCACCTCTGGCACACAATCCCCATGTGACCTTTGGCAAGTCACTTAATCTGTGTTCCAGTTCTCCATCTCTATAAGGGAGATAACAGCAATGGCCTTCTCCCATCCTTTGTCTGTCTCATCTACTTTGGTTGAAAGCTCTTTGGGGCAGGGACTGTCTCTCACTGGATGTTAGTATGGTACCAAGTGCAAGGTGACCCTAATCTTTGCTGTATGGCAACACAATTATTATAATAGGCTGTAGGTAGAGATGCTACATCAAAGACCCATTAGTCACGTGTTTCCAAGTGCCTGGCTAGGCAACTGCATCCTTCTCTTCCTCTTTCTGGGTGTAACGCCACAGTACTCGCTATACACACTGTGGGCTTGTCTACCCAGCCCTGCAGTTTGCACTGCTGGAGTATAAAGTGCAGTGCCCTGGGTAGACATTGGAAGTGCGAACGAAAAGGCACCTAGTTCACATTAATGTAACTTTCTTTGCAAACCAGGGACCTTTAAGTTCATATTTGCAGGGTCTACATGGGTCAGTTACAGCGCAGAACTCCAGTGCATGCTGCAGTTCACACCCTTCTAGTCCAAATTGCAGCATCGTGCGAATGTACCGGGTGTGTGGATTTTGGTAGAGCCAACAGTAGGCATACAGGTGCTTAAATGCAGACGCCAGCTGGACTCTATGTAACTAACTTTATCATCACAGACCAGTTAAAGGAGCCCAAAGCAGCACATAGTAAGGGTCAAATTCTCAAAAATAGTGTCTAAATTTATGTTCTTCCTATATTTCCATGGACAACTGTTAATGCCAGCAAAATACGAGGGACACCACACTTTGTGTCGTGCATCAGAGAAGGAAGGGAATAATAACACTTCCCCTTTCCCCAGAGGCTGCATGCTGGCAGGTCTTTGAGCGGCTTCTGTCGCTGTGAAGTGGTTAGGGACTGTAGAACAACTGCTCCACACAGCATGCTTTCCAAAGCCCCGTAGATATCCAGGTGATTATCATCAAGCCAATGTGATTCCTCTCAGAGATGGAGGGCTGTACTGGCATGGGCGGAGTAACTGACAGCTACATTGCTGCTCGAGAATATGTACATAGGGTACTTTTCAGCATGATCTGCTCCTCCAAGTGTTTTGCAGCCATTATTAATATTGGATAATGCTGTGAGTATGCACTGTTTGGATGCAGCCACGCTGAATGCAGAGTGCTCTGCCATGCATTTCTCTACTGTCCGCACTTTCTCGCCCACCTCCGCGGTCCTCTGATTGGATTTATCCTTCTGCTTCTCCAGTTTAGAGAGTTTGGGCCTGAATCTCTGCTGTGCTCAAGGCACAGCATGGGAGTAGAAGGAGGGCAGGTCATCAGGTTCCTAAGCATAGGTTAGAGCTGCCTGGGGGCTGCTCGAACACATGCTAGCTGACACAAGGCCTGCCCTGCGAACTGTGGGGAGAGTGGTGCAGCAGCATGAGCAAAAAAATCTGCCTCTTTATCTGCACTCCCTTCTGCCTTTGCTCTTTGTTCTGGAAAGGCATATTCCTTCCCTTAGTGGCTCTGTGGAGTGGGTGGGAGTACGTGTGTGGTTTTGCCTTTAGATTTTGCCACTGTAAAGCTGGTTGGTTGTAAAGTCTGGTGCTTAGTCCAGGTAAAAGGCTGTGAAGCAAACCATGCCGTCTCACAGAAATACTAATGGAGGGTTGAGAACAAGCTCAGAGCAATGGCACAGGTTTTCTGGTAAATCCCTTGCTGGAAGGAGCAGCTTCCAGGACTGTGTAACATGGATTGTGTCCTTCAAGACCCACAGCTGCCATAGATCCCTTGGAAAAATAACCCGCAGCGCTCACAAGTTTGACCCCTCTTGCTGCTTTTCCGGTCCACTTCCCTGGCAAGAGCCATGCTGCCATTGGCCAGTCACCTTGGCCCTGTGCAAAGCCTCCTGGGCTGACAGGAGCCCGGGTGCGAGTCACAGCGAACGCTGCTTCGAGCAGTGCTAACTCAGGTGTGGGTTTCTGGCCCTGGATCCATCACCCCTTGGGCAGAGTGTGCTGGCGAGAGCAGACTCTCCTGTCAACCTCAGCCTGAAACCTGAGCCTTATACCGCACCAATGGGGGCAGAGAGGAGAGCTACTGTAGCACAGTGCTGACGGGGTTGCAGCCCCAGGAGTTCCTCGCAGGAGGGCATGACTGGAAGTAGAGTTTACCACTGATACCTACATCTGAATGCTAATGCAGAAGCAAACATGGCTAGTTTTTCCCTAGAGGCTAGGCGGCACGCCATACGGCTCTCACTTTAAGAGCTATTGACCAGTGGATCAACATGACTGAGGTCTGTTCTCCTCTCCGCGTCACGTAACTAATCACAATGGGAGTCACGTTCATTTATAGACATGCAGAACACAAGCTGATTTACTAGTCCCTGGTGATATACTGCTCTATTTCTTTCTATCTCACACTTTCACCTGTTGGGAGGTCTAGTGTTCCTGCATTGAGCTGTGGTATAAACTAGGTAGAAACACAGGCTGGATCTAGCCATGCTAGGCATTTTTCTTGAACTCTTTATGTATCCGTCTTTTTAAAAATGTATTAAAACATTATTTATGTCAGCTGTTAGAGTAGCAAATGGTGTTTGAGCAATTCAACATCTGTGAGCAGTGAAGGGAGGGCTGTACCAAGCAATAAAGTAGCTGCCAGGATAAATAGTTGCATTTGTCAGCAATTAGGCTATTAAATGACTGTGAGGAAGAGAAAATGCTATTAGGTGTTTATACAATCCTTGATTCTATAAGGTGCCTTCCCGTTCAGCCCAAGGTTTATGCTTGTGGGATCCCACAAACTCCTTGCCAGAGGGAGCTAACAGCAGAAACTCTGCGGGGAAGTTCGGTGTCCCTATAACATATTACCTTAGAGAAGATGCACATTCTTATAGTTAAGTCACCTGTTTAGGAGTCAGCTCTGCCACAGACTTTTTGTGACATTGTCCAAGTCACTGAAATTGGTCACCTTCCCATCTGTAAAATGGGAATTCCATTTCTTCTACCTTTTGTCTGTCTTGTCTAATTTGACCGTAAGCTCATTACGGCAGGGACTGTCTTACTGTGTATGTGCGTACAGAGCCTAGCACACTGATATCCTCATCTTAGCTGAGGTCTCTACATGCTATGAAAATATATATAATAATATTAATATATATTAAACTTGTAACTACTAAGGGCCAAATTCTGCTTGTCGATACTCACACTGACTTCAATATGTTCCAAGGGCAGTATCTGGGCATAATTTTTTGTTTGTAAAGGGCTGTACTTTGGCAGAGGAAGAGTATCCCTCTTATCCGCAACGTGGCTGTGAGCAAGAGTCAGCCGGAGGCGCACCTGCATCTCAGAGGGCAGCATTCAGCCCTTTGAAGACACAGTTACAGCAGCAACTGCCTCTAGGTTCTGTAAATGAGTGCAGGATTCAGTTTCACTTGGTAATATTTTGACACACACAAGAGAAAATTACTGTTATCACATTAGAACGCTGGTGCTAATAAAAAAAATCTACAGAGGATCTTGATTTCAATTATCCACAATCGTCTGCTTTTCTCCCCACTAAAAATAACATCACAGGGTCTGTTTGTTTTAATTTCCTTTGAGTGATGGTAGGAAGCACTGCACATTTCTTATTTGCTTAATGCACTTTTGAACTACAGTATTTAAGGGCTGAAAATAAGCCCTAAATATCTTATACTTAATTGGCACATAGGAAAGAATTTTGGAAGGAATTTGGGCCTCTGTGACAGCTTAAAAGTTACAGCAAGACATGGTTTTATTGTAATGTCTTGATTTATCTAACTCGCGTTGAATTCTAATTGCACTAAATGAGCAAAAATAGGTTAAGGGTTACAGAAGCTTTACTGAGAGACAAAATAGGAGTATGTATTGAACTAACAGAGACTAGAAAATCCTGCTTAACTAACTCGTATGTAAGGTCATAAATTAAATGTGATGATAACCATGCAAAAGGGCACTAGATTTTTAGGAAAGCCATTGTTAAAATTCCATGTGACGAGCTACTGTCTACAACCACAGATACAGGGATTCAGTGGAAACAACAAAGAATCAAGGCCCTGATTCACTCAGAATTTGCACACTTCACTTATTAATGGATCTCATGACTTTGGGGGCCTGATCCCCAATACTATATCAGTAGTAAGCCAAGCTCTAGAAAGCCATGGCTGCAGAGGCGCTGGAACAATTTTTATGGTGCAGGTGTCGAGAGCCTTTGAACCAAATTGTAAACCCTGTATATTATGGAAAATACTTCAAGCCAGGGGGTGTGGCAGCATCCCCAGCATCCCTACTTCCAGCATGGATGCCAGCTCTCAGTTAAGCCAACCTCTGTAATGGTAACTGCTCTGTAATGGTGGGTGGCAAGATGCCTTGGGACAAATGGATCAGAAGGCAGCGGAGCGTTCTTATCACCTGGAAGCATCAAGAAATCTCTTTTAGGCCTTGTCTTCACTGCTAACAAAGGTGTGCTTTTTACCTTAGAGTGACTATCACACTTGAGCAATCCTGAGGTAAAAACACTTGAGCCTAGGCACTTTCGTTCTGAGTGTGAGGTAAACGAGGCGAGGTCAACCCCAGATGGGAGTATAGTGCTGACCTTGAGGAGTTTAATAAGGGAGAAAATGATCCTAACGTGGCTAAACATTAAGCGGGAAACTGTAAAAATAATTTTGTATTATAGTAGCCTCTTTCCTGAACCCTCAAACCAGGATCAGGGTCCTGTTGTGCTAGGTGCTGCGCACATACTTACTAAAGGTACAGCTACACTGACAGTGGTGTGTAAGTACAGATGCTGCATGCCCAGCTAGCACGGGTATAAACAGCAGTGTAGACAGTGAGGCACTGCTTAGCTGAGTAGAGTGCCCTACACACCTGAACTTAGGCCACATACCTTCCATGGCTTTCTACACATCCAAGTAGATGTAGTAGCCTTTCCCTGCTGCCTGTGCTCTACACACTGCCGTAGCTCAGAGATGGTCCCTCCCCTGAAGAGTTTAACAGTCTAAATAGACAAGACACACAAATGGTGGGAGGGCAACTAGCTGTCCCAAGGCCACACAGGAGAAAGTTCAGTGACAGAGCTAGTAATAGAATCCAGGTCTTCGAGTCCCAGCCCAGTGCCATACTGGCTTCCCTGTTTACTACCACCTGTCATGGTTCCTCAGTGCTTACCTGAACCCTGGTAGATTTACAAGCTGCTCATCAAACTCTTAGCAAAAGACAAGCAAATAGAAGGGTCACACCATAGTGTTTCTGTAATCCTACAGTTACAAGCAGAAAAGCCCATTGAAGCCTGGGGGTGTTTCGGGGGTGAGTGGAATTGAGCCTGAGGAGACTCGAGGATTGAAGTGGCCCCATGAAAAGCCATACAGAGCCAGGGAATGGTTGACTCCTGATGGGCTTGGACTACTACAAAGAGCCCATTTCTTCCCTCAGAGGCAATAGCATAATCCTTTAGCCCACTGAGAGGGGGTAGGAGAGAAGCAGGTGGGAGATCATTCTGCCACTGCTGAGAGAAAGACGGTCAGGAGGGCAAGGTGCTGCCACCATCCAGGAAGCCAGTTTTTGGCAGTGGTCCTGCTCACTGGAAGGCTCTTGCCTTGCCAGTCTCAGGCCAGCTCTTCAGAAGCAGCATTAACCATCATCAGTTCCCTTTTCACTTGTGTGTCCTGATGTCTCAGGACCATCCTCACCAAGCCCCACCCTTGACCTAGGAAGTGGAGGCCAGGCCACCATTCCAGTCCAGGGCAGGAATGATGGTGGGTGCTTTAAACCACCGCTCACCTCCCTGTATGCTCATCCCGGCCAGGGGCCTGTTCCCTGATGTACGTTAGAGCAGCCAAGAGGCTGCTTTTTACGTAAGCGTAGCTGCCACAGCTCCATGTGTCTTGGTCAGTGGAACTGGAGTCAGAGGGCCCATGTTCTGTGGAGGGACTGTTATTGACGGGACGTCAGTGGGGAATTAGGCTGGAAGCAACTCGCCACATAGACAAAGCCATCCACAGGGTTTATAAAAGGTCCACTTGTTCCACTTAGCCTGCATTCAGTTTTGCTCACTGCTAATGAAACACACCAGCTGCCATTGCATCAGATGAGAAGAGCTGGGCCTTCTGCCAGCACATGTCCTATCCTGGAGACTGCACCTGGGGAAGCCTGTATGATAAAGGTGGGCAGGTTGGCTGCCTTTAGGGCCCATTTACATTGCTGGAGTCTACCAGGCAATGGGGAATCATGAAACAGAAAACACGGCTGGAAATTAAAGATCTTTTGTGTTTTCAGCTCCAAAGGAGGTTTCTCTATCACTGCCAGTAATGACAGTGTGGGTCAGTGGGTGGGATACTCACCCATTAGCTGCCATCGCATAAACTCCCCTTTTCATCTTTCACAAATGCCGACTCCTGTCAAACTAAAGAGAGCGAAACTCAAGTCTAGTGCTACCTGCTGGTCTGGGTGCCATGGCACATATGTCACATGAAAGCCACATAATCCAGCTTGTGGTTTTGTCACAGCTACAATAAAAATTTATATTGATCTAAGTTCTAACATCAAAATAACTATTCACCCTAGCGGACATGGTTACAGTCTGAGATAATTCATACTCAGTTTTATTACATCTTCCTTAAAATTCCTTTGCAGTTGGTCTCTTGGCTATCTGAATGTTCTTGCTTGGCACAACCCCGCCAATATTTATATCTTCAAGAATTTTGCTGCTAGGAAAGAATATTAGTGATAAAACTCTTCTGGACAGATGAATATAGAGATACATGACAGGAGTCATTCCCCATATAACATCCTGTTAGGATGTAGAATAGTCAGTGTACTGTGGCCTCATTCAGCTTCTTTTGCATGTGCAGTTTGTTCCTTCCCTTGGTCCATGTTGCTTGGAAGGTCTGCAGAGCTCATGTGCCACTCTGCCATGTATATGTAATAAGATCATCCCAGCCTCACTGAGAAGAGAACCAGCCACAAAGAGAACTTTGTATGTGTTTGGCACGTCGGGGACCCGATCCCTGATATATTCCAGTAATACACTGGTGAATCAAAGAAGTGAGGGCTTCAGGGCTTGGAAACCAGAAGTTTTGAGTTCAAGTCTTGTGTGTTCAGAGAGTTGCGTCTTGATATTTTATAAAGAAAATTTGGATCTAAATTCAGATTCAAACTTCCCTAGAGTATATGGGCACTGAGATCTGGTGTTTTGATTTAGGTACCTTCTTTGAAACTCATGGCAATACAACCTTAACAGAACCGTCCTCTCCCCTCAACATTATCACATATTGTCCCTTCTTTTGGCTACGCACGTGCAAGTCATTTAAACCATCCCTTATGTCAAGAATATGGAAAGAATGCAAGTGTGAAACCTGCTTTCCTCATATGCCAAGAGAAAAGCTGCAGCAAGCAGTAAAGAAGCTGGTGACAGGAAATGTGTCTGGTGTTATCAAGGTAAAAGACAGGATTGTAGATATGAAAACAAACTGAAGCAAGGCAGATATGGTATTTTATCTATTTCAAGATAGATTTACTAGGTTGTAAGATCCCAATTCTTTAGGGCTGAAGGTGGTGAGAGTTTCCTTGTCAATCCACATGGCATCAGTGAGGTGGTGTCAAAGAAAGAGTCCTTCCTGCCCTCCCAATGGGTTACAGAACAATATTGACCACCAGTACTGAGAGAAGGAAGTCTGAAGAAAGTTGAGTGAGGGAAATAGAGGGCTGCATTTCAACGAACAAATGGGTAATAGTGGACTGTTTGGGATGATGGGATCAGAAGGAAGGGGTCAGCCCCCCATACACAAAAGTGAAAGAGGAAATGGAAAATTCAGAGCTAAAAAGCTGAATAGTTGTAAATAAACGTGCAGAAAAAATACTGCATCCAAAATAAATAATGCAGTGCCTAAAGAATTTAGGATCTGCCTTAAATGTTACATGTGAATCCAGGACCTCTCCTAATAATTTTAGAAAATATCCATAATCTTGTCATTTTAACAGCAGTACAAGTTTTCTACCCTTTTTATCTTTTCTAGCAAATTAGGAACTGAGAAGTGGGGACCTTCTCCACATAAAAATTGTATTTGCCATTATTATTGTCTTTGCAGTTGTACAAGTAACAGACTATTTGATTTCAGATGAGAGGCCAGCTTGGCATCACGGCTGAGAAGACCTAGCCATCATAAAGCTAGCTTGGAGCTGCTTTATACTGCAAGACAAACATAAACCAATCCCCAGGCCCAATCCAGCTCTGAGGTAAGCAACCACAGCTACATTGACATCAACAAGCCTGTTCCTGCAAGGTAGCAGGGCTGAATTTAGCTCATTGGGTTTTAACATTAGTGGTGAAGGGGAAATATCAGACTTTCAAAAGCAAAATTAAATGTCAACCGTGCAGTAATATATGAAGTCATCCAAGCAAGGAGGCCCGATCTTGCATATTCGACGTCAAGGAGACTACTCAAATGAGAAAAGTGAAACACGAGTGTTAGTCTGTGCATGATTAGGCCCTTGACTGGCCCATGTTCTTGTACCATCTACAGGATGGAAACAGAATTTATTTGTTTTTCTTGTTTTAAAATTTGCCCCAGATTAAAAAACAAACAGCAAGAAAGGTGTCTGAATGAGAAAAAACAATTAGAGGCAAATTCTTTCTTTGAGGAAGTGCATGCAATTCCAGCTGACTTCAGTGGGACCTGCATGTATACATTTAAGGGCATTTCGACGTGGAGACACATGCTGTATGACAAGCTGGGGTGACAGTCTACAGCGCTTTAGTGTGCCATGTGGACGTTGCTGCCACGCATTTCCATTTCCATAGTGTGCTTTGACATCCATCCATTTCACGAACAGCAGCAGATCAAAGTGCACAATGGACCGTTTCATGAACAGCAGTAGGTCCTCATGGCCACTTAGTATGTGGCAGTCTAGACCAGTGGTTCCCAAACTTGTTCCGCCGCTTGTGCAGGGAAAGCCCCCGGCGGGCCGGGCCAGTTTGTTTACCTGCCACGTCCACAGATTCAGCCAATAGCGGCTCCCAGTGGCCGCGGTTCAGTGCTGTAGGCCAATGGGACCTGCGGGAAGCGGCGCGGGCCAAGGGACGTACGGGCAGCCTGGCTTGTCATGCACGAACTCTCCAGATATGCAAGCCCCGAAGAACATAATCTGGTTTTAAATGTTAACAGGGTGCTCGGCCCAATCCTGAAGTCAATGGGTGTTTAGCTATTGACTTAAATGGGAGCCTAGCTGGTCCCCATGTGCCAAATCAATAGATAAAATGTTATGCAGATTTCATATTTCTCCAATTCATAATGCGCCCTTGAAACAGCTGGCTTTGCTGTGCTAAAGGCTGAAACTTTTCTTTGGTCTGACGTATTATTAAATCAATGGTTAATTGAATTAATCTTGAATATTATATTCAAGCTAAGAAAATATAGTGTATTCCCCTCTGTAATACCAACCCACGCCCATGCAAACCAGAGACAGACAGTGAATATATCTGATATACTTCATGGTGGTTACCTCTTTATGACCTGAAAGCAAAAAATACAGTTAAACCAACACTTTTTTTCTAAGTGTGATATCATCAGTGTAATAGTTAATTATCCCTATTGACAGATGTACCAAGCCACTGCTCCTCGGATATAGCTCCAAGTGATCATAAATATGCGGTTTAGTGGACAAGGCACTGGACTGGAACCCAGGAGACATGGAGGGGATGTATCCTTGGCTCTGCTGGAGACCCTGGGTAAGTCATTGACCTCTCTGTTTCCCCCTCTCACTTTCTGTATGTCTTATTTATTTTGTCTGTAAGCTCTTTGGGGCAGGGCTGTGTCTCTCATTATGTGTCTGTACAGCACCTAGCACAATGGGCCCCAAATCTCAGCTGGAGCCTCTAGATGCTAGTGTAATACAAATACATACATAGAAAGGCCCTCTCAACCCACTAATCGAAAACCCTCTCCCCTTTCAGTCCATCCCACCTTCCCCTCCAAGAATCCTGGAAACCTCTGGAAAAACAGAGCACATTTGGAGGCCCTCAGATGTGGGCTGTGTTGGTCCAATGGAGGGAATAAGTGTCAGAATGTGCAGAATCTGCTCCCTAAAAGCCCCCTCTTGTTTGAGCCAGAGGCCAGGGAGCTCAGCCACATCAAATGATCACAGCTGCTGGAGAAGGAGATGGGAAAAGAGGTGCCCTCCAAGGACCCAAACTGTTTAGGCCTTTCTACATCAAAAATGACACCTTAAACTTCCCCATAAGCAACTAGCAGCCAAGGAAGGTGCAAATCTTCAGTGCACTGAATAATTAGCCAAGTATTTAATGACATATGCAGCAACAATAAAAACAAAGACATTTAAAGGGCTTAGTCTTGCAATTCCTACTCAGTCAGAAGTTCCACCGACTTCAATAGGAGTTTTGACTAGGTAAAAGTTCCATGGTTAAGCCATACGACCCTCATTCAGCAACATGTGTTTATGTCCCACTGAAGCTAAGGCAACGTTAAGCACTTAAAAATAAGAATATGCTAAAGTGCTTTGCTGAACTGGGGCCTCCACTGGTTATAAATGTGCTTTGAGGAACACACACACACACTTAAAACAGAAAAAAAGTCTATAGAGAGCTATTTAATTTGGAAGTCATAAATCATACCAGCAATGACTGTCACTTCCTTGGTCTGCGTTAGACAAGGGATCCCTTTAATAATAGGCATTCTCACCGAGAAGTCAAAAATGGCTTCACACAGCCAGTAACTATTACAGTGCCATGTTTATCTGTGTGAGAGAAGTGAGCCATGGCAGTGTTGCCTTATTTACATTGTCACTGAAGGCATTAGAGTGCAGGTGAAAGCTGAGGGAAAGGGAATGTATTAGAAGAGGAAAAAATTGAGAATTAAAAAAATCCTTCAGCTGTTAATCAGATTCCTATGTTGATAAAATATGTATGAGATCTCCTTTAATTAATTAGAATAAACTATGTAACACTGTAGGAAACAAATTGAAAATTTAATAAAGTAAGTTCACTTCCAATTTCTTTTGAAGACAGAAGCTAATTATATTTAGTTCTGTAATTATAACTTTAATTAAAATATAATGCAAAATAGTCCATAAAGTGAAAATATAAAATGGAGCCTTTAAGACAATTTGTTCTTCAGGTAAAAAATCATAATTTCAAATGAACACTTTAATATCCCTGTTTCTAAAATTTTCATCTTTTCAGAGTAATTTGAATTTTAAATCCATTTTATAACAGCTAATTAATGTTAGTTTTCTTTTTCAAAATTCTTGTCTTATATTTCTGCCTGTATTCAGGGAACTTTTCTACTCTGTCTTTTATATGCTGTATTTAAAACTGACTCACATGCTTTATTTACTATTGCATATTGCCTCTGATAAAACCCAGTTTTGATTTGGAGGATAATTTGAAAACGCATTGAGAAGTATATCCACACAGTAACGTCACCTGAGCAAGGAGGGAAAAGAGTGCCTGAGGCAGAGAGACTCAGACGGATTCAAGGAAATTTGGATACTGCAGTACAAAATGAGATTGGTGATGAAGTGACCTTCTGTTGGTGTTTTCAATAATCATTTATTAGTAACTATGTCTGAATGGTTTAAAACGAATTTGTAGTTATAACTAAACAAAGAATCTTACAAATTGTTTCTAATGCATGGCTCACAAAAGCTTCTGCGATGTCCTTGAAATGTTTTTGTTTTCAACTTCTTCACACATCTTGTGTCTATCAGAGCCATATTTAAAATCTCCTTGCATTTCTCCTGCTTCTTTAGCTGCAAAGTACTTAGGCAAGTCCCACTGAAGACACCGGATGTATGCACATGCTTAAGTGCTCTCCTGAGTAAGAGAAGACCTACGTGCCTTACTGGAATGGGGCTTTAGAGTCTTGGACATTTAATATTCCACTTGTTGCTGGTAGGGGTTGTCATTTCTATGCCAGGAGCTCAGATCTTGTCAGCTCACATGGCTTCTGCTACCATCTCTATGCTGATGAATCACAAACCTTGATTTCCAGTGCCAACCTCTCTGTCAGCCTTAGAGCCCTGCAACCCAAACCTGATGGAACCCAGCTACAAGTGTTGGGTTCAGGTCGGTTGAGTCTGAAAACAATCTGTCTCTCTCGAGCTTGGGTCAGGTGGTCTCTGATCCCCTGGACTTGATCTCCTCCTCTTGCCCTTGCTGGCCCCTGTTACCTTGCTGCGCTGTGTACACTGCAGAGTGAACGTGCCAATGAGTCACTCCACAGCACGGCGAGGGGAAGGCGGATGGCAGTAGTGGGGCATGCAGCACCACCATGCCAACCCCAAAGGCAGGAGACAGGTCACGGGCACATGGCCTGGGAAGCAGGAAGCCTCCACCAAGCTTAGCCCCAAGGACAAGGCAGCGGCGGAGGTGGCAGCCCTAACACAGGTTCGGGGGCCGGGTGGGGGGAAGTGTCAGATTCAGGTGAGGTCTGAAAGCCACTTGACACTCTCAGACTCAGCTGGACTGCGGGTGTAGCTGGGTTCAGGTTGGGCTGTAAAATTAGGTCCAAGCAGATCTCTACTCAGCCCATTTCTCTGTCATTTGATGGGTCATATAAACAACTCAGGCTTCACATGACCAAATGTGCACTCCTTGTTTTTTCTTCCAAACTGTCTCCAGTTCCCACATTCTCTGTCCTTATGGGCACAGTCAGTCCCACCTAGTACGTAGGTGGGAGTGGTGACGTTCAGCTCTACTCTCTTCTCTGCCCCTTACATACAGGCTGATTCCATGTCCTGCCACTTTTCCCTCCAGAACTTTTCTACGAGCTGAACTTTTCACAAATGCTTGTGTCTGGGTCTTGACTATCTTCTGTCTTTATTATTGCAGCTCCCTCCTTTCTACCCACTCCAGTCTGTACATACCCAACAGCTCTTCATCTTTTTGTCTGTCAGCCAGACCAGGTCAGCCCACCCTTTTGGTGACCCTCGCTGTATCTCTCCATGGGCTCCCTCTGCTCTGGGTCACCAAGTTCAAGCTTCTGTCCTTGCCTCCGAAGCCCCTACACAACACGACTTCCAGCTACTTACCTGACCTAGTCCTTTAACACGTCATCCCCACCATTCACTCCAGAGCGTCAGCATTGCTAGCCCCAATGCCCTGTGCGTCTCCCCGTCTCCCACAGCTGTTTCCACGCCCTCCTTACATACACAATGCGCCTGCTGAACTGATTCCCAAGCTGCTACCATCCTTTCATTCAGACCCCACCGTAAGGCCCATCGCAAAAAGTTAGTTAATCCAGGTATTTTTATTTCTTGACTTAACATTCATTATAGATCACTTTTTGGTCACCAAGGGTCAGCAACACAAAGGTTCAGCAACACGTGTCTTTGCTGAATAACCACATTATTGCATTCATGACACCTCTGTCCCTACCCCGCTTGACCCCACTATTTTGTTGCCCCTTTTTAAAGTTATATGTGAAATTAGTTCACAAGCTCTTTCAGGCAGGAACTACATGCAATTTGCCCTGGGGGAGTACCTAGCACAGTTAGGGTCATTGTAAATAATAATACTTGGTGATACCTTATTTGGCACAAACAGATATGTATGCGGCATCTTTGCAACAGGTAACATATGCAGCCATTTGCATGGCTGCACAATCATATTCGACACAAGGCTGACACTGTCAGATACATTTAGCCCTTTGCCAGCTTTTAAATTTCCCTTACTGTTAGGTATCTTTTTTACTGGAGGCATCCTTTCTTGCTGCCATTTTGGGATATGGATGGAACATCAGGCTTACTATTTAATTTCCCAACTTTCATCTGTATGTGTCACAGCTTTACAATTGTTTAACTGTTGATTTTAACATTATAACAACACCACATCCGCCATTCCCTCCACGCAGATAAGATGTGTCAAGCGTGAGTCAGGTGTGGTAATGATAACTGAACAAACCAGCAACCAGAAATAGAACAGTTCAAAAGAAATGCTGGATTGACATATGCTGTTTTCCTACATTTGTTGAACATTATCATCCATTTCTAGCACTGTAGTTGGAAAGCAGAAAAATAGCTGGGTATGTTTATTTTGTAGAGTTTACACTACATAGTTTGCAATATAGTCAGAGCAGATCTTTGCGGTGGGATATGAGCTTCATATTCCATCTAAATGATCACATAGTTAATTTTCTCCTCTTCCACCTGCTTCTTGCTAAAAGGATGCACGTTGAGGTTTGTAGGGTATTCCTGCCACTGATTGACTTGAAAGCTGAAGTGCCACTAGAACCCACTGCTGGGTGTTACAGGTTTCTCTCTGTGCCAGTCCACAGAGGCTACAAAGGTCTGACCCTTTAGCTCAAGAGGTAGCAGCTCATGCTTTTGTCTCTGGACGACCCTGGTTTCAATTCCTGTTGCGTCAGCTAAGGTGGCAGCCATCACACCACTGAGTCCCAAATCCTGATTCTGCAAGTGCTTTCCATGGGTGAAATCTGCCACAGTACAGAGGTCCAGCTCAAGATCTTTGCACCCATTAGACTCATTTAAGCCCTATCTTACTGAGTAAGGCCTTGTGCTGGCTCTCCGAACAGGGGTGAATTTTTCCCCATGTGCAGAACTGGAGAGCTAACAGATTGGACTATCGGGGCATTCTGAAGTCAGTGGGCCTGATTTTGATGACACTTTAGTGCAAATCAGGAGCAACTTCACTAAAGTTGTTGGAATTACTCAAACCAGTATGAGAGTAGGATTAACAAGAATGCATTGGCAACATAGAGCCAGATTCTGCCGCCCTTATGTTCCATAGTACCTTTACTCCATAAGTAACTGTAGCACATTAGGGATACAAGGCAATGTGGGTAAGGGTGACAGAATCTGACTCTTAACTTCAACGGTGGTTTTACATGAGTAAAAAAAGCAAGATTGGGCCCAACTGGAGTGTTCTGCAGGTAAATGAACCTTCAGGATCCAGTCCCTTGAAGGCAAAGATTAATGTATGGATCTTTTATTTAGCACTTTCCTCTGTAACTTATTTTAAACATACGGCTAGATTTGGAAAGAGTTCAGGCCCCAGTAGCCCCCATTGTTCGAGGCTGAGCCTAAGATGAACCATGGTAGGGTGACCAGATGTCCCAATTTTGGGACAGTCCTGATTTTTAGGGCTTTTTCTAATATAGGCACCTATTACCCCCCACCCCCGTCCCGATTTTTCACACTTGCTGTCTGGTCACTCTAAACCATAGTGAGGAAAAAACATTTGTGGAGTATCTAGATCAGCATTTACAATCATATTAGTTACCTTGAGTTACAATGAGTCCCAACCCTTTAGTCTGTAAGAGCCCCCATTACATACCAGGACCCCATTGTGCTAGGCATTGTACAAACAATGAACACAAAGATGGCCACTGCCCCAAAGAGTTTACAATCCAAGTATTAGTCTACGATTTAGGTATAATTGTAACCCTTCTTCCCAGTGTTGTTGGCATGAAAAAGGACCAGGTTCAGTTTTCTAGGGTAGTATTTCTCAACCTTTTTGATCCCAAGGACCAGCTTGCTGCCTTCCTAAATCGTGTCAGGGAGATCTTGGGGACCGGTGCCGGTCCATGGACTGGTCATTGAGAAACACTGTTCTAGGGGTTCCTTCTGAAAACTTAAACACCAGTTTGAGCCTCCACTCAGAAACCTGTGAAACTATTTATATCACCCGACCTGCAAGCACTGAGCCCAGGGGTTAAAACAAAGAGAACTTTACTGGGAGGAAAGCCAGCAAGCAATATCCCAAGTATCTTAACAATAGCTCCAACCTCAGATCTTCTCTTGCAGTTGGGAGGGGCTATAGCATTCTAGTCACTTCCCTCTTCCCCATCTCCCACACTCACAATTTGTTGTCTAGGGTCAGAGAGGTCCAAGAATTCTGGCAGATCAGAGCTGCCTGGGCTGATCTGGAGGTTCTACTACCAGACCCATCTGACGTGATATCAGCTTTGAATGCAGGGGTGGGAGGTCCACACCAGAGTTCCTGTAGTAGGTTGCTGCCATCAGCTGATTCAGCCCCAGCCACCTAAATTACCATCATCTGCTTCAGCTCCATCCACTCCCTTGAAGCCACCTCTGCTCAGATCTCAACTATCTCAACTCTGCTCCATTTGCTGTCTCAGAACAATCTACTGCGCTGAGTTTTCTGAGACTTCAATAGCATTCAGAATGCTTAACAGAGTCCTCATTGCCAGAGGGGCATTCCCAGCAGAAAGTAAGAACTAAGTCTGTCACCTCCCTTTAGCTGTGCCCAGGATCACTTATCCAGCTGCACCTGATTGTGGTCTTGAACATGGGGAGCCCTCACCTCAGACCCATTCGGTGTAGTTCTCTTGCCCTCTCATTTCCCAACAGGGTAAACAGCATTTTGTTGTCCCCAAACTCAAAACTTAACTGTCATTTAACCAAAATGCCCCAAACTGTCACATAACTGAAATGCAAATGAGGCATGGCTCATCCAGTCATATCCCTTGCTCCCCAAGGGATGCCAGCAGACAACTCCACCCCCCGCCATGGAGCCCCTGTCCACCTGGAGCCCTTAGGCAGTTTTGGATTGCTCTTCTCTCTCTTCATCACCAGGAGTCAGTACTGAGCTCCTTACTCTCCAGGGCTTCAAGCCACAGGGTTAATACAATCTGTTCCTAGCTCTGCCATTGATCTGCTGAACAAGACACTTCCTCTCTGTGCCTTTGTTTTCCCTCCCATCCGTTGCTTTGTTTACTTAGATTTTAAGCTCTTCAGTACAGTGACTGTCTGACTGTGTTTGTACGGCCCCTAGCCCAATGGGGTGCTGATCTCAGCTGGGCACTCTAGGCACTATCATAACACAAATAATAATAATAACTTAGCCCATAACCTTTCTGATCTAATTGTCATTATTGCTCACTGTGCCAGAGTGCTGGGAGTGAACAGGCAAACCAGCACTTTGATCAGTTAGGCACTGGTCCATTCCCCTGGAGAATGGCTGACTGGGGATACATAGCTAATTAGTTGATCAATCTGGGAAAGCTGATGAACCAATTAGCCATCAGCCGATGGGTATGAAAGAAGACACGGGAAGGGACTGAGTGGGTAGATCTGTGGTAGTTGGTTCTATTATGTACTGAGATCTGGGGGAAATGGCTGTTTCTCCCTGGCCCTGTGGGAAATTGCTAAAAGGCAAGACACACTGTAAATACTTTGTGGCCATGAAACTGTATTGGTGTTGGTGATGGGAGCATAACTACATGAAATTGCCACTTCCTGGAAAGTCTGAGAGGTTTCTGGGAGATCAGAGGACATGGATGGGGTGTGCCAAGTTATACATCAAGAAAGAGAAACCTATGAAGAGAAATAGGCCGGGTTATAACACAAGGAATGTGAACATCCAAATATTTTCCTTCCTCTTCTTTTTATGAAGTAAAAGTTCATGTTTTGTTTTGTTTTGTTTTTTGTTTTTTCCCCATCTGTGTTAAATGAAAACATCTTTACTTGAAATTCATCATTCTGCAATGGCCATTTCATCACCTAGACAACATAAATAAAAGATACTATTCTTAGTCATTACTCACTCAGTCAGGGAAAAGAGAAAAATTGAATGTTTAAGAACATTTTACTTTTCTGTCATTTTAGAGTAAATGACACTCCTAAATGATGGCCAGTCAAACCTACAGAATCTATTAGTAACTTGATAATAAGCGCAAAGGGATGGTGGGACCCAAAGGAATCTTAACGTGGCATTCATCAGGCACGTCACATCATTGCTACTGGTAATAAAAGCATTTTTGTTTTATGCTGCCATGTCTACAGAGAATATTTTTGCACTATTGCTAATAGTGATATTGCTACATTCATCACATTGTTTGATATGAAATAGCCTGAAAGCATTGGAAATTGGCTTTCATTATTCCCCTCGCCCCCCAGTTTAGGAGCTAGTACATTGGTGGAAAAGTTTTCCTAGCTTTCAAACGTACACACAAAAAGATTTTAAAGTTTCAAAAATCCAAGCATTTGTTTTTACTACAGTGTTTGTGTTTTGTTATATTTTCAGACAGAATATTGATGCTTTGGTCATGTTGACTGCTGTTCTGAATGACTCTTCAATGCCTTCGGTCAAGTCTTTTAATTCTCTTTGCAGGCAAAAGTCCATTGATCTATGTGAAAAGTCTGTCTGTATACGAACTACATGATTATATCTCCCCATCTCAACTTTTCAGGAAATAAGCAGCAAAAAGGGCTGTGGTGACTTGCCTATAAAAATGGGAAATAATTTTTATCTCTTATTCAATGTTCTTCTGATTAGTTAATCTGAGACAAATTTGAGCTGGGACTTAAATCTTAGGCTGAAGCATTATTGACAGTCATTGATGGATTCACATGGGCACTCATTTTTATATTAAGTGCAGAATATATCAACACAATATATGGTCAATATGCCCCCTGCTCCCCTAAAAATATAGACAAGTACAGAATAAATAGAGCTGTCTTTTTAGGCTGCCTTTTTTGAATCCTGGAATAAAGATGATCCATCTACTACCTTTGACTGATGAGCCAACCAACAGCGGCATTACGCTGCGTGTCCACTCTGCTGCTGCTTTGAATTTGCATGGTAAAGCTTGTGCAATTTCCTTTGGAAATATAGGGCTAGGATAGGCAAACTGCTTCACAGGGGTTTATTCAATAGCAGAGACCACAGAGTACATTCATCATATTGAATTCTTTCCCACTGACATTTCATCATTTGCATGTAAGAAGTGCTATCTGATTTCCCCCCTCCCATAAACCCGTTGTGATCTTTGTTGTTGAAAAAAAGAAGTCTTTGTTGATTTTTCAAAACTTATGGTCTTTAAGCCCTGTAAACCTATGGTCTTTAAGCCCTGCAACCATTTTTGGGGAAAACCCCACACTACAGGGTTTTGAAGGACTAGTAAAATTCAAAGAACCCTTTGTTGATCCTGCTTGTACTGCAGGAATGGACTTTTGAATTACCCAAGTCTGTTATTGGTGTGGTGTGCTCTTTGAAACTAAATTCAGCCTGGACCATTTTATCAAGCTACAGAAGTTGTCATATTGATCGTCTCCAGTAAGATCCAGAAAGTTTTATTAACACTCTCCTCAGTAAACCAACCCACTTTCTGTCTGTGACATACAGTTGGGCAAGACAGCTTGAATAGCTAAAGCAAGCTTTGCACTTCCTAGAGGCATGGTGGTGGCAATATAGTGAATAGCCTTCTACTCTTCCTTCACATTAATCTTATTCCCTCTTTATAATGTGCAAACATATCAGTTGGCTCCACAGCACATTGCTGCTAATAAGAATATGAGGTTATGACAACTTAATACAGATTTTCAGAGGTTCATGCAGACAGTCAATAAAATAAAAGTACACCTTTTTATTACAGTGAGATATTGAAATAATATAACAATGGTCAAATTTATGACTACGATTGTATGACAGGGTTGCTAGTGATGGGATGGGGGCAGGGCTCAGTAGCCCTGGTGCTCACTTCTGGTTTATGTCTTATGTTCCTAAAGCTCATGCTTCGGGTTTCAGCAGGACACCTGCTGGGGTGAGGAAGGAATGTAATCTGGGAGGGTTTTTTATCTCCTTCCTCTGAAGCATCAGAGATGGCCACGACTGGAGATGGGACATAGGACAGGCTGGGCCAGTGCTCTGAGGTGGCCCCGAGCATTCTCTCTCTCTCAGGTACTTGGCTGGCTGGTTCTTGCTCGCATGCTCAGGGTCTAATTGATCACCAGATGTGATGTCAGAAAGGAATCCTTCCCCCCAGGTAGATTGGCAGTGACCTGGGGAGGGGGGGGGGGCAGTTTGCCTTCCTCTGCAGCATGTGGATGTGGGTCACTTTCCAGGGTTATCTGGGTATATCTCACAATCTTTTCCCTGCCATTGCAGGGGTGTTGGACATGGATTGACTTTGGTCCCTCATCTTCTCTGTCTGTGGCACACAATAGCCTAGTCTGTAATAGTTTGGTTTAATTTGGGTTGTTGGGTTTAGTGCGCAAGTGCTGGGTGGAGTTTGTAGCCTGTAATATGCAGTGAATAATATACACGCTATACACTGAATAACTGACTTGCAAGTGGCTTTTTACTCTCTTTTTCTCACTCCTTTTATGCCGGATGCTGGCTGTATTCATCTGATATTATTTTAAGACTGTAAAATATGCTAATGAAGGGCCAGGTTCTGATTCTCTTCATTCAGCAAGCAGGCCTCTTGAAGTCACTGGGACCGCTTGTGGAGTACTGAGCTTTGCAAGATGAGTTAAGGGGATCAGAATCTGGCCCTAAACAAAGAAAACAAAACTACTTGCCAAATTAATGAACTCTAGGAATCAGAGTATGAATCTATTCAGCTCTCATGAACTCAGCCCTACTTTCAAAATACTGTATGAAGAGTTCTATAATTACAGCTCCCAGAAATAATACAGACTAGCAGCAGCATCTCCCTTTGTGGATGTCGACTCCCTGTGGACACTTGCTGCACAAATGGAAAATTACAGACTTTCCTGCATGTGGCTGTGGTCTCCCAGAACAGACCATGGGACATATAACAACTCAATGCCCGATTCACAAAGACAAAGGAGGCATCACAGCAATACACTGTTCTACTCCAGACACAATGAATCTGGTTTAAACTTCTAAATGTAAAATTATAGTTGTTGCTCTACATTTACATTAGCCATACGAAGAAGACAACTCCCTACTAACCTTCCCTAGTTATAAGACTTTAGTTTCCCACGTGCTGGCCCTTTAAATTTGGCAGAGGTCAGCTGCTGCAGGCCTAGCATGGCCATTTTGCTTGTTGGATCACTTCCTCCCTCCCACCTGCTCTGCATTCTTAATTCCTGTAATGTTTTCCCTCCTTTTTCTCACACTGAAATTATTACACTTCAGTACCCTCTTTGATTGCCAATTGTAGCGGGATGGTTACCCGCTCCAGCCCTGACAGGGTTAAAACCAGCCCAGGCTGAGTGGGAAGCAGGGTCAGCTGGGGCCACGCCCCAGTTAGGGCCTGGCTGGCCCTATAAAGGCTTGAGCCAGATGCTCAAGCAAACAGTCTCTCTCAGCCTGTAGAAGAAGGGCCTGGCTGCAGGGAACTAGACCGGGTACCTGAGTGGAGCAGGGCTGGGGGAAGGCAGAGGAGCTGGGGAGCTCCAGCCTGGAAAGCCCCAGGCTGCGGCCTAGCATTGGACTAACGGGTACTGAGGGTTGCAGAGGGCAGCCCAGGGGTAGGCCAAGGCAGCAGGTCCAAACCCTCCTTGCCAGTGATGAGTTGGCTGATACTGCAGTCTGCCCCGGGGCGTGGGGCTAGACAATGACTGGCAGTAGCTGTATCCTGAGGCGAGGTGCGGATAGTGGGTGGGGGTTCCCCGGGGAGGGGAAACTTTAAGACTGAGGGGCTACTGCCAGGGGGCAGCGCCCCAGGTAACAGGACACTGGGTCCGGGAGGGATGTGGGGGCCAGCAGCAAGGCGGAGCACCAGCCTGCAGGTGGTGCTCCAGGATGCTGGAAGAGCTAATTCCCTGAGATGACCAACAGGAGGTGCCGCAGGGTGAGTCCACTCCCTTACACCAATAAGAAGAAATAAACCAGGTGAGGAAAATGCCCATACTGATTCCAGGATAGTCTAGATATTTTAAAATGTAAATATGCATTCAGAAATGGATAGTGTCTGAATCGGCTTTTTTAGCGGGAAGTGAATTTTATTATGTGTCAAGGGAGAAAGCAAAAAAAAAGTTTTGTTGTGGGAAAGTATAGAGACTGCAATCGATTGTGCAGGGAATTTCTTTCCTTTTTTTTTTTTTGAATTACGTAGCTTCATCACTTCAAAAGCTGATGTGCTGCCATACTTGTGGTTCATGTTTAGCTATTTACATTTTGTGTTCCATGGTTCTTGCAGGATTGATCTCATGTTCTGTTTGCTTGATTCCAAAACACATTTCTCCTTTCAGGCCATAGTTTTTTTTCCTGCTGATTTCCAGTCTCCCCTCTTCCCCCTCTCTATTTAGCAAATTAGAGCTCTTCAAAATGACTTTTGCTGTGTGAATATTTGTTTGCAAAGCTGGAGATGTTTTCCAAAGAATCTGCAAATATATTCCACAAGAAAATGTTGCCATGATTGCCAAGGAAGGCAGCTATTCTGTGTGAGTGCCGTGAAATTTCACCAGGAGCAAACTTCTGATTTGTTGCAATGAGGCAGCTTGCCATTTTTTAATAGCCCCACTATGCAGCCTCTAAAATGTCAGTTCTTCTAGCACTGCCTGCCTGAATCCCCACTGTAGGTTCTGCTGGGTAAGGCACACACCTTACATGTGTGGGTTGGCCGCTTCCTAGACCACCATATCCATTGGGACCATAGTCACGCTTATGTACACCTTCAGGCCCTCCTCCTAGCAGAGGACATACATGGGGTCAGAATTTATGGAAACATGAGTTTTGTTAAGGGTGAAATTTTTCTTGCCCATCTCTATCTAGGATATATATTCCTCTTTGTTTCCACAAGTCCTTTGTCCTCTGCTCTCTCTCTTCTGCTGTCCAAAAATATTTTTTCTGTTCTATGTACCTAGTCTCTCTCACTCCCCCGACCCCTGTTATAGATTCTTTGCTCCTTCAAATCTGCATTGTTCCCCATTCCAGCCTCATCCACCTTCCCTAGTGCAATTGCTACCGATTACGCTATCCCTGGAGCATATCCTGTAAACACTTACTACTACCACCAATAGGTGGACTGGCCCCATGTTGAGCTTGCTACATGAAGCCTGTTTTCTGGCACCAAATGCACAGCTATTCATTCTTTATTTTCAGTTCAAGCACAGTCCTAAAGTACTTCAGAACAATGCATAAAAATGATGTGGCTATAACCAAATATTCCCAACTGAGGTGATAACAAATAGCACTTACTTCTTTGTGCTGATTAAAATTTCAGAAAGCACAATCTAACTTTAGGACTTGAAATAGAAGACAAAGTGGAATAAGTTTCATTCCGTTAAAATGACTCAATTTTGCTCTGAAGTCAAATGGGAGGTTTTGCCATTAACTGTAATGGCAGCAGGACCAAGCAGAACCCTCTTGCCTGGTTTCTTTGCGGGTGTTCAGTAGATAATTTTGATGTTGTTTGATCTACTTAACATTTCTCTGGTCACCTTTAAAACTAACGTTAAAAAAAATTCTTCATACCAAAAGTGAACAGAGATAAAAGGGCTTTTTCAGAAAAGTTAGAACCAGAGCTTCAAGGCAGATTGAAGTAGCTCTGGAGAAGTTTGTTCTGTAGTTATATAACAATTTGAATGTGTCTGGCCCATTAAATTGCTAATCCTGGCAACAGCGTTGTTATTGTCTAGTGGCCTTGAGCTTACAAAGTTATCTCCTGTGTATCCTTCTTGCCTGCTTTCTAAGTGGCCTAGGAACATATACAATAATTTGTGCTGTAGTGTAAACTAACCAAAAGCCATTAAATAATAGAAACCTTTATAAATACTCAGTTAGATCTATCTTGTTAAATATCCTGTTGCACTCTGGTTATTGCATTGCCAATTTAGCACAGTCCAACTGTCTTTTTAAAGGAGATTGGCATTTTGTACCTTGATTATTAATGGTAATAATAATCCATGGAGCCCCAAGCCTAGGGTGCACCATTTGGCCAGGTGGGCTCATGGGTATGGAAGTGGTGGAGGGATAGCTCAGTGGTTTGAGCATTGGCCTGCTAAACCTAGAGTTGTGAATTCAATCCTTGAGGGGGCCACTTAGGGATCGGGGGCAAAGATCTTTCTGGGGATTGGTCCTGCTTTGAGCAGGGGGTTGGACTAGATGACTTTCTGAGGTCCCTTCTGGCACTGATACTCTATGGAATCTGTAGCAATGGGGAGGGTTCCATTGGCCAAAGTGAGTCTGAGGAACAGCTAGCTGGCAGGCATGAATATCATAGCTGCAATTGGGCAAGACATCAGGAAAGGAGTAGAAAACATGGAAAGAGGCAAGTAGGCATGGCAGAGAAATGGGGCAGGCAAGCTAAGGAAGGAGCAGCAGAACCAATGGAGAAGAGCGGTCTGTCTGAAAAGAGCTGCAGCAAAAGGGCAGTGTTGCAGCCCTTGGCTGACTGAACTAGCAAAGCGCTGCCTCAGCGCTACTGAGATTACGACACATTATTTCAGGGCCTTATTGGTGTGACAGCTTGGACCTCTTGAGAAGCTGCCTGGTGTGCTGAGATACCACTGAGTCTACCTGTTCTGCCAGCCGGGGCACTCTTTAATCTGTCTTGCTGAGCCAGGCTCTTAAAACCTCCTCTGACACACACAAAGGCAGGGCCACACGCAGCTGCAGATGAGCTCTGGGAAGACTCAGCTTCAGGGACTTGCTCCAGCACTCAGATGTCCACCTCCCTTGGAGTGCAGACCCAAAGATAGATTATGAAATTTGACCCCTCCCTCAGTGGGGAGAGAGGTGTGCACAATTCTTACCTCCGCCCTTCTCCCCCCCCATTAGAAATGACAGAAACTGGGTGTGATAATAAACAAAACAATTTTTATTAACTATAAAAGGCAGATTTTTTTAAATGGTAAACGGGATAACAAACAGAACAAAACAGATTACTAAGAAAATGAAATCAAACATGTAAACTAAGCTAGTTTCACTAAATAAATTGGTTACAAATAGTATTTCTCACTCTAGATGTTGTTGCAGGCAGTTTGCAAAGCTTCCATGGTTCAGAGTTCCAATTATATTCCTTTTCAGACTAGATCCATCTCAGTCTGGACTCCTCCCTCACCTTCCCTTGGGCAGACAAGCCATGGAGAGGAGGAGACCCGTTTGCCTTCCTCCCCACCCTTAAATAGGATTTACAGAAAGCGGGAATCCTTGTTTCCCAAACCTGGCCACCCCCTTCCCTTCCAGTGGAAAGTTACAAGAAGTCCCAAGTAATGTTTTAGTATCGGGTGACAAGACCACCTGACTCTGTAGGATCTCACGTCCATGAGTCAGCGGCAATATGAAGCATCCACAGGAAGGCCAGGCCTTTTCACAGTCCATTGTTCTTGCTGATGGGCCATCCGCCCTGTCTGGCTTTTCCATTGTTGTACCTGAAGTGTTAGCAGTGGGCATCACCCCAAATAGTATAATTGAAATACAGATACATAGTCAATATTCCTAACTTGAGATACAGAAATGATACTGGTATACAAATTGGATAATCACATTTAGTAAATTATAACCTTTCCAATGATATCTTACAAGACCCGTCTTGCATAAAGTACATCTCAGTTATGTCATATTCATATCATAAGCATATTTTCATAAGGAATATGGAATGGAATGTCACAATCGGCATTCATGGAATTGCAACAATCTTGAATACACAGGATCTGTGGGATGCGGGGAGAGGGAGGAGGAGACAAGGCGAACGTCCAAGCACAGAATAATTCGCATCACAATACAAGGGAAGTCATGTGACTAGTTGAAACACAAGGTATAAACTTCCAGGACAGTAATCATGGTCAGTTGAACAGAAACAGAAAAGCTGTTTGTAAATGTGTGAAAGACAACAGGCTGGTCTTCCTCCCCACAAATCTCATGCACGGCAGATTTTTACTCTTCTCTCAATCATTGAACAGAGCCTAGCATACCTGATGTTTTCTAACTCCACTGACTTTGCTAAGGTGTTTAACAGCTTGCATCTGGTGTCGTCAGAAGATATTTTGTATAGTGTTTGGGTACCCATAGAAAGGACAAACAGATTAGACAGACTGATAGATTTTTAAGGCCAGAAGAGATCATTAATGTAAATTAGTATCATACAACACATTAAAATCATCCTGAACATTCAACCACAAATTAAACCAGAAACTTTTTAGGTTTGAAGATACTTCTAGGGGGGAAAAAAATCATTGACTTCTTCATCTTCTAGTTTCAGCCAGGTTCAGAAGTGTAAATACCACAGAAAACACAGACGAAACAGGTTTGGATAAACAGCTAAAATTTGGAATCTTTGAACTTCCAAAGCTTTAAAAGTCCACACAATAATTTCCACCCTAAATGCCTTCATAAAATAAACCACTAATACACCTCTACCCTGATATAACGCGACCCAATATAACATGAATTCAGATATAACGTGGTAAAGCAGTGCTCTGGGGGTGGGGGGGTGGAGTGGGGGCTGCACACTCCGGTAGATCAAAGCAAGTTTGATATAACATGATTTCACCTATAACACAGTAAGATTTTTTTGGCTCCCGAGGACAGTGTTCTATCGAGGTAGAGGTGTATTAATGTACACCTGGTACATCTGATATGGAGATAGAGATGGGAGTTGAAATCAGTCATCTAAAGCAGTGGCTCTCAACCTTTCTACACTACTGTACCCCTTTCAGGAGTCTGATTTGTCTTGTGTACCCCCAAGTTTCACCTCACATAAAATCTACTTGCTTACAAAATCAGACATAAAAATACAAGTGTCCCAGCATACTATTACTGAAAAATTGCTTCTTTTCTCATTTTTACCATATAATTATAAAATCATTGAAATATAAATATTGTATTTACATATTGGATATCGAGACTGTAGAACAGTAAGTGTAAGTAAATGTAAGACAGTAAGATCCCCGAATAAATGGGAATGAGAGAGTGTTTACAGTTTATCAATTTATCGTGACATCATGTTACATTATTTGTTAGTTAGCCTGGCAAAAAGAGACTAATTCATACAAGAGAGACTAGAGCCAGATGCATTAGCTTCAGTTAGAGATGTGAGTATTAAAATGTCTGCCATCCTTGTTTACATGCAAGCTCAAGGAAAATAGTCACATCCCCACCAGTTTGCTGCAGTGACCACATTATTCATAGCACTTGAAAGGTGATACTTTTGGGACAACATTACAGCCCAAGAAAATCAGCATTTCCATCTTCTAGAAGATGCACATCCAGCAATGACATATAAACAAAAAAGTGGTACCCAGGTGGGTAGTAATGGTGCAGACATCCTATTTCCCAGTCTGACTGTGAGTAGCTAGGTATGCCTGTGCTTAGAGGTACCTAAATCTCAGCAGATGTGCCCATAACATCTTTTGTGTTTGTTTATATTATTTGTGTATATGTGCTTCCAAATCAAACTTGATGAAGTAGGAGAAATAGGGGCAGACAGCAGAGTAATGTTTGCAGGAGAAGACCTGAAAGAAGTAGAAAATTTCACTTATCTGGACAGCTGAATTGCAGAGGAAGGCAAGATTTGATGGAAGATCCATGCAAAGATTAGGTAAGAAAGCAATGCATTCTGACAGCTATCAAAGATCTGAAGCTACAAAAAGATGACTAAGTTCTACAATAGCAACCTCTTCAACTGTTTTCCATAGAACAGAGATTTGGCAGCTAAAACAGACAGGTAAGTGGAAATTGGATGCTTTGGCACTATGTTTGTGAAAGATTTCTGGATTTGAAAAACAGGGGGAAAAGTTACTAAGCAGGTGGTTTGCAGCTATTGGAAACAAACACTGTACAGCAAAGAAGACTGCAATTTCTAGTGCATTTATGACTGCTCCATAATTCAAAGCTTGAATAGTCAAGTTGTCAACTATTGCTCACAGGAACAGCAGAGAAGTGAAAGACAGAGTGCGACACAGTGGGAGTAACAGGACTGAATACTGAAATGGTGGACGGCATGTGAATTTAATATGAAAGGAGCGCATAAATATATAATGTGGAAGAAGTTATCCTGGCCCCTGATTCTTAGTGCACAAGAGAAGTTAAACCTAAAGGTAAAGAGAGAAGGAGTGAAATCAGCTGGTACCATAAAGAATAAACCAACCATGTCACCAATGGATGTGGTGAAAGGATACACGATTACACCATTTCTAGAACTATCACGGTGTATAGACAGTTTATTCAGGTACACTGCCACAAGTAACCCCCATTCGCACTACTGTAATTTTCATTCTGGAACCAAAGCCAGGTGGGAACCATTCACCCTTCTGGGTAAGAAAATTGTTTACACTGTAGAGAGCAGGCCTCTGAAAATACTCATATTTCAAAGGATTTTCTGCATACATAAGCAATGTATAATGGCCTAACCTAGTCACATGGGATATTTGTTCGGGGAGACCTGCTTAGCTAATTGCAAGAAGACTGCAGCATGTCTATGCTCCTGAATGGCTTAAGTATCCTTAATCATTACTCAGAGGGTTAGATTTTTTTGTTGCAAGTTAATAGGGATCAAAAGGGGAAAGAGAAAAATCTTATTGTTTGCCCATATATAGTGAGATCAAGGCCATAGATTTCAGGTGCGGTGTACTGTATTAATATAGATGGACTATATGGGCTAAAGATGTTAACATAACTCAGTCACTGTCCAACATTAAACACGGTTCAGGATTTGATAGAGATCTCAGCCTGATTAGCACCATGGCAAACACACCATTAAAAATCCTTGACCTTTTACTAAAGGTAAATAAAAGAAAAAGGAAAAGCAATTGAAATGTAAAGTATCAAATAAGGCTTTCATTTTAACAACAGCCTTGTTCCCTTTCCCTGTAGCTGAAGAACTTTTATGAAGGAACCTCCCTCCCCTTGTTTGACAGTCAGTTAGGGGGTATTTAGGGATAAAGAGAAAAAGTTAGCTGAGATGGGCTGGCGCTGTTACAGTTCATTCCCATTTCATCCCAGGTGGTGTCTGGGATTCAGCTGGAGCCAGAAGAGGTGGTGATGTTATCTGGGTCCCTCTCTGTGGTCTGGTCTGGTCAGGACATCTTTCAAGATCAGTATGAAGATGGTGTGGGCTCCCATGGTGGTGCGGCAGCCATGATGCTGAAGCTTGCTTTTTCTTTAAGGATCCACAAAGGGAATGGTGGGTGGAATAGCCCATCCCCTCAGCAATTTGTGCACCAACTAGGACTTTTTTCTGACACACCAACTTCATTGATTTCTGGTTCCATACTTTTCTTGTCTACTAAGCATGATCTTAACACACTCCTTGAGTCATGTCCAGCAGCCTTTTTCGTTTGGACTAATTCAGTCTGTCTCTCTTCTGTACTGTGGCTCACCAACATTTGTGATTAGGGGTTATTGTGACCTCTGAAACTTTCACCAGGTTTTGTCAGTTCTGCTAACAATTAGAGTAAATATGCAGGGTCAATTATTAGAACAAGTGGATATAGCATCTTTTGCTGGATTTCCTGGGTTTTCATAATGATGTTACCTACATATAGCTATGGTGCATGGTTTCAGGTACTTTTTTGTATATGTCATTTAAATAACATTGGGACAAATTCTATCTTTTGCAGGCAGGGATGTTATCACAGAGAGTGGGAAGAATTTGTCCCTGTTTTTTTCACCTTCCTCTGCAGCATATGGGGCACAGATCACCTGCTCAAACCATTTGGGCATTTCTCATCTAATCAATTCTCTAGTCTAATCAATTGTTTGCCATTGCAGGGACCTTAGGCTTTGCTGTTGCCTCTGTGTCTCCTGTTTTCTGCCTGTGCAACATAACAGTTTGATCTCCTGTGGATTTATTTGGCTTAATATAGGGGCTAGCTGAGTGAAATTTAATGGCCTGTGATATACCACAGGTCAGACCAGATGATCTAATGGTCCCTTCTGGTCTTAAACTCTATGAATGTGATTGAATACAATGCAAGTGTGTCTAACAAACCCTCTATTTAAATAAAATGCCACCAATTTCTCCATTGTGTGTAGGGTTCCCTCTCAGTTTTATGTCCCTAGTCATCTAGAGCATACTTTTTGAATTAAATCCTTGGTACTCTTAAAGTCTGTGTTTGTTAATACCAAAGTCAGTTATGAGTGTTTAAACCCATCTGTAGCCAGGTTGCTGGGTTTACCCACTTCAACTTTACTCTCGCTTCCTTTGAATCATAGACTACCAGGGTTGGAAGGGACCTCAAGATGTCATCTAGTCCAACACCCTGCTCAAAGCAGGGCCAATCCCCAGACAGATTTTTGCCCCAGATCCCTAAATGGCCCCCTCAAGGATTGAGCTCATAACCCTGGGTTTAGGAGGCCAATGCTCAAACCACTGAGCTATCCCTCTCCCTGAAAATCATCCTTGAAAAATGATTGTGTAGGCCTCTGGCTTGCTGCTCTGTGTCCGATGAATTGGCATGCTATTTGCACCTATTTGTCAAGAACAAAATGAAAAATAAAACCTGCGATCTATCTGTGGTTAGTTTTCTAGAAAGAAGTAGTGTATTTAGTAATAGTCTGGTAGGATTTTACATTTAATTGATTGCAGCAATGCATTAAAGCATGGCTTAAGAATACACACACTGGATGGGATATGCACTTTTAAATTTGAAGCAGTAAAGACGCTTCATACAATTTAAGCAAACTAGGAATTTTTTTCATTATATAAAAACATAATTGTGTGTATAAATAAGTATTTATTCTTTTCCTTGCATTTTCTTGAACGCCTTCAGTGTTTGTGGTGACTGGAATGTCACCATCTGTTCTAGAAGAAACAGAATAAGGCAGTAACTCAGCTGCGTCGGGGCATGAAAGCTCAGTAATGTTCAGAAGTTTCACATTATGAGAAATCTATTCTGCTTCATGTAAATGTACGTCTCCACTGGTTATTATTTACACCCATTTCAAGGCCCAACCAGAACACACATAATTGAGATCCATTTTCAGGAACTGAATGCATATCACTGAAGTCAAAGGGAGTTTTGCTATCGACTTCACTCAGGCAAGGATTTCACTAATAGACTTCAAGGATACATTGTCCAAAGCCCCTATTCAAACTTGTGTAGGGCCTGGTTTAATAACCACTTCAGATCAGAACATAGATATCATACTAGATCAAACCCATGGTCCATCTTGTCGAGCAATCTATCTCCTACAGTGGCCAGTGCCAGCTGTATCCGTGGAAGGTTGAAGAAACTACAGTACACAGCTATTTTATCATTAGCCATCATTTAGAGATCGGCTTATGCTATGTTTTCAAATCCAAGTTCTGTGTACTTAAAGTTATGTACACAAAGTTGTATCTGCAAATTATAGAATGTGGTTTGTTACCCCTTTTACAATTTAGCCACTGAAGTACAATGTGTATATTTTATTATTTATCAAATATGCGCATATATATAGTAAAATATATTCATATATATGATTACAATTGATGTCAAATTTTCAAATGCTCTGAAGGAGGAAATTGCCATACATAGCAATAACTATTAGACCAAACTGCTGATATCGCTTTATAATCAGCCATAATTGGGGTTTCCTTTTTTAATAAGAAACCGAGTATGATATTTTAAACACAAAATAGGTGTCCTATCATGAAGAAGAAAAGTACCTACCACACAATTGGTTAGGAATCTTTAAATAAATTCCCTAACTAGGTCTCTAAAATGCATCAATGTTAAATTCCAAACAGGGGTGGCTCCAGACACCAGTGCACCAAGCGCCTGCCTGGGGCGGCCTGCTGGTCGCTGTGATGGCAGCAGTCAGGCAGCCTTCGGCAGCATGCCTGTGGGAGGTCCGCCAGTCCCCCGGCTTCGGTAGCAATTCGGCGGCGGGTACGCCGAAGGCGCGGGACCGGTGGACCTCCCGCAGGCATGTCACCAAAAGCCTCCTGACTGCCGTGCTTGGGGCGGCAAAATACATAGAGCCGCCGCTGATTCTAAATCATAGGTACCAATGTATCAGTCTTAACCTTACATTTGTCTCAAGCAGGCTTGTGCTCCAGTCCTTTGTCAGTGAGTGTCTGAGGAGAAATTCCCCATGAATCCAGAAGAGCTCTGTTTTCAAGACCTTATTAGAGTGTGAAAGATCCTGGCTGTAACTCAAAATTTATTAAAAATGTGTCTGAGTTAAAGCTCATTCCGTAGCCAGCCCAGCACTATTGCAGGAAGCCATTCCTGTCTGAGTGCTCAAAACAAGCCATAGAAGTTAAAATATTTCAGGAAGATTTGACTGAGGAATTTTCAAATCTCACTGAGCTCGTCAATGGCTGGATTAGGACTATCCTTTGCAAATATCTATAAAAGTTGCATCAAAAAGATTGATGCTGTTATGAATTTCTGTGTACAGAGTCTGACTTTCCCAAAATCCCCATATACACATTCCAAAAGTTACAAATGAAGAACCCAATCCTGAAACACAAAAAAAGACAATTTACTACCAGGAGTAGCACCCACTCATACTATGTGTAAACTAGACTAACCGATGGGAGTCAGCAAGGAGATTTCTGTATGTGCAGCCTATTCCATAAGTACCAATGCAGGATTTCTTGAAATTTTATCTAGTACTAGTCACTGCTGCTGACAGCATGTTGAACTACATGGATCTCTGCTCTGGCAAAGCCTATGTTCCTAAATATCAGCTATCTTAAATATCAATTTATATGTTCTTAAAGCCACTAGAATAGAGACAAGGAGAGATCTCACAGGGGCTTGCACCGTGATAAGATAAAAGCAAAATTGCCAGAGCCATTACCAAGGTCATCAGAAGAAGTTATTTTGTGTGTCACAATGCTCCCTTCATACACAGATTTTTTTTAAAAAGTTTTAACCAGCGAACTCTAATGAAATTGCCAAATGTTGGATAGGGAAAAGCATTTAACTAACAAGCCTGGACTCATCACTGCTATGTCAACCACTTGCATATACAATATATGCAATAAAAATAATTTTAATTACCCTCCAATGCATACCTACATTCCAGTCTGTAAATACAAGCAAATAAGGTATTCTTTCAGGTGATGAAGTCACCTTGTAAAACTACATATTGGGGATAGGAAATCTCTGTATTGAGAGAGCAAACATAACATATTAAAACATCTTCACTTTGTGTGGCACACAGATTCAGCAACTGGCTTATGCTCAATGGGCAGGGGATCAGATATCTAAAAAAAATCACATTTTAGACAGAATTGTCATTTTGGTAACATTATTTTTCCTCCAAAGCGTGAATGGTAGATTGTTCCATCTGGATGACAGGGCTTGTGCATTGCTCAGGAGAGGGCTGAAGCTGGATCTGAACAAACTGCATGGTTTAGAAGTAAGAAAGCTCTTGAGATATTACATCAGTGCAGCAACTCCTGTGTAAAATAGCATCCACATAGATAACCCACTGCAAATCTTTTTGATTTACTGTATTTAAATTCAATCTGAAATATCTATATGCTTCAATAGCCTCCATGAAATAGACAGTGAAGCATCTATACTTTGACATAAAAGAACATCTGTATAGAATGATGGCTTGAGATGACAATCTTTGTAATCCCCAAGAACAATTTTATGTATATTGTATAGCCAAGGGCTCAACTGGGAGAAGGAAATGAACAGAAGAGGCTTTAGTTGTAACATAGGTGAATAGAAGAGGCTTAGAGGTACAGGACAAAAATCAAATTGAATGATGAAAGACTTGCCCTACGGGAGATAACTAAGACCACAAATGTGAAATTTCCTATCCACCCTGTCAAAATCCTTTTTCACTCTCAATGATGTGAATGTAACCCTTCTGCTAGGTGGAGCCAGCAGCAACTAGGGCTAGGTTCAATATGTAGGAGTCCCTTTCTATTGATACAACACAGAACCGGCTCTAGCCTCCACCCAGTAACCTGGGAAAATTACACACCGCCCCCAGGTGCCTCTGAGAAGCAATACTTCCCCACTCGCAAGCCCAGAGTCTAAGTGTAGAAAAGAGACTTTTAATAAAAGGAGGGAAGTAACTCAGCATTAATTTGGTAAAACACTGCAAACAGGTTCATAAACATAAACCATGAGCAAAAGACTCACCCCCAAGTAAGTTTGGAAATGTCCTTTTCAGCTCAGGTTCTTAAGTCCAGCAACTCAAAAGTCCCTTTCACGAGCCCAACCCTTTATTTTGCACCCCACTCACAGTTACTGTCCTTGGTCAGTGCAGACCCAGAGTTCAGAGGTGCATCTGCAGAGTTCACCTCCCACCCTGGTTTGGGAGGGTGTTAAAGAGGCATCTTACCCACTCTGCTGCTCGGGCACTTGCTCGCTGCCCCTCTCTGCGGGGCTCTGCTCTGGCCCTCTCTGCCAGCCGCCCTGCGGGCCACTCGCCGCACCTCTCCCCCTCACCAGCACTCATTCACCAGCCAACTGTCAGTCACATTCTGCTGCCACCTGCCTCTCTGCTGTGACTCTGCACATCAGTCTTTTAGTAATTTTCACCTCTTTGCAGGCTGGGCAGAAACCCTGTCCCATCTCAAGTTATTTCATCTCTCAGTGATTTTTAACTCTGAGCAGACAGGGCAGAAACACAGGCCTACCACAAGCTCTGACTGAGCAGCTCTGTTTGAGCACTTCAGCTCTGATTGAGTATTTAAAATAACAAAGACATCCCTAATGAAGCTTATTTAGCTCTTTCTTTGAAGGGGGGAGGGAAGTGGGGGAGGGAACCAGGTTAAACCAGTCCAGGGAGGAACCTTGGGGGAGGGTCTACACCTCTTGGCTGGGACACCTATCCCAACCCCTCTTACTTTCACAGCAGGGCTCTGGAATTTGAGCCCATGGCTTAACAAGGTCCTTTCAGCTGAGGGTGATCCCCTCATTTGGGACAGATCAAGCACAGCTCGGCCTTCCTGCACCCACACAACAATACCAACAACATTGGAAACAGCACCCCACCATCCCTGCACTCAGCACCAAAGTGACTTGTAACCCAACACCAGCCAAAGTTGATTATTTTGAGCAGCCCTGCTCTATCTGCTGGATATCGAAGCAGAGTAGGTGTGTTCATGTAAAACAGTTTGTTCCAGAAGTCTCTCCACATCCCAGCTAGCTGTCAGGAAAGAATTCATTCAGACCCTGAGGTACAGTACAAAAATCAAATCGAATGGTGAAAGACTTGCCCTATGGGAAATAACTAAGACCACAAATGGGAGATGCCGATCCATCCTGTCAAAATCCTTTTTCACACTCAATGATGTGAAGTATAGTGAGATGCCTCTCTCTATGCATGAACTGAAGACATGGGCAAATGAGTTGTTTTATATTTTGTTGGGTTTCTGATCTCTTTAATGGACAGTCCAACCGTAGATCATATCATAGGAATGCAAAATTATAGAGTAACTCAGATAAGATCAGATCTGAGATCAGACCTCTAAATTTTAAGACTATTTTACCCATCTCATGTCTCCATTATAATGATCAGTATCTGATGACTCAAAGGAATGGAAAAAGTCATAATAGAATGAGCCAGATGTGATATGCTGTAAAAAGGGGAAAATCTATTCCTGACCCCTGCAGGTTGATTGCCTTGAAGCATAATATTTAATTCAACATATGTTAGCATACATAACAAATGTGATTGATCACTTTAACTGATCTAGATCTTTAGCAAAACAACCCAACCCAACCACAGTATCTGAATACCCAGTACTGAACTGTTAAACTATATCCAGATGACGTAGCATCCATCTCCAAAAGGAAATGATACTTGCTTTCATACTAATAGCTTTGCATTTGTCTGCTCTCAGTTGCATTGGCATCTGCTGGACCATTCTCTTAATGATGCAAATCCTTCACAGTCAGATTGCATTTTCATTTTTATTTGCCACTTGCAATTTTAGTATCAGCTGCAAACATGGAGGCAATGCACACTTACTTTCAGGAGGCTTTGGTGTTAAAACTTGTCATATGCTTTTTGAAAATGTAACTATGCTATGTCAACTGAATTGCCCCAATTTGTCATTATCCATGATGGCTTGGCTGTCTTTCATCCTAATGTACTCCAGCAAGTGTATTCTTCCCAAATCCCTTAAAAGTGTCTCCAACACATTGTTTGTGACTTTCCTCTGAATCCCTCCACAAAAATCTCACCCTCAGTTATGAGTGTTTAAAAGGAAGGAAACTGGTGAGCTTTTAATAGACATTTACATTATGGAAATATGTCTATTAAAAGCTCACCAGTTTCCTTCCTTTTAAACACTCATAACTGAGGGTGAGATTTTTACCCAGAGATGCAGATAAATGCCTCATGGGTTTTTAGGGGATTGGGCACCAAGGTGCTTTTGAAAATCCTGCTAAACACCTAGCTGCATCTTTAAATACCTTTGAAAAATCTGGCCCTGTGTTTTCTGAGTCTGATCCTTTATTTATTTTAAGTGCATACAGTCTTGTTTGCACCATCTATATTTATCTATATACTGTGGAGTTCCATCTGCTGTATATGGGAAAATTAATGGGATCCAGTCCTGCAAGTTGTTGAATGTTCTCAACTTTCACAGGAAGTCAGGCCAGACAGTACTGTTGTGATCATCTAGTTAGACCTTCTCCACACCACAGAGCCTAGAGTTTCACCCAGTGACTTAGAATCATAGAATATTAGGGTTGGAAGAGACCTCAGGAGCTCAAAGCAGGACCAAACCCCAACTAAATCATCCCAGCTAGGGCTTTGTCAAGCCTGACCTTAAAAACCTCTAAGGAAGGAGATTCCACCACCTCACTAGGGAACCCATTCCAGTGCGTCACCAACCTCCTGGTGAAATAGGGTTTTTGAATATCTAACCTAGACCTCCCCCACTGCAACTTGAGACCATTGCTTCTTGTTCTGTTATCTGCCACCACTGAGAACAGCCAAGCTCCATCCTCTTTGGAACCTCCCTTCAGGTAACTGAAGGCTGCTATCAAATCACTCACTCTCCTCTTCTGCAGACTAAATAACCCCAGTTCCCTCAGCCTCTCCTCATAAGTCATGTGCCCCAGCCCCCTAATCATTTTTGTTGCCCTCCGCTGGACTCTCTCCAATTTGTCCTTCTCCAATTTGACTTCTGCCCTGTGAAAGGCCCATTGTATGGTGCCCTTCCTCTACCAGACCAGGCCTCACTCCTCCTGAATCAGCTCACTCCCGGGATTAATTCTGTCCAAGCTCTCCCAAAGAAGCAGTTTCCAGCAGTTACTTGTTTTATGGAAGCCTTCTTAACAAACAAGATGAAAACCTTGCAGAATCTTCCCTCAGAAGTCTGTGCAGGCCAACTAGACCCATCCCCAAGTCTGTCCCTCACGCCAGTAACCAAAATTTCCTCTCTCTTACCTCAGAGCCTCAGCAACGGACTCCACACAGTCTCCCCTCTGTCCATTGGTTTCTGGAGCAATTACTTTCTGCAGTGGCTCCAGTAGCAGTCCATTGAGAGCACTGCCCCTGGCCCCTCAGTCTTCTAGAAGGAGTTACAGTCCCTGCCTCCATTTCCGGCTGCCCTCTTTTATAAGGGTCAGCTAACTAAGTCCCAGCTCTTTCTCCGGTGCTGGAAGTGGGGTAATCAGTCAGCCAGCTGCAGGCGTCTGACGCCAGAGGAATGGTATCCTTCACATGTACCAAGCAGTGGTTGAGCTAGCCCATGGAAGTCAACGGCATTTATGCAGAAGGGATTCAGCACTTTGCAGGATTGGGCCTAGATGCAGATTCCCATCTATTACCTCTGTAAGGGCTTGGTCCTGTTTGGTTTCTATGTGAAACACTGCATGCCTGCCACCCTCACTGACATTGAGAAGAGTTGAGGGCACGTCCCAGCATCAGCCCTTGCGGGTGGAAATACTAGTACTGTGGAGTAACAATCCAACAGTGTAGCTGTTTCTTCATTTGCTGAAATGGAACTTGGTCTGGGATTGTCAATGGTGCCTAGGGGAGTTGGGCACCTCACTAGAAGTTCTCTCTGCTCTTATTGCTTAGTGGCTCACTGTCAGTTTTGCATGCCTTTGAAAAGTCCATAGAAACACTTTCTGGAATTTCACATTCATTTATTTTTACTCCTCTAATGTTTCTATTGAACTGTTTTTAATAAGGGTGTCCATTCCTCCTTCTTCACAGTTTCTGTGTATTTTTAAATGCCATCTGTTTGTCTCTGTAACAGATACTTGGCTTTGAGGTGTGTGCGCCTATCCCAGAGCACCTGTTACAGCCCTTGGATCCTTTAAAGCTGGCAGCTGTAGTCACAGGGCATGTGACTGGAAGCGAGTTTATGACCTGCATGAAGCCAGGTATAAGGCTTAGGCAGAGGAAGCAGACAAGAGCGACTTAGAAACAGGGAAACCCCAGTATTGGTCCAGCCTTAGCTGCCAAGAGAAGGGCTAGCTGGGAGGAAGTTTCCTTTTTTTTCTCATATGCAGAAAGCAGGGAAGGTCTCTGTTACCAAGTGTTCTGTGTTATTTTGGGCCTTTTTTGCATCTTGTTTATTAATAAACCTGCCCGGAGGAGAGAGATGTAGGATTGAAGTCAACCATTTGCGTTTTATTTGGAATGTCCCAGCTGGTGAATCTGGCTTGCCATCTCATCCTGCTAGGCTCTGTTAGCTTTTGAATGGCACCAGGACAAAGTTGGAGGAACAGATTTCTCAACACCAGCCTCGCCCTTGTATTTGAATGGTCATGACACAGACAATGACTGTGAAGTTCTGCCAATGTGCTTCAGTCGTGACCTGGAGGAAGAAGACCTCTAGGGTGAGGTTCTCCTTTCTCATACACCATGTGTGTTGTAGTGATGGTGTGGACAGAGACCATCCAGTTCATTTCCCATAGACCACAGAAGGGGCATCGGAAGCTTAATCTTTTAGCTATCATGACATAGACTGGATTTGGACTGTCATCCATAAAGTTCCATAACCAATCCTCTAAGGTTATTCTTTATAGAATCAAATAATTGGCGTATATAAAGGGAAGTTCATCCTCAGCTGACTTTTGTCCTAGATGTGTCTTTCAGAATGTGGCTGTGTTGATCTGGTAAAAGATAATGAAACAATTAATTTTACACAGCATTCCTTATAGCTGACTCTTGTATTAACTAGTATCATGCAACTGTTTGTAGCTGGCTCTGTGCATCCATTAATTATTATAGATCAATTATTGAGTCCTTTAAAAGAATTCCAGTGATGCCTGCACTACTGAGTTGTGAAATTAAAGCAATGCCACAATGAACAGAGAAAGAGGATGCATTTACATTTGCATCCTGATAATTGTATGTTATATGATGCTGGGATTGCTAGTATAACAGCATCTTTTTCAATGAACAATTAAGCAAATCCATATATACATCTCCAAATACCATGTAACTTCAGGCTCTTCTAGTAAACACCGTGATTTTCATGCAATTTTGAGTTGCAGCAATTCCACATCTTTTTTTAATACCTTAATCAAAACATGTACAGCAGATCTAAATATTCCCCCTTAAGAGCGTGACAGAATGGGAACCAATTGCATATGACAAAGAGTCTATTAATCACTAAATGCATATTTCACTGGGTTCCACACTTTTTCTAAGAGGAGCACATGACAATCACTTGAAAAGTACCAGCTATTGTTTTATGAAATGGATCTTAAAGTTCAGTAAGAGTTGGTCTTGGATGGTCATTCCATGAAACCAAAGACACTAATGCCAGCAAAATTTGATAATTTGCTACTTGACATTTTGGAAAAGAGTATAAAAATAAAGTGCTACCCCCTGCCCCAGCAACTGGACTAAAAAAAGATTTCTGGTTTCTCATAACTATTGAGCTTAAAGCAATATTCTCTGCTGATCAAAGTGTCTTGCAGTCATGCTTTTCATGATCATTTGAATACAGGCTGCATCCGTCAAGACCTCTCTCTACTTTTGGGGAGTGAATTTTCCGGTGATGTTCTTTGTCAGTCAATTGGCAATGGCGGTTACAAAAAGCAAGTTTGCTATTTAAAACGTGTTCTGTGGTTGTAAGAACCCAAATAAAATCTATACAAAAATATTTTCACAAAATCAAAACCATTAATGAACAATATATAAAGTGTCTGCTTTGCCAATGCCCTGCAATTTGTGCAGTCACGTCCACCAGTGCAAAGTGACTATGCCATGCCAATAAATCCAAATGGCAGCATTTTTTATCACTGTGCACTGGAGAACCATGTAACATTAGGCTCATTGATCTGAATTATCTGCCATCTTAAATGTTCCTTTTTTTTCCTATAAAAAGCATTGCATTCCATGTCTGACCTTCCTGTGATTAACTACATAATCTATTGTAATTAAATCATCTTTATATATGGTGAGATTCCACATACCATACATGTACACAAACTATATGCTTTTACCAAACATACTCATCCAGCTGCTTCCTAGATTCTAGCTTATGAATATCTCTGTATATTTTGACTGTGGTTGGAATGGATTCCTCGCTCTGCTTTTATAAGTCCAAGTCTTCCCTATACCTCTTATTACATCAGAGGTGATTCTACGTAACTTATGTACTGGGATTTAAGCGCTACTTAAAAATGTATTGTGTAATAAGCCTAGGGTCTGCTCCTCAAACATTGAAGTCAGTGAGGTGAAGCCCTAGCTCCATTGAAGTTAATGGGAATTTTCATCAGATAGATTAATTGTGTCCCAAATGCTACACCAGTCCCCGCCTAGGTTAGAATGTTGGCATGAAAACTTGCATTGACTTAACTGAAGCCTCATTTTCAACCTGGCATGTTGCCACTGAATCGGATCATAAGTTATAATAGAGAGCTTAGAAATGTTTAACTTTAGAAAAAGTTACATTGGTGCATTAAGGAGTCTGTGAATTTAGAAATAATGGGATGGAATGTGGGTGATTAACTCCCCTGAATTCCTTTGAAAACCTCAACCCAAATATGTTGGCTAGTTTCTTCATAAAATACATCTTGGGCGTAAAAATTGATGAAGGTTGCTCTACATGGTGCATTGCTTTTAATTCATTGACCAGGTGCCTGCTTTTGGCATGTGGATTAATATAGCCATTTTCAGTGAGAAAATTCAGCACCTGTAGACTAGCCAAGAGCATCCTAAAGTGCTATTTCTCCATATAATGGAAATATCAGTGCACCCTTCCCGCCACCCCACCTTCACACAAGGAATTCTTTGTCTCTGAATGAGAAGCATTTATGTGTTGTACAAATCAAATATAAGGAAATGACTCTTTCATGTTTCCTGATGGATTATTTTGTGAGGCCTCATTGTCAAGTTTAGCCTGCTGTTCATAGTCAGGAGACCTAGTTTATAATCCCAATTTTCCTACTGACTTCCTGTCTGACCTTTGGCAAGTTCTCTTTCTGGGCCTCAGTTGCCCTGTCTGGACAATGGGGATGACATGTGCCTTTTACAAAGCACTTGGAGGAACTCAGATGAAAAAATGCTCTCAGAACAAAGTATTTTTATAAGACCTGGTCGACAATTTTTTAAATTCAAAATTTCGATGACTTTTTTTTCAACAAATTCAAAAAACTTTTCAAAATATTGTCACCAGGCTTTTAATGAGCTCTAATTATTAGTAACAAAAATAGCAAATTTTACTCCTATTTCCCGTTAACCCTTTGTTCCCCAGCTGCTTTCCTAATACAGATGAAATTATTGCCATCACTTCCATGAGCAGATCATTGATGGCCACCCTGCACAGCAGCAGCCAATACAAGGGATTGGATTTTACCCTGTGACTCACTGAAAGCAGAATGTCAATGTGTGGAGTTCCCTAGTGCACTACTCCATTCCCCTCAGGGCTGGCATGCTGTGCTGTGTTCTCTCCTAGGCGTTCTTATGTTCTTTTCTGTGAAATCAGATGCTAGAGGAGCACAGTTGAGCACTAACCTTAGCAGTAGTCACAGCTTGGAGGAAATGGAAGATCATATGGAAAACATTCCCGCCTCAGGGACTGAAAACAGTCAGGGGGAACCTGAACTGTCACTCAAACAACCCTGGTGCTTTGGCAGTTCTGAGATGCTATCCATCGCTGTACTAAGAGATGATTATTATATACAGTGACTAGGGTGCCATTTAAATAGTGTTTACATTTTGAAAAGTATTACAAAGCACTAACTATTGTATTATGATTTCTGTCATGATCACAGCTATGACCAAAAAGAGCAGTCCAAAGCCTAGATCATAAACACCAAAGCCATGCAGATATTTGGCCTTGTAGGCAGTACATGGATAATAAAAGCAAGGCCAGTATGTAGTAAGCACACAGCAGGGTGAATATATTTTATACCTAATTAATTAATTATTTTGATTTTGACTAGAAATAGCCATCAAGCCAGGGGAGTAGGCAGAACAGAGTAGAACCCAGTGGTTCAGAGAGCTGGCTGTTCCTGCTGTTGGCTTAAGTAGGACCAGTAGGCCAATCAGCTGCTCTGGGACTCCACCAATAGAACAGCAGGGGTGGAGCCTCAAACTGGGGCTGGGCATCATGGATCACAGGTAAGCAAGCATTGGCATGTTGGAACGTGGTTGTGCCTATGAACGCTGCAGACCTTTGTTTGAGACACAAGGTAGACAAACCCTAAGTGTTCCTTGTTAATTCTATATAATGCAAGTTTTTAATCAGCATGTAAAGTAGCACTAATTCAAATGCCTTGGAAAAATCCAAATATATTCCATCAACACAGTTTTTTATCAACCAACCCATAGTCTTGTCAAAGGCAACATGTTTGTTTGACAAGACCTAACTGCCATGAAACCATGCCAGCTGGGATTAATTATACTTTTAGTCTCTAATTCTTTGTTAATAGAGTCCTGAATTGAATCATTCCATTATTTTACCCAGCACTGATGTCAGATTAACCAGTCTATAGTTCCCTGGGTCATCTCATTTACCCCTTTTAAATATCAGACTATTGGCAGTCCTCTAATCCTTTGGAATTTCCCCAGATTTTCAATATTTGTTATGAATTAACATTAGTGGTTCAATTAACTCATCTAGATCTTTAAAGGGCATGTCTACACTGCAGTGTAAGCCTGTGCTTGAGATCAGGGTCAAGCCTAACCCATTTTGCATCTACACTGCAATTGTACAACCGCCTGCAATCCACTCTATTAAAAACGGAAACCACTCTCCCTCCACTTTGCAAATACTGTAGTAGCAACTCAGGTCAGCATTAAGCCATCCATTTCTGATCACCGATCTGCAAGCACATGGTCAGAGAGCCTCCTGGGTCTGCAATGGAGAGTGAACTGATCAAGGCTTCTGCAAAGCGAGCTGCTTCCTGGTCACGTGCAGTGTGGGCAGTAAACTTTTCCCACGGTGCACTATGGTCCATGGGCTAGCACAGCCAAATTTCAGGGGGGATGCTAGGAACTTTGGGATAGGGTTACTTTGACTTGGGTCTATGCCCTGCAGTGTGGACACCAGAGCCCTAGGTTCAAGTGCAGGGTAGAAAAGCCTTAACATAGGGTTAAAATAAAACATAGATGGGCAAGCTCAGAGTTCCCTAATATGGTTCAGCTGATTGAGTCCCACTAACTCTGAGTTTACACAGCAGTGTAGATATACCCTTAGTTGTAAGTTATCTGGGCCTGTTGATTTTAAAAGATTTAATTTTAATAGATGCTGCCTCACATCCTCCTTTGTTACAGATGGTAAACTTTCTGTTCCATTGACAACATCATATGGCATGGATACATCCTCCTGCTCCATTCCAAATACAGTGTTTCTAAGGTACCATGAGTACTATAATTAATCAACATGAACCAGAAAAAGGATTTTTCTCTTTCCAGATTTGTGAATTATAGTGCAATCAGAATTCTGTAGATATTAAAATGCACAAATTCATTTTTCATGCACGGTGCCAGTGCACAATAAGCATTAATAATAATAATCACATTTCAAAGTGGACATTGCTGTGCCAGATCACTGTTTGCAGACTAAAGATTTCTGAATGTCATATGAGGACAAGAAAACAAACAAAACAGTCCCTGAAAGTGTTCCAGGTGGATTTTGATGGTTCTGTAGATTTCACATTTGAGTACCTTACCCAACGCATTTGCAGATCCACTTCCTTCCATCCCTAGTGAATGATAAGGCCTCCCTTCAGAAAATACTTGGGTCATGCTTCTTGCCATTATGGACTCCTCACACTCTAACTGTGCACATGTGTATACATGAGAGATAAATCAGGCTGACATATTAGGTGAATAGATAGAACTTTCTCTGTGTCTTAACATGTGCCCTGACCATACAATGCTATATTTACAGGTCATGCTGAAGGGTAGTTTTCTCCTTAATCTTGTGTAGTGAGTCAACCACTGTCCTGTGGTCTACTATGCATGCTCCCTGGCAGTTATCAATATCAATTAAATACTACATTTGGACGGGCAGGGAAGGGAGACTCTTTAAATGAAAATATAAAAGGATAATACTAAAAGCCACATTTTTCATTGCCTGTTTTTTTTGCCAGGCTGTTGTTAGTGGAGAAAGGAGGGGTAGGTGAGATTGATGGAGCTATAAATGATGATAAATGCATATTTAAGTATTGTCAAGTGTGCATAGAGTGGGAGATAGAGGGTGAAATCCTGGTTCTGCTGAAGTCAAAGGCAAAACTCCCATTGATTTCAATGGGGCCAGGATTTCACCCTCTTCTATATGTTTTATATAGATCTAAAGAAATGGATACATTGTATACGTATTTTTGTACCTGATAGATATGAGTGTGTGAATATGTCTCTTGCAGGCTTCGGTGGGCTATACCTCATGTAACCTAAGAGCTGAGATAACACATAACTCTTATTTGTGCCTACTTCTTACAAGGCTTGATGTAGGAGAACCAGCGTAGGAGTCATGGAGTTGCTCAGTCAGTCCAGGACACAAATGGCCCCGGCCTCAGGATGTGGACCTGAATGAAATATATGGTGGGCAGAGACTCATGACAATTTTGAGAGGCTGCATAAGACAGAATAGGGATTTACATAGCCATGTAAGGGAGCTATTTCTGTGGCTGTGTGGCCCAGGAGACTGGCTAGAGCAGGGGTCCCCAACGTGGTGCCCGTGGGGGCATCTTAATGCGCCCACGTCCTGGTCCCTGGGAGAGCACCCGTCAAAATGCTGCTGAATTTCAGCGGCATTTCGGCAGGGACACCTCTCGATGACACCGCTTGCCGTCGACAAGTGACGTCATCGAGAGGCGTCGCCCCCCAGTGGTCCTTCGTCTGGCGCCTGCCAGACGAAAACGTTGGGGACCACTGGGCTAGAGTATATTTGGGGATGGACAGAACCCTACAAAAGTACAGCTGGCATCCAGAAAAAAGGCAGTTTGTTAAAATGATGTAATTGATGCATTTAGAAGCTACTATGTGTTAAGCAAATATTAATTTATTACTATTGCCATTTAGTATTTGCATGGCAGTAATGCCCAGAGGCCCCCACCAGTAACAGAGCCCCAGGGTGCAAGGTGCTGTACAAACACAGAGGAAAGATGGTCCTTGCCCTAAACAGTTTATAATCTAATATTTGTCTTCTGGGGAACATTGGATAAACGGTCAATTGTGGGAAATAAATAGAAGAAGAGTCTGAAAGACTTGTTTAAGGACAAAGGGTTGTACCGCCTAGTCACACTCATAAAGGCCATTATAGATCTTTTTAGCATAATCCAGTAAAAGGTTTCATATGTAACTTGTCTTCTGTGATTTTTAAAGCAGATTAACAGTGACTCTAAATTTCAGATTTGACACTGTTAGTGACAGCAAATAATGGAGCATAACCAAAATTATGTTGTCTGGAGTAAGTCACTCTGCAGAAGCAATAGACAGGTGACAGCTTATTAAGATATTGTAAATCTGGCTTGCATGTTGTTCTTAAGTAAGTACATGTTGCTTGTATGCAAAGCCTATTTGAAATGATGTCAAGCCCTTCCTTAAATGAGAAGCATTAAAACCCAGTTTACGTGTAAGACTTTTAAAATCCCAGGTTTAAATATGGCTAATGTGCTTTAAATACTGGAATTTATACACTTAAGGGTCCTCTCATATATATCATAAGGTTTCACAAAGGAAAAGTGAACTCAGTAAAGGTGAGCTTTATTAACACATTCTTCATAACAGTATTTCCACAGGTTTGGGCTTGAGATGTATGGGTTGCAAATTTAGACCCCAACCCTGGAAATACACGCTCACGGAAGTAATCCCTTTGATGTGAATGGGATACGTTTGTGAATCAAAATCAATGTATTTGTATTTAAGAAAGCTTGACTTCATTTATGTTAAAAAGGTCCCTAAAACATTTAAATTAATAGTAGAGTGGATGCTGCAGTAGCCCCGGGATATATCATTACATGTTTAAGACACAATAATCTTCCTATATGGTCATGTCCATCAGCTAAGAAACGTATCAGTAGTTTGCAGCTAAATTAGGGTCATAAAACTATGAGATCCAATAAATGAGGTATCTATTTTTCTAAGGCATACTTTAGCAGCCCTGTGCATACACAGGTGGAAAGAAATGAAATGAAATGTTTACCAACCATTCCTGGCTAATCTACATTTTCAGGCATTATAAATAAAAGGTTGCAGAGAAAAAATGTGCAGTTGAAGCAAGCTGGGGTAATGGGTTGTCTCCTACATTTTTCTTAATCTTCCCTAGCCAAAACTGTGAATGTGCTAAGAGAGTTATTTGTGCTGGGTGATGCACCATCCCCTCACTAGTTTGTATTTATTTTTTAAGGTAGACTAGAATTCCTCACTATCATCATTCTTTATAAGTGGGTAATTCACCACATGATGCTGAAGAGGTATCACCATTAGAGTACCCACTTCTATACTATAACCCCTTATAACAAAAGGTTATGCATTACCAGGGTAGATTGAAGTCAAAGGTTCATTTATGACACCTCCTAACACACAATTCTGAGGATTAGTTAAAAGAAATTGATTCAGAACTAACAAGACCACTCGCTGCATTATTAAACAAGGCTACACAGGTTGAGTGTATGCTCACGTGACATTATCTGTATTTGCAAAGGGAACTCTTAAAATAAGTATTGTAAGCATAAATCTCAAGGTTATTATCATACCTAATCTATTAAGAGATGGAAACCAGAGCACACATAACTCATCAACCTCACCCTTAGGAATAACCTGTGAAATAACCTGGCAACACAATGATCACCTTTTCCCCCAAATCTTCACTTCCCTGGTCTTCTATATGAGAAATTTCCTTCTCTCTGTGATCTTCAGGAGACATTTTACATGCGATTCAAGGTCTTCAGACACTTCACTCTGTCCTGAGTTGGAACAATACAGCTCCTCTTTCATTGGTATCTAGATCCCAATTGCTCTATATATAGGCTTGGCAGAATTTGATTTTTTTTTTTAACATTTAGACGGATAATACAGTTGTTTATCTTTAAGCATGTGTAGATGGTTCTAAGCATTTTTTATTAATTTTACATTTTCCCATTCGTGGGAAATTATGGGGCGGGATGGAATCAGACAAAAATTATTTGATGACAGTAGATGTTGAGTAAATGTAAAAGTTAAAACTTTAAACATTAAAAAACAAATTGTTAACATTGCATGTCAAAATATACACAGTAAATTTCCTTAAATAAACTGTGAAGCAGCATTTTTCTTAGTCTGACTAGCTGTACCTTTCAATTATTATTGATGGAAATATTTTTTCTTCAGTTTGTGTGTGTACAGTGAAATTGACATTGACCAACAATTACTGATCAAAATCTAAGCTTTCCGAGTCTGTCTATATGTCAGCTCAGACCAAATCTTGCTCACCTTACTCCTGTGGGAAATTCCACTGAAGTCTGTGGGAGTCAGGTTCAAGTGGTACCCTTTGGCCTTAAAATCTGTACATGCAGAAAATGTTAAGCATGTCTCCTTGAGTGGCATGAAGGATCATGGGAAGAGAAGGAATGCTAATGGATTCAAATGTGCTCCATTTTTGTTGGAGCAACCATTTTGCACATCATTCTCTAGTCCTGAGCTATATGTAACTCTTCTGCGAGGTGTTGTTGGCAGCAAAAATTTTCTATGGCTTTTCTTAATGACTTAATTAACACCAGCATGAACCCCCACCCAGAAACCTGGGCAACTATATACACCACCTTGACTGCGACAATGGGTAATTCTTCCCCACTCACAAGCACTGAGTCCAGGAGTTCCAAGGAAGAGAACTTTATTGGGAGTAGGCAGGGGAAGGAAGAGGAAGGCAACTGAATAGAATTTGGGAAAACTAGCAGTTAACAAATTGTATGCAGTAAGACCCCCCCCCTGCAAGGTGTCTTAACGGTAGTCTCAGCCTCAGTCCTCCTCTGACAATTGTGAGTGGCTGTTGTGTTCTGGCCATTTCCCTCCTCCACTCACTGTTTGTTGTCCAGGGTTGGAGAAATCCAAGGATTCTAGCAGGTCAGTGCTAACAGGGCTGCGCTGGGGGCTCTACTACCTGATCCAGATGGACAGATTTCAGCTGTCATTGCTGGTAAAGTCTCTAGGCTGCATCTCTCGCTGTGATTTCAGCCCAAGCTGCCTAGCTCCGCCGCTGCTCTGTGTCATCCATCCCCCCCCGGAGGTGCCGCGGCTGATGCTGTTCTGAGCCATCTATCACACCAAAGAAACTGCTGTCGCAGCCACTCTGTACCATCCATCATCTTGGAGCTGCTGCCACTGCTGCTCTACAGCATCTACTGCCACCTAGCTGCCACTCTCAGCTCTAAGGAAGGGATCCCTGGTAGTTAGCACTTTTGACAGAGTCCTCACCATGACAGAGACACTCTTATCCTCCCTCACATTGCGCTATCCAGGCTCCCTGGCCCACCTGGGCCTGACAGCACCCTTGACCAACATTCATTGTCAATGTTTTGTTCTTGTATTTCCCAACAAGGTCAACTGCACTTTATTGCCTTCAAATGCAAAACTCAACTGAATTTTAACCCAAATGCCCCAAACTATTGCATAAAACAAATGAAAATGAGGCCTGGCTCATTCAGCCAACTCTACTAAGAACATAAGCATGGCCATACTGGGTGAGATCAATGGTCCATGTAGCCCAGTGTCCTGGCTTCCAGTAGCATGGCCGGTGCCAGGTGCTTCAGAGGGAATGAACAGAACAGGGCAATTATTGTGTGATCCATTCCCTGTCATCAAGTCCCAGCTTCTGGCAATCAGAGGTTTAAGATTCCCAGAGCAAGGGTGGGGTTTCTTCCTTGACCATCTTGGCTAATTGCCATTGATGGACCTATCCTCCATGAGATTTATCTAATTATTTTTTCAACTCAGTTCTATTTTGGGCTGTTACTACATCCCCTGGCAATGAGTTCCACAGGTTGAATGTGCGTTGTGTGAAGAAGTACTTCCTTATGTTTGTTTTAAACCGGCTGCCTACTAATTTCATAGGGTGTTATGTGAAGGGGAAATAACACTTCTCCACACCATTCATGATTTCAGGGATCCTAGTTTTTCATGATAACTCCCCCAAAATTCTCCAATAAAAAAACATAAAAATCCACATTTTTCCAGGATTAAACTGAAACACTGAACTTTAGTTTCCCTAGCCACAATATATATAGGTATCAGTTGAACACAATGTTTTATTGATATATTTACAATTTTTAAGCAAGTTCAAAGCCTGCCAGTGTCCTCAATCATTATAATAAAACAAAATTAATAGAATTGCAATTTATATTTCTTACATATACCAACTATTTGGAGAGCTGGATAATGGAGACTCAGATAAATTGGGTTCTACTGTATATGTTTTTATTTTTTTCACACAACGGAAAAACTAAAGGTTCTCTGTAAAAACGCCAGTTCCACATTTTTCCGTGGCAAATGGACTTCTAGGATCCTGGTGATTTTTATAGACCCCCATCATATCCCCTCTTAGTTGTCTCTTTTCCAAGCTGAACACTCCCACTCTTATGAATCTCTCCTCATATAGAAGCTGTTCCAGACCCATCATCATTTTTGTTGCCTTTCTCATTACTTCTTCCAATTCTAATATATATATTTTTTGAGATAGGGAAACCAGAACTGCACACAGGATTCAAGGTGTGGGTATACCATGGATTTATATAGAGGCACTATGATATTTTCCATCTTATCATCAATCCCGTTCCTAAATCTCCTTGGTCTCCAGCAGATGATGGCAGAGAGCTCTGTTGCTAGTGGAGTGCCTCCTATTTGCAGTTCTTAAGCAGCTCTTGACTGCTTGTTTCCCATTTCACCTACTGGTGACTGCATGGAACTCCCTTCTCTCTCAGGCTTCAGGCCACAGGGGCTAAATACATAATATACCAGGCAGCAAATACTTATGTAACAAGTCAGTGGAAGAGCCTCTGGGAACAGAACCCTAGAGTCCTGCCTTGCCATCCTCCTTGTTTAATCAGTCGATTTTCTAAACTCTGCTAGATCTTCTGAACTCTGCAGCAGAGCTCTCAATTGCCATAGCTTTGAATAACAAAATTTTCACTCTCATAAATGGGCTGATGTTGTTTTTAAAGTTAAGTCTTTTGTGTAAATGCATGGCAGGAGCAGACCCAGACTACCTTCTTCCCTGCTACCCACAGAACATTGTAAATCTGAAGGAATTCTATTCCACATCTTTGTTAAGCTGTTTATGTAATAGTCACACATGACTTGAAAATAGCAAACAGCTTCAAGTTTGCATTGATACAAATGCCTGGTCCAATGGGCAAACACGGATGAAATGTCAGATACAGTACATTGGGCGATGCTGTAATTAGATGTTCCTCCGTATTCTAAACACACAGTCTGAAGATGCAATAGTTTGTATTTAAAGCTCCTAAATAAAGATTGCAATCAACATGACCCAAGAGTGCTATCAAAGATGCTAACTCTAAATTTTCTAACTCCTCTGTATCAGTGGTAGCAAAGCAGGTGGTGTTTTAGGAAAATGTGACCTTATAAATATTATGCTTTTCATAAAACTTAAACTGAAACACCTGTTCTGTTCTGACAAGTGACCATAAAAATGGTATTTTGATACTCTATGTTGATTGGCACTCAATCTCATATCAAATCTACTCAGTTTACAAGGAAAAACATATTTTGTTTTCCTTATGCAACTGACAGCCTTGTAAACCTAACCTGGGCTCTGAAAGTAGAGGTGTGTTCTTTTCTTCACTCACATTGTCACCTACAATAAAGGTTCCACAGGACAGGTTAGACACTAAATAAAACCTAGGCAACTGCATTGCCTTAAATGTGTCTGCACAGGTATAACTGTTTGGAATTTAGTATTCGGTGTTGTTCTAGCCATGTTGTTTCCAGGATATTAGAGAGACAAGGTGGTGGAAGTAATATCTTGTATTGGACCAACTTCTGTTGGTGAGAGAGACATGCTTTCAAACTACATAGAGCTCTTCTTCAGGTCTGGGAAAGGTGACACGCCTAGTACCTTTCCCAGACCTGACAAAGAGTTCTGTGTTGCTGGAAAGCTTGTCTCTCTCACCAATAGAAATTGATCCAATAAAAGCTATTAACTCATCCACTTTTTCTGTCAATGATGAAAAAAATGGAATGGCCTCCACCTGTTGCAGTCCTAGTCCTGAAGGGCTGAAAGCAATTAAAACATACTTCTGTCACACGAGTCAACAGACATGAAATGGCATTTTAACATGGTCCTTTTTCAGTCTGGAACTATACTCTGATTTTCTTCACAATGTCTGCCCATTATCTCAGTGCAGACAATCCTCCCTGAACTACAGCAAGGAAACCCTAGACAATCCATCATCTACAGTATTGTAGAAGTTCACGTTTAATGTGTTTAGATGACTTTTAGAAAATAGAAAGCTATACATGACTAAGCAGCAGACTCGTAAATAGCTGGATAAGGTCTATTACTTCTTTAAATGCACTTCTTTCAACTTATAGTGGTGCCTAAGTGTTTTGCTAATATGGTTTCAGTTTTCTTTTCAAAGTTTTGATCAGGAAATGTAACAAACACATATTCCTCACTGTCAAACATTTCATACATTCTGCAGTCTAGACAGTTTGAAAGCCTTTCCTTCTGGCATTGTCAGAGCAATAGTAGCCTTTATTGTTTCCCAGCAAGAGGTGTAGATACTTGATATGTGACAGCACCTGGCTTAATGTTCTTGGCACCATCACCCCATCTCTTAAAAGACCCTCTCAGCTGGATCTGGGAGGCTTGCCACCACCGGTTATTAAATTACAATGTACAGAAGACGACATCACTCTGCAAGTCTTTTGAGAGTTCTTTTTCAAGTGGCATTTTCATCTGTTTCCGTTCTCGAGTTAAAAGTAAAGTTCCCATGTGAAATTTTCTCCTTCAGTTGGTGTTTAGAGAAGCAGTTTTCCAGCTGAAGCTTAGCCGGGATGTACATGAACACTACGGAATACATTTTAAAATACCAAACTTTTAAAATTATAACACTAAGTATGTGTACATTGCACATCAAACACATAGAGCTGTGAGCACAACTCACTGCCCTTGTCTGCCCACCACCTCTTTCTAAGTTTCCCTGCAAGCATACTTATGCTATTTATGCATTTCTAAAGCAGCTAGGTAAAAAGTACTAAAATTAGCCCAGCCATAAGAAAGATCCGTTGCCTAGAACTTACTGTATGTTGCCCTAGGCAGATAAACAGTGTGACCAGCAGGTATGGAAACCTGGCTACCTCTCATACATTCATTGGAATTAAGCATGGTAGCCAAACCCCAAGTCTCAGCTTCAGTCAGAATACGGAATAGTACACAACATTGTTCTAAATGTCCATGTTAGCCAAAAAACCATATATATCTCAGGAAAAAAGCTAGGTCTGGGCGAACTCTGTGGGTCACATATACTGGACCATGCAGGTTCTGTTCACAGGGGTGAGCAACCAAGCAATCGCTGCAAGTTTACTTGGTGTGGAGATCACAAAGCCTTCCCTCCTAGGAAACCACTCGCTTGTCACCCTCTTTATGCTACAGAGATTCCCACTTCCTCTTATGTAACACATGCTTATATGTTGTGGCTCTCTGTCCCCATCTACTGGTGGGATCCCAGAAAGGATTATAAGTCAGCACTGCCAATGACCCACCCAGAGTATTGCATTATATTTACATGTCTTCTGGGGAGGGGGAGCAGTGGCTTAACAGTTCCCGACCATTCCCTTGTCATGTTGGGTATCCAGTGGCTAGTCCCTAGGACTGGGTCTATGGTCCTCGTGCTGGTAGTCTGTCACTGGGAGACTGGGAGGTCACATGATGCTGGTGCTTCCTCCTTTTCACCAGTTGCTAAACTGCATTAAAGATGGTTAAAATGCATTAAACTCTTCCCTAACATTCCTTTTTATGTAAGCTATTACTGTAGCTGCTGCAAAGAAGTTATACTTATCTCATTTCCAATGGGACGGCAGGGAGGCCCAAGCAATTAGGGGATGGAAGCCAGGTGGTCTGTGAGACAATTTGTGTTAAGAAATGGTCCCAACCGTGGAACAGTTCGAGAACCTTTTTGAATCATAGCTCGCTGCTTGAGGAAACATGCTGCCGTGGATACAATCAGTGCTACTTGAACACTGCAGTGTGGATTTAGAATTGTTATCATCTTTAAATTCCAAAATGTTCAGGTCAGTGGGACCCATAATTAGACACAGAATATAAGCATGGTACATGCCTGATGGATGGATACCTGATAATGGAGGTAGATTTTTCATGTGAACACCAGGATTTCCAGTTCTTTGTCTACACATGGAGAAGTCACAAGTGAACCCAATTTCACCCAAACAGTTGGGGCAAGCCACCTATTCCCTTAATACTTTCTAGATGGGTCTGAACTTGTTCGAGGCATCCAGTTTTAGCTAATGATCTAAAGTAAACTAATCAATGTGATACTGCAGTTAATACTCCCTTTGCAAGCGGGGTAAATGGAAAAATACAGTTTAATGCCTTTTGTTCAAAGTCATGCCATTTCTGCACCTCTCGTGATTAGCAATTATCAACCCATTGTTTAAAAATTCCTTGGATTGGCTCTGCTCATTGTGCTTGAAAAGCTAGCTTCCTCCCGGTAGCAGAAAGCTTTTTTTGCTCCACTGCATGAAAATAATAAGGCCGAGTGATTTTATGTTTAACCTCCCACTGCTGACTTTTCAAATTTGAAAGCGTTAACAAAGGGGGCTGCATGTTTTCGGTATTGAAAGCTCTGATTATGCTATGGCACAAAAATATAAAAAGCAAACACATGCGGAGCATAGTGGGTTAGTGATATGTGACTCACTGTTTAACCACTGACCTGCTATACTGTAAATCAAGGTTCCCTAGCGAAGAAAGCTGTAACAAGAGCCTGTTGGACACAGTCTGAGTCTGTCTCAATTTTTTGATAGGTTTAGTTAACCTATCAGGGAACAGCAGTATCAACATACATCACTCTGAAAAAATGGGCAATTGGAAGAGATATTTTTGTTTTCCTGGTTACATCTGAAAGCTGTGTCATTTGTTCTGGGTTTATTTCCCTCCTGCTAACACATGCTGTATTTTACGATTATGTGTTCACTCTGAGAAATGCGGAGGGGATATTGACAAGATTGGTTTGGGGAAGGGGTGGCATGATTTGAAACTGTATATGTGACACATGCACATTTGTCACCATCTGCATAAATTTGTGAATTGGAAATCTGAAGAGGTTAATGAAATTCTGATTATAAAGTGCCTTACAACTGACAAATAGTATTTGGGGGGAAGAGACTTTTGGATCCACTGTTTGCTTCAATTGGCACCAAGCATGGAAAAAAGAAAAAATGAGCCTGGAAAGATGTGACTGATTACATTAGTTAAATTCTGGATGTTGCATGGGTGGGATCTGTTTTTGTAATTAGTCATCTGGTCCTGCATCTTTTTTATCTTTTGCCTTGATCCTCGGGGTATATAAAGTACAAGGTCCCTGATCTTTTCCAACCCATCAGCAAAACACTGTGTGTTTGCAGCTGTCTGCCCAAGGAGATCACAATGCAGGATTGGGGCCTGAGATTTCAAGAGTCACATCATTTAAAATTCAGTGCACGATCAGAAAGAAAATAAAAAAATACTAATGGTGCCGCCACTGCTCTCACTTCCAACGTGTTTGTTGAGGAAAACCAGAGATTAAGACTGGTGAGAAAGTTTGATGTGAAGAAAGCATTTAAAACCATTTCCCCCCCCCCCACCAGATAAAATAGGTAGGCAGACATGGAAGGCTGCCTATGCAAAGCAGGCTCCAAACAGGTGTGTACAAAATCTGTGTATGCACCTGTTTGTTGACCGAGAAATCCTACATTTGGCAAGGGAAGAGTTTAGATCACACAGACAGGTCACATTTGGTGATTACATGGCCCTGAATATTGAAGTGAGCCTTTGAAATATAACTTTGTGGCTAGGGCTCTGAGCAATGATCACTGCTTGAGATTAGATGGTTCTGTCCTTTGTACAGGGAAAGCCACTAAAGAGGCTGATTTTTATTCAGCAGTGCCTTCAACATTACTAGCTGTTGCTAGTAGCATGGAACAGCTTGGCTCCCAGGCCAGAGCCAAAAAGCAGATGTGTGACATGCTTTTCAGTCAGCTGATGTGCATGCCATATGCCACCAAATACAGTAACCCAGCTTCCTCTCACGTTTGGATAAACATCTCTTTCCTGTGATGTTCAAAAACTCATAAGAGAAAACTGTTTGCTCCTGGGAGAAGTACGGAATCTCAGAGGTTGGATTTTAAAACATCCCCCCGAGTTTGTCAGTGATGAGAGTTGCTTATCCTTTGATATTTCAGTATATATACAAGCCTCGATCCACTAAAAGTACTTGACATAGTGCTTCACTTTAAGCAAGTGAATGGTCCCGAGACAACAGAATTACTCACATGCCTAAAGTTAAGCACATGCTTAAGTGCTTTTGTGGACTACGGCACTATTTTTTTTGAAATTACAGGAAGCACAATTATTATCATGAAATTTTAATCCTCATCAACTCAGATTTTTAAAGCTACGGTGTTTAGACATTGCTGTGCTCAACACTGCAATGCCTAACTGATTCAAGGAGCAAAGTCTCATTGTCAAAAGGGATTTGGGCATTTAGGAGCCTAATGTGCCTAAATCCCTTTTGAAAATGAGATTAGACTCCTAAATCAGTGAGGAGTTGGAATGCTGAGCGCAGCAATGCCTAATTCCTTTAAAATCCTGGGCCTTCATCACTTGGAGTCTTTAAAACAAGATTGGATGTCTTTCTGCAAGATATGCTTTAGTTCAACTTTGACTTGATGCTGGAATGATGGGGAAATTCTATAGGCTGTGTTACACAGCTGTTCAGACTTGATGGTCATAATGGGGCTTTTTGGCCTTAAAATCTCCATATTTCTTACATCTATACCAGAGCGCATCATTAACGACAAACAATGTAGTAAATAAATTCTACTTTTTTATATGTGTGCAAGTTGTCTGTGAACAAGTTATAGCACCCTTACATTTAGTTATTCATTTAGTGAATCTCTTCAGCAAATAATGCTTGGTCTACAAGATCATTCATGAACACTTCATTGGAAATATCCCAAAGGTGCATTTGTGTTGGTGAGTTACTAAAGTTGTTTTCGTTGCCAGCTTGGATGACTTTTGTACATCAGTGCTGTTCATTTCAAAGTAAAATCCCCATTGTCAAATTTGAAGTTCTCAGTGTTATGCGTAGGCCTGTGATTTTGACTCCAAGATTCCAGTGGTCAAGAAAATTGTGAATTTGGATAAAGTACATGAAATCTTGGTGATGGCTGTAAAAACAAATGTAGTGAGGCCCCCAAGCTGAGTGGCGTTGTGAGCTGGTGTACAGGGTCACAGTGCCACTCGGGTTTGGCTCATGTGCCATTCTGTCTCATTTACAGAGTGGGAAATGGGTCAAATCTAAGTGGTTCCGTGATCCCATACGGCAAGCCAAAAAGCAAGGAGCTGGGCCCAGCCCTGCCGGTCAGGACCTGCCACTGTGGGGTGGGCTTGCTGTCCAGCCCCCACTCCCACAGGCCTCACCTTTCAGCACCCCCACTATACTCTTGTGTAGGTTGATATAGTGAAAGCATCATGATTTGGTGACCTTTCTGTGATTTACTGTTTTTCCCTCTGACATGATATTTACTAAAAATTCCCATGCCAAAATTGTACCCTTAGTTATGCCATTCAATATGTGCCTTGGGGATGTATTTGAGCTTAAAAATGGCTTTCAAATTGTGTTCACATTGGTAGGGCCTGTTTTCTGCAACATTTGTGGCAAGCAAACCAAAACAGGGGGGCATGTCAAGTTTAAGTGGACTTCCTTAATGAGGTGAACAAATGTTGACAGCCTAGTGGATAGAGCACAGGCATATGACTCAGCAGACCTGGGTTCTTTTCCTGGCTCTTTAAAAAAAAACCTTCTGGGTGAGCTTGAGCAAGTCACTTCCCCTCCGCAGGCCTCAGTTTTCACATCTGAAAAATGGGTGTGATGATATGGGCCTCCTTTGTAAAGTGCTTTGAGATCTATGGGTGAAAAGTGCTATACAAAAGCCAGGTGCTATTTCTACCCAATCTACAAATGTGGCTGAGTAGGACTTTTCAATTAGCAGATATCTAGCAGCAGGGGCTGAGATTTGGATGTCCAGTTCTTGTTAATTTTAATGGAAATGGAGTCTCCAATCCCTGAGGCAGCTTTGAAAATCCCTGCTAGGGAATATATAGATAAGTCATGTTCCACCTTGTTATTTATGATCATTTTCTCTTTTGATGGGTTTTTTTTGGGGGGGGGGGGGTGAGGGGGAACAAATAGATTTGTTAATGTTATTTGGTGATAGGATAAATAACATTATTATTATGATTAATACCTAGTTCTCACAGGGTGCTTTTCATTAGCAGTTCTAAGCATTTCACAAAGCAGGTTTGTATAATTATTCCTCTTTTACAAATGGGGGAACTGAGGCACAGAATGGTGACACGGAGCTCAAGGTCGCCCAGCCAGTCAGTGGCAGAGCCAGGAAAATAACCCAAGTCTTCTGAATCCCAGTCCAGTGTTCAGGCCACTAAACCCTGGTGCTTCCCCTGTTTTGCCCTCTTTTACAGCTGTACTCTTCCATTAGTTTCAGTAACATTGCTATGATGTAAGAAAAGGATTGCCAGCCCCCTTTCCTTATTCATAGAGCTAATATCACAGGAAACTAACATACTAAACCATTTTCTGTATTTGGGCAGTAGAAATGAGGCCAAAGCACAGAGCAGAAGTAACAAAATGCAGGGCGCAATTTGTGGCGTGTCATTTAGCATCACCGAGACAAACAATAATTCATCATTACAGAGAGTGAGATTCCTATCACAACAGGAACCAAATTTGGGCAGCAGCTGCCTTTTCCCATTTTGGTGCATGGCCGTAAATGTCTTTACATTAGAAAAAGAAAAGATATCATCATGATGAAATGTGGAGCTCGAACGAAACCATTTGTGCTTTGAGTTCTGACTATTTATTAAAAGACTTGTCTCCTCTATGCAAGGTGACGTTGGGTTTTGTTGAAAATGTGCAAAACCAAGACTGGGTCGAAACTGATTCCCATTTTGTTTGTGCCATTCCTCCCTCCAGAAATTTGGCTTCATTCAGATAAATGGTCTGGGTTTAGGCTGGTGTATATTTTAAACAGAGATGAGGCAACACTGGTCGGTGGATGTGATTTGCAAAACTCAGTCTGGTTTTGGTTTTGTCACAAACCAACACGGTTGGATCTATGTCCCATGTTATCCAAAGCTCCTAGCCACAGGTGGATTAACAATTCAGATTTGGACGCATTTCTAGAGAGAGTGTAGTATAATGTGAGACAGTGGCTCCAATAAAACCAATGCAGATTGACTAATATAGACTCAATACAAGCGTGAAAGTGAGTGATAAAAGTTACCATAGTTTGTACTTGTATTCGATAAGGGCAGAATAAATAAATGGAAAATGGCATAAATGGTCTGGGCTCAAATTAGAGCTGCTCCTAACGGCTCTAATTTGTGCACTGGCATTTTTGAAAAAAATATGTTTTTCTTTCTTAAATAAGAAAGTTACCATTTTTTGATCATGGTCAAAAGGATTTTCATTTGCCTAAATCTCTGCCCACTCTGGTTGAAGTCTTTCTAGAGCTGCAATAAGGGAGGAGGGAGGTTATGAACAGAGAAAGTTATGCAGTTGTTTTGTTCTGCAGGTTTGTACTGGCAATATAAGACGATGGATATAAATACTCTAAAGAGTGCAGCTCATTTGTTGAGTAATGGGCCTAACCTTGAAGGACGCTGAGCAGGGAGGGGGAAGGGTGGGAATGTTTTGCTCAGCACTGCTCAGGATCAGCCCCCGATCAAGCACTGGCAATTCATGCACAAATCTAAAAGCATCCCAAGGTTAGGGTACGGCTAATCCAGCAAATCCCCTTTAGAATGCCAGCCTGCATTGCATGGCCAGATCCTCAGTTGCTGTAAACAAGTGTAGCTTCACTGAAGGAACTGACAGGATGAAAGTAGTGTTTGGCCTGGATAGATTAAAGGGCGAGTAGGACTGAGCGAATAATTCACAATGAGTAATTAAGCTCTGGAATATCCACAAGAAGTTCTCAACTTCCTCAGATGCATTTATGTTAGTCTGTATCTGCAAAAACAATGAGGAGTCTGGTGGCACCTTAAAGACTAACAGATTTATTTGGACATAAGCTTTCGTGGGTAATAAACCCACTTCTTCAGATACATGGAGTCATCTGAAGAAGTGGTTTTTTTTACCCATGAAAGCTTATGCCCAAATAAATCTGTTAGTTTTTAATGTGCCACTGGACTCCTCATTGTTATTGTCAGATGCATTTGTTATTTGAATGTATTTACTAATACCCCCACCCCCCACGAGTATTTTACTCTGTTCATTGGTCTGAAATATTCATTATGCATGACGTGTTATTTAATTATGACCAATATGATAAGTCATCTAGCATTTTTTCTGTCCCCTGAATGGATGAATGTGTATGTCATGGGGATATTTGTATGTGCTGATTTAAAATTCCACATTTGAGAAAACACAGCCATATGATTTTCAAATTTGTGTTCCCCAGACATTTTTTTGTCAGCGAAACTCAATTGCTCAAATATTTTCCTAAAGTGAATGCAAAAGAGGCATGATTGTGGCTCAAGAGGATGCACTAACATTTTATGGACTGATAGGTATGAAATTTTTTTAATCCCATCGTGAAATGTTTTTCCTCTCCATTTTCAGTGTAAGCTTCCTGGCGCTGGCAAGTTAGCTGTGCCTTAAATAGACTCATACTCCACCCTAGCAAATCTCTCACTGCCCTTGTAAAGTGTGACAACCTTTAAATGAATCATTTGATTTCTGAGTCTTACTGACCTTTTCTGAGGAGCTTTTCTAATAAACAAAAGTAACCAACGCCTACTGGTTACCATGTTATGGAGTGATTGGTGAATAATTAATTTTGGCCTTTTCTCTATACACAAACCAGTCCTGACTTGTGTAAATGTATTTGTTAGTTGCAAGTATCCACCAAAACCTTTAAGAAAACGAATTTCATTTACAAGGTAGTAGAACTATTTGCTATCTGTAGTGTGATTACTCACCTCAGCCACAGCTATCAATTCTGCTTCCTGACTGAAGACTGAATCTTGTTTTAACAAATAAAAAAATGTGAATAACGAGTAGCAAATGATGAATACTTTGGGCTATGCACAAATATCCTTGGTTTGCATGCAAATCCAGTTATTCATGTGGGGGCTGATATGAAGCCTCTGAAATCAATGGAAAGACTCCCGTTGCCTTTTGGGACAGGCACTTGGAGAAGAGCTGTCTCCCCAATCTTTACATGAACAAAAATCCTGGGAATATTCGTGACAATTGAAAATAAGAGGTTCAGACAGGATCAAACTAAAAATCGTGCTTAAATTTGAGTGTACATTCATACACACTGTTGTTGAACAAATCCACTGTTTTTAATTCACATCAGCTGTAATACACAGAAGAAGAGCAAACATGCAAATACCAGCAGTCTTATGAACCAGGGGACAAAGTGGTATCATGATTATAATACAAACAAGCGGCTTGGCACACATTCCGTTTACTGCACCATACAAACCTTCAGGAATTTGCACGTGTAACTGGATTACAGTTTTAGTTACTCAGCATCAATGGTGTGCCTAAATTAATTAAAAGTGTAAATAATTTCCAGTCGGCAAGGGGACCCATGCTGGGAATATCCTTTGTCCACATGTTGATTACAAGTGCATTTTCCCAGTTCTTCATGTGATAAATCCTATAGGCAGCAGAAATTTTGGGCCAGATCCTCAGCATTTAAATCAGCATAGCTCCATTGACTTCCATGGAGTTAAACTAATTTACACCAGCTAAGGATCTGGCCCCTAAATTCTTGGGGAAAGCAAAATTGAACTGCAAAATTCTCGAAAATCATACACTTGGAAGTTCTTGTTTTTACTGTCTTCTATGAACATTCACATAATAGTAATAGAGCCAGCTGGCTTCGGAATGATGCCACTTTTCACCCTGCACAATTTCGATCATAATGCATTCTTAGGTTTAATGCTGGTCTAAAATGTTTTTTAGCAGGTTATTAATTATTTTTCACTCTTCCTTCATTATAGTCTTAGTTTCCACCCCCTTGCAAAGAGGCATCGAAACATCTTTTGACAGAAAATGTACAGCAGGAAAGGTCAAATCACAGGAGGTATTTTGCATGTGCCTGAGGTAGGGACAAATAAACAACTGTAGTCATGTGTAATATCACTTCATGCAACTTTCTCTAGCCACTAGTTAGGCCTTAATATACTTAGAAGGTTGCTCTTCTAATTTGAATTGTGTGAGACTTTGGCTGGAGGCTACTTCTGTGTCCCAGTGATAAAAGAAGACATAAAACAACCCAGTGCCTGATCATTCTCCCTGGCTGTCAGTGAATCATGTTTAATAGCATCTCCATTGCAGTTTTGGCCAATTTGCTTGCAATGGCATCCTTTTGCATGGGCTTACTGCTCAGCAGGCCCTGAAGCAATCTATGAATAACTTCCCAACAGATGCTGTTTATGAATTGAAGCAAATGGCTTCCCTGTTTCTCTTTTTTCTCACTTCAATAATTTTCAGTTACATTACGATGAATATTTATAGTCCTATAGCAGTGCATAAAAATGGGGAACAAGCAGACCTATGCATTGTTTCATACGTGAGTGCTGTTCTAATGGGTTTTGGCTCACTGGTTTTAATAATGTTCTGTTGATGGACTGAAAAGAGGATGCAAATTGTAGATCAGTCATTTTCATTTACTGTTTTAGCAGAGTGGGCATTGATGGAAGACTACATTAGAGGCATCTATAGCAGGCCTTATCTTCTGGAAATAATACACCCCCTAATATACGCATACAATAGCTCTCTACTCTGCTTTGCTTCCTTTGATTAATTTCAAACACATTATTAAATACAGGTTCTGACACTAACACAACCGGTACTCACCAGGTTTATTGTACTACAGATAAAATATCATGCAATTTATGATAAAATTACTGTCTCCTGGTAGGAGTAGCTGTTTAACTAATGTAACATTGCTATGAATTAAAATGTAAAAGTCTAAAGAAAGATGTTGTTTCTGATTTGTGGTTAGTCAGCTTACTCCAGCAGCATAGTGCACAGTCATATTTCAGTGTTTAAAAGGCCATTTCAAAATGTTTTATAATTCTATAACAATTCTTTTAAGTTATTCTGCAAAGAGAAGTGTTTAGATTTATGACTGAACATGTTTATTGAATTTTATTTCAAAGGAACTTCGCTGCGGCTCCATTCATTTCCCAATGTCTGATCTACTTGCCATTTCTATTAAACAATAAAGATCCCCAAAATGTGAGTTTTCTACTATCCTATTATTTCAAAGATTAATAAGCAACTGTAAATATCCTAAATACACATGTATAAACATAATGTGTGTGTATATACACACTACATACATAGGATATATATTAAAATACAAGACACTTGTCAAATTGGCCCATTTCCCATGGCTGTTTTACAAAATACATACATACTATAAACATGGTGTGCATTATGCATAGACACTAGTAATATCTACCCTACATAGCTTTATTTTATTTTATTGCACAATAGAGGACTAGAAAAGAGGAAACAACTTGAATAATTTCTTGTATTTTCATATGATTGTAGTCATGTAGATTGTACCTTTTAAAATCCAACATAAACAAAGCATGTGAAATAATTAAATATTTTTAAAAAGTGAGTGCTGTGAGTGCTATGAAATTCAGTTTGTGTAGTTCCATCACTCTTGACTCTTCATTAATGAATAAAAAGCATATACTGTACCATGTTATCTTGTATTGCCAGTCACCTTCTCAAAAGAGTAAACTGAGAAACGCAGGAAACTGACTTTCAGAATAATGTAATTGTGAGCTGGTGACTTTCAAAAACTGCTCTAAAAGTCCACGTGCTGTGTAGAATAAAAACCTCAAACTTAATCCCCCTGTGTGGTTTGGCTTTATTAACAAGAGCATAAATTCAGCATGAGGCTTCTTCCAACCATAGCTGCTCCTGCTTAGTCCACACCCTATGTGCTCTCTCTCTCTCTCTAGAAAGCTATTCCCTTCTCCTTTGTGTCTGGATGGGGGAAAAAATCACCTGCCTGAGCAAGTCAGCAGAACCCACTTAACATTATCCAGCAGGGCCAATGCCTGCTAACAGGTTGCAGTGTTGCTGTCTAGTTTTCCCTCTCATTTGCAGTCCCTTTGGGATCTACTTCTCAAAGGGTTCTGAGAATGCCAGAGGAGTAGCCATCCGTAGTGTCTCTTTTTCCACAGTCATGAGCCCAGTGCGCAGAGGACACTAAAAATGTACCCACCCTTGCCCCCATGGTAACAGGCCAGGGCAACAGGTGGGTCATCTTCTGATTTATGGTTAGCCAGCTTACTCCAGCAGCATAGTGCAGAGTTATATCTCAGTGTTAAAAAAGGCCATTTCAAAATGCTTTATAATTCTATAACAGTTCTTTTAAGCTATTCTGCAAAGAGAAGTGTTTAGATTTATGACTGAACATGTTTATTGTATTTTATTTGAAAGGAACTTCAGTGTGGCTCCACTCATAGCAGAATTACCACCTCAGGATTAGGCTGCCCAAAGATGGACAGGTCATGCCATGCCCTCCTACAGCAACATTTAGGTGCCTCCCAAGCCGACTAGGCCAGCACTCTCCTCTGTTTGTTTGGACAAAATACAGGGCTCCCAGACAGGGCAGGGCTTGAGCTTCCAGAAGGACCAGGGCTTAGGATCCTGAAGGGATTCTCCCTCAATCTTTATGGTCTCTCCAAGACCACATGTCTCTTCATCGTTGTAGACCCAAAAGGTACAACGTCTTTGTATGTTCTGCCGTTCCCCCTACAAAACAAACCACAGAGGAGGAGCTTGTAGCTCCCCCTAGACTCTGACTTAATGTATCTTTCAGAGTCCCAAATTCCTTTCATTTTTATCCCCCATGGTTCCTTTGTCCATTCCACTGCCTTTCTCTGGTCTGCAGCCAGGACTGTGGTGATTTCTCTGGGGGCTCAGCCTCCATATTGTTCTGTGTCCAGTTCAGCCCCTTCCTGTCTACAGGGCTACTCTAGTCTTCACCTTTCTGTCAGATCCCTAAAAACTGTGCTAAAACAACTAAGTCCATCCACTCTCCCACACACATTTCATGGCAGCCTCCTTGTCTAGGCCCAATATTCACCTTGAGTCTCTCTTGTTGAAAAAACAAAGTATACAGATGTCCCAGGAATCTCTGGCTACGTCAACACTGCGAAAAAGCCCCTGTGGCAGCAAGTCTCAGAGCCTGACTCGGGCTCATGGAACTTGCACTATGGGGCTAAAAATAATAGTGTAGACATCCCTGCTCTGGATCTGAGACTCAATCCCCTCACGTGGGTTTCAGAGCTTGAACGCCAGCCTGAGCGGAAATATCTACGCTGTTCTTTGTAGCCTCATAGCACAAGCTTGAGTCAGTTGAACCTGGCTCTGAGATTCACTGTCACAGGATTTTTATTTTTTTTTGGCTCTGTAGACATACCCTGGGTCCCACCAAGCAGCACGTCTTTCCGTTCAAAGGTGCAAGAGAAGATCATAGAATCACCACATGGTCCCATGTTCTGCACGCTGGCACTCACAGCAACCTGCACTCAGGGTAACAGACCTCTGCAACATACTCCTGGCATTGCCGCTCCTGTTGTGCCACTGCCTGGACCTGTTGGGCTTTCAGAAATTGCAACAAGACCTGCTATTCTTGTGGTGGATATGCAGCCTGAGCCACTTGCTGTTAGTCCTTCTGCTATTTTATCTTCCACTTCATGGTCTTTTCCATTTTACCCTCTTGCCTCCTTCCCACTTTGAGTTCCAAAATTCCCACATTGCTGTGTTTGTGCTGCTGTCTTTTCCAGCCTGCTCTAAAACAAAGTCCTCCACACTATGGAGAGTCAAGAACTCGCCTCTTCCTGGGAATTTGACTTCTTTAACAGAGATGGTAACAACAATGTAACAGAAAGTCCTAATTTAGGACGTTTCACCATATTTTGAGGATGAGAAAAAAGCATTATACCAACTGGCTAAAGAGTTACAAAAATATCTTCACTGTGTCAATCACGTGATACTTTTTTTTTTATTAGACCATATAATTCGCTTTCACAACTCTGAAGCCTAGACAGATTATTGAACTGTTTTGGAAGCAGTTTTTAATGGTGATACATATTGTATATGGTACATATTTAGGGAGTTCTTATCAGAGGTACTAATGAAATTCATAGGAGTTTGAGCTGTGCAAGCAATACAGGATTGGGCCCTCATCACTATAGTATCTAAGCACCTCATACTCATTAGTAGATTTTATTCCCATTTTATTCCACACAGATCTGAGGTGAGGAAATATTATTGATGGTACAAGGTAGATTAATGGACAAGCCCAAGGTTACACAGAAAGTCTGTGGCTGAGCTGGCTATCTAACCCAAGTCCTCTGAGTCCCCCCGGTGCCTTAAAAACCAAGACACTCTTTCCTTCTAAATAATGACCTACAAAAAGCAACTGTAAAACTTCACCCTATAGGAATTTTATACCTAATTTAGGTTATTCATCTCTCATAACCTAATCAGTAAAGATAACCTATGATTAAAAAGGATCGTTTGGGAGTGTCTGAATGCTTTTCTCTTTAATTCATCACACAGTTTGAGAATACTGAAGAATATTGCTATTAGCCATTTTTTTCATTAAAACAACTTTTTTGCTATTGGAATAAGATCAAGACCGTAAAGTCAACTGATATACCTTCCCTCCCCATAAGCCACAAATAGAGATGAATGATTAATCTTAAATAATTTATTTTTGGAAGGAAACATCTAAATACCAACTAGTCAGTGTCAAGCAGGGCAGTGTTCAGGATCACGTGCCAGTCAATTTCCAAACAGGACGTTGGGGCGTCTAGTAGCTGACTGGAAACACCCTCTAGTTTTGGAAATTATGGATCAGAGGTGGGGACCTGAATGATCTTTAAAAGGAACTGTGGGCCAACTTCAGAATGCGGAGTGGCTCTCAATTTTGAAATATGCACATATATAGTGCTTTAAATTTATTTAATTATTTACATGTAATTGTGAACAGTTTACTGTAAATTTAAACAATTTAAATTCCTAATGTTTCTAATGACTTGTTTATTGTTGTGGACCTTCAATCCAGTGCCTGCTCAGCAGGCTATAAATAACTACCTAATGTAAATTATTAATAAAACCAGTGTCTTTTATCATTTTCTTGTCTGACAAACTATGATAAGCTGAAAGTCTTAGAATTGCTTTTAAGCCCCTTAATATACACAAAAAAGAAAATGTTTGCTTTTATGCAACATTGCAAATGCTTTTTTAGGGGCTAGAGTGAATTTCCTCAATCTTTTTATACTGGATACTAATAATCAAATGGCTTTGTTATTAAGTAACAAAAGGCTAACATGCTTTAGTTAAAAAAAACCCTCTCTTTCTATATCATCCTTTTCATCTCAGCCTTGTTTTCTGTTATTGTTAATTATTTTTCCCATAGACAAAATAAACCCCATTAGCACTAGGAAGATTCAGAGTAATGGTTCACAAAGACTTGGATCTTAATGTTAACATTATTGTGTGTGCAGGAATGTATCAGTCTGGGATTAAAAATTAATCATTAAAAGTATTTTAGAAACATTATTCACAGTAAACACAAAACATCAGTGTATTTAATTTGATTCCATATAAAGGACACCTTTTAACCTTCTGGGACCTACCCTGGAAAATAAAAGGAAGGAGTATGTCTTTACCAAAGCTCAATTTTAAAAAAGCACAAGTGATAACTTCATTTCCCTGCTTTTTTTTTTTAATTTCTTAACGTGAGATGACTCAAACAGAAATAACAGGGTAATATGGCAGATGTTCTTTTGCACTGATCACTAGTTATTGCTTTCCTCAATGATGTTTCAATACAAACACACAACTGTTCCCTCTGTTTTATCGCTGTCAAAAGTTTGTTTCATATTTAACAAATGGAAGATGATGAGCAGATGTGTCATCGACAATTTGCTTCCTTCACTGGGTTCATAGCAAGCTAGATGTCTGAAAGGATGTTTGCCACATCCACATTTTTACAATATTTAATGTTATGCCTTCTTCATCCATCTGTCACCCTCTAGTCAGCTATAATGACCAGTGCAAACAGCCACTAGTGGAGAAGCAAATTTGGAAGGCTACTAGTAGCTTAGTGCTCTATAAAAGACTAGCACTATCTCATTGGAGGTTCCTTATTGTCTCCCTGGGGAATTTTGAGTAAATTTATTCTTCTTCTCACAGATGTTTCCTGGAAACATTATCAATCACTACATTTATTCCAGATTTTTTAGTGTTTTACAGAGCAGCTCCCTTAGCTCCAGCATAACTTTTGGTCTTTGTCTAAGATGTGCTCAGATAACGCAGACTTTGCCAGCAGCCGCCAAAACCACATCAATGGAGGGTTTGCAGCCTCTGAGATATCTCAGAAGATGGCTATTGGTGGAGAAGTTTGTCAGTTTCAAAGAATATAACTATGGAGGAGAGTTCTGATGGCCCAGGTGGCTAGAATGCAGGTAGCAAGGTTTCTTTTAATATGATAATTTGCTGAAATGGAGAGCTGAGTGAATTCTGTGAAAAAACCCAGCAAGCAGACTAAAATCCCAAGAAATGATCTCAACATAACAACAGCCAAGGCCATAATACAGAATCAAATAAAATATTATAAATATGAAAGTGAAAATCTAAAATACTCCAGCAATTACAGCTTTCACATGATTTATGCTTTACATTTATCTAAATCAGAGTATTGGCAGATAAAGCTCAAATTCAGCAACAACGTAAATTATTGTGAGGAAACACTGAATTTTTATTAGTTATCCTTCTGCCATTAACTCACTGTATCAGATGAATTTCTCCCAAAGTGAGGCACAATGAAGGATTAATCTTTGCCAGGATATTATTGATCAATGATTTTGGCAACATACTTATCCTTAAATGAATTGTAGAAATGGGGAATGAATATGACAGAGACAGCATAAGAATTATTCCCTCCCCCTAAAATTTTTCCGAGTTGTACTTGGTTTCAGCTTTATGACTCTGTTCAACATTCATGGCAGTTTTGTGCCTAAAAACATATGTGCCACTTAGAACACTGATGGGATTTTTCAATAAACTGATAGTGAATTAATATTATTGTATTAATCAAATTGCACAGTCATACCTCTCTGAAATCGGTGGATTTCAGTGTCACATGGGATAGAATTTGGTAGAATATACCATTTGTCATATTTAAGGTTGTCTCATTGAGTGCTCTACTGAAAATGGGTCTGATCTAAAAAAACAACCCATTGATGTAAACAGGAGTTTTTCCATTTACTATAATGGGCTTTGGGTGAATTAGACAACAGGGCCCAGCTCATCAGTTGGTGTAAATATCTTGCATAACTTAAGGACATGCCATTGTGTTTCAAACTGGGTATTTTCATGCATAACTTGGGTACACACCATTGTGCAGGTGCCAATGCACATACTGAAGTTTGACCATCATGCCAGTGATGAAGTCTTCCCTTATACTAAACCAGGGGTCAGCAACCTTTCAGAAGTTCAGTGCCGAGTCTTCATTTATTCACTCTAATTTAAGGTTTCACGTGCCAGCAATACATTTTAACATTTTTAGAAGGTCTCTTTGTAAAGTCTATAATATATAACTAAACGATTGTTGTATGTAAAGTAAATAAGGTTTTAAAAATGTTTAAGCAGCTTCATTTAAAATTAAATTAAAATGTGGAGCCCCCTGAATCGGTGGCCGGGACCTGGGCAGTGTGAGTGCCACTGAAAATCAGCTCATGTGGTGCCTTCGGCACACGTGCCATAGGTTGCCTACCCCTGTACTAAACTGTACTTGTCTTTTCCCCTGCTGCAGCGGCACTGAACCATGAAAAGCCCCCATGCTCCTGATGAGGACACTTTATTTTTTTGCATGTACAATTCCTCGCATAGAGTGAAGAAGTTATGCCTACACAGGGTTACAAAAGTCTGGCCCCTTTTGACTAGAAGAAGCTCAAATATTCCCCGGACATTATATTTTCTCCAAGATTTGCTTGTTTTTCCCTTTGCAAAACTGCAGAAATTTTATGAAGGAGAAACAAAAAACCTCTCTTTCAATACGCTGAGTTAGCTAGTCTGAAATGTTAGAGAGAGATGCATGGTCTATTCATCTGAGCATAAGAACAGTTTTAATGCCCTCTGAGACACTGACCTCCTCTGTGGCCTTTAATAACACAATTAACCTGTGCGCAACCTGGAGGGAGGCGCTCAGGTTGCAGGGGGTGGGGGGAGAGTTTGGAAGAGGAAACAGGAAGTCAATGTGCGCACAGCTTGAATGCTAGTTCTAGCTGCAGCACCTCTGTATATGGTCATTTTAATAAAGAGCCAGTGTCGTTTTATAAGCATGGAGTCCTCTCAAGTTATTGCCCAGCAAGTAGTACATGGAACACCTGTTTTCCCACCTGTAAACTGGCAGTAACTCAAAGGTATTGTGAAAAGTTAAGGTTTGTGAAGTGCTGCGAAATTCAGATGCACTATATAAAAGCTATGAAGTCATACAAAGGAAGCACATTACATAATTTTCCTGTTTAAATAATGTGAAAAGTGCAATTATTAATGAACTGGGCCTTAAAGATGAGAGATTAACTTTGAAATATTTGTTCTTGTTCCAAAATGACGACTTAGAACTGTCTAAGGAAAAGCTCCCCTATTCATTATGTGAACATTCTTCACATGGTCCTTTAGAATTCTCTGATATTCACAGCACTTGCAACAACAACGTCATAGGGCGAGTGTATCCACTAGTGTAAATCACATCGCTCCATTGACTTCAGTGGAATGAAACTGATTTACAACAGCTAAGGAACTGGTGGCTCATGCCGCATCAGAACCCACCCCACTGCAGAGTGTCACTGTGAGTGCCGGAGAACTCCAATCCCTTCTAGATGTTTGTTGCACACCCTGAACTCAAAGACATGCACTGCAGGTGCCTCAAGCCTGGGGACTTCCATACACGCATACAAAATAAGTAACCCAAGACCACTCTGCTAGGACTGTCAGACATAAAAGGTTTCCAAAGCCTAGGCACAAGGACTTAACAGTTATAGCCAAAGATCAACTGAACAGTTCCTAATCCAGCCCCTACAGCAGTCCAGTAGACTAGAGTGGTATGAAAGAGGCTAGCATGCCATGGACATCTTCAGGCCATGCACCTGGGATACTTTCTCCAGTTTATCCCTGTTCAGGAGGCAATCAAGCTCTGGCCTGCAGCCCCACTGGCCAGGGCTTGTTTTTTTTTTCTCTCTGGTCTCTTCAGGTCCTCTTTGCATTGTCCTCTTGGTATCTACACATATCCAATTGTCCCACACTTCTGGCAGCAAATCACTGTCCTGTAACCTGTTCTTGCCACTACTGCTGTCCCCTGCCAGAGATAGGCAACAAAAGCATTACACTCATGTGCAGCCTCAGGATGTTACCTCCTTGTCCTATGCTGCAGGGATTATGATGCCCTCTGCTGATAAAATGTTGATTTGGGTATCAAAATTCCCTCCACTGGCGAGATACTTTCTCTCCAGCTCACTATGCATGTGATGAACATACCAGCAGATTCACTACATTGCAACACAGGACTATACGCATTATTAGAAAGAAGAAAATGGCCTGTGAATGTAGAGTTGATTCTAAATTCTGCCCTGATTTACACTCTTTGCAATCTCATTGACTCCAATGACTTCTGAAGCCAATGGGATGGCACAAGATGTAAATCAGGGGAGAATCTAGCCCCACGCCTTTCATAAAGACACATTTTAGTTAATACAGTCTCCATTGCAGTGTTAATGATTACTATCAAAGTCCAGATTGGATTCTCAGGTAAAGAAGCATAGATTACCTTAAAGCTTTAATAGTGCTTGTTGCATGCCAAAGTTCATCCTAGAACATTTTTTACAGCATTTTTCCCTAAAAAACTCAGTAAATTAGGGTTTAGAAATGAAAACCCTGACAGATCCTTGCTTAAAGTGGAACAGAAGGCACTACTGTAATAAAAGAAAATGGGATACAAAAGGAATTGTGTCACTGAACCTCAGGTCCGTTACACTTACTGCAAGGCAAGACAGCTTTAGTACTGAATATAATACAGCATGCCATTACTTAAAGCATTAAAAACCAAGGAGAAGTTAGCAAATAGCAACAGAAAACCCTGCATCAATGGGAAAAAAAATTAAAATATTGTATTTTCTTGGCCCTCAATAAGCACAGTGAGTCTCATTAAAGCATGTCTGAATTCATTAACATAGCCACAACTTTCTCTTTTAATTTGGATTTATTCACCTCAACAAATTTTCATAACCTGTAGCTCTCATTTATGTAACTAGAATTTATGCTTGAGTAGGAAGCAGAATGTTATATATTCACTTCTTGATGCAAGGAGATTGATAGGTGAAACTCCTAATATTTCTAAAGGGACTCAAATAGGAAAATCTTCATGTTTTAAGGTAGGAATATCTGCCTGTAAGTGGAGGATTATATATATAGTTCATTATTAAATAACTGTCGTTAACGTGACATACACTGTAAGTTGTGGGTTGATGAAGCAAAGTTTGATCACAACAACAGGTTCATGATGTTAACCATAACTGGGATAATCACTTCGGTTAATTCCATCCATAACCAGGTGGATACAGAATATGATCAATAAATGCTCCTTAAATTAAAAATAGTCTGTGGCCTCAGACTTTGCTAAACCTGTAAGCTGAGATGATACATTCACAATACACATTTTGATGAAGGAGATGATTGCTTTAAAAAAAACCAATACCCCTTTCCCCAAGTTTTGGATATACAGGCGAGTCTCATTTTACACGGGGGTTCCTTTCTGCGGTTAGCGTGTAAAGTGAAAACTGCATATAGTCAAAATTACATTGAGTTGAATAGCGGGAGGAATCGCCCGCACTACAGGTACAGTATTAAAATTGTTATTTTTCTCTTTTTTTTTTTGCTGACCACGTAAAGCTGAAATCGCGCATGTTAAATGTGTGTAAGATGCGACAGACCTGTACTGCGTTTGAATACAGACCTCACCTCAGCAGTGAGTTTTGACTTACCACAAAGGGGTGAAGACACCAGAATTTTAAAAGTAAGTCACACTGAAATTTGCATTCTGGAGGGTAAAAAGGAAGCTTTCATTTTTCCCTTGACCAATTTCATTACACTGCTCATGTCGACACACTGACTTAAAAGAAAGCCATCTCACTTGTGGCTCCTTTTAGTAATGAGGCAAAAATAACTTGAAATGTCTCCTACATTTGGTAAATACTAAGCAGAATGACTGTAACTCCTCAACTGCTCATAGCACTATAGCACCAAAATAACTTGATTGTCTCTTCGTTATGAACACCCATTTTTCAGGTATAGCATCTTGATTTCTTCTATTTGCATTGGACTGCAACAGGGAGAGCAACAAAAATGATCAAAGGTTTAGGAAAGCTGACCTATGAGAAAAGGTTAAAGAGATGGGCATGTTGAGGCTTGAGAAAATAAGACTGAGGGAAGACTTGAAAACAGTCTTCAAATATGTTCAGGGCTGTTATAAAGAGGACTGCAATCAATTATTTTTCATGTCCATTCTAGGTAAGACAAAGAAGTAATGGGCTTAATCTGCAGCAAGGAAGATTTAGGCTAGATATTAGAAAAAAAAATCTGAATAAGAGTAGTTAAGCTCTGGAAATAGTACAGAGGATCTTTCAGATTCTACCACCCCATACTCCCACTGAGTAGTATCTAACTCCCCAAGTAGTCTCATAGAAGTCAAGGGGACTATTCGAGGAAGACGGTGTTTCTCAGCATGAGTAAGGGTGACAGAATCTGGCCTATATTGAGTTCAGTTGGTGCCAGTTATCAGGTTCCTGCCTCATACTCCTGTGTGAATGATACTCCTCCTATCCGTATTGAATATGGATATTTAAGATTTGGCTAAATGGATGGCAAACCATTAAGTATGCTGGGATGCTCTGACCCAGCAGCTCCATGATAGGGTTTTCACAAGTATTCATTGCTGGTCTAACTCTTTAACCACTGATTTCAATGGGAGCAGAAGTAGATTGATGGACTTTTGAAAATCTCACACCTATGATTGTATCAGTGTCAGATAATTGTCTTCCACAGTGACATGGCACCGAATTTAGGTCTGGTCTACACTAGAAAATTAGGCCGGTTTAATTACAGTGCATCTTGGAAAAGCAAAAGCCAGAAACCACACACAGATCTGCCCATTATTCTGTTTGCTGCTATGCCTTTTTGTTCCTGAACATTTGCATTGAGATATGCTTGTACTTCTTGGCCTGCTGTCATTTCTCTCTGAGTTATGGTACCAAGAGACTGAGGGTTTGTTACAAAGTGAAGAGGACTCTAGGCATGTCAGCTGTCTGGACAAACGGTAAGAGCAGGCTAGTTGGGAATAACACTTCATGGTGACACAGATTTAATACTGGTTGTATTGCTTTCACTTTCTTCAGCAAAGCTGTATCTTACAGTGCCCTGACTTCAACGGAGTGTTTTACAAGTTCCCATTGTTCCCTATCACGATCACATTGGATCCTTGGGTGCCTGCATTCAGAGCCTTGCAGAGAGGAAGGTTTGCTTTCTTTCTTACCTTAGCTGCCTGCGCAAACACCCTGACTGTGCCACAGTTGGCAGAGAAGGAGGTAGATTCTCTTAAAGCAGCCATGTCCTGCAAGAGTTCTGGAGAATTAGAAGCATCATGACTTTTTCAGCCATAATACTGCCTGGTCAATGTATTGCTTGCCTATTCCAGTTTCACATGTACTCACTATTTTGCTCTGAAGCTTTGAGAATACATACGTTGTATTTTGACTTCATTTTTTCATTTGCTGGTCTAGCTAAACCATGAGCCTGGGTGAGCCTAAACCAGGGGTAGGCAACCAATGGCATGCGTGCTGAAGGCGGCACATAAGCTGATTTTCAGTGGCATTCACACTGCCTGGGTCCTGACCACCAGTCCGGGGAGCTCCACATTTTAATTTAATTTTAAATGAAGCTTCTTAAACATTTAAAAAATCTTATTACTTTACATACAACAATAGTTTAGTTATATATTATAGACTTATAGAAAGAGGTCTTCTAAAAACATTAAAATGTATTACTGGCACGTGAAACCTTAAATTAGAGTGAATAAATGAAGACTCTGCACACCACTTCTGAAAGGTTGCCGACCCCTGGCCTAAACCATGAGCCTAAGGGCAACAAAAAGGATGAGGGGTATGGAACGGCTGCCATATGAGGAGAGATTAATAAAACTGGGACTTTTCAGCTGGGAAAAGAGATGACTAAGGGGGGGAATATGATAGAGGTCTATAAAATCATGACTGGTGTGGAGAAAGTAAATAAGAAAGTGTTATTTACTCCTTCTCATAACACAAGAACTAGAGGTCACCAAATGAAATTAATAGGCAACAGATTTAAAACAAACAAAAGGAAGTATTTTTTCACACAACACACAGTCAACTTGTGGAACTCCTTGCCAGTGGATGTTGTGAAGGCCAAGACTATAACAGGATTCAAAAAAGAACTAAGTAAGTTCATGGAGGATAGGTCCATCAATGGCTATTAGCCAGGATGGACAGGAATGGTGTCCCTAGCCTCTGTTTGCCAGAAGCTTGGAATGGTGGGGATGGATCACTTGATGATTACCTGTTCTGTTAATTCCCTCTGGGTCATCTGGCATTGGTCACTGTCAGAAGACACTATACTGGGTAGATGAACTTTTGGTCTGACCCAGTATGGCCGTTCTTATGTTTTGGGTGAACTATTCTTCATTCTATTGATAACATTTTGATGTTCTTCGTAAATGTTAATATGCTCACTGAAATGATTTACATGTAGTATGTGGTCAGGAAACTACCTTGCTGTCTGCATCTGCATTTTGCTAAGGTTCTTGTCTCAGGCAAAATCTTTCTTCAAAGGCTGTTTGATTTTTCTTCTTTTGTTTTTTATTAGGGAAATTAAAAATACAGAAGAACAGAGTCAAATAGAAAGCAAATCTGTAAGCCCAGATCCTCACAGATATGTAGGCACCTATCTAATCTCCCATTGATTTCGGTGGCAGTTAGGTGCCTATAAATATCACAGCTGTAGATTCCAGAGGCTTTAGATGTCCAGAGGAGCTAAGTCCCACTGTACTTTTCAGTGACTTAAACCCTGGTCCCATTGATGTTAATCTTGGGTAACATTTTCAAAAGCTCATAACTGACTCGGATGCCTAAGTTCTATTAACTTTCAACAGGACTTAGGCTCCTAAGGTACTTTAACAAACATTACTTCCTTGTACTCTAGGGGCTTGTCTATACTACAAGCAGGCAGCTATCGATCCAGCAGGGGTCGATTTATCGCATCTGAGAGCTCTCTCGTCAACTCCGGTACTCCACCAGGGTGAGAGGCGCAGGCGGAGTCGACGGGGGAGTGTCAGCAGTTGACTCACTGCAGTGAAGACACCTCATTGAGTAGATCTAAGTATGTTGACTTCAGCTACATTTTTTACGTAGCTGAAGTCGTATAACTTAGATCGTTGCCCCGCACCGAGTGTAGACCAGCCTAAATGTTGCGATATATATGATGGGTAAGTGCGTCTTCTCTTTGAAGACTAAGAAAGGGCGGTCCTGCCTTTAGCACCCTCTTCTGGTCAAGTGTGGTTCTTCAGCACCCTGCCTCAGTTTTACCTTTTCTCAGCACCCCTTGAGAACTCCACATATTCTGCAGGTACAAGACAAAGTCCCCCTGCTGGGGGTTCTACTTTATTAAGTCCAAATAAACTAGAAATAAAGCTTCTTCCACCCATGCTCAAAATAAAGTCTGCCAGGCCTATAGTCTGTCCCCTCAGGTTCAGGGGTTGCACACCCCTCCTTCTTGGGTTCTGTGTTTCTGGGTTCTCAGCAGCTTCCCTAGCTGTTTCCTTTAGGAACCCTATCAGCAGATTTCCCTTTCTTCCCTGAGAAAGGCTGAGAAAGGTCCACAGGTAACAGTCCCTCACTGCTGCTGTCCTCCCATTTAGAAGGCCCAGTTGCCTTCCCTTAAACACAATTCGGCACTGGACCCTGCTCCTTCTTAAGGGGCAGCCTGTGACAAGGGCCTTTTCACTTCGGCTCAGTGGAGTGATTTTAATAGTGACTCACTCTTACAGTCCAATATGTTAGTTTAGTTCAGATTAATGTGATTTTAATATAGTTTAATATAAAATTCCCTCTTGCACAAATGAGGCTGGTATGTTGAAACTTGCCCTGCAATAATTTTTGTTACTGAAATTCTGTAAACAATTTAATAAATCTACAAAATCTAGTGGAATTTCAAGCAAAGCAGCAGATACTTTGTTCAGCACTGGCAATAAATCCTCAGTCTATCAGCATATACTGTTTACATTTGCCTAGGGGCCCTAAAACATTACGAGATTAAATGATTTTCCTGTTCCTTAGTGTCTGGCTGCCACAGAATTAAAATGTTTCATGAATTTAATTGTGAAGAGAACAGTTTAACATTTTTCAGCCTCCTGTGGGGAAATGGAAAGAGGAGGAGCCCAGCTGGATGTTATGCTGCCTTTTTAAAACCTGGAGAGGATGACTACATATGGTCAACTTCAGAGGACCAGCACAAGGCTTATGGGCCATTAAAGACCCTCTTAAAACATCAAAATAAAGCTTAAATGTGATGTAAGGAGTGCATATAGACCTTGTGTTGGGTCACTGCTTGTGGGGTGAATATCACTCCTAGAGAATTAGTTGTTTAAATATCTTTAATGATTGAACTATTAAACTATTTTGTAGAGTTTTCCTGAAAATCAAATGGAGTCACTTTTAGTCCTCCATAAGAAGGTATATTATTTTATTGCACGAGCACTCCCCTGCCATTCTTTGTGGAGACAAAGCAAGTAAAAGCTTGTTAAATACACAAGTGCAATCTTTTGCTGTGGCAGCCAGGATGACGAGAACTACACCGCAGCTTAGATGTAAAAATAAATGTATTTTTTTCAAATAAAAAAATATTCTAGTTTATCTTGATTATCAAAACCAAAGCTTTAAGTGTACTGTACCATTTATTGGTACAATTTAGAGACTGAGAGAAAGGATTGCTGGAAAAGCTAGAATAAAAGGCAAACCACTAGTTGAACCTCTTTTAAACAGACAGCCTTTTATACTCCCACTTTCCCAATCTCTACTTTCTCATCTTGCTCCTCTTTTATTCTCTTTTATGTTTTGCAAGCAATGTGGGGAGAATTTCTTTGCTGGCTGCATGTACTTGCTTCTTCTGACTTCTCAGCCTGGAATACAGAATTCAGACTGTGACATCCACAACAATTTGATGCACGGAGCCTATGACGCCAACAAAACCATAGTATTTTATTCATCTGCAAACAAAACCAAAATTTTTTAAAACCTGAAAAGAGATTGGGGGAAAATATAAATAAGGATCAAAGGAGATAATTTTCAATTGGTGAGTGATAACATAGGCCTGTTTCGTGGAATTAAATTTGTAATATATTTCAGTGAGGAATACCGCATAATAAGCTTAACCTAAATTATCCTCTGTAAAATTGTCTCCAAACAAAAAGTAGAATTAAATGAACGTCATCTTATAAATATTCCAAATATCCAAGGCATTGAAGCAAAAGCAGCAGTAAGTCAAAGTGTTCTGCTGACAATTTCAGTGCAAAACCCAGTGAATCAACGATAATGCACATCATCCCATATTTACTGTGGTAATTAGATTCCTACATTCTGTACTGCATGATGTGCATGGCTGTGTTTCGTTCAAAATACTAACAGTGTTGTTCCTTTGATAAAAATCTTGGGCATTTGACGCCAATTTAAGGAGATAGATAGATAGATAGCTTTAAATCTCAATAATCAGATGTGGACTATCCTGTTCTTCCAAATGGTGTAATCCTCTCTTTGACTGCAACCTCTGTAATATCAAAACAAATGAATTGCCTTTAACTTATACCACCAGGTTAAGGATTATATTGGTGCAATGGCATAGCAGTACTCATTCATCAAAACAAAAGCCTGGATACCAGTTCAAGAGACGCGCTCAGTCATTGAAAATTAACGGGAACGTGGGCGAGTTTGCAGATCTTGTCACTAACGTCAGAGGTAACGGATGGCACAGCCTGGGTGTTGGGAGTTGAAGGAAATAGAAGAGTAAATCTGAAAACAGAACAGACTGGGCACTGGAGCACTTCTCTCTCTCTCTCTTCATGTGGCACTGTGCTTTAGCAGATGGCAGCCTAAAAACAACATGCGCTGAAAGAGCTGGAGATGCAAGGCAAGAATTCCAACACCTACGCCACCATTCAAAGTAGTATTGTCTGTCAGGGATGGTGTAGGAAATTACTAGTTGCTTTTGTGTAGATTTCTGAAGCTATTATCTACATTTGATCAGTTATGAGATGTTGGAGGTAAATTTAAGACAATTTTTTACACAGTGAAATATGAGAACAAGTCACAATATTAATCCATATGTTTTCATTCCGGCACTGGAAAAATTAAAGAACAGCATAGGCATTCTTATTGGTAGATCATGTAGCTATGTTGCTTATGAGAGATGGCAGTGAATTGAAACTGAAGAGCAAATCGTGATCTTACCATCTGCCTGCAAGGAATTATTATATAGGGTTTGGTGTCAGTCAACCAACCTGCTCCGAAGCAAAAGCAGGACAGTATATGAATCTTTTCCATGCTCATTTCATGCACTACTTACTTACCCTGAAACTAACCATCTACTGCACCGATATAGTGCACAAGCCTTCGGCGGCTGCCTTCTATCCAACCCAGTAAACAAGGAGATGGTATTTGGAACTGGATGCTCAAAATGTTATTCTTAAATAATGACTTGGAGTACAATGCACATGAATAACGTGTAGAATTAAATATGTAGGCCGTACAACATGGAAGCTCATTATGTGTATGATGAGTGTAGGATCAGGTCCAGAATATTGAAACATACTGGGCAATATTCATCCTTTCTAGATACAGAGCAGTTATATCAGTGATGTATTTGGCCCACTGGGTTTTACATATTCCATGTTGACTATTATTTATTTTTGTCCTCTTTGGGGAACCTTCCCTACCCTCTATTTTACACTTCCTCCTTAAAAGTGGCTTCGTTTGTGTTGCCTTTCCTTGTTGCATTTGCATGGATTTAACTGAAGACAGAATTTGCCCCTAGTAGTCTGAACTACTTGACCTACTAATGGGCTTTCTCACACACCTTTATTCAGGAATATTCTTTGTTGAGTTAGGTGCAGTTTTTTCTAACCCGTTCATAGTAATAATAGTACTCTACTTTGTTGCGTCTTTCATCTGAGGATCTCCAAGCACATTAAACATTTGAATTTAAGCCTCACAACCCCCTGTAAATGTCAGTGAATTTTACAGGTGAATAAAATAAAGTGCATATTGGTTGAGGCCACATAAAGAATCTGCAGAAGAGCTGGTAACAGACCCCAGGTGTCCACACCCCCGCCATGGGTATAAAAAAACGAGATATAGTGGCAGCTAGCAAAGAAATATATCAGTTTGTCACTGTTGTTCCACTGCTAACTTACTTTGTGATAAAATAGAAGCTAATAAACAGGTTTTCAAATAAGCTATTTGGTCAATGACTAGGTGATATATTACAACTGAGATTTTCCCCTTCCACTGTGGACCAGTGCAGACTCTAGAGACCTTTATCGTTCACTGACGGGATAGCAATCTATCCTTATAGTGCTTGTGAAAACCAGAACAGTTGTCTCACACAGCTGTCTCATACACTCACCTCCTTTTTAATATGTACCAATGAGGGACTCCTTTCTGATGTTAGCTATTTGGGACAATGTCAGAATGCACCATACAGCAAGTATGCAGTGCTTGATTGTCCAAGAAGATTGTTGATATGCATCTGAGTACATGAGACCACATTTTTGTCTAAAGACTTTTCAAAGTTAAAAAGTGTATTAAACTGATAACAGAACTTTATACAGCATTCTGTGTTGCACAACACACACAATACAACTGTATTAATGGACCAGTAAAACCAGCCCAGTCATGTCTTAATATCATGATCTTAGTTTGACCAATAATATTATTGTAGCCCCAAACCTGCTTCCTTCTAGCCTTTCAGAGATGTAAGGTCATTAAGGCAGCAGAACCGGTGTTATTCCCCTGTACAGAGATGGCTGAATGGAGAGAAGCCTTTAAGAAAGTATTGTCACAGAACTGTGCCCCTCACAGGCGCCGTCTGCTTAACTAGCTCTCTTTATGGACAGGCTCTAAGTCCAGCCCATCTCTGCTTCAAGGCTTGGCCCCTTTAAAACCTGACTGAGTGGGTCATGTGACATGGGACAATATAAGGCTCCTTGTTGCTCAGAATTTGGAAAGGACTGAAGGGAATAGTAGCAGATATTAGGGCCTTTCAACAAAGGGCCTGGGAAGAGACCTATAGCGGCAACCAAATGGCTGTTGAAAATACCCCAAGGAAAGAGATGGTGGGATTAAAGATGATTGTGGAAGAAGCCTTGTAGCCAAGGGCTGTTTGTGAGCCCCAGCAGTGAGGGGTGAAGGTCTGTGCTTAGGAAATGGACTTTTGAGCCTGGGGTAGTTGGAACAGTGTGGGCCTGAGGCCTGGTCTGTGTTAGCTCTACTTTCAAGGGTTCCTAGCTTGGTCTTTCAGAGAGTGTTAGAGGAAGCTCTCCCTGGTTTACTCCTCTGTAACCCATAGAAGAGATTTTGTCTGGGAAGAGCTAAAAGATGGTTTATTTTGTTATTTTTGTTTATGCTGGAAGGAGATCCTTCTGATTTGGCTTATAGGCCAAATCTCCCCAACCAGCCTGGAGAAGACTGCCTTTGGGGGAAGTTAAGACACAGTGGCTGCATCCTGATGCTGGACTGGGTAAGCCGCTGTTACAGTGTGAATGCGATTTGGAAGTCCAGGGGTATGGTGGATCTGGCATCTGAACTCCCAGGGCTACTGAATTATTTGGTGTGTTACTCTGGGGAAGATTCTGTTTCCCAAAGCCCCTCACTTGTCTGCTGGTGGTTTTGGGAGGGAAAAAAAGTTGTTGTTTTTTTGTCAAATTGAAAGAATCTGGTTTGGGTCAAATGGGTCCTCTTTTGTTTGACCCAGAACAGATTTTTTTCATGCTTCGCTTGACCGGAAATGGGTCATTTTGAAAGAGCTAGATTCACAAAACAGCCAGAGGAGGATGCGATGGCCTCCTTATAATTTTTAGCTAATAGTTAGGGAACTCAACTTGGATGTGTACAATCCATGTTCAGTTCCCCTGTCTGCCTCATCTGAAGTAGGGATTTGAACTTGGGTTTCCATTGTAGGAGAGTGCCCTAACCATTATAGATGCTAGAACTAGAGGTGCTGAGGGTGCTGCAGCATCCCTTGGCTTGAAGTGGTTTCCAAAATTTAAAGGGTTTATTGCTTGGTTCAATGGCTCTCAGCATTTGTGCTAATCAATGGCTATGGGTTATTCTGGTGTGAGGAGGGATGCCCCTCAAACCTTCCTCTTGAAGATGTATTCCACTTTGTACAAATAGTCATCGGAGGAGGGTCTTGAACTTGGGTCTCCCACATCCTAGACCAGGGGTTCTCAAACTTCATTGCACCCTGACCCCCTTCTGACAACAAAAATTACTACACAACCCCAGGAGGGGGGACTGAAGCCTGAGCCTGCCTGAACCCCACCACCGCAGGGCTGAAGCCCTGGGGCTTGGGCTCCAGGTGGTGTGTGGCTCAGGCTTGGGCCTCAGGCCCAGTAAATCTAACACCTGCCTTGACAACCCCATTAAAACAGGTCATGACCCACTCTGGGGTTCCAACACACAGTCTGAGAACTGCTGCCCTAGGTAAATGCCCTAACCACTGGACAATAGAGTCATTCTCTCTTTCCCTGACTCAATGACTATTCATTGTTATTATGAATGACTATGAATTGCTGTCACTATGAAATGCCACCCTGTTTTGTGTATGGCATCAAAGTCCTGAGAAAAAATTGCCTTGTGCTATTTGGTGAAGTTGAGTCAAATAGTTTCTTATTGTTCACAATTGCATTTTTCAGCAAACAAACGATTTGTCCAAAAAAATGTTGCCCGCCTCTCTGGGATTTGGCCAATTAGACTCAAGTGTCACTTACTCAGTATCAGACAAACTACTTTTCAGTAAAAGGACCCTGCATTATTGTTGCTCTGTAGTGGAATTCTTGTGAATGTCAATGGGACCTGAATGCAATATTACCCTTTTTTCACCCTAGCTGCCAAGCTACCTTGGAAAGGAAGCCGCAGACTGAAACTACCCATGCTAATGCTATAAGAACATAAGAACGGCCATAATGGGTCAGACCAAAGGTCCATCTAGCCCGGTATCATGTCATCTGACAGTGGCCAATACCAGGTGCCCCAGAGGGAATGAACTGAACTTGGAATTAACAAGTGATCCATCCCCTGTCACCCATTCCCAACTTCTGGCAAAGAGAGGCTAGGGACACCATTCCTGCCCATCCTGGCTAATAGCCTTTGATAGAACTATCCTCCATGAATTTATCTAGTCCTTTTTTGAATCCTGTTGTAGCCTTAGCCTTCACAACATTCTCTGGTGAGGAGTTCCACAGGTTAACTGTGTGTTGTATGAAAAAATATTTCCTTTTGTTTGTTTTAAATCTGCTGCCTATTAATTTCATTTGGTGGCCACTAGTTCTTGTGTTATGAAAAGGAGTAAATAACACTTCCTTATTTACTTTCTCCACACCAGTCTTGATTTTATAGACCTCTATCATATACCCCCTTCATCGGCTCTTTTCCAAGCTGAAAAGTCCCAGTCTTATTAATCTCTCCACATAGCCGTTCCATACCCCTAATAATTTTTGTTGCCCTTTTCTGAACCTTTTCAAGTCCAATATCTCTTTTTTGAGATGGAGTGACCACATCTGCATGCAGTATTCAAGATGTGGATTTATATAGAGGTGTGATGGGGCATCTGCCTGACACTGGTGGAAAAAGGGTTAAAAGCAGCCCTGGGGAGGCTGCACAGCAGACAGCCAATCAGTGAGGGGCTCCAAGGAGCAGCCAATCAGGGCAGAGCAGGCCTATATATAAATAGAGCTGCAGGGTAGAGGAGCTGTTCCCTCTTGGGAGCCCAGGGAGAAAGGACTGGGTTCCTGAAAGGAGGAGGGAACTGCCAGCACCCTGGACAGAGCAATGCTGCCTTGGGTCAGAAAAGTGAAAGGGAGCTCCAGCCTGACTGGCTGAAAGACTGAAGCCTGGATGCAGGGGCAGAGAAGGTGCTAGGGTAATGGGGAAGTGGCCCAGGGAAATGCACAATGGGAGTCGAAGAGATGCAGCATGTGGCTGCCACCTAGAGAGTCTATGGGTTGGGATCTGGAGTAGTGGATGAGCCTGGGTCTCCTCACCCTCCACTAGCCACTGAGGGGAGTGGTCAGTGGCCAGTGAAGGGCTGCAGTTTGCTACAGATGCAAGTGGCTAGAACCTTGGGCTGCAGTTGGCCACAGAGGCGAGTGGCTGGACAGAAAACTGCTGCTCCCCTGGAAGCAGGAGGAGAACAAAATGGGGCATGGCCGAAGGGCTCTGTCCTGAAAAGGATGCCGTGATCCTTGAGGCGATGCAGGTCCGGAGCAGAAGTGACAGTAGGCGAGACACCAACGGAGTATGTTGCCCTGTGAAAAGACTGAGCTAATTCCCAGAATGACCAGCAGGAGGCACCATGGTGATGAGGCGGAATTGTTACAAGAGGCAATATATTTTCTGTCTTATTATCTATCTCTTTCTTAATGATTCCCTAATATTCTGTTTGCTTGTTTGACTGTCACTGCACGTTGAGTGGATGTTTTCAGAGAACTATCCACAATGACTGTAAGATCTCTCTTGAGTGGTAACAGCTAATTTAGGCCCCACCATTTTATATGTATAGTTGGGATTATGTTTTCCAATATGCATATCTTTGCATTTATCAACACTGAATTTCATCTGCCATTTTGTTGCCCAGTCACCCAGTTTTGTGATTTCCTTTTGTAGCTCTCTGCAGTCTGTCTGGGACTTAACTATCTTGAGTAGTTTTGTATCATCTGCAAATTTTGCTACCTCACTGTTTATTCCTTTAACATATTCATAAATGATCTGGAAAAATAGGACTGGGCCCAGTACAAACCCTTGGGGGACACCACCATTTACCTCTCTCCATTCTGAAAACTGACCATTTATTCCTATACTTTGTTCCTTATCTTTTAACCAGTTACCAATCCCTGAGATAACTTTCCCTCTTATCCCATGACTGCTTACTCTGCTTAAGAGCCTTTGGTGAGGGACCTTGTCAAAGGCTTTCTGCAAATCTAAGTACGCTATATCCACTGGATCCCCCTTGTCCACATGCTTGTTGACCCCCTCAAAGAATTCTAGTAGATTGGTGAGGCATGCTTTCCCTTTACAAAAACCATGTTGACTCTTCTCCCAAAATTATGTTCACCTATGTGTCTGACAATTTTGTTCCTTATTATCATTTCAATCACTTTGCCCAGTACTGAAGTCAGACTTACCGGCCTGTAATTGCCGGGGTCACCTCTGGAATCCTTTATAAAAATTGGCGTCACATTAGCTATCCTCCAGTCATTTAGTACAGAAACTGATTTAAATGATAGGTCACAGGCTACAGTTAGCAGTTCTGCAATTCCATATTTGCATTTCTTTAGAACTCCTGGGTGAATACCATCTGGTCCTGGTGGTTTATTACTGTTTAGTTTATCAATTTGTTCCAAATCCTCGTCTAATGATACCTCAGTCTGGGACAGTTCCTCAACTGTGAAGACCGATGCAAAAAATTCATTTTGTTTCTTTGCAATGGCCTTATCATCCTTGAATGCTCCTTTAGCATCTTGATCATCCAGTGGCCAAGTGGTTATTTAGCAGGCTTCCTGCTTCTCATGTAATTCAAATTTTTTTTGCTATTACTTTTTGAGTCTTTGACTAGCCACAGGATTCTTTGCTGCTTTTATGTTATGCAGGTGGTCAGATTAGATGATCAGCATGTCTCTCTGGCCTTAAAACCCATGGATCTATTGTTCTTATGATCTATAACATGCAAGATGGCAATACTGTTTCTTCTAACTGATGTGCCATATATTTAGAGTAAATTGTTTTCCCAAGTTCAAAAGGATTCCAGTTACCACATAAAGCTCTTCTTTCCTAGCATTACTGTTCAAGAACTTTCTGTCCTGGATGGTTGTATTTTGACTATATTGGTTGTTAATTAAATTTCATGCTCCTTGATGATGGGAGGTACTGTATTGTTGATTCCTTTTGCTAGGAGTTAGCAGAGACCACATGTCCCCATTGCTTGCGGCTGGCAAATTATTCATAAATATTGTTATGTACTGTCCTATGCATAGCATTCTATTTAAACAACTTTCAGTACAAAATTCCTTGACAACTATAGCTGTTTCCCTCTCCCACTTCTATTGTAGGCATGACGAATCTTTAAAAGGAACAATATATCTGTCTCCTATGTATATGGGTCATGACTAGATCTCTCTTTAAAAAAGAATATCACTTAAGGTAGGTCAGGAACAATAACTCTTGAAGTCTTTCCTTTGGCCTTCTACTTTCCTCAATGTACAAATTAATTATTTCGTACCTTACACTTTCCTATTTTAAAAAAGTGACTTGTGATATTTTTATCTTTTTTAAGCAGTTCCAGCTAAGCTAACATGCCTGTAGACCTTTATCTATGGAAGAAGGGATTGGCAAAACAGCTGCTTCTGCTGAGCCATGTGAGAGCAGCTGAGATACCAGTTGCTAACTGCATTACAAATACTATAGCTACCTAGAAGCAGCTATTCTTGCACTGCCTGGTATGCTGTCTGGTTGTACTCTGCACATTAGCAGAGTCCAGCTATAAAAAGGAAGCTGGGCCTTTCTTTCTTCCAGGGGATACCATATGCCATCATATAGTGCTGGGTGGGCATAGAATCCTTTTAAACGGTCACAGGGGGTATTTGTGTGTAAGTAATATTTTTAAACCAATATAGTTTAAGTGGTACCAAAAACTGTGTAGACAAGACCTTCAGCTTGTGTGGGAAGTGGTTTCCCTTTATGTCCACTTGCTTCTGCCCTGCTTCCTTCAGTCTGCAGGTCTGTGTGACACATGCTGCTTTGTTACTCCAGAGACAGGACATGCCTCTCTCTCCCACAAAACAGTGGGATTGAGGCTAGATAGGAAATTGCTGGAGTAAGAGGGCAGGGAGTGGCAGGGCTTGTGTGCCAACACCACCAAGATTTTGGGCTGTATCCTGGGCTCCTACCTCCATTCTAAAGAGCTGGGGTTGAAAAACAAACTTTTTTGGGTACAGCTCTTGCCTCGGGCCAGCAGACTCGGTAATTCCAGCAGAGAGAGTCCATGTGCCCCAGATCAGAGCTAAAGAGAGAAACTCTAGCAAAAAAATGCAGTTCCATCAAAACTGAAATGCTTCGCAACATTTTGTTGCAAAAATTATGTTTTGGAACTTTTTCCTGAAAATATCAAAACAGCTTGTTTGGACACTTTGGGGATAGAATGTTTTTATTTTTAAATGACTTCATTTTGAAATTTTTTAAATGTTGTATTATAGAACGTAAAAAAGTTGGAATTGAAAGATTTTGATAAGTCTTCGTTGAAACAAGACATTTCAATTGGCCCTTAAATTTGTTTTTCTTCACAGATAACTTTAGAAAGTTTGGGGTTTTGTTCCAATTCAGAACAAAGCCAAATCTTTGCAAAATGGGAGTTCTGTCCTCTACTTCTGAGCAGTCAAGGCTGGCATCTCCCACTGCTCTCTCTGCTGGTTTTCACTTGTGGGAGGCAGGCAGAGTGTCCTGCCCTGAGGAGACCCCATGTTGTGGATCAGACGGGAGATGACAGGATGGGAGGGAGAGTAGGGGATTAGCAGTATGGGGGAAGAACAGAAAACGATACTATAAATGAAGGGGGATTTGGGGTAGTGGAGCACCCTGTAGGAGAGGAAAAATGACGGAGGGAGACTTTGCACAAGAAGGGAAAGGCTAGTGAGGGAGGGGAATGGAGAGAAGGGGCAGGCATACCAGAGGGACATGGTGGGACCACAACTGGAAAGGTTAAGGTATGTTGAGGGGATATGCCCCATGAAGATCTCAGAAGAGAAGGCAGACCTATTGTGTCCCTCTTCATAGAGGCCAGCATGCAGACCACAAGCCTTTCCCTCCAGCAACCGAAAGTGGGGGCAGACATTGCTTCCTACAACCATGGCAGAGTGGGCTAGGAAGAGCGGGTGCACATGCACTTCTTGCTTTGGCACTGTATGCTTCATCTCAGAACCCACGATACTGCAGAGGAGGAGAAGAGAAAGTTGAACTTTCCCCAAAAGCTCAGTCATTGGAGTAAATGAAGGAGGCTGATGTGACTTCTCATCAGTTTACTGGCATCTGAATTCACAGTACTATGAGGGTAAGGGAGGGGAGTGGCCTTTTCTGTTGAAGAGGCAAATACTCATGACAAGGCTACACTAAAGGCAAACTCCCAGAGATCTAGGACCCTGACAGAACAGAGGAATAAAACAAATGGATAAGCAGGGGCACAAGGCAAGCAGCGCACGACACATATTTGGGATTTTTTTCCTACTAAAAATCAGTATGAAAGGATATTCTGGATAAGAAGATTTAACTATCTCTGGTCTGTCTGTGGGTGGTCAGTTTGTTACTCTTGGAAACACAAATGAAAACAGCTCGCAAGAATGGATTTCAGGCAATACCCACATCTGTCATGCCTGAAAGGGATATTTAGAAATTTACTGAAGAGGACATCTTAGAGAAACTTGGCTAGTAAAGTCATGATAATGTGATTTTAAGCCAGACCAGGCATCAGGGACTTGTGCATTTCTAAAGGAGTAAGCCAATTACATTCCCTCTTAAGTATAAATAGATACATAAACATGGGCAAACAGAAATATCTTTCACAGAGTGCAGATTTCTGTCTTCAAATGTTTGAGGCTGTGCATACTTTCCAGAGGAAACCTTAATACGCTAATTAAAATGCAGTCGTTGTCTCCAATTAGGGTGACCAGATAGCAAGTGTGAAAAATCGGGACAGAGGGTGCCGGAGTAATAAGCACCTATGTAGGAAAAAGCCCCAAATAGCGGGACTGTCCCTATAAAATCAGGACATCTGGTCACCTTATCTGGAAAAGTAAACTGCTAGCGAATTAAAGATGCACACTTTTTAAAAAGAAAATGAGTCAAACTTCTTTGCACAAACAACATTAACATACAATGTGGGTGTTCTTGGAAATGACATCACTGTGTAGGTTATGTGTTACTGAGTTATAAGGAGATGTGTGATATTTTTGGGCCTTGCATTTGAATTGGTTATGCTCCAGAATCCCCTCTCCTCCCTCCATATTTTGGTCCTTGAATCCCTCCCCTGTTGATTTAAATCTATATTTGGGCCCTAACGTTCAGAAAGTGGAGGCCAGAGGACCTTGTGTGGGTGCTTTTGTCAGCCTGCTCTGCATATGGAATTAACAGAAATGCACGTACAAAGCAATAACTTGTGTAACTGCACATGCCATTATCACATGCCGTTCAGGCCTTTATCATCTGGCTGCCCTCCTTACTTAGGTGGTAAAACCAAGGGGAAGAAGCGAGTGAATTAAATAGTTATTTATTTAGAAGGCCCCTCTTTAAAATTTGCTTTTGGAACTGTCCGGCTTCTGCTACCAGCCTGAGGAAACCTAGTGCTGCCGTCAACTCAGAGCAGCTGAGTATTGGGCATCTCCCGCTCCTGTGATGCTCTGATCTTTGGCAGCCCTGAGATGCCTGCCTGCATCCCATCTGAGATCTTGCATATTCAGTAGGGCTGTGGACGGGGGTCAGTGGCCATGGCTTCACTGGGGCTGCTGTAGCAGACAGGCTTTGCTCCTTTCTTCCTGCTCGCCCTCTGGCACCAGGCCAGGATGGGGCTCTCACTGAGGCACTGGTGCCAGCAGCTGCTAGGGTGGGGAACAGACAGGGGGCCAGAGCCTGGTAGAGAAAAAAACTAATGGGATGAGGGACAGACTTGCTCCATCAGTGATTCCTGCCCTTTCCCCAGTAACCCTGGCTCCTGCCAATATCCTGGTCCCCGTTGGCTCCCAGCAGCCCAAACTATCCTTGGGTACCCCACCCCACAAACCCTCCTGATTTCTGAGGTGTAGAGGGAATAGGCTCCTGTTTCCCACACACCTGCTGCCACTCGACAGGGGGAATCCTGTGAGGGGGAAATCAGGGACTCTCTCCCCCACATCCATGGAAAAACATCCCACGCGAAGCACCTGAGAATATGGCATCTACATCAGCCTGCCCTCCCCAACCTCCTACTCAGCTCTAGTTCCTCCTCCCTGAGGGTCACGTCTCTCTGGCCCTCTTTGAGGGGGTGGGATGATGGCCAGGGACAGCCCAGCCCCACCTTTAACTCTGCTCTCTTATGTGGACCTTCTGCTGGAAATCCCTCCTATCAACTAATCAGCCTTAAGATGGGTGGGGTTTTCCCACAGTTCTCAGGAAACTCTGCCTGTAATTGGCTTCCTCTGCGCTCTGAGAAATCCCACCCAATGGCACAGGCTGACGGGCACGGTTTTTTTCTAAAATATTTCAATCTTGCCTTCAGTTCCCCTCCACATTAATCAGGTAAGGGGACTTACTCGGCCTTGGTGTAGGCTTCTCATGCTCCAAGCCCTCTCTTGCAGCTCCTGGCACTGGGGGCTTCCACCTTCTGCTGCCTGTGGGCTGCGCTTTCCCTAACCCTCCCCACCAACCTTTCCTGGCTTCAGGACCCTATGAAAGACAGCTGGAAAATGGCTGCCTGCATCCATCTTCACCTTTGAATTCCCCTCTTGCAACGGGGGAAGAGGGACATGGAGTGGGAAGACAGAAGCACAGAAAAGAGGAGCCTGTGGAGTGACCCCTTCCCGTGGGGTTTCTGGGCTGTGTGATTTGATTTGCTGGCTGGATCCGGTTTAGTTGGAATCTTCTTCCCTTCCTGCGTGAGGTGCTTGTCCTCCCTTGGGCGCAGCTGCCCCTTTAGAGGCTGACTGACCTGACTGTGCAACCTGTAGGCCTTTTGAGCCCTGTATATTTGTTGCGGCTGCTCCCCCCCTTTCCCCCTCCATCCCCAAGGCTGTGGCACAGACCATGATAATCTAGGAGGAAACACGTCCTGACATGCCTGCTGTGTTTAAAACAGTCTCAAACCATCCCTGGGGGACATCCAGGGAACAGCAAAGCCACCTACCCTTGCCTGTTGCAGAGGTGTTTATCCCACCCCTCAGCAGGGATTCGATCCCTCCTGCCCGCCTCTCTGGCTGGAGCTGCCGTTTCACCTGCTCGGTGACATGACCCCCCAACCCTGGGCGTCTCTCGGATTCCTCCTCCCGGATTCCTTTTGCGAGGCAGCTCACGTTTCTGTAAGTCTTGCGCTTATGGTGTTTGCCATTCAACATTCACACTGATCATATTTTTCTCTCTCTTCTATTATCGCTCCTAAATTTGCAGCCCTGAATTTGACCTGAGGGCTCACGGTTGCAGGCCGGTCTTTCTCCCTCTCCCCTAGAAGCCGCTGACATCGAAACTGGATAGGCAACGTGCTCAGAGCCACTTGTCAGTAGCTGGAAAACATGACACTGTATCTGGCTGGAACAAGGCAAGCGGAGCCTTCCCACGCCTTGTCGGTCCATTGAAATTTGGAATTGGCAGAAAAGACACCAAAGCAGGTGTGAGAATGCCACGGCAGGACTTGCCAAGGACTCCTCTGTTCATGTCTGCGATGCCAGGAGCCAGGGCAAGGGAGAGATGAAAAGCGCAGGCTATTTAATATTCCCTCCCCTCATGAAAGCAACATGTCCCCTGTTTCTGAAGAGCTTGTCCTGTGCCACAGCGGCAGCTGTTAGAAGTTGTGGTGGCATTAGCCTCTTTGTGCTGTGAGTTAGCAGCACTTGGCAGGGTGACAGTTACACTGTACTGTACATAATTGTGTACCTTGCATTGATCTGCCAGCGCCTACCCTGCTAAGGTGTGTGGCCTGATCATTTACCCCCCTACCCCTTCCTGCCTCCAGAGGAGCTCCTCTCTGGGAATTCCCTCCTGAACCCCTTCTCCTGGCAGTTCAAACACTCCTCCTCTTTCCCAGGCACCCCTGCAGCTCCCCTTTTCCCGTGTTCCCACTTCGCCTCCCCCAAACACCGCCAGCCCTGTATTGCTCACACACTGTGGTGGGGAAGAGTTTGTGCTAAACAGGCTCCTTACTTCTGCATACTGACACTCAAGCTAAAACTACAGCCAGCAGCTCTCAGCTCAAGATTCAGGAGAGCCCTGCATTAGGGGTGACCTTTTGAACTCTCCAGCTACACCCAGCACCCTTAAATAACAACAGCAGCCGCTCCACACTGTCCCCCAGAGACTTTAAACCGCTCCCCCACCTCCTCTCCTACCAGCTTTTCCAGACCACTCCTTATCCGTGACTTGCTGCAGCATCTGCTCCCCACAGCTCGACCAGACTCTTGCTGCCCAAGAACCCACCATCCTCAGTGACTGCTCCTATCACCTGTAGATCCTCTCTTTGGAGCAATTTCCACAGATCAATTTCCCCAGAAATGCTCCACCCTTCCTGGCCTCCCCATGCCCCTGTCTTCTTGTAGCTCCTACATACCTTCCTCTCCTCCACTCCATGCAATGTCTTCCTGCACATGCTCCTGGCTCCCCAAACACCTCCCAGGAGCTGAGTAAATGGGTGAGGACAGTGATAGGAGTGAGTGACCTCTGCCACTGACCCACTGCCAGTTTTATTAAAAACCTAGGGAAAGTCCAGGGAAATAACGTTGTTAAACTGGAGAGCAGGATGAACAGCTGCTACAATATTACATACCTTTACTGAAAGTACCTAAAACACACCATAGACTTTTAAAAGCATGAATATTCAGAGTTAGCTTTCTACTGAAAAACAAACAAATGCAATGGTTCTGTGTCCGTTGCAGTGAGTATTGCCACTATATTGCCAAACAAGAGGACTCCTATTTTTTTTTTAAGTTTGTCTAAAAATAATAAATTGGTCCTTGGAAAAATTCAGGGTCAAATTTAGCGGGTGTGTAAATGATGGGACAAAGTATATCATGGATGTAAGTGCTAAGACTAGTGAAACTTGCACTGACCCAGCATTCTGTAGGTGAACCATGTAGCTTAATTTTTAAGCAGAAGTGGGTCACTACAGGAATTGTAGCAGGAAAAACCACCACTAGGAAGGTGTAAAACAAAGTAAGTGGTAGAAGAAAAGGGCTGATTCCTTATATGTTCCTGGCAGCTATTTTCCTGCCACACTTCTTTATACGCAGCCTTGACAACTCACCAACTCATCGTGAGCCTCATGATATCTGGTATTCTTAAAGCCCCAGTTTCTGGAGTCATGTGGTTATGTGAGACGCTCGGCTTTCTTTTTTTTTTCTTTTCTTAGAAAATATGTTTTTAGCCCTCATGGCGGTGGAGCATGGGTAACTGGAAAACATAGGCAAACATAATAACCCATTTAAAAAATGTTAATCCTATCTGATGATTTTTGGTGGCCTGCTTCATGGTTTTTGAACAGCCGAGTCATCTAATGCTGTACAAGTAACAATTATTTTGTACACTGCTCACTGCCAAACTGGTGCACACTACTCTACCCTTACCCCTTACACCAGTGTTTCCATTGCTATTGAATTTGGCCCAACACACTGCGAAACAACAAAGGAGATTTAATATTAAACCAACTTTCTAAAGACAAGGGCTGGAGAAACACCAGCTTAGAGTTAATGTTTACTCACCCTATTATGCCTAGAGCATGTTTAGGGTCTCAAAGCAATAGCATGGGTCTTATTCTTGGCTCTTCTGATGCACCTGGGGATTCCCTCGGTGTGTCAGTCTCTGCCATGGGGTGGAAGCAGCTACAGGAAAAGAGTATGCCTGCAACAGTCTGCATTTCTGCTGGTCCTGGCTGCCAGACGGCCCTCTGGCCTGTAGGCAGTTGAGTGTAAATTAGAGCAGTCCTAAGGAGGCTGAACCGGTCCCCATGGAGTCCTGGAGTTGTGGAACCACAACGTTGGCATAACAGCAAGTTTGTCCTCACCCACTCTGGGTTCTGTATGAAGCACAGCTCAGCTGTATGTTCTGCAACAGTGACCCACATTGTGGTGAATTCAGGATGGCGCTGAAACTATAAACTCTTGAATTCCCTTCTTTGTCAGTGCAAGTCACGCCCCTGTTGCGTTATTATATCGGGGCTGTAATAAAGAGCGGTTATGATGCATTGTGTCACAGATCAATGTAATGGCTCTGTCAGTCTGTCAGGCCAGTCTCTTCATATGTATTACACAATAAAATAGAATGGCTCCAAAGGAGGCATTAAAATCAGTCAAGTAATCACAAAGCACCTTCTTAATAAGACTCTCCAGGAAAGCTGTGCGCTCTGAATGTTTGGAAAGGAAGTGTTTGATAGTACAGGTAATTATTATTGTTGTTTAGTGTTTGCATTTAGTAAGCAATGAAAGTAGGATTTTTTTTATGCCAGAAATGATTAAAACATATCGTGTTACAAAGAAGGTGTTCTGATATATTATTGTATGTACTGTATTACTTAGGCACTGTGCACTTAAAGTGAAGGTTTCAGCTTTAACTTCCAATATACTTGGTTTTTTGTAGGCTTAAGTCAGTGCCTTAATGTTATCAGATTAGTATTTAGTGGTGTAGTGAGTATATAAAATGCTGTTTAAAAAATAATTACATATAGCTCAAGACGGGAAAAAACAGTACATTCCTGTAAACAGCCACTTAAGATGTGGGCAATAAATAAATGACTCTAATAAATAATTTGTCATGTCAGAGCGTAAGCATTTGGTAGGATGTTGAAGGAATGGAGGGTATTCTTTTTCCATTGCATCCTGAGGTACCTTCAACATGATTGGGGGTTAGAAGAGAAGATTTTACTGAGCATTGGGACAAGCTTTTGGAAAGCTTATACAAGTGCATAGGACTCTTCACCTTCCCACCCTCCCTTTGTATTCCCCCTTCCCACCCCCAGAAAAGACACTATCGCAAATATATGTTGCTTTCTAACTTGTGAAATTAAATAGACTTCCTTAAATCTGTGGACTGACTTTATGGATTATTTCTAGCAAATCTGTGGAAGAATGAGCCCTGAGAGTAAAGGGTCAGTAAATGCAATTAAAGGGTCTCTAATTTCCCATTGGCTACTGCAAGTAAAGTGTTTTGTCTTCCCACATACGCTGGTAGCCCGCTTGTGTCACACTTTTCTGCCCATTCTTTTCTTTTCAAACATGCCCTCCTTGTGGTGAAAAGGAGTTTTTCTTTCTTTATGTATAATGTAAAAAATATCAGATGTGCTGGCATTTAAATGCTACTCCAGTTGTTAACAGATCGTGGGCTAGTATAGCAATTCATTGTAGCTTGTAATAGAGGTAATGTCACTTTAAGACATGTGATACTTTACAGAGCAGGGATGTATTGAAATAGACTACGGGTACTTACAGCATTGTATAGCAATCCTGCTTTGTACATACAGCTGCTTTACTCTGCATTGAATGCACTGTAGTGAGGCTGCTCTGTCATTAAACATAAACTGATCCTCATCTTTAAGTACACTGGAAGCTGCAAATTATCTCAAGATCACTTCAAAGGTCTCATCAAACAGAAGGTGACGTTAGGAGATGATTTAAAGGTGAAAATGACAAGGTTTCCACCCCTCAAACCTTGGCCACTTTTCTGACAACACAGTCTGAGAGCTCTGATGTCTTCTTTACTCTGGGAATAGGATTGGTAACGAAAAAGAGAATTTTTTTTTTAAATCCTGATAAAGAAGATTATTGGGAAGCTATTTAAAATCCCTTATTGTGGTACAGATGGATTTTAAAAAGTGTTAGATCTTTCCAATGAACACTAATAGAGTACTCTGCTCTTGGTTGGATTACTCAGGTAAGGAGCTTCTTTAGGATTTAAGATTCAGAAAGCAGATCTTGAACTCATCTGATAATAACTGGAGGAATACTCACTGTTGTGTGTGTGTGTGTGTGTGTGTGTGTGTATATATATATATATGTATATTAGCAAGAGGCTCTCTTTGCATAAAAACAGTGTGTTAGACAGCAGTTGTAGTGAGCTGACTAACAAGTACATGAAGAAATGAAATGCTAGCAAGGAAGGAATGTTGGGGCTTAACAAAGTTAATTAAAATAACCTAGTTTGAAGAAGGATAGAAAAGATCTAGCGGGCTAAGAGTGAAAACATGGGGTGGGAGGGATTTCAAAGTCATCTATTCAGTGTGGTTAAGAATATGATCCCTGGAAACATTTTAAAAAAATAAATAGGAGCTACTGGGAGACTGTAGAAGTTTGGCTTTGCTTCACTGTTTGGCTAGGATTTTAAAGTTCAGGTTAAATAAGAGCACTTTATGCTTGAAATATCAATGCATGTTAGAGTCACCTTTCCCTTTTATGTCATTGTATGAAAGCATGGGAGCACCAGAAATGACTAAAAAAAGCATTAATTTCTGAAGACATGGGAGGTCTATTGTGAGCTATCTGTTTGGAGGGGGTTGAATCCATGTTGCACTATTACTCAATCTGAAAACAAAGGAGGGAAAGTATACAAAAGTAAACAGTGGGAAGGAAAACTAATTATATGCTGAATAGTGCATATGAACAGGGAAGCAAACAGCCTCATGGTGAGGAAAATAATGTTTTGCTATTTTGCAGTTAATTATACTTGTCAGTTTATTTGTTTTTTTTCCCCATCTATTAGTCTTTAAAACAATCCTCAAATACCATGCTTATTTATTAAAATAACAAAAATGATCTGTGCATATATTTTATTGACACTTACACACTATTAAAAATAATAGAGATGCTTATTTCCCCAATAAAGAAATCCTGCTGATAGGTCATCTTTTGGATTTTACATTGGTTGCTTCGATCTTTCCTAAATGCATAGAATGTTCAGTGTGAAGAGAAGATTTTTAGCTTTAAAGTCTTCCATCCTCAGTGAACATGATGTTCTGCTCATTGGATTATTAGCTAGAAAGTGGCATCATGTTATTGGCTGAATAAGGAGAATGCCTGAAGTTTGATTAATTTGGCAATATGAAATGCAGCAGAAGGTGTTATTAAAGGAACTGGACGATATGTAGCGTAGCTGAGCCTTGCAAATTCTACAATCCTTGCAGGTATTGAGAAGGAGCTGTTAAAGTCACAAAGTCTGAGAAAATTTAATCTATTAGTATAGTAATAAATGTATGGAAATATTCACCCACATACAATATATCAAGTAGTCAAGTGTGCCGGCACTGGGAGACAGAGAAAGAAATACACCATTCCTTTTCAGCAAGAGTCTGTCTTTAAATTTTGACACACTCTACCTTATGAAAAGATCAAACCTCCTATTTGCTACATATAAAATTCAGTCTGCCCTTACTATTGTTCTTTATGAGCATAGGCCAAACAAAGGGAAGCTGATTTTATCTGGGGATTAGAACACAATTCTGAGAAACAATTACTTTGTTTAGCAGACAGCATTCATTGCAATTAAAAATTAATGTGCACAGAAGTCAAAAACAATAATCTGTTACCTACTGGGTAGGTATTTGCCTTGCAGCCTTGGGGATGGAGGATGCTTAAAATGCATCTCAGATAGCTGATAATGTTGTATGACTATCCGTAATGTATTTAAAGTAGTTTTGATACTGTCTGAGGAGCTCATTTTTTTTTGGATAGTATTGTAATTTCCCCCCCTGGTAAGTTAAATTGCAGAACAGAGTGGGAATATTTCCCTGGCTTCTATTTATGTTGTTTTTCTTCAAGTACTTGGATCATTATAGTTTCATTTGTGCCACTGAATTATTAAAGTTACCAAGTCTCCCATGCTGACATCTCTTTACCTCAACTCCCCTTGTTTTTGACATGACCTTTGTCATATAACCATTGCAGCCTGCAAGGGGGGAGAGGCAGGGGGAAATCAGAGGGTGGGAGAGGAAAGAAACAAAGACTTTATAAAGGTAAAAATACTGTTGTAATCACTGCTCTAAGGCTATATATAAATAACGCCTGTCTAATATTTCATTTAGAGAATGGCAATGGTCTCTGCAATGTCTTGGGTCCTGTATTTGTGGATAAGTGCCTGTGCAATGCTACTCTGTCAGGGGTCTCTTCATCACACTTTCCAGCAGCATCACCTGCACAGACCAGGTAGGACCAATCAGCTACAGGATGTTGTAAGATTACAGACACTCTATCCGTGCACTTGTCTGCCCTGATAAATGGTTGAATAATCATAAAAGTCCCATTTTGTTAGTGAGTTGTTTGTCCTCCGAGTATCTTGCTGATCAGCCTAATGTATGCCTGTTTGGTATTGGAATATGCCTCCTGTTAACATCCTTTTCTAACAACTTCTCAACTCGGGAGGCTGATCACGGGAAACCCATTTTAGATAAGAATTTAATTTCTCTGTTTATTTATTTATTTATTTATCTATCCATTTTTCGGTGTAATAACAGAATAAGTTTTGTCCCCCAGAAGAAATCCTGGTGGCAGAGCTTTGTGTAACTTTATTTGCTGTATCTATGCCAATCTGGGCACAAACTGTACACTTGCACTGATATGAGCCAACTTCTGATAATAGCTGAACCTTTTCACTCTTCCTGAGGTCAGTGGGGTGGGCTGGGTCTAGATGAGAGCAGAATTTGGCGTAGAAGTTTTAATCTTACTGATGACTAGCCATGAGGTTGCAAAGGTGCAACTCTGAGTAGAATTCAGGCCTGGGTTTCAGTGGGGCTGGATGGGTATTACTGAGAACAGGTTATAGTTTATTTGTGTATGGAACGGAAAAGTCAACTGATTTTCACTGACACGTCAGACGCTGTATAAATATTTTCTTTACTTTGATATTCTTCAAACAGAAATTGTTGGTGTTAATTTTCAACGGTAATTACATTGTGAACCACATATCGTATGCAAAATGTTGAAGAAATGGCACATTAAAGCTCATTATTACCAATAAGTTAGAAATGAGAGAGCCTCATGTTGTGATTTCACATACTGTGAACCCAAGGAAAGGAGTGAAAGTTCTTCCCAAGAGAATTAGAGATGAAACGGAGACTATTAGCTGGTAATTACACATTATTTAATTTGTAGAAGCAGGTAGATCAAAGCAGAATTAGGATAACGTTAACATTTCCAAAAGTCATAGGGCTTAGCCTCCTAAATCACTTAGGCACATTTGAATAAAATTGCCCTTAATCTTTAGCAGGTCTAACGTGCTGAAATGTTTTTTTTCCAATTGTTTTCACTGCCCAAAAGTGATAGGGTTGTTGTTGGGTTTTTTTTGGATATCTTCTTGCCTTCTCTCAATAATGTAACATAAAATAAGTATAATCATAGCCTGGAGGGGAATGGTTCTAAAAATTCGACTCACAGGCTTTATCTAATGAACAACTATTATGTGTTTTATGTTGGCTTTAGTAGCGGGTGTTTTAAAGTTAGGGAATACATCCCATTTTGAATGTTCTTTTCTGGAATACACAGAAAAATGCCCATTAAAACACAACGGTGAAATCACCATTGGTGAGCTGAGACTGTCCCCTGGCTAAATAAACAAACAAACAAACAAAATACTTGCATAAATAGGTAAAAGGAAAATGTAATCTCATTTTGTAAAATCTGTTGAAACAAGCAACATTATGAGAAAAAATGAGAGCCTGGCAGATCCAGAGCTTTGCCACATTTGCCTAAGCTTGAAAAATCACTTCTTTTATGAAGCAAGAACAGTCAGACACTGAATGCATACCAAGTATTGGGGAAATGTGGAAAATGACAAATCTTTCACTCAGAGCTGTGATACAGATACAGTGAAGGTTTTACAGCTGCCTCATCACCTGCTTAGGAACCTCAGAGATTTTCCTCTTGCGAGCCTTTCTCAGGCAGCTACTCCGCACCCTGCACGAGTAAGATTGATGGTGTTCTGATCCCAGGCAGCCAATTTCAGTCTCTCAAGAAATAATCCAGTACATTGACAGATGAGTGGAATTTGACATGGTGTTCACCTCTGATTCAGATTGCTCTGCACCTGGAAAGTACCAGCTAGGGAGGGTCCTTGAGAGGAAACAGAGATTTTTGACGATTTCTACTGTCAGAACATGATATCAGGACAATGTTTTTATAAGGCTATGAATTTTCAGTCAGCTTACTGAATGCAATAGGTTTGTACATAAAAGGGATGGAAATATGTTAACTAGAAAACGGACTGATTTTAATGTATTCAGCTATAGTCCCTAAGCTCTTCCTATTTATAATATTAGAAATGTGTTTGTTAGTCACTGTATAAGTAAGATTAAAACATTCAGCCAAATAAGGATTAATAAAAATGATGCAGATGAACCAATGTACAATTTCAGTAACTTAATATTTCTGTATATGGAATTTTGAGTCATGGCAAAAATAGGTGTAGTCAATAACAGGTTCAGCATACATTTTCTCATTTTGTGGGATTACATGGATATTAGTCTGATACTGAATTTAAGAGACATTCTGAACAATTAAAAACTCAATAGTAGAACTACTTTGGTATAGGCGAGGGTAATTAAAAGAGACAGATTCCTCTCTGTCTTGTGCCTCTTGTACTTGATGAATGCAAGAGTATCCATTAAATACAAGTACATGCAGTGTTAAAAAAACAAATTCTGATTTAGTGGATTTAGCCTAATAAACTTGAATTTAACTGAATGGATAAATGTATTGAAAGTATCTGTTTCTAATACCAAGGTTAATTCAGTAATGAAACACTGTGGATTTCTGGCATGAGTCATTGAAAGGTGAATTTATCAAGTACAGTAGTCCTTTTTTTCTAAAACTTTCTTAAACATTGTAAGTCTTTGCAAGAAGCTGGGAATGGGCGACAAGGGATGGATCACTTGATGATTACCTGTTCTGTTCATTCCCTCTGGGGCACCTGGCATTGGCCACTGTCGGAAGACAGGAATCTGGGGTAGATGGACCTTTGGTCTGAACCAGTATGGCCGTTCTTATGTTCTAATGTTTTCAGATAAACTTTTGCACATTATACATGCAAACACACAAGTTTACATTTTCATTTCACTGCTATAATTAATCATTTTGGTAACCTATAGATGAATTGGCAGAAGGTACAAAATTGCAAACAAATTGCAAACCATTTTATGTGACAGGATTTGTAAGTGACTGTAGCTTTATTTTCTGTGAAATAGTGGCTGAAGGGCACATATAGGATATATTAAATATTACTATGGGTATAACATTGTACGTAACATATTGCACAGGTACATGGACTGTTGTCTCCCTTGTCACATTAACCCAAATGCTTGAATGCATATAATTATGTCTAAGTAAGGTATGTATTGGTGAATATTCTTTTAAATGAAATAGGTCGGGTGTGTGCATGGAGTTTTTCCTTCCTCTTGACTAAGACTCAAAGGACAAAGTCTTCATTTGGTGTAAACTGACATAGCTCCAATGCAATATAATTCTCTTTAGGTAATATTGTCTTCTGCAGATCCTTGTATAAATATATTTCATTTTCAAGACGATTATATTATACAAAGTATGTATGAAAACATGCATAGTATATAACTTTAGGAAGAAGCAATCAATGTTCTCTGAGTACTTAGTTTGGTTTGGATTTAATAAAACACAATGAGAACAATTCCACATTGGCTATTTTAGACTCTAGCATACATACTAGTTGTATGGCTGTTGAATTGGCCTGAGGATTAGACTGGACAGGTTGTGATTTAAAGAGTTAGCTGAGTGCCAGTGATAGTCCGTTGATCATCTGATTGACAATACTGACTCACTTCTACAGAAGTAGGAAGTAGACATTCTCTAGTACGCAGAATCCATACTGGTGCTGTACTAGAGAACCAGAAAAAAGCAGAAACCATGTACCCTGGCATTCACAGACATTAAGATTTGGCAAAACACTAAGGTATCAACAAAGCATAGCTGAGTCTTAAGAATGCAAATAAATTAAATATTCACATCAGTGTCACAAATATAGAAAATGATCTCTCATTGTTTCATTATGTACAAGAGATTATATTTCAATTCAGCAAAGAACCTTAATTAGCATTAAATCTAAATGGAATATACACTAGTTAGACCTTGAAGTTAAAAATAAACACAAAAATTTCAAGTTACCATCACCTGGATATTACACCTTTTAGCCCATATAGAATAATTTGTTAAACGTTCAGGCTGCCAAGTTGGTCCTACATGGATTTTGTGAAATATAAAGATGCAGGCTAGAAACATAGACATACTGTAACAAGGTTGACATTTGCAAAGATGTTAATTAAAAAAATAGGCCTATTCAGAGAGGGAAAGATAGTTGTATCAGCATGAGCTGGCTTGGCTTGTATCAGTGAAGTTGTGGTTGGCTTTCTCAAGGCAGTATGCCAAGAAAGTGCCTAGTAGTTTCTTCCACTTTTTTTTCTATTGGCAGTGTTTCATGTGTTACTTTGTACTGTAACAGAAATGCATCGGACGAGTAAGTTATATAAGTGTTAAAAACAGGACTTTAGGTCATATGTACATCTACTAAATACTAAGTGACCCATAGTTTTATTTATTGTGGCAGCAGCAGATCTTACACAAATCAAAAATCATCTTGAGAAGAGTTTGCCCATAAATACTAAGAGAAAAAAATCACTACGCCAAAGTAATCTTATAGAAACTCACACCAAACAAGGACCTAGGAGTTTTCTGAGCTTGTTTCATAAAAGAAAGGCAGCATCTTACAATGACTTGAGCTATGGTTGTGAGCAAGGGACTTTAGTTTTAATCCTGGCTCTGCCACCTACTTGGGAAGCCTTAAGGACATCACTTAGGACCAAATCTTCAAAAATTGTACTAATCTGGGGTGGCTCCAATTCTGGTATTTATGACATTTTTGGTATTTATGACATCTTTGTAAAAATGTTGGGCTTAGCCTCCTCTTTTACTGAGGAAAAATGTCTGTTTCCTCAGTAAAAATATGAATATAATATTTCCTTGCCTACCTTGCAGGATGGTTGAGAATCAGTGACCTAATCCAATGGGATTTTTGTTATTGATGTTGATAGGAGCAGGTTTGAAGCTGTATATGGAAAATTATTAGTAATTGTATTCAAGCCAATCAGAATCCATACTGGTGCTGTACTAGAGAACCAGAAAAAAGCAGAAACCATGTACCCTGGCATTCACAGAACAATATGCTCACCACCGTCTAACCTCTTAACGCACATCAAGCAGTAAAGTGATCACAAAAGTAATTGCCAATATCACTTGATAATTTATCTTAACGCAGACAAAAAAGGCATAGGATCAGATTTTGATCTTGTTTACATTGGTGTAAATATGAACTAAATGCCCTAAAACTAATCAACTTACTCAGGTTAACACAGACATAAAGAAGATCAGAATCTGGTCCAGAACTCGATATGCTCTAATCAATGAACTGGCTACAGGTACAATATACCTTTTAATATCTCCCTAAGTCTGTGTCTGCAAATACATAAGCTGTCAGCTACTGAGTTAAGAGTGGTAATATAGAGCAATGTAATGTTACCCCTGCTTGCATGCAAAACAGAACTGATGCTGTGTGTGTAGGAGCCATGCAATAAATAGCATAAACAATTGTGGACTGGACGATGTGAACAGCTAGGGTGTTACCAGGCAGGACTATACACTGATTTGTGCTCTTGTGATTTGCTTGTCTGGGGCAGTGGATGTCCTAAGAAGATGTAATATTGACATATTGCTTACAAAAATCCAAGGAATTAAACCTCCAAAAGATTACATGGGCCAGGCCTAAAAGGGCCCTAATTGAAGACAGAACAACATTCTGTGTAGTACCGAGAAACCTCCCTATATTTGTCTTTTGTGATATGATAAATAACTACCAGCTTTTTGGCGCTGCATTCTGTGTACTGGAGCAGTAAAGTTAATGAGACAATCTTGGACATTGGAAGGCTGTTCTCAGATCTGGTAGCTTCCCTCTTAACTTTAAAAAGTAGGTTGCTGTTAGGAACGTCTAATAATAAAATATTATTGTCCTGATGTATTAAGTACTATGCCTTGGACCTTGTGCATTCCCCATATTTCTGCAGCTAAGTATGGCTCTGGCCCTTACATTTACAGCAGTGCAGAGGATGTAAAAATCCCTTGTACCCCCCTTGTGTGGCTTTCAAAAGAACTGTGCAGAACTGCAGCCCTTGCACCTGGGAATGCAGAGTTTGCTCCATCCCTACTCCCCCTACCCCAGAGGTGCACGGGGGGTGGGGGGGGTGTTTGTCATCTTCTACTAGTGTCTTTTAATTTTGCTAGGGCAAGAATGAGAAATAATTTGCTCATTGGAGAACCTCCAGAAACTTTATTCTTTAACCCAGTTTTGCTAGCAGTGTTAATTAGCATTTCTAATGGCTCATCCATGCTACTTTGGGAAGCTACCATCATGAGTTCTGTAATTAGACCATGGTCTGTCTTTTGTACAATATTTCAACACATGGCTATGGACCTAGCTTGGCAGGAGAACATTGTCGATGTCTTATTTATTATTTGAATGATTGTAGTGCCTAGACGTTCCAGTCACGGACCTCGACCCCACTGTGCTTGCCATATGCCTTTACCTCAGGGCAACACACAAGGTTATTTATTCTTTGCTGGTGTTCAGTTTTACATCTTGCTTTCACCTAGCAGATTTTCAATGTATTATTTATTATTTTATATTGTGACAATTCCTGGAGTCCAACCATCTTGGGGTCTTATTGTACTAGATTATCATATAGTAGCTGGCACGCCTTGCCCCAAAATGCTTATAATCCAAAAGACAAGACATAACAGGTGGATGAAACAAACAAGCAGGCCGGGATGGGGGTTGGAAAAGATGGGGTAACAATAATAATTGGATGTGTGCAATTCTTAGCCAATCAAGAGCAGTAATCACAACTCACCATCTGCCTAACCATTTTTAGATTGCATATATGATCCATTGGTTATAGCATATCAAGTTATTGGTCAGATTCTCATCTTGTTGATGTCTGTGGTAACCTGGAGTAAGTCGATTGGAAATTATATCTTCCATTCACACCTTTTTGTATAGTGTACCATCTATCATCTTTGTGATCCATACCTCACATGCAGTAATTGATGTTTGTATTCTCCATACACACTATTTTGTATTCCCAAACCTGAGGCATTCTTTTTAGGTGACAGCTCTGAGGAACTGTCCCAGATTGAGGTGTCATTAGAGGAAGTTTTGGAACAGATTGATAAACTAAACAGTAACAAGTCACCAGGACCAGATGGTATTCACCCAAGAGTTCTGAAGGAATGCAAATGTGAAACTTCAGAACTACTAACTATAGCCTGTAACCTGTCATTTAAATCAGCTTCTGTACTAAATGACTGGAGGATAGCTAATGTGACACCAATTTTTAAAAAGGGCTCCAGAGGTGATCCTGGCAATTACAGGCTGGTAAGCCTGACTTCAGTACCAGGCAAACTGGTTGAAACTATAGTAAAGAACAATAGTAAAGAACTATAGTAAAGAACAAAATTGTCAGACACACAGATGAACATAATTTTGGGGGGAAGAGTCAATATGGCTTTTGTAAAGGGAAATCATGCCTCACCAATCTACTAGAATTCTTTGAGGGGGTCAACAAGCATGTGGGCGAGGGGGATCCAGTGGCTATAATGTACTTAGATTTTCAGAAAGCCTTTGACAAGGTCCCTCACCAAAGGCTTTTAAGCAAAGTAAGCAGTCATGGAATAAGAGGGAAGGTCCTGTCATGGATCAGTAAGATAGGAAAACAAAGGGTAGGAATAAATGGTCTGTTTTCAGAATGGAGAGAGGTAAATAATGGTGTCCCTCAGGGGTCTGTACTGGGACCAATCCTATTCAACATATTCATAAATGATCTGGAAAAAGGGGTAAGCAGTGAGGTGGCAACATTTTCAGATGATACAAAACTACTCAAGATAGTTAAGTTTCAGGCAGACTGCAGAGAGCTACAAAAGGATCTCTCAAAACTGGCTGACTGGGGAAGAAAATGGCAGATGAAATTCAATGTTGACAAATACAAAGTAATGCACATTGGAAAACATAATCCCAACTATACATATAAAATGATGGGGTATAAATTAGCTGTTACCACTCAAGAATGAGATCTTGGAGTCATTCAGGATAGTTCTCTGAAAACATCCACTCAGTGTTCAATGGCAGTAAAAAAAGTGAACAAAATGTTGAGAATCATTAAGAAAGGGATAGATAATAGGACAGAAAATATTATATTGCCTCTATATAAATCCATGGTATGTCCACATCTTGAATAATGTGTGCAGATGTGGTTGCCCCATCTCAAAAGAGATATATTGGACTTGGAAAATGATTAGGGGTATGGAATGGTTGCTATATGAGGAGAGATTAATAACACTGGGACTTTTCAGCTTGGAAAAGAGATGACTAAGGGGGGATATGATAGAGGTCTATAAAATCATGACTGGTGTGGAGAAAGTAAATAAGGAGGTGTCATTTACTCCTTCTCATAACACAAGGACTAGGGGTCACCAAATGAAATTAATAGGCAGTAGATTTAAAACAAACAAAAGGAAGTATTTTTTCACACAATGCACAGTCAACCTGTGGAACGCCTTGCCAGAGGATGTTGTGAAGGCCAAGACTATAATGGGGTTCAAAAAAGAACTAGATAAGTTCATGGAGGATAGGTCCATCAATGGCTATTAGCCAAGATGGACAGGGATGGTGTCCCTAGCCTCTGTTTGGCAGAAGCTGGGAATGGATGACAGGGGATGGATCACTTGATGATTCCCTGTTCTGTTCATTCCCTCTGGGGCACCTGGCATTGGCTACTGTCGGAAGACACGATACTGAGCTAGATGGACCTTTGGTCTGACCCAATATAGCCATTCATATGTTCTTATGTATAGTGTACTGTCTACTATCTTTATGATCCATATCTCACATTCAGTAATTATTTAGGATGGTGGTAGAGCCTATAAAGTTTCTGTAATTGGATTTTATGGCTTTCAACAATTGGAAAGAGATGTGGTGTGCCCCTCAAGAGTTCCAGGAATCAAAGGGACTATTGCAACACTATACCTTTTAATGGGTATGTCTATACTAGACTTTTTTTAACCTTGAATTAATTGGCTGTCAATAAACTCAAAGTAATTAACACATTTGTAAATGCTAGTCAAGACACTCCCTGATCAATTAACTCCAAGTAAAAATATCTAATGGAGACCAGCTCTGATGCTTTATCCCCTTATGTAGCAGAGCAAGAATTTTACGAAGGCTGCTGTGCCATTGCTGGTTTAAACAGATACTGCAGATGTAGAGTTTTCTGGCTGGACAAGCTTAGGAGAATGCTTTTGCCAGAATGCTTGATTCATCTTCATCTCATGGGGACCCATGTACATTGAACAAAGGGAATGGGCTATTGTCGCAGGAAAACTAATGCTTGGTAGGGAGTCAAAGAGCCTACAGAATTTCTCCATTTATGTACAATTAGGCATTAGCAAGGATCCTGTCAGTTACTCAGTGTTGCAGCTCCTCACCCTGCCTCAGGTATCTGCCTAGCATCTCCAGGCTGCAGGTGTGTGGAGCCAGCTGCCAGTCAGACTGCTGAATGTGGTGGTTTGTTTCTTGTGATCCAGTAAGGTGAATTAAACTGAGGGGGAGTGTGTGCTGCAGTCTGATGGGCTGCCAAGAACAGAGGGTCCAACGTATGCCAGGGGGCACCGAGCAGCTGGCTGTGAGAGATAGTTTCAAAGGAACTGTTGGAAGCATTTCTGTATCTCCTAAGATCAACCCTTCCATACACACTATGTGAAAGAAAGAACTCCTGGGTGATAACAGGAGTATCTTGACACTAGCTGATACATGTCCCCTTTGGATGCACAGGAGTTGCACATAAACCTCTGTGCCCTGACCACACTTTGTCCCCCGTCCTGGTATGCCTGCTTTCACTCTTCCCCAGTGCTCAATTGAGAGTAGACACAGCGGCTTGATCTCTGCCATTGGGCATTCTGCATATTTCTCTATATGTCACAGAGGCCATTCTTTGGAGGTGCTCAATAAAAAGCAAATACCCAGTGCTAGTGCTTTGCCTCACATCAGCACTTAGCAGCATGAGGGATTGAATCCCTGCCGGATATCTTCTCTTCCCACACCCATGTGTCAAAACTCAGTCTCTGTTTGAGAGCAGCAGGGTGTGTGTGTGTGGGCGGGGTGATGTGAGTCACAAAGGGACCTTTCAATGCACCGTAATGCTTGTATCTTGCTGTCACAGTATTGCAAGACTGTGGGGATTCATACTGTGGTGGCTAAGCCCCAAGAAAAATTAGACACAAGTATAAACCCCAAAGGCAATATACGCTGTTTCTACATTGACATGTTTCTGCTGATAACATCAGAAACCTGCCTTTAATTACTGGCCTATTTAAGTTCAACGCTGATTTGTATTTGAAAAGGGAATATCAAGTGCATTTCCTCTTAACATGCAAGTGATCTCACCCTTTTGTTTTAGTCTTCTCTCCTGTAATCTTTTACATTTCCTTTTGAATGTTTTCTTTTCCTCTCTGTTGTGAAATCAAACCTTTACTATGAGCAAGATTTATTTTTCTTGTGGGATTCAGCAGTTCCACTATTCTCCAGTGTTCTAAACAGAACTGTTCTTCCGAGCTAAACTTATTTTAGCACTGGGCAGGCACTGGAGACTCCTTTCCACTGTGCTTTAGGCAGGTACCACTGGGGCTGCAGCCCAGCTCAAGTCTAAATGTATTAGTCTCAGTCAAGGATGCACAGTGGGGAATTGGGGTGTAAGTTAAAATGAATGCAGTTCCCAAGTACCATATATAAATTTGTGACTCATATTATTAGGCTCTGTTAATAAGATTATTTTCTGGCATCTATTGCTGTACATCTTGCAGAATGTTCCAAATGGGCAGCCTTCTCATTTCCTTTGTTAGTTTAAAAACCCAGTCCCGCTCCTGTCAAAAGAGACTCTTGCTTTCAGCTAGTGCAGGATTAGGGTCTAGGTTACTGGGTTGTCATAATCAGTAGCAATTGTATGTTCATATCTTACAGCTGTTCAGCTGCAATTCTTCCTTTACTTCAGTGGAAGAAGGAGACACGCTTTGCATTTAGAGTAGCCTGATTTTTTGGAGAGCAGACTGGTGGCAGAAATGGAAGGGCCCAACCCTGAAAACTCTTGCTCATACGCTTCGTCCCATTCAAGGCAATGGAATGACTCACAGACAAGGACTACTTGTGCACGTCAGGTCTTACAGGAACAGATCTTAAAATGTTTACCTTTGGAAAGATCCAGAGTACCTGCAATTCCCATTGAAGTCAATGGTTGTTATGGGTGCTCAGGTCAAATCTTAAGGCCCAGCCCCGCAAGGTATTGAGCAGCTGCCACAGGGCACTGTGATACTGAGATCAGAGAATGGGGCAGCACATGGCTTGCACGGCATGGCTCACTGCATATATCCAAAGAGACCACAAGGTATGGAGGATCTATGGACTGGAGCGGCTAGGCTTCCCTCTACTACAGTGGCCCCATCAAGATGACTTGTATGTGGAGTGTGTACTGGATGGGTGGATTCGGGTCTTGAAGAATGTTTGTGAATGTAAGGCTGTCTTCAGAAATGGAAGGCACAGCCAGTAACTCCCATTGAGAATTGTGGTTGCTGAGCTCTTTTGAAAACCTGTCTCAAAGATTTTTTTTTCACCACTTTCAACTACTTTTTAGGGTGTGTGTGGGTGTGGGCGCACACATATAGACTGCACTTACCACTGGCTGAATAGTGTATTCTATTGTTAGAGAACACAAGGATTTAAAATCCTTGTATCTCTGCATATTAGCATTGCTATTAAAAACATATACATTTAAAATTGTTCTTCTTAACTTCTGAGGGTAGGACAAGAAGCAATGGGTTTAAATTGCAGCACGTGCAGTTTAGGTTGGACATTAGGAAAAACTTCCTAACTGTCAGAGTGGTTAAGCACTGGAATAAATTGCCTAGGGAGACTGTGGAATCTCCATCATTGGGGATTTTTAAGAGCAGGTTGGACAAACACCTGTCAGGGGAGGTCTAGATAATACTTAGTCTTGCCTCAGTGCAGGGGACTGAAGTAGATGACCTCTCAAGGTCCCTTCCAGTTCTATGATACTATAAGCTTATCCAGCACTTCTTGAGAACCCAAAGTTCCCATTGGTATGGAGCAGAGGTGGGCAAACTATGACCCATGGGCCACAACCGACCTGTGGGACCCTCCTGCCCAGCCCCTGAGCTTCTGGCCCAGGAGGCTCGCCCCCGGCCCCTCCTCTGCTGTCCCCCCTCCCCCGCGGCCTCAGCTCACCCCGCTGCCGGTGCAATGCTCTGGGCGGTGGGGCTGCGAGCTCCTGTGGCAGCGCAGCTGCAGAGCTCGGCCTGACCCGGTGCTCTGTGCTGCGCGGTGCGTGGCTGTAGCACCGCCAGACACCAATGCTCCAGGCAGGGCGGTAAGGGGGCAGGGAGCAGGCAGGGTTGGACAGAGGGCAGGAGAGTTTGGGGGGGTGGTCAGGGGGCAGGGGTGTGGATAGGGGTGGAGAGGATCGGGGAACAGGGGGGTTGAATGGGGACAGGGGATCGAGGAGCAGTCAGAAAGGAGGGGGATGGTTGGATGGGGCGATGGGGGGCAGTCAGGGGCGGAGGTTCTGGGGGTGGTCAGGGAACAGGAAGCAGGGGTGTGTGTGTGTGGATGGGGCAGGGGTCCCGAGGGTCTGTCAGGAAACAGGGGGTGTTGGATGGGACAGGAGTCCCGGGGGTGGGCCGATGCGGCCCTCAGGCCAAAAAGTTTGCCTGCCCCTAGTATGGAGTCATGTCATTCATATGGAGACATAGCTTTTGTTTTCTTGTAATATTACACATTGGATATTGTTTCTCAGATATTTTTTCTATCAGCCAATGAACTAAACACCATGGACAAAAATTTCTGCTGGCGTAATCCCGTTTAAATCAATGAAGTTATGTGAATAGTAACTTTGGCTTTAAATATTTTAAAACGTTGTAACAAATGCATTGATCAAAAAAAGGGAATTTGGTCTTACTATTTCATGAAGTCTAAATAATACTTTCAGCCTGCAAGCTATATAGATCAGATTGAGAGAGGGCAAGAACCACAGTAAAGTAGCTGCATACACTTTGATAAAACTTTATTATCTTTTTTAGTGTCCTCATTAATACACTTCAAAAATGCAGTTAAGTATTTCTGGCAAGCAAAGCTTCAGTGTAATTTTACAGTATTGTAAAGGATTTATTAATTATAATCTTTTCTTGCAGAGTCTATTTATATTTGATCATGACATTAATTGGTTGCCAAAACAAACTAGAGTTAATTGCATTTAATTAAGTTGGAAGCAAGTAAGGATAGTTTATTTAGCAAAGAAAGTTCCACTGATGTATTTGTTTATTTTTAAAAGAATATGAGTAAACTAAGAAAATCTATATCTATTTTTATAGATTAAGTATTTTGTGGAATGCACTGGTAAAAACAGACGAGGGAATGGCATTCTTTGTTAAATGGGATGCAGGGTGATAAAAATATAACAAGTATTCTTACAATATATTCTTACCTGAACCTTTTAAATCTAATAGTCTGATTCTGTATTTTTTAGAATTTTAAGAGTTGGTTCACTGTTTCTTACTTCAGTGCCATTACTCTATATTTACAGATGGTGCAACTGAGATCAGTTCTATGAACAGGTGAGGTTTTCCACCATATATTTGACAGAAGCAAAAAATAACATGGGAGAAAGGTGGGGTAAAACAGCCTGGCTTCAATGGAGCTATTTTTCATCCATCTCTCTCTCTCTCTCTCTCTCTCTCTCTCTCTCTCTCTCACACACACACACACACACACACACACACACACACACACACACACACACACACAGAGAGCTTTTCTATTCAGAAGCTTTTCAACACTAACAGTTGATTCTAGAATCAGAATGGAGTGAAGAATTCTATAAAAGGTCTTGGCACCTTATGGGAAAATTGATTTAATAAGATGTAACTGGATGTGTTTATTTAAAAACGAGGAAAGCTCATAGCTTTTTATGTTTTTCTCGGTTTTTCTTTGTGCCCTTTTAAGTAAATATTTCTACCAGTGTCAGGATTTCTTTGTTATCCCAGGGAAAAATGTAAAGCCAGCGATGAAGGCATTATCCTTTCAAAGGATAAATCCTGTCTGGTTGCATGTAGCCAGTGCATTCTTCCCAAGAGAAATCCAAGCAGCATAGAGAAGGTTGGCCTGTCAGGATGTCCCTGTGTGCTTGTTATAGTTCATCTCTGGAGTAACTTTCTCATGACATGTAACTGTGTCTTTTGTGTGGTTTGAAAATATGTGTGAGGTGTTTTCTGGCTCTTTCATCTGTGATAAGTAGCATTACCCACATGTAGCTCTTTTTATGCTTATTTCTGTAGTGGGACGCTTTACGTTTGGGGGTCTCAAGAGGAGCCAGGGAGCATTACTATGTATTACGATGACAAATAACAGGGAGATATAATATAATGGAAGGCTTTCAAAGGGTTTGTTTCTGGTTTGAATTTAGGGCAAAGGTCCAGGTCAGGGATCTGGTGGGGAATTTTTCTATCCAAACCAGTCGCCACATCACATCTGTAATGCAGTAATTACTGTAGTTGTATCAGATAATTTGAACCAAATTAAAATGTAGTTGGTTTTCCTAGTGTGCTGGAAACTGACTTTCCATGACTGAAAAGCCAGTGCTTTCTCCCCCAGCCAGCCTGGTATTGTTTGCCTTAGCTTGTATACTGTCTCCCCCCACCAATAAATAGATGATCCCTTTTGTTCTAGCCTAGTTTTTATTTTTATTTCTATAACCTGTTTCTAGTTGGCGGGTGGGGAAATCAGTTATGGATCAAATGAAGCCATTTGTCATGGATTAATGCATGTAAATGCCTTGATGACAGCAGGAGACAAAGGCATGTAAGAGTCTGGGGTGCTGACTTTGGAAGAAAAAAATTAATGAAGCCAGCAAAACAGTGATAGTATACAGCATAGTAATTTTAGGCTCTGACTGTATTCAGACTCTAAGAGTAAAATAATATTTTCTTCTCTCTCCTTCATCCTCTTTCCATTTAATTAAGCCTTATCCTAATGCACAGTGACCTCTGCTGAGGGAAAAGGTGTTTTTGGCAGCATCAGGCTTCCTCATAGCTATTATATGACAAGATTCTCTTCTTATTAGAACCCAACTATATGGGATGGGGAGAGACAGACACGATTTATAGTTAGGAAAGATTAAATGAAGAGAAGCTAGGAACAGAGATGCTCATTCCACTCCACCAGTACTTCACCATGCATGTCCCAGTTTGGCATTAAAGTCATTAAAAGCAATATATTTGGGAGCATCTGAATAGTTATGGACTATGCCATGCAAAGGTGACATTTGACTGTAGCAGCCAGGATGTTCTCATCAGGCTCTTGTTCTTAAACATTTTACCTTTCTTCTCCTGCAGTGGAGGGTGCAATCAGGTAATTATTTAGATGTGAGGGCATGTTGACACTTACCGATAGATCGACACTGTTGCAATCGATGCAGTGAGTGTTGATTTAGCAGGTCTGGTGAAGACACACCAAATTGATAGGCAAGCACTCACCCATTGATTTGTGTACTCCACCTCCCTGAGAAGAGTAAGGGAGTCGATGGTAGCCACCGTAGTAAGTGGATCTAACTACATCAACTTCAGTTACGTTATTCACATAACTGAAGTTGCATAATTTAGATTGAGTTAGTGCCGTAGTGTAGACCAGCCCATCTTATACTAATGGTAGTATACTGATCAGAGCTATTTAACTTCAATTCACTGGATTTTTTACCACGTTTCCCCCCCAGGTACTTACGTTAGTTTAGTTTCATTTTAGCTTCTGTTTTGACTCTCTGCAGTCTTACAGTGAACTGACTTCTTTGGTCAAAAGATAGGGCTGGTGTACATAGAGTTACCACCTTTGAAATGCAAAAAACCCAGTACCCCTCCCCCCATGTCACTTCCAGCAGCTCCCATTGACCCAGAGAAGCGATCCGTGGCCAGTGGGAGCCGCGATCGGCCTGACCTGCGGATGGGGCAGGTAAACACACCGTCCCGGCCCGCCAGGGGCTTTCCCTACAAAAGCAGTGACCCCTGTTTGAGAAACCCTGCTCTGAACCATTTCCCTTCTTCTTTATGTCTTTTTGGAGCTCCCTTTGAAATGAGACACAAAGACCTGCTCCTAGGGTTGCAACCCTTCAGGATTGCCCTTGAGTCTCCAGGAGTTAAAGATTATGTCATCTGACAAAACCTCCAAAAATACGGCCAACCAAAGTTGGCAACCCTACATGCTCCCAGTGAAGCCAATAGCCTTTGCTGCTGTATTCAGTGGGGATAAGAGTGAGCAAGAGGCGTCTGGAGAATGAAATTGCCATTTTGTGGAAAATTCCAATCTGTTGACAAAAAGTGGAAATATTGGGAGAACAAATAGTTCCAGAAAAAATCCAGTTGGAAACGTCAAAATGAAAGATTTTGACATGTTGAAAAGAAATCTTAATTTCAAAATATCAGTTCCAAATGAGGGGGGGAGGGGTTGTTTCAAAATGTAAATGAAAAAAATATTTCCTAAGGGGAAATCAAAAAACAAAATAAAAATCAACTGTTTCCTCATAGACAATTTTGATGTCAATGACCCCCCCATTTTCTGACAGGACAATTTTTATTGGAAATTTTTGACCAACCCTTGAGCAGGCTCTTACTGCATACAAAAAGCAAATATACCCCATTATTGTTTGAGTTTCCCTTTGCATCGATTTTGTGTATTCGTGTGATAGTAAGAGCTTTTACCTTCACATCCCAAACCTCTCCTCCACCTTGATCCGTCCATGAAGTAATACTGCTGTGTGAATAGCACTATTCTTCTGACATGGAAGTAAGTGGGCTGTGTGGGTGACCAGTTCATCCAACGAAGTGGGTATTCACCCACGAAAGCTCATGCTCCAATATGTTTGTTAGTCTATAAGGTGCCACAGGACTCTGTGCCACTTTTACAGATCCAGACTAACACGGCTACCTCTCTGATACTTGACAGTTCAATGTAGCAACTCAGGATCAGGTTGGGGGAATTGGTGCTGGAAAATGGAAAGCTGTTTAAACAGGTCTGTTTTTTTTAAATGAACAAATACTGAAGAAAAAGTGTGACTCAGTTTAAAGATAAGTGGATTTGTGCTTCGATTGAATTGTTTGAAAGTTTCTTTTGTTAAAATAGTTCTTTGCCGTTTTAGCTTGGATTTCAGTTGGCTTTGGATTGACTGTCGCTGTGTAGTGTGTTGTGGTGGTGTTTTGTTTGAGCACTGTGATATGAAGAGAGATTCTCTTGTATTGGTTCTAGTTTTCTTTGGAGACTCAGGGCTTGTTTACACCGGGGGGTAATGTGCTCTATGGGGGTGTGATTTATAAAGTGCACTAACATGTTGTGTCTTAATTGATCCATGTAGACCCTGCTGGTGTGCACTAAAGGTTCCCCAGTGTGCTTTATTATAGTACCTGTACATGTAAATGTTCTAGGGAACCTTTAGCATACACCAGCAGGGTCTACACAAGTGGTGGGCAGCCCACCAGCCGCATGTGGCCCATCAGGGTAATCTGATTGTGGGCTGTGAGATATTTTGTTGACATTGACCATCCACAGGCATGCCCCCCCGAAGCTCCCAGTGGCCACGGTTCACCGTTCCCAGCCAATGAGACCTGGGGGAAGCGGCGGCCAGCACATCCCATGGGCCGCAGGTTGCCCACCACTAGTCTACACGGACCAACTGAGGCACAATATGTTAGTTTGCTTTAGAAATCACACCCTGGTAATGTGCATAACCGCACCGTGTTGGCAAGCCCTCATGTTGGGAAAGTCTCCACTGAGTAACGTTGTGGGCCACTCTGGGAATTTTCACCCAGCTGGGCAAAAATGCTGTATCGTTATTTGTATTGCTTTTTTGCTGGCTGAGAATGGGTCCTCGTTCAGCCAGCTGTGCACATGATCCCTGCAACCAGTTATCCAACCTGAAAAGGTGCATGCTGGTCAGACCAAGATGGGGGAGAAGATGTCAGCTGGTAAGTATGTGGCCCAGGCCCTTGTAACATTAATCCCACCTTGGAATGTCTCTCTGCAGTTTACCACATGGGGGGTCAAGGGGACAGTATTAGACATACAACAGTTGCAACTTCTTGTCCTGCATACATGTGTGGTCTAGAGTATCTAACTGGGAGCTCTTGGCTACATGTAATTTCACACATATTCCAGTCCAAATCTAACATTTAAGGACATCATGTATTATGACATTCCCTGGATATATTTGTGTCCCTGACCTAATAACTTTTTCATGATTATATGTCATCTTTCTATGACGATCTTCATTTAGTAAGTAATCGAATGCTAATATCAATACAACGACTAATATAATTTAAATCTATTCCTCGTTTTGTTTGCTGTGTCAGTATATCCTGTGTGCAAACAAAATCAAATTGCTATTCTAATCTTTTTACTGTAATCTCAAACTCCTAGTCCATCCCCATTACTTTGCCTATTACATCTGATTGTTGCATTTTGCCTGACACCTGGAGTGTTGGCTTTCTAGTTGTCTTTGTTATTTGTCCGCTTAGTGCCTAGCCCAATGGGTCAGGGTTCGTAGATGCTATCAGAATAAAAGTGATATGAAAAATGATGTTGTAAATTGCTTTACAAGGGGAATACCTGTGCATTTTTAGTTTGTAAAACAAAGGGGTTGGATATCAGAATTGAGGGGAACAAACAATCAATCAGTTGAAGTGGTGGGTTCTCCATCTTTTGATGTCCTCCAATCAAGACTGAATGCCACTCTGGAAGATGTGCTTTAGTTAAACAAAGTTATTGGGCTCAATATAGCGGCAACTGGGTGAAATGTAATAGCCTGTGGTATACAGGTCAGACTAGATGAACGAACAGTCCCTTCTGGCCTTACAATCTATGAATTAAAATCTATAAAAAGGAGGCAGATACTATGCAAATGGAGTTTTAAATGGAACCCTTAAGTTGCAAACTTAAACATACCAAAATTAGTTTCTCTGTATAATTATATAAAACAGAATATGTTGGCCAAGTTCATTGATGCCTGCAGTTTTAGAGTTCCTGCACTGGTGTATGTTCTGTCTGCTTTTTAAAAAATGTCTCTGAAGCCCCAGCTGGATAATCAGAACAAGGCACATGGTGCCAGATATGTATAACCCCCCCTTCCCCATGTACTTTTGTCAAAAGCACAGATCAAATGATTTTGCTCTAGCTGCACAAACAGCAGTATAGGATGTAAGGTGTGCTGCCTTTACAAAGGACACACTGCTCTACTGTCTTTACTGAGGTTTTCTTATGTTTTGAACAAGAGACAAAGTCAAGCAGTTCCATGAAGTCAGTGCAGTGGAGCTACTGATGTGAAGAGGGTTACTCACATGAGTAGAGCTTTGCAAAATCAGATCTTTTATTTGTAAGATACATGATCACAGAGCCAGAGGTTTCCAGTCCAGTCATGTTTTCTCCACCCATAGGTGCTATTTTAACAAATGTTTATTTTGCTATTTGAAAAACATCAGATAAAAGAGGGAGGAAGCACATTCTCTCAGGACACTGTTAGACCAAAGCGGAATCTCATCAGGGACTGCTTCAAAGACCTGCTCTTCATGTCCATATAAACAAGTCAAAATTATTGTGAGAGCCATCTGTTATTTGAAATGTTACACTACACATGATTCTCACTTGTTCATGCAATTAACAGGCTACATCCTATTCTATTTGTACTTTTTTTCTTGGAAATATTTGGTTACATTTCAATGTAATAGTAAAAAGAAATGATCAAAGGAATGCAAAGCTATGATTCACCATAAAATACGATTTTTAAACCAAAAATATGCCATTTTGTGATCATACGGGACCATGGCATAACATATATGCAGCATGCATGATTTAAAGGAATCCCAGGCCCAGCAAGTGACCTCTGGATACCCAGAGTTGGCTTTAACCTGGGCTGCTGTTGCTGGTTTTCTGAGTCGTATGGGGAGGCTTTGCCGATCACCCACTGGCATCAAGAAACTTTCCCATAATGTAAATTGGCAAAAGGCACTGGACATTTTTCACTTTCCTCTTGGCACCCCACTGGCACAGTTGAGATGCATTTTATATTTATGTATGAGTTTCACTGCAGCTTCTGTGCAGTAGTAGCTGTGTCAGTCCCAGGCTATTGGAGAGACAAGTTGTGTGAGGTAACATCTTTTATTGGACCAACTTCTGCTGGTGAGTGAGACGAGCTTTCGTGCCACAAAGAGCTCTTTTTTTCAGCTTGTCTCTCTCTCCAGCGGATGTCGGTCCAGTAAAAGATACTACCTCACCCACCTTGTCTTTCTACAGGCTGCTTCTAGCAGGAGTCGTCTGACGTGGTGCTGTAGCAGGGCTGACTTCTGGAATCCCATATTGTAGCAGAGGGTAGTATTGGCTGGGGCTTGGTGTGTTATGGGGGGTGAGGGTTTCAATGTCTTACACAGGCTGAGGTATTCCTTGTCTGCACCCCCCAACAACCCTCACATGAGGAATAGGTGGTATGGATTTCAGCCGAGGAGCTGAGGTTCCTTTAGCTGGCTTTCACAGGAAGGCCAAGCCATGCCGTAATGAGTTCAGGGCCTGGAGAGTCAAACTGGGACCACACTGGATCGGTATTGCTGGCTAGGTGTGACGAGTACTGTTCTAACCCAGGGTTATGCTGTGTTATGAGTGAATAAAGTTATGGCCTTTTGCTTTTACCATGTTCCTATGCCAGTGTTTGCATACCCTGCTGTGTCAATGTTTTTTTCAGATTCTTTTTACAATAGAGAGGAAAATACAGGGTAAAGATATTACATTTTGCAGGGCAGGATTTATTTTATTGGCTGATAGGTCTGATGTGAAACCAAGTGTTGATTTTCGTTATGTTGTCCATATGTACATTTTTGTGGCTTGATATGGGAAGGAGAGTAATGATTAGTGCAAAGAGTGGGTGTGGAAATTAAGATTGCCCTTTTGGTATGATCCCTATAAGCAACTGGGCTTTATGCTGTCTATTAAGATATAGTCACTGTGATGGCTCACTACCCACGGTTTAGTGTTCATCCTTAATAGATTACACGTCTCAATGCCATACTCGATCCTTTCTCTAGAGGTAGGGTTGCCAGCTCGGAGCTGCAGAAAAACTGGTCACTAGCTACCCCTTCTGCTCTCCACACCAACAAAACGGGTCTTAATGACAACATTAGCTAATCAGTACTGACATGTTGGAGAGAACCATTTTACACGCCTAAGCACGCGCACACACACAAACGTGTAGTTTTTTTAATGTTTGATCATTTTTCTTACCTAATCCTAACATGGCCATGCAGTGCAGACCAAGAGGGTGTGAATTGTAGAGCTCTGTAATGGGTCCCAAGTGGGAAAGAAATGGCATAGCAAATCTTTAACAAGCAAGGCAGTACAAAAACTGCTGAGGACAATTACAAACTGGGCAAGTGGCAACCCTGTTTAGAGAACAATGGTATGTAGATGATGACCTAACCAGGAAGTGAGCCATGGAGCACCAGGAGGTGAAATATTGACAATCAAATAATGGAACACCAGTATGGTATGTGCATGATGAGGAGCCTGAGCTCACTGCCCACCAAAGGCTGTGAGCGTGGGCTGTTTAGACTGTAGACACACATTAAATATACCTTCCTGATTAATAGGACAAAATATACAGAGCTAAACTTTTTCCTGCTGGCACAGGTGGTACGGTATGTGGGCCTGTGGGAGAGGAGATGCACTCAAAGGACAGAATGTGCAGGGTTTACACTGTCATTGTTAATTAAGAATGAAAGAAGCGTAAAAAGAATACACCTAAAATAGTTAAAATGAAGATGTTAGCAAAGAAACCAGGCATTTTTTAAAATGATGTTTATTGCAAAGTTTATCCTTTGGGAAGATTTTGCTTTTGTTGATTTTGATTCAAAAGAAACAGCTGATCCATTGCATGAAAAATGTAAAGCCATGTATATTATGCATAGAATTTTCTTCAATTACCACATTTGAAAGTTAGGTTTTTAACTGAGAAATTTTTCAGTGAATGGAAAAAGGCTGCATGTCAGCTTCCAGTAGTTTCAAATTAAATTCTCATTAACAGCATTCAGCTTTTATGCATCTCACTCTTTCTGCTAGTGTTCGGTTTTGGTTGACCATTCTGAAAACTTGTAGATTACAATAAACCAAGGTTTGTTTTGAGGTATTTAGCTAACTCTCAATCATTTTTACATTTTATTCTCTAATTTAATGAGGCAATTTTACTGTCTAAAGTGAAGTAGTTATCAGTGTCAGAAAACTCAAATGAGTCCTTCTTAAGAAAATACACACTTGGAATATCTTGTTTTATTTTGTTCTTAAAGGAATGCAGACTAGAGTGTCTTCCTTTATATTTTCTGACTTCATTTCTGTATAGTTCTTATGAGAAGGGTATTCACTATGCCAAATAACAGACAAAAGCAGATCTATTTTTGACAATTTAAGATTGGCAATGAGTAATTGAGTTAATCACCATAATTCTTCTCCTTTAAAAGAATCCACCTAGTTGCTATTGTCTATCAACTACAATATTCCACATGCCAGTGCTATAATATCCACATCCCACTCATGTTATCTGGACTGTAACTATTTGTGCCTATTAATTTTAAGCTCTTGGGGCCAAGTCTTCCTTTCATTCTCCAGTTTGTCTCTGTGTATAGATTTTACAAGTTGTAGAGCCTGGTGTTGTACGCACATAATAATAATGAGCCATTTTCATCTTGATTTACTCCAGCATCTTCACCATTAATGAAACTGAGATAAGATCACATGGATCTGAACAGTCCCCCAAATTTGAGGGGAAGGGAGGGTGTGGTTTTGGATTCTGAAGCTGGATTCAAATTTCATTATAGGAGGCCTGTGCTCAGAGACGATGAGCATCTGCAGCTCCCATTGACTTCAGTGGGAGTTAAGTGCTGAGCACTCATCAGGGGCCCCTTGGTCCTGTGTCTGTGATCAACTGAGCCAATCCCCTCTGCACTGCCAACACGAGCAGGGGGGCACTGAACATAGGAGAAATTATCTCCTCTATCCCAGTTCTGGTACCCTGCACAACAGCAGCCCCCAGCAGCTAGGCGGCACCATTGCACAGAAAATCCCACTCAGTGAAAGCCAGAACACGCTCAGTTCAGAAGGAATCTTCAGAGAATTTAGCTTCCAAGCACTAACAAGTCTTTGTTCTGAAGGTGCATAAACTGAGATTTTCAGAGGCTCATAACTAGGCCACATCTGGGTAGATTTTCACAGGGATGGCACAGGCACATCCTTGGCAACAGGGTGAGACCCTCTGCTAAATTTCAAGTCTCTGCTCCAAAGCATGGAGGTGCTAGAGGTTCTCAATGAAACAAGCATTTTTTTTTAACATGGGTGAAACAACTTATATTTCCCTGGACTGTGGTAGCTGAAACTTGCTAACAATATTAAGCCTGAGGCAGCTATCTGACATGGAAAATTTCAACCCAAACAGTTCAAATTTGGCAAAGTTATAAACACCTGAAAATGGGCTTATGATGGAACACCTCGGGCAATCTGAACTGTCAGTGCTGCTACTGGTGCGGCCTACAATTCAGACTTGGTTGGTGCGCTAAGCAGTTTCAAAAGCATGGTCAGTTATTATTGGTTAGTTGATTTAGTTGTGTGAAAAGATATGGAAAATTAAAGCTATTGACCAGAGTCTCTTCATTTTAAATTGTTTATTCTTTAAAATGTAAGCGGCGTTTACACCCAAATCCATATTCATATTAGTTCACTGAAGTAAGGTGGGAATCTGTTCTCAACGGGCCAAAAACCTGCACGGTGCTAAAACCCCTCAGCTATATTGTACCTCTCTGGATTAAAGTCAATGCAATTAAATCCATCATTTAAAGAGGCTGGTTAAGTAGCTGTACTTGAGTGAGCCCTTCAGTGTCTTCCATTTTTTTTGTTGCACATACATAAACATTACATATATATATATTTTCAGTGTTAACGCACACTGACATTTTTCAGCCTGTTTGCGAACATTAGGTCGTGTTTTCAGAGATTCTGAAGGTTGGTATTAATGAAAACGGCAATTAGTAAATAAAAGGATATAGTCATTTCTTTTGTGATAGGGACTCACCTGAATACTGTAGCATATTGCTGATTGGATGCACAGAAAATGCTTTGTACAAGAAGAGTTTGACACTCATGTTTGCAATTCACCAGATCAACTCTGTTGAGAGTTTAAGTGACAGCTGTGACTTTTATTGAATTTATTTAATCAAGCAGAAGTCTTTCTTTTTTATATGGCAGTAAAACTTGTCCAATGCAGCCACTTTGATTTCACTAAGTGACCATATTGAGACACAAACAGGGACCCATAACAATGGGATTCCATCTGAAATGGACATTTCAACCCCATTGCCAGCCCTTTCCTGGATGAGGATTTAGGCCAAGATTTTCAAATGATTTCGGGATGCCTCAGTCTCAGGGTGCCCAGAGATACCTTAAAGAGGCCAGGTGTTCAGATGGTGAGTATTCAGCCTATTCTGAAAACCAGGCCTCTTTTAGGTGCTCAGAGACTGAGACATCCCGCAGTCACTAGTCAGATTTGGAAACTTAGTCTTTCAGCCCTGACAAAGGATTCCTGAAGTCTGTATTGAAAATTTAAAGCCCCTTTCAGCCTCCTAACACAATATAAACAGCTCACTTGCTTCAAGTACAGTTTTCTGGTTTGGAATAAAATAGACCCCTAAATAGATCCCACAAACAACTCCAACTTGTATAAAGACATGATATCCTAAGTCCATCCATGTGAAAATACAGGATGGCCAGCAATATGGTGGTTAGCTGTAGCCTAAAGCATGCTGGGAAACAGAACTAGCGCTGTGCCAAGAAGGACAACCAAAACGATAAACACATGTGCTGTTAATTCCTCCTCCAGGTGAAGAGGTGCAGGTGAGGAGTTGATTCTTGATTGGCAGCTGGTCTCAAGCGGAGTACCCCAGGGGTCGGTCTTGGGACCGGTTTTGTTCAACATCTTTATTAATGATCTGGATGATGGGATGGATTGCACTCTCAGCAAGTTCGCAGATGACACTAAACTGGAGGGAGAGGTAGATATGCTGGAGGGTAGGGACCTAGACAAATTGGAGGATTGGGCCAAAAGAAATCTGATGAGGTTCAACAAGGACAAGTGCAGAGTCCTGCACTTAGGAAGGAAGAATCCCATGCACTGCTACAGGCTGGGGACCGACTGGCTAAGCGGCAGTTCTGCAGAAAAGGACCTGGGGATTACAGTGGATAAGAAGCTGGATATGAGTCAGCAGTGTGCCCTTGTTGCCAAGAAGGCCAATGGCATATTGGGCTGCATTAGTAGAAGCACTGCCAGCAGATCGAGGGAAGTGATTATTCCCCTCTATTCAGTGCTGGTGAGGCCACACCTGGAGTATTGCGTCCAGTTTTGGTCCCCCCACAACAGAAGGGATGTGGACAAATTGGAGAGAGTCCAATGGAGGGCAACGAAAATGATCAGGGGGCTGGGGCACATGACTTATGAGGCGAGGCTGATGGACCTGTGGTTATTTAGTCTGCAGAAGAGAAGAATGAGGGGTGATTTGATAGCAGCCTTCAACTACCTGAAGGGGGGTTCCAAAGAGGATGGAGCTCGGCTGTTCTCAGTGGTGGCAGATGACAGAACAAGGAGTAATGGTCTCAAATTGCAGTGGGGGAGGTTTAGGTTGGATATTAGGAAACACTATTTCACTAGGAGGGTGGTGAAGCACGGGAATGGGTTACCTAGGGAGGTGGTGGAATCTCCATCCTTAGAGGTTTTTAAGGCCCAGCTTGACAAAGCCCTGGCTGGGATGATTTAGTTGGTTTTGGTCCTGCTTTGAGCAGGGGATTGGACTGGATGATCTCCTGAGGTCTCTTCCAACCCTAATCATCTATGATTCTATGATTCATCAATGAGTGGGAGCAAGTGTGTGCTTCCTACCCCTGCCTGTGACCATTTAACTACAGCCAGGGAAGGATGGGCCCATTGAGGCACAGTGACTGGGTTTCCAAACTTCTCCTGAGGCAAGCAGATGTTTTAGATCTGTCCTGTGAGCTCAGGTGAGAATTTGGATCATGTTTTCATTCACCACGAGACCCGCTCCCTGTATTTTCAATGACGGATACACTCCCGTATGCTAGGAACCAGTCTGACCCTTTGTATTCATTCAGACATGAAACCACAGCAAAATTCAGGGCACGAGAACCTTCATGACTCAAAATCTGAGAGAAGCTTCCCACGAATTGCTGTGGTCTGTAGCTGCCAAGTCTTGCACTGCCCCAAATGGGACAGGTTTTCTGTCAGCAGAAATAGAATGGGGTGTAAAACACTATTAGTTTGGGGGTTTTGGTGACACTTCATCATTTCCAATAGAAAATGTAAGCTCATTTCAGAGCTGATTATTTATATTTCTTAGAAAATATCTAAAAATGTCTAAATCTTTTTAACAATATAAATGACTTTCCCTCTATTTTCACATTTTTCTTTATGAATCGTGACAAACTGAGATTAAGCAACGAACAGCCCCTGAAATCTGTCATTTTTTTGCTGTGATTTACACAAGACCATATCCATAAATTATAAAGGCCGCTACCAGATACTGTGAATAAAAAGCTGCTTACATTTTGCAGTGTAGGGTTTTTTTTTAAAGCAGCCCCCGAATTGAATACACTTATGGTAATGAAACTAAAATATTAAAATGCTGTTTAACTTTTGAATAAACCACTGTGCCTTGCCATAAATGTTTGTAATTTCTTTTTGACATTGCCCCTCCTTTTCCCCCCGATAATTTGTCATAAATCATAGGAATCTTCAGGGCTGGATTCTGTCTGTCTACATAGCTATCTGCTTATATCACACCTTCACTGTAGTGTGTGTATGTGTGTGTGTGTGTGTGTATTCACATCCTATAGCAACAACATTTTTAATGAAAATATTCAGCATTTCATAACATTGCTCCAATTTCATAAATATTTCACCAACTTGAGAACAGGTAAATTTTGATTTAACATATATATATTTATCAGACATATTTTTCAGCTTGCTATAGATACTCTCTTGGTTGTAAAGCTCAATGGGTGCTGGGAACATTTGAAAGTTGCTCTGGTGGATATGTGTTTTGCGCTGCTCTCGTGCCAATACATAGATCAACATTATCAGACTCCTGTGCAAGCTACTTCCAGAACTCCTTGGGAAGGTTGCAGGAATGAGGGGTGTTTGATTGTGGGGCTGAATGAGTGGAGGCTGAACATGAGAGATCTTGGATGACAAGCCATCATAACCAAAACAGTCTGTGTGTGTATCTGTGTGTATTACATGTTTATATACATACGCACGCTCCCACATTTTTATTTTCAATGGGACAGCCAACATATTGAGGGTGTGTGTGGGGGTGTGTGCCTCCATATGCAGTCTCTGCTTCTGGTGATAAGATAAATGTTAGACTTAGGTTCAAATGCTTCCCTCAGTTTCTTTGCAGAATTTAGCCCTTAGTCCATTACTTATTTCTCATCTTTGCAAATGTTATATATACAGTAATGTTAAAAAGGCCAGCAGGGATTAGTGTAACTCATTGCCACTACGTAGAAAATATTCCATGCCAAATGACCAGCTATCACAGTGTTATTCAAAATGTCACAACCTTTATTGGGCTCTGTGTAATCCTGCTGGGTCTTGATGGAAACAGAAATGTCACAAGTTGTGCTGCTGCTAAGAACGTCTTCTCTCGTGTTTGAGTGCCAGTTTAGAAAGCAATGCTTCCCCTACTCCATTTGTCACAGGCTGAAGTGATAGTGAATGACACACGGTGGGCAGGTGACATCTCCCTGTGCAAGCAGGGAGGGGATTACCATTGCCTGCCTTCTTCAGACTGTTTTCAGAGGGAGAGTAATTTTAATCTTATATGAGTGCTCCTTAGCAGCCCCACTGGCAGAGAATGCATCCCCAGGCCATTGCTAACTACGCCCTTCCAAGAAAACACTGCTGACGTTTGAGGCTGCCTAGATGCAGGTCCCCAGTGGAGGGGACATTACTGACTTCTTGTGCCACCACAAAAGCTTACACACTCTAGCCTCAAGTGTGCATTTTGGTGATATAATTCAAATAGGCTCAAATCTTTGTGAGTTCATATAGCACTTGTCAATGATTATGAAACTTTAATTATTGCACTGAAATATTTAGAAAGTGCAATCACTTGTATTTGCTTTTGTTACATCAGTAACTTATATTGTCATGTCAATATGATAACGGTTCCCTGCTCAAACACAGGACAATTCTTCGACAGCTTGATTAAAGAAACAAAACTCAGAGGGTTTTTGGTCTGTAGATGTCAAGGAATCTCATCGGGACAATGAAGACTCCTTACAAAAAAATGTGAAATGAGTTGAAGTGTCCAGAGGTACAAAATCACTGATTTACCATAACAAAGAATCCTTTTTACAAGGGTAAAGGGCCAGATCCAATGTCCATTTAAGTCAATGAAAATAGATGCAATTGAAAAACAGCATAAGACAGCAAGAACCTTCTCTTTCTGTCTCTTTCCCTCCCTCTACTGCCCATTCCTCTAAGGTTTGCATAGCCGCCTCATCACTGTTAAACCCAGGCTTGCCACGCTGTGTGGAAAAACTTCCAGTTTTATCCTTTTACCAAGGTCAATGGGTCTTTCATTGCAGAAGCAATTTGGGGTCGGGGGGGGAGCTCTAATTCTATTTTGCCTATGTCTTCAGTATGTACGTTTTCAAAGACTTTGGGCTAGATTGTGCAGCCCTTGCTCATGTTGATGAGCACGTGCTCAGAAGTGTCGTCCTACAGCTTCCGGGGGAGGGCTCATGGGGGGCAGGTGCTCAGCAGCAGCACGGGGAAGGGCTGCACGATCTAGCTCTCGGTTTGCATTCGGAAACCGCTGGAGTGGTTAGGAACTGGGCTCTGCTAGAGTCACAAGAAGGGCATGATAGCAAAGAGATGAGGATTCAGCAGGGAGATAAAACAATGGAGACAACAGAGGCAAGGATTATAGGCCTCCAAGTCAGAATTAATGCAGGTCAGGGACTCGGACACATATTCGGCTTGGCCAGGTACTTGGAGGAAGAAGCGCAGCATGAAAAGAAGTAGACGATGAGACTGAAAGAATAATATACTCTGCTACACATTGGGGGTTCTCGATAGTTACTTAACTGATGCGTGGAAGAAAGGAATCAAGTCTATGGTTGGCTGGAGTGTAACTGAATGGAAACTGTGCTGTAAACATCTCAGGACACTTTCCTCGGGACTCAGATATGAACTTGAGAGAGATGTTAAGGACGGTGGGAGAACTGTGTCATTGTTCTGGGTGATATTCCATTTGGGATGGACTCACTATGGTTAATTCAGTTAGGCTAAGCTGATCCCAGCTGTTCATTGAGCAGCTTGACTCTGCATTATGAAGAAGTGGATTAGTCCATTCCTATTGCCAGGCACTATCCTGTTTGAAATGATTGTTCAACTTTTGTCTGCTGAGCAGCTGACTGCTTTAGTTGGAATCCCTTTATTACCCAGGCTCCTCTAATTAATTTACTTATCTCCAGGTCTTTTTTTTTATACATTTGGTAATTGGTGTATGTAGCTGGTTGGATATTCATATTTCCCTGAAGTCTGAAGTCATTTATGTACAACTTATCTGAGCGTACAATCAGCTAAATTAATACTAATTATCATTTCTGAGACTCATGAACTGTTCATTTTTTGGAATGAGAGAGTTCTTGAAAAAAAGGGAGTAGAGGTCATGCAATATCACATTAATCTTTTGTTATCTGATTACTAAAACCTGCTAGCTAGGATTTCTTCTTCCTAAAACACATTTGGTTCTGTTAATTTGCCTTTATCTCTGCACTTAATAGGCTCTCATCTTCTGTACAAAATCCACCTGCAGCCAAAAACTTTTTTTGTTACTTAGAGGTTCATTCTCAGTGGAGGCAGCCATGCTTCAGTTTGGAAAAATACCAGCCTGTCGTTATGCAGAATTCAATGAAAAGGAAAGAGAAAATCATCTTCCTACCAAAACTGAGTTTACTGCAGAATTAGAGGGGGGGAAAGCCTGGACCCACTGAAGATTATGGGAGTTTTGCCATTCACTTCAGTGGGTCTAGGATTTCACCCATTAAATTGTCTTCCTCTTTAAAAGGACATTGTGAAACCGATTCGCACCAAAGCTATGCTGTCTTAAAACCGTTATCTGAGGAAGAACATATTTTTCGTGTCTAAATGTGTTGGGGGGCTTAAAAAAAACCCAACAAACCCTAGCCCTTTTGAATATGTGAATTGTATCTGAATTGATTAGGTACCTTTCCAGATAATAAGCAAGTCCCAGATGGTTACATCAGGACGTGGGGGCTAAGGTCTAGACAAAACCAAGAACTGCAGCTGAGGTTGCTGAGTGGCTTCAGGAAGGGGAGTTTACATTCATGGTTTCCCTCCTCTCTCACACCAACACTCCTTATTGTGGATCTACATAGGCCAAATCTGGGGCCAGGCAGACCAGGGGTATTTGAATAGCCTTATGATGGGGCTGCACTCTATCACTAAGGAGAGCAACTGATCCCGAACCAGTAACACATTTAGCAGATGGAGCACTTTACTGAGACTCAGGAGACCTGCATTTGGTTCCCAGCTCTGCCACTGGCCCGCTATTGTGACCTAAGGCAATCCATTTTGCATCAGTTTCCCCATCTGTAAAATGGGGATAATGACCCTGGCCTCCTTTGGAAAGTGCTTTCAGATCTACTGATGAAAAATGCTATAGAAAGGAAATGTGTTCTTAGTAGTATGTGTGTATTAAAAAAGCATACTCTTAGTGATGGTGGTCAGTGCTGTCCATGCACTGTGCGGTACAGAAGTGTGTGGGGCCGGGGCCTGCCCATTTGAGAAGTTGTGGTGGGTTATCACACCTCTCTGATTGCTACTGAATGACGTTTCCCCAGATGAAATTTAAGGCTCCCCCCCTTCCTTGGCATCTCTAGTCCTGTGTGGGAAGTAAATATGTAGCTCATTGGGCTCAACCCTGTTTCATTGCTGTTGTCCATAGAGGCACCATGGTTTGGGCTGCATGGACCCTTTTAAGAATTTATTTTCTGTATCACAGCCATGAAAGAACCTATTCCCCACATTAGGATGTCACAGTAAGTCCCTCGGCCCGTGCCGCTTCCAGCAGCTCCCATTGGCCCGGAGCAGCGATCCGCGGCCAGTGGAAACCGCGATCAGCCGGACCTGCGGACGGGGCAGGTAAACACACCAGCCCTACACAAGTGGCGACCCCGGTTTGAGAAACCCTGACTTACACTTTCCTTGGCATTTCAATGCATCCTGAGATCTCAGCCCTTCTCTTTGCTGAAAATATTAACAGTATGTTATTAATTATTGTTCACCTTAGTTTTATTGCCAAAACTCTTGTGTGGCATGGCAAAAATCAAATCTGGGTAGCTACTATAATGGTGTATAATATGGAAAGTTTCTGAATTAAAAAGAATCAAATTGACCTAAATTCTACTCTGAACAAAAAGAATGAGAGGTGTGGTAGCAACTATGCATGTATCCCACTTACTACAGTAAGATATTACAAAAGTGAAATATGAATATGTATGTGTGTACGGAACAGGTATTGGTGTCCCACAAACTAGGGCCATATAACTGAGGTTTGGGGATTCTGGTGAAAAGATCTTTCATAGAAGTGCATGCCCTTTTTTATGACAGTCTCTTCTTTGTTAGAATATGAGCTCTGCTGGCATCCAGACACCATGTCATGTCAGCCCTCAGCTAGAATTTAATTAGCATCTGAACCCCATGTCAGATAAGGCCTTTAGGGTGACCTGCAGAAGAGGGGAGGAATCAGACCCTTTTAATTTCCTAATTAGTGTGTTGGGCTTAAGGGGTGCACGGTGAAACATCAATCCAACAAGAACTCTTCTTGGGTTCCTCGAATCCCCTTGCTTGTATTGTTTATATCTTTGTCCTAAAGAACTTGTAGGCAGTGTGAAGGAAAGTTATTCTGGCCCAAGAAGCTGTGTGATCACTGCCTTTTTCTTTTAAAAAGTGAATTAGATTCCAGGGAGAGATTTTGTCAGTGTAAGACGTCCTACCTCCTCCATTGAAAGTAAAGTAAATCCAACCCCATCAAAAATATATGGACAGGAAACCTCCCTAGAGGTGAGATGAGAATGACCCTTGTAAAATGACCCTCTTAACTAGTTTCAATCAACAATGCACATGATGCCATCAATAACACTCTTTTAGACCTGGGTCTCCAAAAAGAGCAAAAACATGCATCAAATCAAACCCCAGTGGATGCAACTTGTACAGTAAATAGATGGGAAAACTGGAGCCTGAGGCCAACACTTTTAAACCTTAGTTGGAGCTGAAGATAGTCAGCACCTCTGAAAATCAGGCCACGTATTGAGAAACCCATATAACGTGCTTCTAAAGTTTGGTGTTCCAGAGGATAACTGACTGCTACTAGTTTAATGTATTTAGTGCTCTAGCTCAGGTGGCAGAGCTAGAAGATCCTGGGTTTCAAACCCTGCTGACAGTTTGTGATTTGGGTCATGACACCTACATGTGGATTTAGGTCATAGTAGCAAACTATGTTTTTTTAGTAGCTCTGGAAGATGGGATGCTCATGTTGGAATTTATAATCCTTTTATACATCTCAGTAGCAAAAAGTGTACACTTTGAATTGGGCGTGTGATTCGCAACTTGAGGAGACATAATCCATCTAGTTCTCCCTGAGTTAGCATGCTAAACATAGAATGTAGTCATGGCAGTGAAAGCAGTGATAGGGGCTAGCTGCCTTCAGAGCGTGCCCAGGTGCATACTCAGGGAGGCTAGCCCGTCCCAGCACTTGTGCAGCCACGGCTATCTCAGGGAGAGCTAGTGCGGGTGTGTCTTCTCATGCTGGGAATCACAACCGCCATCTTGACGTCTTGACATGCCCATGGTGACCTAGAACCGAGTCATTACCATGTCTGGCATTACTAGAATACACTACTATCTTGTGGCATTGATTTCCACATGTCACTTATACCTCCCTTTTTCTATAATATCCCTTTAAATCAGTTTTAAATGTGTGACCTTTTAATTTTCTCTGGTGTCGCCTTGTTTTTGTATTGTGAAAAATGGCAAATAGAAGTATCCGCCCAACTGTCCATCTACCATTTGCTGTTTTATATGCTTTTCTGTTGTCCTCATTTACCTCTTCTGTAAATGAAACAGACCCAGTCCTTTTAATCTCTCTTGATATGGGGTCTTTCCATACTTCTCCTCTCTTTTAGTCCTGTTATTTCTCCTGTATCATTTTTCACTTGGGTGCCCAAATTTTGCCCCAGTTTTGTATTTTCTTCAACTATATCCCTTAAATAACAAACCCCTTTCCCAAGTGGGTGTTTTTCTAGCTACTGAATTAAATCTCTTTGTGACTGAACTGTTCTGTTTCTAACTTGGCTTTGTTTTACATGTGAAATATCTTGGATAAAATGCGTATTTACACAGTCAACCATTACAGCTCCAAATAGAATTGCATCTGTTGGTTTTATCAACTCTCTTATACAATTTAATGAGGTTTTCTTCTTCTTTTAAAGCTTAAAAAAATCAATTCAAATGCAATTAAAAGAATAACAATTCATCTTGGACTTAAAAATTAGGCAACGGGTCTGATCCGGATATCCTCCCTATAGGCCTGGTGCAATTTTTCTCCCTACACTGATATAAACAAATTGGAGGCACTTGAGCAGACCCTATGTGGGGCAGTGCAAAAGTGTGGGAATGTGGAAATGTCAAAAGAAATTTAATCTTCGTCCCACGACAATGAGCCATTATAGCAGTTAAATTAAACAGCTCTTCTAAATGAAGTACCCATGTAGAGGCAGCTGTTCTGGTGCCACATATAGCATGTCTGAACATTCGAGTAGGGGGCTTGCAAGCAGCATCAGGATCGAGTGCTACTTTCAAGTTCACGTGCAGGTTAAGTGAGTTTCAATTCCCCACTTCATAAAGTGACTTCAAGCCACCACCTGTAATTGCTCCTGAGCAGAGAGAGTAGCAAGAGGATCTGGAATCCATGGAGTTGGGGGGAATTCCCAGGCTCCACAGATTTTTGAAGTCACACCTCTTGTTCTTCTTTTGTCCTTTCCCCAAATCCCTCACTTCTGAGGGGACCATTAAGAGGTAGCTCCAGTAAGTGAAACATCTTTTGAGCCATTTGTCTGCCTCCTGCTGGTTTCATCACCAGAAGAATACAATATGGCCCTAATTCATCTTGAAGTCAGTGAGTCAACATGAAATCGATGAGGGAGTTCATCTAGCTTTTATGTGGAATGCACTCAGATGTTGCGGTGATGGGCATCAATATAAAACTCTAAGACAGAGAGATGGTTTTGCCTTCATAGGAATAGCCACATTGGGTCTAATGTGAATAAAGCTGACAGTTCTTCCTCAAACCTCTTATGATACCTATATATAATAGCAGGATCACCCTCTGCTCCCAGGCTCCTGCCAGACGTATTCAAATGAGTGAAGTCCCCCATAAGTGTGAATTTCTTAGCTTTGGTCAATTCCAAACTGTATCATTATTTAAATACAGATTCTGGTATTTATGAAAATATAGCAACTGTCAAACTTAAATAGAAAAATAGTTGTTGCAAATGCAAATTATTTCTAAAGTTCAACTGCTGCTAAATGAGATGCTGTGCTCCTATACTTAGAAATGCTTAACATAAATTATGACCTAATTAACATTTGCATGGTAATCTAGACTTCCTACAGCTTATTCTGCTAATTAACACATGACAAATGATCAAGCATTAATATTTCATAGAAACATAACTTGTCCAAGAAAGCTTATTAATGCCATAAAGAACATTCTATTCCCATACATTTTTATACCTGAAAAGTGTTTTTTTGATGGTTAGGACTATTATATAATTTTTATCACAAAAATTATTTTGTATTATAAAAATTAGTGTGTGGAGAAAAGACTGCAGGCGTGCACAATAGATTTTTTCCCAGGTCGACTTAAAATAAATTAATAAATGTCATGATATGATCTCCTTGGCTAATTAGAATGTTGGCTAGTTGGCACCACTCAGTAATATCACACTGAACTTTGAACAGTAACACTCAAAATGGTTGAAACAAGTAGCACCAAGTGAAAAAACTGGGTTCTGTTTTTTTCAAATCATTATTTATTATTTGTATTGTGGTAGCTCCAAAGAGCCTAGGGCCCCATTGTGCAAATTTTATTGTTTTCCCCTTATTTTATTGTATCATCTCATTACCTCACCCTACAAGCGGCATAAGGGAGTTTAAGGCACCCCCTTACTCTCCTGGGTGAGCTACCTGCATTGCGGATCAGTGGGGCTGCTGCTCATCATCCCATACAGGTGGGCAGAGCACGGGCAGGCAGTGGTGGAGAGTTGCTAGAGGCTTGACTCCATCTCCAGCAAAGAGGAGCTGGAGCACAGGGCTGGGGTTGAAGGAATCTTCTCCAGAAGGAAGTAATCTGTGGCAGCCTTTTACCTGGTTCAAAGTTGGTAACCTGGGGTCAAAATGTGGCTGCTTCCACCTTGGGAACCCTAATATTAATAAGGTTGGACTGTTGGTGTCATCCCAGTCCTCCCATGATTAAGGACCTCTGAGTGTCCACTTAAAAATCCCCATGGTTGAAATTTTGATAATGAGTTAGGTTTAAATAAATAAATATTTCAGTGTATTTAACATGTCAACTTCTTGCTATTGCAAATTGTCCTTAGGTTCAGCACCACCACAACGTGCTCTCTGAGCACGGAGGGCCAGCCTGCAGGGCAGATCCACATGGAGTGGGAGATGAAAATCTGTCTAGGCTGGAGCGCTTCCCCTCCATTGGGTTGGGTTGGTAGAGCTGTGACCCATCTCTGGCATCCACTCCTCAATCCCACTCGATGCTGTAGGATATACAACCGCCATGGAATACAGCATGTAGGGACAGCCGTACTAGGTTAATACCGCTTAAGGCCAAAAGGGGCCATTATGATCTAGCCTGACTTCCTATATAACAATTTCAGGATGGTCACCTGCATCCCGTCCTACCTGCAGCAGAACTATGCCCAGATCAAAGCCTTTTAGCAGCGAGTGGCAACTGAGGTGGGGCAGAATATGGGTGTGAGAACTTCCACTGTGTTGAGCGCAAGGACAGTAGCACTGTCTAGAGCCAACTTTAGCAGGGCACTCAACTGGAAGGGCTTTCATACTAAGATGTGAAAATCAGCCTGGCTCTGTAAAACCCTGGTCATTCGAATTGCAGACTTTCACTAACAGACACTTCCAGCTCTAAGTCATCCATAGTTTTGTGGTGCAGTATTGAGATTAGGCTTTCAGGTCACTTGTCACGTTAGGCAGGATGGAAAGTGAAGGTTGCATAGACACGCAGTTAAAAAAAACAACTTTTTTGGAGTGTATCTAGAAGAAAAATGATCTAGCATTGAAACACTGGACCAAATTCTTCCCTCTGTTGAAGTCAGTGCAGTTGCAGTAGGTGAACCTGAAGGCCAGCATTTATCCACTCTCTCTGCAACTCACAGTGAAAGAGATAGATAATAACATTACTAACCACCACTGTGTCCCTAGACTGTGACGGTTAATTTCACTTAACTTTTTAGGAGTTTTTTTTTTTAATTTAAAGAGCAAGCACGTTTACTAGCACAAGCAGGATTTTATTTATTTATTTTTTAGTATCCTTATTTTAGAATCCTAGGAAAAGGAGAAGAAGCAATGTGCTTATCTAAATAGTTAGACTTCAACTGAAGTATAAGCTATAGATAATTAACAATTAAATCATCATTAACACGTAAATCCTGTCACCAAGGAAAGCGATGTTTAAATGAGCAGTAAATACATGATCACTGTAGTACAAAGAAGAATAAACGAGCTTCTTGAGTATCAGATTCAAGATGATTAAATACAGGAAAACAAATATCAAAAATACAGGCCATTTTGCCATGTTTTATAAAAGTGAGGTTTTCTATAAGCAGAGCACTGGTTATCAGAACTGAGTCTAGCAATGGAAATTCAAATGGAGATTTTAATAAACAGAAGCAGGTCAATTTTTCCCATTAGATTATCCTTGACTACTCCACATTAAAGCAACAGTCATGCTTCATTTCACTATTAGTTTCCTGATTATCAGCCCCAATTCTGCGGATATCAGCTACTCCTCTTCTTTCTGATAATACATTATCATTTCTCCCTTAAGAGCACAATCCTGTGGCCATTATCAATCAACGCTCCTGTTGTCTTAAAGAGAATTTTGACTGACCAGGGAATATAGGTTTTGACTCTTAAGGAGTGAGGAGAAAATAATACACATTACATCAGCGTTTGCCTCATTTTAGAGCTAAGTAGATTTAGCATTGCCCAAATGTGAGCAGGATCTTAATCTGCTATAACCCTTCCTGATGTTTACTTCCATGTGAACTTCCAAAGAGGAAGGAACACATCAGCTATGTTTTTCAAGAACAAATGCCTAAATTTCCACACACACCTGTACATAGCATAATGCACAACAGAGACACCTGCATTAGAAAAGTTGTCCCATTGATTTTTAGTCAGCTAGTCTCTATTCTAGTAGCCAAACTCAGAGTAGTAGAGTCTTATGTGTGTTGTCCAACCATAACTCTTAACCTTCAGTCTTCTAAAATTTGGAACTACCTGTAAATCTTGATCCTTTGTCTACCCAGAACAGCAAGGATGTCAGCTTTTACCAATAATCATCTCATGGGTTGTGAAACTGTTTTAATTTCTTTTCAAAATGCAACAGGTTCTAAATTCCCAAACTGCTTAAATGTAACAGTGAATACATTATCTGAATCTGTTGCCTTCAGCAATCATGCATGTTCAAGACAGGATTTTTCTCCCTTAAAATACACAGAATGCAATGCAGGTGCATGAGGTTCCAGGATAGGGGAAGGAGAATGGAGACCAGGTGTAAATCTGAATGACAATCATTAAATGATGCACCAGGCTGGTTAACAAATAACTAGCTTAAAGCTTGTGGTCCTTATTCAATCTTCCATTGTCTTCTCGGGACAGAACCTGAGTGAGGACTGAGTAAAGAACTCAGGTACTGACCCGCTGTACAGCTGTAGTTAAGATAACTGTATTCCAGATTCAACAGAGCTATAGCTCTGAGCCTCTGGAAAGAACAAACATTAGGAGAGTTTTCTTTCTACAGAGACTGGGCAGCAGATTGAAATCAGTAATAATGATCTGCCAACAGTAACATTTTTACAGCTGGGTCTGGAAGACATTGTCTCCTAATGTCTCTCTTTTTGGTTTATTTAGGCTACTACTGTTCTGTTTGGGGTTTTTTATGTGCTGGCTTTGATACTCACCATTTTGAGAGAACTGACTGGAGAGCCCTTCATAAAGTCAGTCGTTTGTACCTATTTACACTTCCCTATTATACATCAAATTCCAAAAAAGTTTGACCTTGAAAATATCTTCATTAAGATGTGATATTTTGTCACACATTATTTATGGCAGTATCATACAGGTAACAGGTCAAGGAATCTTGTCTCCTAAAACATGGCTGGAGGGTAAGTTAGAAGTTACACACAATTTTTTGTCACCCATTCTAACTACAGATTGGCCTTTAAATATTACCACACCTCTATGTTCTGTATGATTTTTTTTCAGACTCTGCAGCAAATGCTAAAGGGTTTTGTAATATAAAAGTTGCACCCATAATACTAAGGAAAATGCCATGCTGGCAAGACAACCATTTGTACTCTAATGCTTTCTTGACCTGATTAGGAAATTGATTAAATTTAGTTCAGGGATACTGCAATTCTATCTTTAAGTCTATTGTAAACCTAGAAACTGCAGCTGTTTCGGTAGAGCCCTAATGAATTTCTTTCCATTTATTTGAAATCCCAAAGTCTTTAATAGGTGGATTTTTCAGAGTCAAATGGTGTTTTATTACTTCCTAAGAAAGACCAGCAATTATGGCAAGATATTGTCTAGGCAGATTAACATTTTGACCCCTAGAGTGCTTACTGCTGGATGTAGTAGGACAGTGGTGTTGTTGATATTATAGATAACATTCCATAGTTAATATTCCCCATCCAACCAAATCTCACAACTGGAGTAAGCTGGTTCATTTAGGGAAGTGCCATTCAAATCCAGTAGATCTCTTTTGCAAAACACTTCCTTTGAATCTTTAAGGAACCCCTCCTGGATGACTTTGACCTCACAGAGAGAGTCAAAAGTTTAGAGTCAATACAGATGGCAAATCATCCTGTGGATCTGGAGGCCATAGAGATATTAACCAGACCCCTGAATGTTTTGCAATAAGGCTAATTCCCTATCATCTCCAAATGTGGAGCTCTCCTGTGATCTTATCCATGGCTAGCTTTCTGAGTTTCTCAGGTGAACCATTTTAGGGCAGATTTAACTCCCTCTTCAGCCCACTATCTAATTGTGTTTGGAATAATTAACTTGATTTAAATGACTGTCCATGAATCAAACACAATAGCTGCTCCATCTGGGTGGAGCCCAGACCTGTTCTACTAAAACTTGGGGGAGTCAAGCAACTTTTAAGTGATTTTGTTTCTTTTTCAGAGGAACAGCAACCTCTTCTCTCAGATATTCATTAGCTACTTGTTGTATTGGGTTTGCAAGTAAAGCCAGACGATATGGCCTAGCACAGAGTTTAAGACTAACCAGCTGTCTGAGGCAAAAGCCATTTGTAAATAAATGGTGAGTCATTAACCATGACATCTGAGAAATGCTGGTCAATGAACTAAAGAAAGAAATACTCTTCCAATGTGGATGTCTGAATGTAATTAAATGCTTCTAGTTTTGCCACAACAAACTGCTAAATTGTCACTGTCATCTACTGAAAGAGACACCCTTAAGTTATTGAGGGCATTGTTCATTTCCTAGTTTCAGATAAAGAATCTGTCCAGCTGTCAAGTGTCAGGAACTGTCAGGAGACTCAGCTGTGTGCCTTGACTTCTGAGGATGCAAAGTGTTTGGTGCTTGGATAGCAGTTTTACAGTTTCCTCCTTTTGTGTATTGTGCTTTGTGTATGCTTTTTGCATTTTCTGTTTTACCAAGGAACCACTTCATACTGCAAAGGAAATTGTTAAGGGTTCAGAAAAACACTGAAGAGTCAACAGTCCTTTCAGTGAGTAAAAGTTTAAGGATTGTGATGTTTTCTAATATACCATTTGGACCAGTTTCTCTAAAGTACCTTTATATTGATACTTCTGCTCCAGGCCTGTGAGCACTGAAAATAATACTTCGCTATGTGTTTTTATTTTTTGTTCGTTTGGGGGAGATGTTTACATAAACAACTCAGTAGCCATACTGTTGTGGAACTGAGTCTGTGAGTCTCTGTTTTGAACAGCAAAAATAATATATCAGAAGGTGTTGTGAGGATTAATTAATCTCTCTGCAAACTGATTTGAGGTGCTCAAATGAAAGGCATTTATACAGAGGTGCTAGGTAGTAGATGTATTCCAAACAGGGTTGGATCCTCATTTGTTCTGGCTGCTGATTCCCTCCTTGCTCAAGCTGTTGTATCTATCCTACGTTATTGTTTGGCGAAAAACAGTCCATTATCTCAACTTGGAGCTAAACTATCTCTTCCTTCTACCCTCCTTAACCCATGGCAGCTAGAACCAATGGAAGCAGACGTGCATTCTTAGCTACCACAAAATGGAAGAGCTGCTATGCAGAGAGCTAGGTACAAGTGTTTAAAAAAAAGTCTGAAATGTTTAGCATGTGCCAGAGATGCATTAAGTCTGCTGGGAGGCAACATTTTGGCCTCCAGAACTTGAGCTGATATTTACAGCAGTTGTGTTTGTTGGTCTTGCTTTGAGGACTCACTAACTGAATGTGTTACCCTGGACAGAGCTTTTAACAATCAATCTCTCAGCTCCTACTTCTTTGACAAGATTTTTTTTTTATTCAATAGAGCAGTGGTTCCCAAACTTGTTCTGCCACTAGTGCAGGGAAAGCCCCTGGTGGGCCGGGCCGGTTTGTATACCTGCTGCATCCGCAGGTTTGGCCAATCACAGCTCCCAGTGGAATCCCATAGAATCTCAGGGTTGGAAGGGACCTCAGGAGGTCATCTAGTCCAACCCCCTGCTCAAAGCAGGACCAAACCCAACTAAATCATCCCAGCCAGGGCTTTGTCAAGCCTGACCTTAAAAACCTCTAAGGAAGGAGATTCCACCACCTCCCTAGGTAACCCATTCCAGTTCTTCACCACCCTACTAGTGAAAAAGTTTTTCCTAATATCCAACCTAAACCTCCCCCTCTGCAACTTGAAACCGTCATAAGAGGTTTTTAAGAACGGGTTAGACAAACATGTTTCAGGGATGCTCTAGATGCACTTGGTCCTGCTTCAGCACAGGGGACTGAACTAGGTCACTTCTTGAGGTCCCTTCCAGCCTGACAGTTCTGCGATTCTATATTTCCTTGATATGAATATCTTGTTTTCTAGAGGGACAAAAGTAATTTATTCTTGAGTGTCTCTTTCACATGGATATATGGACAGTTTGGGTATGCATAACTTTCCAGAGGAAATGTTGTTCTCTGGCAGCGTTAGCCTTGTTTACCAATGAGACATCATCTGCCAGCACAGGGCTCAGTTGTGGCATTTAGCCACAAGTCCTGACTGGATGGTGATGTGGACTTGCACTGTCCCAGAGGAGCATGGAAAGATTGTACCTAAAGAGGGCCTAAATTCTCCCAGTGTGAGGACATGTGCAGGCACACATTTTGAACCAGCTATTGGTTTGGTGCTGAATGCCTTTTCCAGGGCATGCTCCACTGGACAATGAAGAGAGAGGTGAGGATGTTACCCCATTGCCTCCTCCTTTACCCTCCCCGTCTCCTTCAAACACGTTGCTTCCTTGCTGATAGCGAAGGAACATGCATCCTCTGTGCTCTCCAGAGCTACTGCATGCTACCCTGAGCAGCAACACAGATGGGGGGGTATCTTGTGTCTCCCGCACAGCTGAGCGAGATGCGTATTTATCCCAGCAGTCCTTTTATTTCTTTAATGTGGTCAGTCTTTGCCACAGCTTTTTGGAATTTCTCAATGTGACAGAGTTCGTATATTAAGTGTATTTTGGACTTATTTTTTCACCATTGCATAAAATTCTATTTTCTGCATGATTCACACATGCAATACAAATTTAAGATCTTTTAAATCTCTTTCTTCATCTCTAGCTTTCCTTTGCCGATCATTTCTGGAGACTTTAGCTAGATGGCTAGGAGCAAAACTGTAGGTTGGATTTTTGTATTTGTCAGGTCACTGTCCCATTTGATGCCCACCAGCAAAGTTCAGGCAGGGTTGCAAGCTTTGGATAAGTGACTCTGGTTTCACACTGTTGCTAACTCCCTCTTCAGTTTACAGCATGTTCCATTTGCAGCATTTGTAACAGGTTCTCTGCTGCTGATCTCCTATGATCCTTTCTCAGAAACACTTGTAAGTCGCACATTATTACAACAGAAACAGAATGTGTTGGCAAAATTTCCTTTACTCTTGCACTGTTGCTTTTCAGACCTGCCAGCACATTTAAAATATCCTGCATGGTTAGTTCAGCTTTTATTTTTCCTCTTTAGTAGCTATGATTTGTTGCATTGACTATTGTGAGCAAGGTCGATTAAAGATGATGGCTTTTACTAGATCAACAAATAAGCTTTTAGAGCTAGATTGCGACTTGAGATGCAACCCTGGGTTGGTGTGTAAGCTGCACCACTCCAGGAGTAGTCTTAGGAGATTTTATGACTCAGACACACACTATTATGTCACACATTCCTCTCCTGCTTCCTCCTGGCTCTGGGTGGTCAGCAGCAGCGTATTATCGCCTAGGGCAGCAAATTTGCAGGAGCGACAAATTGATAATAGGAGCATTTTTGTAATCACATCAGTGATGCTGCAATTCTACCAGTCATAGCGTGTATTGAAACCACCAATGACGGTGCAACGCCATTTGGTAAACATACTCGTGAGAATCCTAAACGTTAATAATATGACTGGAAGGAAGAAATTAAGCGGTTCTCAGTTTTGGATCCATGCGCGGTCCCGCGCTATAAGAGAAATCGTGCATTCAAGCGAGGATCTGCTGTACTTGTAATTTTATTTATAATAAAACTTGTAAATGTTTAATTATTTTAATGATATTTAGATTAATTTTAGTTCAAACATATTTGTAAAAAAACTAAAACAAGTTCATATGGGGCCGGGGGCGGCAAAATCATTAATCCGCCACTGGTGGTCAGCGGGGTGTAGGAATTTGCTGGCCTTTACCAGCAGCACATTGACTCCCATGTACTGTCCAGCAAGTGGTAGGGGAGGGAGTCAAGACTCCACTCCTCTCATCCCGTCTTACTCTCCACTCACCTGCTACACACCTGTGTGGGCTACTGGGGTCCTTGCCTATATGCCGACACAAGGGAGTGTGAGGAATCAAGTCACAATCTAGCCTTTACACACGACAGAGATTGGTTCTAAAAAAACTACCTAACAGAGATCGGTTTGGGTTCTAATATATACATGGTGGAGATCGTAAGATCCTTGTAATGGGCATCACTAGTTATATAAAAGGTATCTCTTTTTCATGAGGACTAATATGCATGCAGACATTTGGCCAAACCCTGATGTCCTCAGGAAGTTTTATTTGCTTTTTACTCCTTTCCTGCCCTATTACATTTCAATGAGAGTTTGTCTGAATAAGGACTGAGTAAAATATGAGAGAGGATGTCAACATTTGGTCCATTTTCTATTGTGCTGCTAGATATAGGTATAGTAGGGGGTGTGTGTGTGTGTGTGTGTTTAAAAATAAATAAATAAAATAAAATTCCCACACAGTTTTACCAACTCTTCTGCCTCATACCTGACATGGTAACACAACCCTGCTATTTTAGTTCTGGGCTTTACCAGAAGGGAGAGTGCCAGTCATGAAGAATTAGATGAGTTTTATGATATGGAGAAATATCTACTAGAGATGAAGTTGCAGTTTGCTTAACTTATGTTTGGACAGATCAGTCCCAAATTATTAAACATGAGAAGCTAGTGCATTAATGCATTCTTCCATCCTGCCTTCAGTTCCTCTAGGTATTCCACATATCAACTTCCTCGAAGGTATGAAAATTTGCGTGGTGTAATGTCATGACAAATCTATGAAAGGTAGTAGATGTCTTCATAAACAAATACTGCATGGTGTCTACCAAAGTTCATTTTGTAGTCAAGCGACTGTTTTCAACTCAATTTGTACTGATTTTCTGCCTTACTTCTAGCCCTCCCATTGGTTTCCTTGAACTGTTGCCTTTAATGATGTCCCTCAGAATATTAGGAGTGACACCAATGACTCTACTTCTTTCCTCTTAATGACAGCTGATGGGTAATGATTACTTTTATTTCACGTTGCCAGGATTCTTAAGCTGTCAGATTGATATCTACACATTATTTGCATCTATCATGTCAGTTCCCAAAAAGCACAGCTGTGCCAAAAGTTGTCCCCTTATAATCCCCAAAAGGAGAAGAGTGTACAATATCTGACACTGTGTATACCAAACACAGCTTGCCCTTTATAGTCTCTTTAAATGACACAAAAACATCATTTCTCCCTGATCAGAAACACAGAGGTTAAAATTTAGAAGGTTTGAACACTATCCTACTCATACACTCATAATGAATTTTTATCTGCACCTTGCAGAATGAAAAGGGTCTTTTTGACAAGATACCCCCATGAATTGCAAGACCACAATTACATTCTTGGAGATGGAATTGTTGGCTATTTCCACACATTTCAGAGTTTAGCATTTGTGTCTTGAAGAGCGGTATGAAATATTTATGTGTTGTTCAAATGATATTGCATAGTTACTATTGGATACCTACTGTTGTACAAGGATTGAATTTAGAATTATGGTGAGTCTGATTTGCAAAATACATAAACCTTCTTTGCACATACAAAGAGCCCAATCCTGCAGTCTCTGGGTGCAAAATTTCCATTTACTTCAGTAGGAGTTTTACCTTTGTTGGTTTGCCATTATCAGAGATGTATATGCACATTTGGTGACCCTCTCTTACATTTTGTTATAGCAGTAAAAAAAGAATCTTACCTGGGTATTCTACATATCATCATACAATCTACTCCACTGGGAAGAGCAGGTCAAAAGGCTCAGTTTGCCAGCCTTAATTGAGCCTCGTTATTTTAACTACATATTGGTACCAAGTGGCTGGCTAAGGCCTGATTCAATAAGGGGTTGAGCTGTTTCTGTGAGAAGCTGAGAGAGGCTTAGACTCAGCCTTCCAAAAGCTAAAATGTAGGCACCCTGCTGCCTAATGGAATCCACAGCCCTGAGTTAGGTGCCCAGGTTCCTATAACTTTTGGGGAGAGTTAGATGCCTAAGAATGGGATCTGAGTGGTGAGCTGCCCGAGCTAGCCCATAGGAAATGCCAAGGAGAGGGGTATGGTCTAGGCCGTCCCCGGAAAGGGAGTTCGATGTCTAATGCTGGGATCAGAGGGAAGTGCCTACCTCCACTCAGGATTCCCAGCCAGGAACCCTCTCCTGGAGGTAGGTGTCTAAGTTCTTTCGTGCAACATACAGTGGTGGTAGCCCTTCTGTGTAACTTCTCTTCTAAGGGTTAGGGCCCTCACCCAGCATATGGGAAAGCAGAGTTTGATTCCCCACCCCGCCTGATGTGGAGCAGGGATCTGAACCCACATTTCCTCCATCTCAAGAGAGTGTCCTCACCATGGGGCTCTAGAGTATCCTGGGGTAGATATCTGTCAGTCTGTCCTGTTGAGACCATTCCACTTCATATAAATAATTAGACACTTGGCCAGAAAGAGAGTGAGTAAGCGATTTGATAGCCCAGTGGTTAAGACACTCACCTTAGACTTGGGAGAGCCGAGTTCATCTCTCTTCCAATGACTTATTTATACAAAGTGGAATGGCTTCAACAGGAGAGATTGAAGGAGACTCACCCTAGAATTCCCTTTTGCCAGTGGTTGTGGGTTGGCCTCTCTCTTGAGAGATAGGAAATGTGTGTTCAGATCCCTGTTCCCCATCTGTCAATAGTCATCTCCTGTCATATACTTAAATTGTAAGTTCACTGGGGCAGAGACCATCTTTTTTGTTTTGTTTGTACAGTATCCAGCACAATGAAGTCTGGGTGTGTGGCTTGGGTTCCTAGGTGCTACAGAAATACAAACAATAAATAATATTTCTTTGTAAATCTGGCTCTTTAGCCTGAATAGTTTCTTAAAACTTTCCAAATTGATTAAAATTATAGCGTTTGGTGATAGTACTTGGACTTTTATTTCCATTTGTGCATTGGTTAAAAAAATTGCTTTGAATATTGTTCTCTGGCAAGCCTGTGGTGTGTGGTTGTTTTTTTTTTTTTTTTAAAGCTATGCAAGATCAAATGGCTTTATTCTCCCTTGATGGATGCATGTAACTGTCAGTATCATTAAAAGGAATTCATTTTGCTCACCCAGAGGTGAAGAGACCCTTAATAATGATAAATGGATGATGATGATAATGCTTTTAATATTTAGCATACTGAATTAAGAATTGTATTAAAGCTTTCATATGAATTGTTGTCATTTTATTCTTTTGTACTTCTGTGTGCCTGAAATTTTGCAGCCATCTCCTTTATGTCTGTTAGATTCAGGGCCACTGTTGTCTAGCTTCAAAGTCATTATTCAGTAGAATGACAAGCAAAGATTGCTAGAGCTTTTCTGAATTTTTGACTAAGTATTTATTTTCATTTATATAACTTTGTGATTTTAATCTTTGTTAGTGTGTGTGTGTGTGTATATATATATAAATTTTATGTGCATACGTAATATAACTTGTGAGTATACATCCATTTTGTTAAATATATATCTTTTTACAGAAATAGGGAAGTGTATATATGAATGTCAATTAAATATTTATATAACAAAATTACATCATACAGATATATACAGAGTGGTCACCATTAGCATTTCAGCATTTGCCAAAAATACCACACCTTCACCACTGTTTTCTAATCTAAGGGCCTGGGCAAACAGTGATCCCAAATAACTGCAGTGACTGTTGGCAGATACAGTGGTCACAATTAAAAATGCTGTATGTGTATATGCAGTGTCTGATCTTTAATTTTTTATATTCCAGTTGGGCCCAGAAGCCCCAGTTAAGAGTAGGAGTTAATTGTTATACAGACACACATGGAAACCTGCCCCAAAGAGTTTACAATCTAAGAAATAAAGTCTCCAGTGACAGCTATCCTAAATGATCTCTCAGCAGATATCATAAAGTGGTTGCTTAATGAAGATGGCATTTTATTAAAAATGCAGTAGCATTGTACAATGAGGAGTGCTTTCAAGTTGCTCTCAGGCCATGAGGTTAGCTAATAAGATTTCAACATGCACAATAAAACAGGAAAATACTATAAAATGGAAAGTCTTCTTATAAAGCTAATAAGGGATGTCTCCTTATAGTTTCTTCTCACTTTGAAATCAAAGAGTTAAACACAATTTACAGTCCAGTGCTAGTAGTGGAAATGATGTCTTTTAAGTTGCAGTGATTTCTGTGTTTAAAGGGTACAGCTTAATAAAACACAGCTTCTCTTTGAAACATCTCCTGTCAAAACTAAACACCTTGGAAATTTTGAAACAAACATCAGATGAACTCACTATAATTGGCACCAGTGGATTGAATACAAAGCATGTTGCTATTGCAGGGCTTGCTTTCTTTTAAATTCATATCAAGATATTGGGTGGTATACACTGAAAACAGTTTAGCATCAAGGAAAAATAACTAATGAATGAAAATGACTAGTAGCAAAAATTAACATGTGCCAGCAAGTATCTACATTATACCTCTGAATAAACATTATCCACTCTGTATAATGTACTAAATCAACCCACTGGGTTCAGACATCCCTCATATTTTGCATAATTTCTGATCTGAGTCAGAACTTTGGCTCTTTCTAATCTTGAATAATTTTGTCATTGAAAATGTATTTTGATTTTTAGCATAAGCAGAGATCAAGTCAGGCCACATGAATAAACTGGCTGTAAAATCCTGATGCGATTTTGACCATTTTGTTTATCTTCCCCTACCTTAAGCCCCTCCTAGATGGATTCTTCTGCTGTCCCAATGTCTGATTCAAAGCTCATTGAAGCAGAAAGTGACAGGTGAGTATGTCTAAATTGCAATCACAGGGTGTGATTGCAGTTTGAGTAGACATACCTGAGCTAGCTATCATAGAATATCAGGGTTGGAAGGGACCTCAGGAGGTCATCTAGTCCAACCCCCTGCTCAAAGCAGGACCAATCCCCAGACAGATTTTTGCCCCAGATCTCTAAGTGGCCCCCTCAGGGATTGAACTCACAACCCTGGGTTTAGCAGGCCAATGCTAGCTTTGGTCCTGGATCAGTGAAGCTGTGGCAGTGCACATATTGGCATGAGTTACTTGCAGGGCTAGCTATCTCAGGTTCTGGACAGGCTTGTAGAGCCCATGCTCAAGTTTGTGCTACCATGGCCTCACTACTCTGAGTCTTGTGATAGCTAGTTGAGCTGCAATCACCATCTGTGATTGCAGTCTCGGCATACCCCATGTCCCTTCCTCAGTTGCTTATCTGTACAATGGGTTTAATAGTATTTCTTTACCTCATAGGGGTGTTGTGTGAGGATAATACATGAAATAATACATGAGGCTTCCAGGTAATGTAATGGGGAACAGATAACTACCTTAGATAGACAAGGGGTTGAGGTAACAGAGGAATAGAAAAGGAAGAATAAGAGGATGGTGGTGCAATGAGAATAGATAGGTGGCTGGCACTAGTGGAGAGAAAAGCAGGGAGTGGAGAGGGAACAGGAAATCAAAACCGTGAGGATGAAAAGAAAAGAAGACAGGGCACAGGGGAGATGGAGTCATGGGAAGAGCAAAAGGGGAAAGTTATTGCCTCACTTGCAGTGGAAATCCTTGGCAGACATGTGAACCTTTCAAAATATTGGACTCCTGGGGTTTCATATAGTTGGTGAGACACTCTCTCTCCTTCAACACGTTTCTGAAGTGAAGCCTTTAGAAGAAATATTTGAGGGGGGGGAGAGAGAGACTTTACGTGCCTTGGAGCACTGTAGCAAATAGAATCATAGTGCTGCATATTGAGAAGTAAAATCATTAGGGTTGTCGCTTGATTTCAGTGCCGGCTTGAAATTAAAGTAGACTTCAAATGCTCCAGCCTTACAGTGGTTTAAGTCATCCTGAGAAAATTCAGATTTTTGTTTTTTAAAATGTTGCTGGTCAGGCATTGCAGCGTATTTTCCTGGCTGTAGACCCAGGGTGAAATCTTGACCCTATCGAAGTCAATGGCCTAAATGCTGTTAGCTTCATGGTGGCTAGCAATCTGTGCAATCCTGAGGACTAGAACTGGGACGGCAGGAGTACAGAAGGTCTGCATTGAAGTGCATTAAGAATATTGCATTGCAACTGTTGGCATTCATGTCTGCTCGCTCACAACTCACTGAATGAGTTATGCAATGGAAGTGAACTTCACCCCGTTCAGAGGATTGGCACAAAGTCTAAATACTATTTAAGTTCCACTCAAAACAGGTCTTAAGTGGGACTTCCAGTGTAGACCTTGTGCTGGTCCCTTGCACAAACCGGCCATTTTCCATTCCAAGCGCAAGGCACATTTCTTCAATCTTCACTTCACTATTAAAAACCCAGAATGCAACATTCACAGGCAATTTTTCCTCTGATGAGAAGGGAAAAAAAGGACCATGTAACAGATGCTAGACATATCACTCAAGGTACATCTACCGTCAAGGTGGAATGTGTAATATCAGCTCAAGAACATATGCCTGCATTAACTCTGATCCAGCTAGAAGACTAAAGATAGAAGTGTTGCAGTAGCTCTGTGAGTAGCAGGAGGGATTAGCCACCCCAAATACTATCTTCTCTGAGACATTAGGCATCTACTTGGGGCAGCTGAGCCATCCTGCCTCTCATGCTGCCACAGATAGATGTCTACTTTTAGTATGCTAGCTGGATCAGAGTTAATGCAGGCGTATGTTCTTGAGCTGGTATTACACATTCCAGCTTGACGGTAGATGTACCTTGAGTGACATGTCTAGCATCTGTCACAGGGTCCTTTTTTCCCCTCTCATTGGGGGAATGTCTATAGACAGGGGTACGTCTATTACATCTTCAGCTTCACTGCAGACATCCCCTTAATACGTAGTTGGGAGGTGCTCTGATACCTGGGTGACGAGCACAGTGTATGTATGAACTTGATTAGAATAGAATGAATTTGACCCTACTTCAGGCCTGTGTTAATCCACAATTTAAAATGTTATTTCTAAAAAAAAAACCCAGACCTGTTCAGAAATGTGTGGGTTTCTGAAATAAACGTTTAAAATCTTTTACTGGAGACACTGTCTCTAATACTTTTTTTGCTGGAAAAAGACAATGGAAAACGGGTTTATTTATTTCTTGCTAATTTACTTGTGATCAACCATCTATCTTAGCTACATTCTCCTTCCTGCTAAGTGAAAATACGAGTTAATATCTCCCCGCTTCTTTCTTGCACAAAAGTTTCTCACATGGATATCTTTTGGATACGGAATATGTAGAGTAACAATATGAAATATTCACTAGCCTGTTTTGTGGTCTAAAAGTAGCAGTTAATAAAATCACGTCCCTTCTGATATGTAGTTGAAAAAAATGTGTTTTGGAAGTTTTTTATTATTTTAACTGTAGTTCCACTCTGAAACATTACTATGGAAAAACATCACTTTCTCAGTCAGTAAATCTGTTCCCCGAGTCACATCTGCTGACAATAGTGACAAAATAAGATTTTTTTTATTCCTGTTATCCCTAAACAGCCAACACAGCTGAGAGAGTCAGTTGGATTCTGTTTCTTTATGTCCATCAGAAATAGAACTGATTATCAAATTCCAATCAGTTTCAACTGTGCAAGTCCACAGAAGGCAATGGGATAGCACAGATGTGACCAAGAGCAGCAAATGTGATACTGTGTGTTGAGGTAAGAGAAGTAAAGATCCCAGCTTGGTTCTCAGCTTAAAGTCTGAGTTTTTAGGGCCAGCCTTTAAGAACCCCCATATTTGATCTGGGAATCACTAAATGACAATAAACTTGAAATCCCACAAAGACATTTTGACAACTTTCAGAACAGCAACCAAAAAGAATCGTTTCCCCCCAGTTTTGACCTTGTATTAGTGTTTCAAAGGATTAGTTACAAAAATGTACACAACTGAATAAATATTTGGGTCAAACACTGTAGATGGGCTTATGCATTTAAATGATATAAACAGGCACACAGCCTAGGACACACAATATACCTGTAGTCATATAGATGTTTGATGCAACCAGGTACACAGATAAAGATGGAAGCAGGAGGCAATGCAGGACTATTCACTGCCCACTGTTACCGAGATAGCAGGAAGTCAAGCTGATATTTGCTACAGTAAATCAATTGGTAAACAAAGTAGCAAGCAGACAAGCTGGTGAGCCAGGATTTATATAGAGCTGGTATGTCATCATTTTGCACGAATAAGCACTTAAGATGTTTGGTGTGGTTATGTCTCATTTCCCTGGGAAGCTAGAAGCAGTGTGTGTGTGTGTAGTTTAGTTGAGGTCTGGAGTTGTTTGTGTTTTATTTTATGTGCTATAGTGGATCTGTTATCATCCATCTTTTCTCCCACAGCCAGGCTGCTTCCATACTGCCTTATGGACCCTCCTCAACTGTTCTCCAATCTGCCTCTTTCGACACATTGAAATCCCTCCTAAAATGTCACTTCTGCCATATAGCTTATGAGATGGGAGGGGAGGGATGGGTAATTACAGAATAAATAATGCTTTTAAAGGGATCTGAGTCAGTGTGATGTGTATTGATGCCTCACTTAGTAAAAATACGCGCTTACTACTGTTGCCCTTGTCCTTTTCATCCCTTTCCTCTCTCTTGTCTATTCATGACTCCTACTTGTCTTGTCAAATGTAGGCACCAGTGCTGCGACAACTTATGCCCATTCTTAACTTTATGCATGAGAATAGTCCCATTAGATGCAATGGGAGAAACGCTAAACCTCACTGAAGTCAATGGCAAAGACGTTGATGGGGCCAGGATTTAATGCACTGAGACTACTTGCCTGCTTAAATTGTAGAGGGACTGGGGTGTAGGCAGTCTGGCCTAGCAGTCACAGCTGGGCTGGTATCCACAAGTCAAGGGCAGCCAAGAGACAGTAGTCAGGAGGCCAGGATCAGAGTAATCACTATAGTCAGGATCGATAAGCAAGAGTTGGTTAGGCTGGGGTCAGAGACTGGAGATCAGAGCGCAAGGTGTGGTCTGGAGTCACAGCAGGTCAGAAATCTTGTGGTTGCGCAGAAAACTTCCTGAGGGTCTCCTCCAGGGTTAAGTGGTGAGCAGGAGCCAATCGGAGGGTTGCAGGGTGCTGTCACTCTGGACCTTCTGGGTGGTACTTCCTGTGGCACCTAATCTCCACAGTGTTCTTTTGAGGTGGCTTTGCATGGCCTCCAAGGGGTGTTGTGAGACTGTCAGTGAGCCCAGGCTTCGCGGAGCTGGGGTCTGGTGCCACAGATCCTTGCATAAATTTCAGCATGTTTGCAGGATGGGGGCCTTAGGCTTAGATTGTGTGCAGTCTGGGGCAGGGATTTGTTTAGTAACGTACCCCACAGTGTTTGGGGATCTTGAACTGCAATAATTATAAAGTAACCCTTGATTTGGGCTGTAATTTAATCCATACTATTTACATGAGATTATATTTCAGCAAGTCATGTCATAACAGCAGGTTTCTCTTTCCATGGTTTGGTGACACTTTTCCTAGGGGTTATTATTAATGTTTGGAAGAAGAGTGTGAGTGTGTGACCGAAATGTTAGATCTCTGGGCAGTCTCAGAAAGAGGGTGTATATGTGACCACAGCCACTGCAGCAGAGACTGAGGACATTTGAATGTATTTTGTTAATGACAACTGATAAAACAGAAATGGGATTCAAGAAAGCAGCTGCTGGCTGCACAGTTTAAGCATTCCACAATTAGCTCAGATTAAGGAACCACTGGTAGTTTGGAAGAGAGGTGCTTTCCTCCAGACAGTGCTGAATTCAAATAGTCTGCTCCTGGTGATTCCTCTGCACTTCAAACAGGCCCTTTGCATGAGCAGCCCTGGCCTTTAGCATTGTCCCGAAAATTGTTTTTGCGGTTTAAAGGAAAATCTGGATTTTACAAGAAAAATAGTTATTACAAAGTTGGCTCCTCTGACGATTGCCCTCTATCCTATAGTTACAAACTATTAAAGAAAAGCAAAACCAACTACTATGTTGGACTGTGAGACATGCATTTCATCCAGTTCTTAACGTCTAAATTAGAGCCAGGTTTTCAAAACGCCTATGCCTGACTGGCATGGGTGTAAATGCCAATATGTGGGCACATCCTTTGTTGGTGTGTGCATAATAAGCATTTGTGTGTGTGCAAATCACCGTTTATTATGCCTGTTGTTGTTATTATTATTATTATTTATTTATTGTTAAGTTGTATTAGCCTAGCACCTAGGAGCCCCAGTCATGGACCAGGACCCCACTATACAAACACAGAACAGACTGTCCCTCCCACAAAGAGTTTACAATCGAAATGGACAAGATACAACAGGCGGATACAGTCCTATGGAGGAGTACAAGGACGCAGCATGATAGGTAGTGGTCTCAGTGCACCAGCAGCCCAACCACTGTCAAGTTTTTGTAGGCTCACATCACAGCTTTGCTGATGGGCAAGTGGAATTCAGACATATTTTTCACAAATTTGAGATATAATAGGCTTGGCTACATTACCCGCTGAATTGATGGGCAGCAATTGATCCAGCGGGGGTCATTTTATCTAGTCTAGCTGCAATAAATCAACCGCCGAGCACTCTCCCGTCGACTCTGGTACTTCACCAGGGTGAGAGGTGCAGGAGGAGTCGATGGGAGAGCGTCAGCTGTCAACTTACTGCAGTGAAGACACCGTGGTGAGTAGATCTAAGTACGTCGACTTCCGCTATGTTATTCACGGAAGAATGTAGACTAGGCCTTAGTGAGCATATCACAAAACCACTACAACCGCTTATACCTTTGATGGAAGTCTCAGGAGAAGAGTCAAGGGCTGGGTTGGGTTGCCCAGCCAGAGCAGAGTTAAGGCAGTGTAGGGAAATTTGACTCTCTGTATTTTTACTACCTGCTCCCTAGGTGGAAATTGTGCAAAGACTATGGACTATTTAAGCCCTCAAAAGTGGTGCATAGACCTGGTTCTGGCCCTTGGACAGAGGAGAATTTCACTCTAGATTACCTTGGGCAATGCAGATCTATATTTATCAGGCCAATACTTTTTATAAGCATGAATATTCACGGGAAAGTATGATACAGAAAACCACCTCTGATTTTCATATTTTTACCCGCAACACCAAGCAACATATAATGTAGCCCCTCTTGTATGTTTTAAAGCAGTTCTGATGATGCAAGATCCATTACAGCTCCAAACTCTTAATCTTGAACAGAATGGGGAAAAAACAGAGCAGGATCATTTGCTTGGAAATTAGCATAATTCTCCCACCCCCTTTACAAAAATGCCTTACTACATGAATGCTGAGATGATTCATTCAGAATCAGAATACACTGTTCTTCAGCCACTTAGTATAGAGCCTGAGACAGAAAAGAAAGCCCAAACCCTGATTAAAACTTCCTTGGAGGACCAATTTTTAATTGAACATGAACTACTTTTAATAATGGAAGGATCCCTCTTTTTGGCTTATATTTATGGGGAAAATGAAAAAGCAATTTTACAAGAGCAATAACATACTTCAGGGCATGCAGTCATAATGAAACAGACACGTTTCTTGAGTGCTGGATTCATATCCTAGGCATACTTATATGGTATTATGACTGCATAGCCAGCTGCATGTCAGTTTCTCATTCAGGGCCCAGTCCAGCAGGTGTTGATCTCAGTATTTACACAGGCAGCATCAGGTACGCGTTTTGTCATTAATTATATTTACTTAACAGAATTTTTGGATTCCCCAGTGATTTCCACTGTCACCGCTGTGTGAGGACTGGAAATATAGCTGTTCCTTATAATTCACTACCTCAATGCATTATGGAAAATCTTTCTCTTTAATCAGAAAATGGGGCTCCACAGTACATGTGACAATAGGACACTGCTGCTTATCTTTGGTAACTTTCACCAGGTTTGGCCTTCAAGACGAAAGTGGGAGAGAGTGATGGGGTGAAGCAAAGAGAAGGGCAGCCTACAGGGATGAGGCCTATTGCTTCACAAGAGGTGCAGGCGGCCTTGCGCAGGTTCAACATACACTGAGCATTTTTATTAAGTCAGTGATAAGGTGTCATGGAGGATGATGGTTGGGAGTTCTTGCAACGTATGTATGCACCAGGAGGTACTGTGACTCCTTATATAAAATATATCACTTATTCCTCGCTGCAACAAGATAACCATCTTTCTATCATTTCCTGCAGAATGTTGACTACTGTATGATATTTATTATATGCCTGCTACTTGTCTTCCGTTCTAGTTCAGTAACTGATTCTCCCTAAGATGTACATAAAATATACTATTGCACCTTTGAGATCGAGTTGGATGGGAAACTGTGTGAGACAGGGACTGTCTTTCTGTGATGTTTGTTCAGTCCCCAGCACAGTGGAACTCTGGCTGCTACCACAATACAAATGGAATAATCAGTTCCCTGAGTATAATTGAGGGGCATTTCCAGTTTAACCCCCTGATTTCAGTATATTTTATGATATTGAAAAATTACTTATTCCTTCTGGGTTTCATCAGCCCTTGTTGGAGTTACAGAGACTCGGGGAAAAGTGTTTTTCTACCTGTTAAGGTACTTTTCTATTCTCAAATAACTTAAAAACAAAACAAAACAAAGCAATGGCACCCTCCCCCACAAAAAAAGGCCATGTGATCTGTGACGTATTAGCCAGCACAGAACTGTCTGTAATATAATCCAAATGAACCACATATCTTTTCCGTAGCCACAGGTATTTAGAAGTAATATTTTGTATTGGTGGCTGCTTATATTTAGAGATCATGAGATGAAACACTTTGCTGTTATGTCTCCACACAAGGAACTAGGATAAAGGTTGTAATTGGATCCATTAATCTGAATGTCTTGGCTTTTTTGGCATAATGAAAATCTCAAATTTAATGCAACTTTAATAGCTTTTCCTCTCCTTGCTTGGGACAGACAGAAACAATTTGAAGTAAGTACATTTTTTGAACCTGGAAAACAAGAGAAACATACTGATTTCAAGATTTCCCTTCTCATTGCCAGGACTATATATTCTGTAATAGCACCAACTGATCTTCCTTGGGATATGCAACATATGGCACAAGTTATCAGTTCAGGCTTCATAATCCACTGCAAAAGAAATGTCTTTGCTTTTCAGGCTTTCAAAGATCCACACCAACCTGATATTTCTTAGTCTGAATGTATGTTTCTGATCTTCCGCTAGATTTCTCAAAGCCCCTGGTCCCCAGTGTTCTCAGTTAGACTAGTGTTGTATTTTCATTTTTTTTCTTTTACACTCTTTCATTTCCAAACCACTGTTTTTATACGTCTTATTCATTGTAATCCCTATAGCTAGAGTTGTGCTCTTAGCTACTGACTTCTTACTCAGAAGGTTTTACAATGATAATTCACATCTGTACCCCCTTATTGAATGACCCTCAAAGTGAACATGCTGGACTCCCTGCTAGTGCCAAGCTGATGGTGAAAAAGAGAAAATATGACAAGTTCAGGTTTATTGTTTGGTATTTTGGGGTATCTTTCTTCTCAGGAGCAATCTTCAACATATATGTGCAATTAAAAAAAAAAGTTAACAAAATTGCGAAAGTACTGTATTAAACACAGAGGGTCAGATTGTTAAGGATATTTAAAAGCCCATACATGGAGATACACATCTAGTGGGGTTTTCAATAGCACCTAGGTTTTGCCAACATGCTTTTGGAATGCCCATTGGGGTTAGGTGGCTAGGCACCTATCTGCATGTTTAGGCACCTAAACACCTTTAAAAATCTGGCCCGTAGACACGTAGGAGCCTAAGTCTCCTTGAAAGTCAATGGGCCAAATTCATAAAAATATGTATGCACCTAAAGATGTAGATACCACCTAGTAGGATTTTCAAAAGCCTAATCCCCCCAATGGGAGCCTAAATACCTTCCAAACTCTGGTCCAATGAGACTTAGCCTCCAAAGTGCCTAAGTCCCTTCTGAAAATGAGACTTAGGCTCCTAACTCATGTATGTGCTTTTGCAATATTTGTATGGGAGACCTCCAACCAAAGCCTAGATGCTGTATACATTTATATAGGTGTGTGACAGGTTGGACTAGGCTCAGCGCCCCCTGCTGGAGGCCTCAGGGTCCTGCCACACTCCATCCCAGAGAGAAGCAGAAGTCCTCCAAGTGGCCTAGAGTGGCTGCAGGGGAAGCAGCCAATCAGGGGCCAGGAGCACCATATAAAAAGGAGCAGCAGAGACAGAGTCAATTAGTTGCTGCCTGAAGCTGGAAGAGAGAGGGAGGATTGTGTTCCCGTCCGGCTGAAAGAGTAGCAGGATACAGACAGCTCAGTCTGGGCAGGGACCGGGGGCACTAAGAAGGAGCTCCTGGCTGGCTGCTGAGATTGCATAAGGACTGAGCCCAGGGAGGGCTGCAAGAAGATAGTGTCTCCAGGGAGGAAGCCCTGGGGGGTACGGCACCATACTAGGGCCAGGAAAAAGTAAAGACTGTATATTGCGGAAGGGGTTTGTTCTGTTCCAACTACAGACAGTATGTGAGACTCAGCTGGAGGGCTGAGTCACTGAAGACTCACTGAAAAACCATTGACCAAAGGATGCTCCTGAGAGGCAGGTGCCACAAACTGAGAGACTGCAGACATACACTCTCAACCCAGGGGGGTGCTTGTGAGAGGTGGGTGCTGATCCCAATACAAGGTGAGTCAGTAAATGCTACTCCTCTCTATGATTTAACACTCAGCCAACACTTTAGCATGGTGTTCATGGGCACGGAGCCACTGGAGGTGCCGTCCTTGATGTGAGACATAAAACCTGTGCCTTGAGTGCTGATAGCCATTAAAGTCCCGGTGGCATTTTTCACAGGGATGGAGATGATTTATGTATCTGCATTAAATTTCACTGTGTGTAATTACATTAGAACCACCCAAATTCCTTTAGTTTTAACTGGATAAGGTACTCTTTGCTTTGTTATTTAACAGTGATGTATACTACTTAAAGGGTGTCCCCTTCCAACCCACAGGTCACTGCATTCAGTGGTGGGTTGCAATGTTCTTTCCATCCATACTTTGCAATCATCCTGTAAGGTTTCTCAAATCCCTTGAGGTTAATTATTATTTTTATTTAGAAATCAGATTCTGCTTTTGAATTGAATCTTTCATATAAAATAATTGAGTACTGGTTAGCAGATTTAAAAGCAATATTTTAGACTAACCATTTGTCCAGTGGCCATGATAAGTAGCAATTGAGTTTGCAGAGCACCTTTTTTTAACAGAAAAAATAATATACCAATCTCTACATCCTCATTTTTTTTCTTTCTTCAAAATTTTTCAGCAAGCTACTACTTTACTTTTAAATAAACGTTCACTCTTATAACCTACTCATTTTATTGCCATATTATTCCCTAATACTAGTGGAACTGTGCTGTTGTAACTTTCCAAAATGTTGCTGTACTCAATACCACCAATGTAGTTCTGGTTTGATACCTCAATACCAAACATTTATTCTTCAGCCTTTTGTGTATTGCCATCTATGTAAGTGTAAAATTCCAAGCTAAAAATGTTAATGCTTTGAGGAACCAATTCAGTAGGACGTATCCCTGATACCTGGCAACACACAAGTTGTAGATTATGGCTCTGTAGATGTCCAGTTTCTCCAGGAGAAAGATGACCAGCCCTGTAAGATCAAGGGGTGAAATTCTGGCCCCTTTGAATTCAGAGTTTTGACATCATTGACTTCAGTGGCACCGGGATGTTATCCTTGTGGGAGAACATTGTCCGTATTCAGCCATGGTTGCTGAAACTTGCTCTAGCAAGAGTCCTTTCTTCTCTGCCCATCTGCGGTTGTGCTTTTGTGGACGGGAGAGAGTGCTTCTCATGCACAGCCATCAAATCTCTGAAATGTCACTCGTTCTGAAGAACATCATTCAAAATTACTTGCGCTCCACACAAATTTGGTGTCCCCCTCACTCTGGTTGTTGAAAATGGTTTACAAAAAACAACCATGAAGCTGAGCTAACAAAAAGAATTTATTTTACACTAAAGGAACAAATCCCACAGCATTTTAAATTTCCTGCATAACTAATTGCTTGAATCCTCATTCTGGGCCTTGGTCACACATTTCATTCCATATTTGAACCGTGGCAAAGCTGAGAAGCTTATGAAACTAACACTTTGTCAACTCAGGAAGGATCTACCCATATGAGGATGTAAGAGGACTCTGAGCTAAGTGAAGTCTGTTCCCTGCATTCTTTCAAGTTTGAGTGCCAGACATGCAGATATGAGTGGGTAAAGCCGGAGACTGATAGGGAAGAATCCCTGAGTGCATTAGTGAGATCGTACAACCAAGGAATAGAGAACAGCTTCTGTGTCGTAGAATCCAGTACACCTGGGTTTGGAGGTTGGTGGAAGATCCACAGACTGATGATTATTTCTACTCAATAGGGCCACTGAATCTCATTTCCTCTTGGTCACAAAGGAAGACTTCAACAAATGTCTTTATTTCCTTATTGCAAGCTGAGTAGACCTCATTAGTTGCAGCAGTCATTCAGATTTTTCCATTAGTGCAGAATGTATCATTCTTTCACTTCTCTAATTCTTTGCTCACTAAACATAGCATAGATATAGACAGGTTTAGGCAGGATCATTTTCTATTTACTGTTGCAGGTGTTGTCATCTTCTTCTTAGCATAAGAAGTGCTGGGGGAGGGATAGCTCAGTGGTTTGAGCATTGGCCTGCTAAACCCAGGCTTGTGAGTTCAATCCTTGCAGAGGCCACTTAGGGATCTGGGGCAAAAATTGGTCCTGCTAGTGAAGGCAGGGGGCTGGACTCAACTCAATGACCTTTCAAGGTCCCTTCTAGTTCTAGGAGATTGGTATATCTCCAATAATTACCTTTTTACTGACTGGGAGTGTGACATGAATGCTGATCCGTGCCCCCCACACTGAAGACTAGGTGTGAGTTTTTAAATATACCAACAATGAGCTGAAAAAATTAAAGCATTGCAAAAATCTGGTCATATAAGATATTTGGTTTAATTGGAGCCAACTTTTTGGGTCTTTGAAAACAGGCTTCCCTGATTCTGCAAATCTATTCATTTAAAGGACAATCTCAGCTCTCTTCCCATTTTCAAAAAGTTTGTCTATCCTTTTTGCTCACAGTGGTTTTGAATATGCAAAATGATGTAATTCAGTCTATAGGGTTGAAAGTTTGCTACTGATTTTTTTTCCTTTACATCAAGAGTTACCCAAGAATGAGGAAACTGACCCTCCCCAAATTTCAAAGGCATGATCACTGCGGGCAAAAGTCAGACAAGAGAACCCCCAGAAATTGTTTGGTGAAATCTTGCTCTGGTTTTAAGCTTGGCATGATGACTGGGAACCTTTTTTTAAAAACTAACTGGAATTATACAAAGCAGGCTTGTGTTCCCCATTAGTTCAATCATGTCAAATTTAAGGGATGAGTTTCCCCTGCAGAGTCCCATTGATTTTAGGCTCCTGGATCTCCCTTCATCGACCCAATAGGAGAAATGGGCTCTTAATCTGTGTTGTGAAAAACATGGTATTATCTTTAATTTAAAAGACTGTACCATGCAATATGATTCAATAAAAACCTGATAAAACACAGAATAAAATGTTATTGGAAGGTTGAAATAGAATATATGTAAACTCTTAGTTACGATTTTTCAGACTAAAAATATAAGATAAAACGTTTTCATTGCTAGCCTAGGAACACCTGTAAGTATTTTCTAGCATTACTTTTACATTTAGCAACCATGCATTAAATTGACTTGTATATCATTCTAATCACTATGCCTGTGGGCTATAATACTCTGTTGTGATAGATTACTCAAAATTAAGTCTGTAACCTCACGACTCCTTGCATCAATTATTTAGATAGTGGGTAGGCTTTGTTTTTTTGTAGAAAGGGTGATTTTAATTGTCTTGATGAAATATATATTTGCGGTGTTAATGTTTAAATATTTGAGAAGAGCTTTGCAAAATAAACTAAAATGCTATTTTAGTATTGTATGTGCTGCAGCTGCTATGGGAGACCCTAATACAATCTGAGAAATACGAAGATGGATACATGATGACAGAGTGCTACATTTCCCTGACTATCGTAACTGTTCCCAATTCTGTGCATGTTGCCAACTGGTATCCATACTGGAATTTACCAGAGTTGGTTGCTCATTGTTGATGCGTTATAAACTTACCCTCCTTAAGACTTTTTTCATAACAGCCATTACATTAAAAAAAAGATAAATTCCACACTTGGAAGAAATCCCAGGCCAGGATCAGATTTTTTTGGGGTTTCTTTTGTTTTAAAGTATAGCCATATCACTAATTAACAAAACAAGCTTTTAAACTCAAATTAAAAAGAGTTTTTGAAGCACACAATTCAGTGTTTTTTCAATTTGTTCATATGCTTTCATTGATTTTTTTAGGGGGCTGTTAGATAGTTCAGTTGTACTCATTAAGCTCCTAATTCTCTTAAGTATTTATTAAGCACTAAATTACTTGCTTGTGCCAGTTCTTAGTAATTGATTGTATTACATAATAAGGAAGAGACTGCAAAGATTGACAAACTGATTGTTTGGTGTGTTGTTTTTTTCCCCCCTAATTGTATTGGTTGGGAGAACAGTGGCTGCTGCTTAAAGTCAGCATTTGTGAATATTCACCACATTTGTCCCTTATGCTTAGCAAAGCAGAAATCTCTGGTATTATTGGCAAATGTTGACTTCTAAATGGGAGGGCAGACATTGTCATTACCTACCTTTTTGAGGATCCTTCTTGGAGCACATTCTGTACATGTAAGATGTACAATACTTAATTCCCATGGCCACATATGTTACATTTGGAATTTCAAAGTCAAATCATCATTGTGCTTTAGGAGCACCTGAATATTTCTTTAACTGCCCATATTGATTGCCTGCCTGGGGCACTGGTGAGTTTTGAAATTAGGACCTTGAGCACTATATACCTATGCCTTGGCCATTTCAGTTAATAGAGTAACTCCACTAGCTAGTAAGAGTAATGAAATCTTATCTTCCTTTGTGCATCAGCCACTAAAGGGGGCCATGATTAGCTGGTAGGATCAGAGGCTAAAATAGAGAAAGAACAAACTAAAAATTATTTAGACAAGTTAGATGTCTTCAAGTCACCAGGGCCTGATGAAATACATCCTAGAATACTCCAGGAGCTGACTGAGGAGATATCTGAGCCATTAGTGATTATCTTTGAAAAGTCATGGAAGACGGGAGAGATTCCAGAGGACTGGAAAAGGGGCAAATCTAGTGCCCATCTATATAAAGGGGAATAAGGACAACTCGGGGAGTTACAGACCAGTCAGCTTAAATTCAGTCCCCGGAAAGATAATGAAGCAAATTATCAAACAATCAGTTTGCAAACATCTAGGAGATAATAAGGTAATAAGTAACAGTCAGCATGGATTTGTCAAACAAATCAGGTCAAACCCACCTAATAGCTTTCTTTGACAGGGTAACAAGCCTTGTGGATGGCGGGGAAGCAGCACATGTGGTATAGCTTGACTTTAGTAAGGCTTTTCATACTATCTTGCATGATCTTCTCATGAACAAATGAGGGAAATATGAGCTAGATGCAGCTACTCCACCTTCTCACCCCGGTGATCTCTCTCTCTCTCTCTCTCCCAGGCCTAGTCCACCCTTCATTTCCATTCCTTTCCTCCTCCTCCTGCTTGAGCTCTCATTTCCATATCTGCCCCTCAGGCTCATCTGTGATCACTCTCAGTCCCTTCCCCTGCAATCCCCCCATCTTCCTTTCACCTGCTTATTCCAGAGCTTGTGCTTCCTTTCACAAAGGTTGTCTGCCCAAAAATGGTGCAAACCCTTGTGTGGACGTTCTTAATTTGGCTTAAGTGGCTTATTTCAGTTTACCTTAAACCTGCTCTTTATTGACTTAAGCTGAACTGAAGTTTTTTCACCACTTTAACTAAACTGATGTAGATAGACAGTTAAAGCCCTAAGAAACTCATAAGTCCACTCTTCTGCTCCGGCTTCCACCAGCTTGCTTTTGCTGAAACTAGGCTCTCTCCTTCCAAGTCAGCCATCTCTGCTGATTGCTTCTCATTCTTTCCCTTCACCTCCACATGCCATCTATGCCATCTTGATTCTCTAAGTGGCCAAAATGTCTGGAGTTTTTTTTAAACAAGATAATAGAATTCATCTAATAGTTAGCTGGCAAATATTCAATCAGCTCTACTCAACACTCTGAAGTACCGGAGTTGGTCTTGCCTATATTTATCTTGCCTACATTAAATTGTGAACACTTCTAGGCTGGCTTGTTTTCTCCAATACGTTTGCAAAGCCAATGTCATTTCAAAGCTTTATAAAATTAATAGTACATAATAACTTTGTCTACACCTCGTTTTTTATACGCACTTGCTTTTCATCTGAACATAGCCCATTATGCCCTACAGGATCTCTCTTTCATTTTTGTTTCTTGTTAGAAGCCCTGTTTACGTATTAGGCGTCAGTTTTGAAAAGAGTGGACACTATCTTAATCATGCTAGTCTTGTTTTTAACAAGGCCACCCTGCTGGTACTTTAATGATGTCCTGCTGTCTCTCCATGTATGGCAGAGTGTCACAGTTTCAGGGCAACTGCGCCTGTATTTCTCCTTTGTGGTCCACAAAGGGCATCCACTTTAGATTTCTGGCTCCCAGGCATCCATCACCTGTCTTGGGAGGAGATACATGTCTCACTCATTCCTGATCAGGCTAGAGCTCTGCCTTACACTGTTTATAAACCCAGCAATCCAGACTACCTAAAAAGGCGAGTGCCTGTGCTTTGCTTTCTCTCCAAAGGCTGCGGCCAGTGTATTTCCTGCAGTTATAAGTTACTACACAGCTCCAGCTAAGCAAGCACATTTATTCTTAAGGTAGAGGAATCATAGAGATTAAATTAATAGAAGGACCTACATGCATGCTAAAAATATGAACAGATCACCCCAGCTCCAACCGAGAGCTCTGGTAGGTTTCGACCTTCAAAATCCATAAATGGGATTTCCTCATGGTTACAAGTTCATCGGTCTTACAGCCAGAACCTGAACTAGACTGGGCAGATCAGCTGTTTCTTTACATGTCTCAGGCCTTCATACAGTTGGTCTTCTGTAACAGGTAATCAGCAGAGAATAACCCTCTCCTCGGGGCATAGCTTCAAAAGGCTGCATTTTTGCAAACCCAGAGTTGGGGAATTTGCATTGATGTTTCCCTAGGAAATCCCCAGGAAATCTGCTTAACTCTTACTGTCTCAAAAGTCCATCCTTGTCTGGCACAATTTCACAATAATCTTTTGAATTCCCAGGTCTCAGATCTGTCACCCCTCCTCCCTAGAGAGGTTATATACAATCTTGTCCGACAATAATACATAAACTTAACACAGTTGGGTTTTCCAAGGCTGCGGCAAGAACTAGCCATATCTGTCATGCTGAGCATATATCTCTGTCAACAGCAGTGCTACCTATTTATAAATATCTGTGATTAACCACATTTTTATGGCTGTCAATGGAATGAGATGCCTTCATTTGTAATTGAATACATCTTTGTGGGTATGTGATTTTTATTTTGCTTATTCAAACCAATAATTGATATTTGCTGCATCATTTGGTTGGACATAGGACAACAATTTTGTCTCTAATTCTGTGTGAGGGGAATCTAGGAAATGCTACATGGTATTTCCTCTTTGGCAGAAATGGTGTAAGTTCTACCGAAACAGCATAGTCAGGTCCATGTGCCTGGAGTCCTTCAATGCTGGAATTCTGGTTACATTTGCTGCTTCACTGAGCTGGTCTACTAATCTAGATGTACCGAGGCTTTTTAAATAAATGAACATTGCCTTCAGCTTAATTAATTAAATTTTGTAATTGGGTTGGCTCTTAGCTGCCGTACTAGCAAGTAACTGGCATTTAATTTATAACTTTCAGTAAAGAGGTTTTTTTGTTCTTTCTGGGCATTTTTTAAAGATAGTTTACTTCTTTCCCCAGTCTTAGGTAGCTCTAATCCTCATGGAACCAATAATGTTAACCTGTATCAAATTGTGGGAAAGCAACTACCATCTACAACACATTAAGCCCACAATCCTGCCACGAGCTTCACACAGACAGAGCGCTCCTGATGTGGAAGGAGCTCTGTGTGGGTGTGGGGAACTGCTTGAATGGAACTAACTGCAGGCTCAGAGCTTAGATGTTTGTGTGTTTTTAAAAAAATATTTTAACTCTTTAGTGAAACTAAGTTTTAAGTCCCCACTGACAATTTGACCTCTACTGGCAGACAATGGTGCCTCTGTGGAGTCCTATTGACCCCATGGGATTCTGCGTGGATGCAGACATCCACCTCTTTGGATCAGGTTTCAAAATCAGGACCACAGATTGATTGATTAAGCCTGACATCAGCTTGAAGTGATTTCATTGCACCTGTGAGTTCTGTATCAAGAGACTGCACTGGGCTCAGTCAGTTGTGATACTGACATAGATAGAAACTATACTGCAATCCTAGAATTGCATGTTCTGTTTAACAGAGAAAAGAAAAGAAGAAACACTTAAATGACTCTAAGATGTTCTGCTCTCTGAGTATGGTCTTTATTATCTAGAGGAGTTTAATATTTGGTAATCTCTGCTTTTGTAACATGTCTTTTGAGAGTTTCGGGTATTTGCCACCAATCAGAGTCAAGACTAAGGGCTTGTCTGCATGAGGAAATTTACTGGCGGAAATATCCTGGTATAATTGTATCTTTATAGTGGAACCAGACTAATGCCCCATGTGGACACTTATTCCAGAATAAGAGTACCTTTCTGGACTTGGTTTATGCTACTTCCAGAATGTTTGTCTAAAATGGTGCAAAATTCTACAGCCATGTTCACCTTTAATAGAGAGATGTGGTTCACCTAGTCCCATGCTGTGCCAAGCAGAGGCTGCTCTGATCATTTTGGAATACTGCAGGCTCAGATCTGTAGCCTCTCTGAGTTACAGGTCTGTGTTTAAAATGAGATTAAGAAGGCTGCAGGATGCATTTTAGAACCCAGTGGGCTGATACGGCCCACGAACTGCACTTTGGCCAAATCTGCTGTAGCTGCTTTCATGGTATTCAGACTAAGAAAGGAGCTAACTCCCAGGAAAATGTTATTTTTTTGCACAGAGGACTCTTTAAAGGACTGAATAGGATGCACTTTTTACAGACATGATATTGTAGCAAATTACCATACAACAGAAGAATTTACAAAAGTACAAAAGCAGCGAGCTCAGCAACTCTTACTTTCAGGGCTAGGAGGAATCAGGGAATACACTCATAGCTTTGCTGTGAGGCTGAGGAACTCTGAAGGATACAGCAGTTACTAAGAAGAAAAAATAATTTATTTGCAAATTTTCCCTTGCAAGTTGTTGTTGAAAGTACCAGAACACTTATTTGCGTAACCACTATTATTTCTGAGTTGTTCTGTTTGGTGTGATGAAGTGTTGGTCCTTTTCTGTCAGTCAGTGTCAACAGCCAGCTGGAACATGTCTAAAAGTTTATTTTTTGTGTTTGTAATTATTATTTTTGATTAAATAAAAAATAGAGACCTCAGTTATGTTTTTAAGGGCCCATTTGGCTGCATTTCTGACATTGGTAGAAAGAATAGTGTGCACTTAAAAAAAAATTACTTCAATCATTAATTAGCTCCTTCGATCCACTTCTGCTAGGAGGTGGGATGCAAGGGACAGATCTGATTTTAAAAAGGATTTTGTTGAAATAGTCCACTATCTATGCTGTGCTACACACAAAGAAATTAATGGTTTTTTTACATGGAAGTGTGGTATAAGTTTGTTCCAGTCCAAAAGGAGAAGAAAAAACAAAAAAACTGTGATGACAGGTTGACTTCAGTGGGAGTTTTACCTGGGTAAAGATTGAAGGATCAATTCCTATACTGTATGTAAGTTTCCTCTAGTAATTATTCCTCACTTGAACAGGTTCACCATGGCAACTTCTCTACATAACACTCTCTTGGTATGCTCACCTATTTTTAAAAAGCATACATTAGAATATAAGTTAAATATATATTGAGCCCTAAGGAAGGAAAAACGATGGGTTGAGGGACAAGCAGATATCTATGGGATTCAGATGAAGGTGTCCTTTCCCTACCCCCATCCCCTTCTCTGTGTCCTAGAAGGGGGGGGGGAAGAGAATGTTAAAAATAAACTCACGATCTTGTCTCCATGTCCCCTTGCTGAGCCCCTGAGACATTATGACACACTCCTGATCAATCATTCCACAACCACCCTGTCACTTCCTAAGACAAACTTTGTTCTCTGTGCTTTCCTGAGCCATGAACATTCCGCTTTCAGACTGGCAATTAATTTTTTCTACTTCTCTCCTTCTGACAAATACATTTCCTTGAGACACTTGTACTGAAGGTCAGGAATAGTTCGGTGCATTTGCCGTGTTGCACCTTCTTTCTAAAAAGGAAGGGAGCTAAATATTCCATTGCTAAGTTTTTTCTCTTCTGTCAGGACTTATTCCACTCGTTATTTGAAATGTTCTTGTCCCCTGATTGGTCCTCTGGTCAGGTGTCTGCCAGGTTCACTGAGCTTGTTAACCCTTTACAGGTAAAAGAGACCTTAACCCTTAACTATCTGTTTATGACACGGGTGCTCTTCCGTTGTTTCCAAGAGTCCATAAAACTACATTTTGTACCCCGTCTATTTGAATGGTCATGGGTGGGGGAAAACCAGAGCATTTTAGCCAACATGCCTGCTTTTACTTTGACATGGTAACCATTGTTTCAAACTAAATCCTCAAGAACAAAAGGATTCATACAGGGAATCCTTTTCTGTTTAGGTTCTATTGTTTGGGTCTCTTGAGCTAGGCCTCCTTGTTGAAAGAGTAAATTGTACTGGAAGATATTTCTCTTGACATGCTTCCTAATGCAAGGTTACTGCTGCATGTTGGCAGGAGCGGCGCAAGGGTTTATGGCACCCTAGGCAGAATTCGGGGGGGTGGCATTTTGTGTGCTCCCCATGGGGTGCGTGGGAGCGTCTGGTTCCACTCCCATCGTGCTGCCGAAGAAGGACACTCCACCGAAATGCCGCAGCAACAGCGGCAGTCATTGAGCTGCTCAATTGCCTGCTGCTGTTTTCCACGGCATGTCGGCCGAAGGTCCTTCTTTGGCGGCGCGATGGGAGCGGAACCAGAAGCTCCCGTGCGCCCCGTGGGGAGCGCACAAACTGCCGCCCCCCGAATCCTGGCACCCTAGGCGACCGCCTAGGGTCACCTAATGGAAGCGCCGACCCTGCATGTTGGACTGGTAAAGCATTGTCTGATTGGAGGAGGATGGAGCAACATGTGGGTCATTCCTTGTTGAGGGAAAGACCTATAAGCAAGCGCTGGCTGTATAACAATTCATATAGCCCAGTGAAATGGCTATTTGTGTCACTGCGTGCTATAGGAACTCTCCCTATGTGTGGAATGTCTTCTGAGTTGGTTGTGGCATCTGTCGTCTGTGCATCTTTCTTTGAAGAAATTCTAAAATAATAAGTACAAACCATTTTAGAGCTGTGGTTCTCTGGTTCTCAGTATTGCCACCTGTAAGTATTCAAAAATCATGAGTCAGGCCACAAAACATCACAAGATTGACTTAAAAATCATTAGTTGTTTTTTAAAGGCTTGTGATGGGCTGGGCTTACCACTGGTGCCACCTCATGATTGGATCAGTGGGTCACAGCTCTCCCCTATCTATCTCTGGTGTCCCTCCCCAGCAGTCACGCCAATGCTGTGGTGGTCCACCTTTCTGTAGGCAGCGACTCAGCCCTCCAGCCGAGTCACCAGTTGAGTTTGCCCCCTTCCACCTAGCAGTGGCCTTCCCAGCCTCCTCCAGCAAGGAAGGACCTTCAGTCCATCTTTCAGCCTCACTAAGTGCCTCGTCTTTGCTGTGGGGCGTTTAGCATCACTACCCTCTCTTTACTTCTGGGAGGGGGTGGAAGTGAGGCTTATACCCTTCTACAGCAAGGGTGTTTGGTAGGGGAGGCCAAGCCCTCCCACTTCACTGGCTCCTACCCACGGCCATAGGAGAGGCAATAACATCAAGCACCCTGGATTGCCTCAAGACTGCCTCCCGGGGCCACTTCCTCCCATTCACCTCCTTCCACAATCTAACTGATTTTCTTCAGCCAGGCTGGGCTCCGCTAATAGAGGCTTCTATGGCAGCCGCCTTCAGTTCATGTTTCAGAATTTTCTCTGCAACCAGGAGGGCCTGAAAATTCTTTGTTTGAATGAAACCTAAGAGTCTCACCCATCACGTGACTCCAGGAGCTAGGGTTTTAAAATAACACCAAATATCACAAGAGTTAACAACGCTTAGTTCTGGCCATTTTAACAACAGTTAATCCCATTCCACAAGAACAGCCTTTGAGTTGCAATAGCTGTACCCATACTCTTTGTAGCTTTGCTACAGCTATACTCTATAGCTATACCAACACTCTGTGTAGTTTGTCATCATTACCTGCATGCCACATTGATACATATTTGCCACCGAGCCAATCAGTAAAAGGGCTAAAGAGACAGCATCCAGAAGTTTGCCATTACATTTAAAAGCACTGCTTTTGTGTCCCTTGCAACAATCAAGGTAGAGTGAATAGTTAATAAAGCTAAACTAGTATTTTCCAGTCAAAAATCTGCCAGCCTTTTGGCAAATGGCATACCTTCATTCAGATGTCTGAGAAAGCAACTAAGTAATTAATGTGAAATGAAGGAGTTTTTACTTTCTGCCAGTCCCTACCATTGTCAAAACAATGCATAAGCCCAGTAGACATAGCAACGGTATCTAAGGTGGGCTGGGCTTCTCTTCAGTCATTCAAGATATTTTTTTCACAATTGATATTATACCATCGGATGGCTGAAATGCAAGTTGAATTTCAAGCAGGTGGAATACATTATCAAACTGCCATCAGATTTTATTTCCCCAAGGCAATTCACATGTCCATTCGAATGTCTTTTTGTGTTTTATATTTAGCCAGCTACAAATAAGAATAACAACCTAAGTTTTATTTATTTTATAGTTCAGCTGCAATAGTGATTCAATTATATGCTGTCAATCATATTAAAGGAAGTTACTTAACTCCTAAAGCTGTAAGTTGGAATTTCAGGTTTTCCCATTGATTCCACATTATCTGTTTGTTGTCACTTACTCCATGCAGTGTGGTAATTAATTCCAAACTGCTACGTTGAAAGATAAATTTCCTCTGCTCTCCTGCTGGAAATGATTGAGGCCGTTCTGACGAGGGAAACAAAAATAAATGATAGCCTAGGGCATGTGCTAAAAAAATCAAATAAAGAATTACAGGATTTAGGTGCTTTGGGCAAAATTGTGCCTTTGAGCAAATTAGCCATGCTGAGGTCGGTTGCTTTCTCTGTACAGTTACAGTCTGATTCAAAACCCACCGCAGCCAATGGAATCAGCCCCTTGTAGAGAGAGAGCAGAGGCACCATGTTGCCTGCTCAGAGAAATTCCCAGCATTCACTACACTTTTTGTTTTAAGAGATACTCCACCAGAGGCATTGTTGCATGAGTGTGGAACAAGAGAAGGAGACTCCCTACTGCCACTTCTCCCACCACTGCAGGAAGAGACACGATCTCACTCTTTCTGCTTGTGTCGAAAGAGGAACATCTTGATTCCCTGTGGTGGGGTGCCCATCCAACACAGGTGCTGAAAGGGTTATGTAGGCTTGAAGCCAATTAACCCACCTGGTTGCACCCGAAGGCTGGACTGGGCCTAATTAACAATGGAAAGCCAACTAGGGAGGGGCTGGGTGGTGTAGGAAACAGAAGAAGCTGGGAGCAGAAAAGGCTGCAGGGAGAAATTCTGGAGTTGCTCTTCTGGGAGTGGAAATGAAGAGAGTTGCAGGGACTAGGAAGGCTCTTGCAGAAAGAGGTTAAAGTCAAGGGAGGTGGCAGCAAGGAGTCTGGGGAGTAGAGAAGGGGGGTGAAGCTTGACTATCTGTCCTAGGGTCCTTGGACTGGAACTTGGATGGCCTGGGTTCCTCTACCAGACACTGGTAAGGTGACATGAAGCCTCTGGAAAGGAGATATGGGCGACAGGAAGCTGTGAGAAAGTGGTATATGGACCACTGGGCATCAAGTGGTGGATGGCAGACTAGATGGAGGAATCAGGCTCTCAGAAGGGGAGGGACTAAACCTGACCTGAAGGGAGGTCTGAGATGAGGCAAACCACTGCAGGGCTGGAGTGGCCATCAGCATGGACCACTAGACGAGGAGAGAGCCTCCTTGGCTGTGCCCAACCGTGAAGAGGTGTGCCAGCCGAGAGCTGACTCTTCCTTGCACTCCCCCTATGCCTTCAGATTAATGTAATCCTTAAATACTTGGGAGGAAAAATAAACAGGGGAAACTTTATAAAGTCACTGGGTGGAAATCAGCACTGACTGTATAATCCCATTGATTGCACAAAGTGTACATGAGCAAAGGATTTGGCCCAGTATTCTAATTTCTCAGTATGGAGAAGAACAATATTTTTATCATCAGAAAATCATCTGGCACATATCATTGTTACTTCAGTAATATAAACTAATAGTAACACCCAGACCCCCTAATCAGAGCCCTGTTGTGCTAGATGCTGAAATGTACATTTATCCTGCCCACCCCAATGTAGGCAGAGTTTGGACAAAGATTAGTCCTATCTCTTCTGGGGATCTCCTGAGCTGCCTCCCATCCTGAGACAGAACTCCCTTAGGGCTTGTATTTTCTACAGGATACCTCTGTCCTTCATTGTGCAGGTTGGATGATGAATGAGCCCTTATTGTGTAGTGAATTCAGCAGGATTCTTGCTTCACTGACGGCAGGATTTGGGATTTTGTGTCGTGTTTGAGGCGTGGGGTCTACACATTTATTCTTATCCTCAATCAATGTTGAATGGCTTGTGTTATTCAATAAGCACCTTCCAGACCACATACAGGGAGCCCTCTAGAACAAGGAATATTTGATCATGTAAAGATTGTATTGTAATGCACATGCACAAGGGGGCAGTATTAGTGTTGCATGAGCATCCTTAACTCCGTCGTGTCCTGACTTTGGAGTGTTTCCCTTTGCAGCTTTAGAGTTCTTTTAAGGTCTAATTGTTTGTATGGAGATTGCTTATGGAAGAGGGACTTTAGGGACCTACCGGCCACTTTGTTCAGGTACTCCTTTCTATCAAAACAGTTTTGTCCCATTTAAATCATGATCTGCCCTATCACTTCCAGTGAAGAATGCTTCCTGTTTCTAATTGAATAGAGGGTCTGGCTTTACAGCTGACCCAGGAAATCCCTGTTGGGCCAAGTTGTGACCCAGGGTGCATGCCCACAGAGGGGACGAAGGGTTGTTGGGATGTCTAGTGAGAGGTTATCACGACTAGCTTGCTGTTAGAGAAGGATACACATGGGCAACCCTCTTCTGTAGGTTTAGTCTTTTTTTTTTCCCTTCTGTCTATGCACCTTCCAGATACAATGTTGCTTGAATGGTGCTGTTGTTGAGACATGCTGCCGATGTCTCTCTATCGATTGTTTAGAACACCCCTTTGCTGGTTGAACAATGCAGTTATCACCCTTCACCTGGTATCCTGCTGTGTCATCGTGCCATCACAATTAGTATATAGCAAACCAGGTCTTAAGTCTTCTCAGATGAGAGCATCCCAGCTGGTAACATAAATTAATGACACCAGAGCACCAGACTAGATGTGAAAAATTACTTAATTGTCCAACAGACAATTTTGAGACTTTTTAAAAAAAAAATTGAAAGTAGAGTCTGAACTTGAAAATGCCTGTTATATGTGGTATGCCTAACACATGCTTCCTCTCAAATTACATTTCTGGCAATATAAAGTATATGAGCAGATTACAGTTTCATATTTTTCTCAAGGCATGTTTGTTTAATCTCCATCACAATTCAACTGCAAGGTCTGCTCTCTACATATGTTTAGTTGTATTTGTTAACGTATTCCGTACATATATTTAGATAATACAAGCAAAAAGATTGTCATGCATCTAACAGCTAAAACTGATCCTGATTTTTTATATTATTAGAATTCAAAATAATATAGTGACTTCGTCCAATAGTTTCATGCCTAAGAAATCTATATGCATTTAGAATGCCTGATAGGGTAATTGGATTAGCTGGACTTGATATTCCACTCACAGTGGGTTAACAAAGGGATGGATCGTCTGCTTCTATCTCTGAAGAGATGTGACTTAATGGATTTTTAAGTTGTGATACTTATCCTACTAAGAGTATGTCTTCACTACTGGCCAGATCGGTGGGCAGCGATTAATCCAGTGGGGATCAATTTATCGCGTCTAGTCTAGACGCAATAGATCGATCCCCAAGCGCTCTCCTGTCGACTCCTGTACTCCAGTTCAGTGAGAGGCGCAGGCAGAGTTGACGGGCAAGCAGCAGCAGTCGACTCACCGTAGTGAAGACAACACGGTGCGTAGACTTCAGCTACATTATTCACGTAGCTGAAGTTGCGTAACTTAGATCCTGCAACATGAGTAGAATTAACTTGCGGGGAGAAATTCCAATTTTACAGGAGAGAGTAGAATCACCCGATAGCTTGATTTTAAAAAAACAAATAAAAAGCTGGCTATTTTGAGACTGAGGGGTTGATCTGTTAAAAAATAAATTCCAGAGAGATTTGTGGATAGATTGTGTAGTCATGGATATGTGCTAAATTACATGATGGTGATAGCCATGTGATAAATTGCACAAGCGTGTGTTTGTGAGTCCAGGAGGATCAGTTAACCTGTATACATTAATAGCAAAAACCAGCACCAAAAATGTACACTATGAATTCAGTTGAAAAATGACAATGAAAACTGTAAGCTGTGTCTTTTACATATAATGAAGACAAAGATGTCCCTGAAATGTATAGAAAATCTGGAACTCTATAATGTGTCAATTGAATTTTCTTTTCAATCTAATCTTCAATAGGAGAACAAACTATCTCTAGGGGTAAAATAGTGAGGATCCTTCCTTGCTACAAATGTAAAGGTTTGATTTTTATTATTTACTAAGAGAGAACATGAATGTTTCTTTTTTTAACTGAGATGCTGGGCTGTCAGTGGTGAAATATTACTGCAGGAAAGTTTTCTTTTTATAAGCTGTGGTAAGAAGCATGGCTTCCTTTCTCGGCACTTCAGCCACAGATGCTATCAGCTAAACCATCTGCGGTGACAGATTTGTGTTCTGTCACTTAGAGGCTAAGCGAAGCTGGTAAAGCCTCCTACTACAGGATATAAGTAGCTTCTGTTAAGGCACGGGTGGATTGCTGTTCTTCTGGTGGGAGTGGTGTGTGATGGAGGCTGGTAATAGCTCTCAATAATAGTTTAATACAGGCCTGGATCTTTCCTTGTATGGAGAAAGGGATGGGGAGTGGGACTTGCCCTGTACTGAATAACCCATGTGGTTTGCCCACAAACCTCAGCAGAAAATAGAGTCCCAGACAGCATTCACTTTTTCACTTAGAGAGTGGGCTGGAGTGTGGTTTTTCCTATCTTGTGTTTTCTCCCTGGCCTGTCCACTCCCCACCCCTTTCCTCACACGTGACTCTGATCTGCAAATTACCCTCTGCAAGGCCTGAAAGAGGGAGTGAATAATGCTACGTCATAAACTGGTCTCTCCAAGTTCCACACATGTCTGTCCGATGCGGGAGGCAATCTGGGCCACCATAAATTATGGGCTCTGCGTTCTAAATTTCCATGTATCCCTGATGCAGAGTCTCTGCCAAGATTTGCCATGTTTAGCTTTCACAGAGGATGATTACCAAGCTTTGTATGGCACTGCTGATGCGAAGCACCAGCTCAGGGCTTTACGAATACCTTTTGATCTGTGCTAAGTCTGAAATAATACCTCCACCCATCATGCTCACGTGTGGAAAACAGACTAAAGCGATGAGATGAAAAGCATGGAAATGAACATGCCCAAAATAGTTTACTGAAGACCTGTAGTGCCAGCAGCTTCTTGCAGTATGGCATACAGGGTCTTGCAAGATTTAGTGTGTTAAACAAAAATGCAGAGAGCTTTGTGGAGCCTAGAGTAAAAATTCCTTTGGGTTTTTTCCCCACAGTCAGCCCACTGCATTTGGGGAATGTTAGGCTGGTGAAATCCGATTATTATTATTTTTTTTTTCAACAACCAATGAGATGAAGTGTTCTGGGGGGAGAGTCTGAGAGTAGTTATTACACCGTCAGCTGTTCTCTGGCTGAACCAAAAAATGGGGTGGGGAGTGGGAGAGGGTGAGGGGGAAATTTTTTCAGATTGAACTGAAACAAAAGGTGTTCAGTTTATTTCTGAAAAATAAAAAGCATTTTGGGTCAGACAAAACATTTCATTTGACATGAACCAAAACAAAATGTTTTAGGCACCAATGGTGCCTAAATCCCCTTGTGAATCTAGCCTGATTTAAGTCCAAAGCAGACTGTGAAGAGTTACAAAAAGGGATCTGACAAGACTGGGTGACTGGGTAACAAAATGGCAGATGAAATTCAATGTCGATAAATGCAAAGTAATGCACATTGGAAAACATAATCCCTACTATACATATACAATGATGGGGTCTAGTCAAAAAAGAGATCTGGGAGTCATTGTGGATAGTTCTCTGAAAACATCCACTGAATATGCAGTGGCAGTCAAAAAAGTGAACAGAATGTTGGAAATAATTAGGAAAGGGATAGATAATAAGACAGAGAAAATATCATATTGCCTCTATATAAATCCATGGTATGCCCACATCTTGAATACTGAGTGCAGATGTGGTCACCCTATCTCAAAAAAGATATATCGGAATTGGAAAAGGTTCAGAAAAGGGCAACGAAAATTATTAGGGTATGGAACAGCTTCCGTATGAGGAGCGATCAAGAAGATTGGGACTTTTCAGCTTGGAAAACAGATGACCAAGGGGGGATATGATAGAGGTCTATAAATCATGACATGTGTAGAGGAAGTAAATAAGGAAGTGTTATTTATTCCTTCTCATAACACAAGAACTAGGGTTCACCCAGTGAAATTAGTGGGTGGGAGGTTTAAAACAAACAAAACAAAGTATTTCTTCACACACTGTTCCAACCTGTGGAACTCTTTGCCAGAAGATGTTGTGAAGGCCAAGACTATAACAGGGTTCAAAAAAGAACTAGATAAATTCATGGAGGATAGGTCTATCACTGGCTATTAGGTAGGATGGGCAGAGATGGTGTCCCTAGCCTCTGTTTGCCAGAAGCTGGGAATGGGCGACAGGGGATGGATCACTTGATGATTCCCTGTTCTATTCATTCCCTTTGGGGCACCTGGCATTGGCCATTGTCAGAAGACAGGATACTGGGCTAGATGGACCTTTGGTCTGACCCAGTGTGGCCATTCTTATGATTTCTTTTTTTCCCCAGAAACTAATTGGTGAATACATGTCAATTCAGGAATAGTTTTGGTCAACACTAAACTGCATTTTTTGGTTGTTGAATAAACTATGCATCTGAAAAATATCTCCCAGCTCTTATTAGACCAGAGAACAAAGGTTTTTTTGCTAGGAATATTTTTATGGGCTTGATTTGCATCACTGATCTTGTCTCAGGTCTTAAGCCCTATGCATGGAACAGAAGAGAATTCATTTGGCTATAGGGAGAAGCATGAGCCTGTGACCTTTTGGCAGTGATAAATCCCATAAATGTAAATTGCATGCTGTAAAGAAATACTTTCTTTCCAGAGGGATAGCAAACGCTAAGTTGTCCGTATGAATTTGCAAAATGCTACTTTAAAATTTTCAAAGTAAAACCCTACCTATAAATTATAATACAGATCCAGTGTATAAAGTTCCAAAGAGATGCCCACATGAGATTTTTTTCCCCCTATTTTGCATTAGAAAGGCCAGCCTGGCTAAGTATCAACCCCCCACCCCAATGAATTGCAAGAGGAGAATCATAGTTTCCCCTGTACAGTTTCCATTCACTTTGTGACCTAATAGTATTTTTTAGGCTGATGGACAGATACCATGAGAGCCAACTTTATGTGTACAGCATGCGGTAGTGTCACAAGTCTCCTGAAAGATGAATTGTGAGACAAATAAACCCCCATATTGGAGAGCTACCTTAATTTGGTTTTAACTATTGTCATCTAAGAGAACATAACCTCCCTCTCCACATCTTCTATCTTATTCTCCAGTTTCTCCCTTCTTCCTGCCCACTGTTCCATCATCTTCCTATCCCACCCCCCATTTTCATCATTTGGACCCCCTATCCACCAAAGACTTACACATGTTTAACATTACGCACTGTGAGTAGCCCTGTTGACTTCACTGTGATAATTTGCAATGCGTAAAGTATATGCAGAATCAGGGACATAGGGGCATCTCCTCAGTGCGGCCACCAGTGAAAGCTGGCTAGGTATCCCCACCCAAAAGTTAATTAGCTTGATGTTTTGGACAGTTATAGTGTATTTCCTCCCAATTATGGGGTTGGTAGAAGTGTTTATGGTTACCTCTGAGCCTTGCAAAGTATGCCTTGATAGAATATGGAAATAGGCACCACATGAAAGACTCATATAATAGTGTTTATTTATTTATAATCCCACCACTGAGATTTTTAAGTCATTCTTTTTATATCTAGACTTTTAGAAAGTAAAAAATTTTTGTTGTAAGAAAGGCAGGGAAAAATCAATTAGCCCCAATAGAAAAAAGACAAAATTGGCGGCCAAATAAATTAAATTTTGAAACATCTAAGGCATTGAGGACAATGGATGTACATTATAAACACGAGAAGGAATTAAAAAGAAGTATCTGAGGTGTCCCTTTAAATAGGCTTATTACTTTATCAGGTATTTGTCATGAGTGTTTGTCGTGTGTGTGTGTGTGTGTGTGTGTGTGTATCAAAGAGGATTGAGCTAAGCTTCTGCACAGCAGATTTATTAATTTAACAGGTTTACTTGTTTTTCTGCAAAGCTCTCAATACAATTAACTTTTTTTCTTGCTGGTTCTCCACCATGCCTGCTGACATGGCAGAGGGGGTATCTTAGTCATGTCTCCCAGAAAACACATCAGTATAACGGGATGATATCAGGCCACACATCTCATGCTATCTGGAAGTTTTTCCACAGAAACCTTAACAAGGTCCTTCCTGTTTGGTTCTATTGTTAAAATTCTCAGGGCACTTTTTGTGAAGATAAAATTTTACCTTAGAGTCTTTGCCTAGAATTTTCTCTAACCAGCACAGCTGTGTAACATGGATGTGTGCTTATATAGAAGTGGATATGTCTCTGTATCTAGACATAGTGGGATATACATATATCCCTTCCAAAAAAATGATGAGCCTTATTTTGCCACCCTTACTAATATTGAGAATAATTCCTTTGTAGGAAATCCCATTGATTTTGAACGTTGTTAATCTGAACACCCATAATTTGCAAACACACAAATCTATTCTCTCTCCAGACTTCAGCAAATGTATAAGAGCACAGTGCTGCAGCAAAGCCTCATGTTACTAAGGGCAGGTCTACACTGGGGGCGGGGATCGATCTAAGATACGCAACTTCAACTACGTGAATAGCGTAGCTGAAGTCGAAGTACCTTAGATCGAATTACTTACCGTCCTCACAGCGCGGGATTGACGTCCGCGGCTCCCCATGTCGACTCTGCTACCGCCGTTCGCGTTGGTGGAGTTCCGGAGTCGACAGGAGCACATTCGGGGATCGATATATTGCGTCTAGATGAGACGCGATATATCGATTCCCGAGAAATCGATTGCTACCCGCCGATCCGGCCGGTAGTGAAGTCGTACCCTAAGATTGAATTACTTTTTCAACATGCACTAAAGTTATTATTTATATTACAATAGAGTTTAAAGGCCCCCACCAATACAAGGCCCCATTGTGTTGGGCATTGAACAAACACATGGTGAGGAACAGTCACGGCCACAAAAAGTTTACTGTCCAAGTAGCCACAACAGAGTAGGAAGGGCAATATGATCACAGAGATGAAGTGACTAGCCTGAGGTCACACAGCAGGTCAATGACAGAACTAGGAACAAAACCTTTGTCTCCTGAGTCCTGGGCCACCAGCCTGTCCACTGGACCACACTGGCTCCATGGGATAGGCTACTCAGAATTACTATTAAAAATTAGATGCACTCTACTGCACTTGGCTGAAGGTAGGATGTTCATCAGTTTATTTTTAGATCAACACCTGGTGTAAATGTAGTGTCTTATTATGGAGTTTTGGGGTTCTAATGCCAAACCCCTTTACTTAGAATGATGTGAACAGAGGCTTGCTAAGGCCTTGTCTACGCTTGCGGCAGCATGTAGGGTATGTGTAGCTACACGCCTCAGAAAAGCAGATTACATGCATTCTGTGCTGTGTAGCTACACATGGCAGTGAAAGCTCTGGCAGCAGAGCAGTTCCTCCCTCTCTCTCCCCGGCCAGAGCCTTTTCCCGCTGTCAGAGCCTTTCATTGAGGCAGGGAAAAGTTCCTCAGCAATGAGGCAGCAGGACACTACAATAGTGTAGACGTGGAAGGCGCTGCTTGGGCATGTAGAGAGCCATTTAGGATATATACCCTATGGGTTCAGGCATGTCTTAGGGTATGTCTACACTACCAGATTAGTTCGATTTAACTTAATTCGAATTTGTGGAATCGACCTTACAAAGTCGAATTTGTGTGTCCACACTAAGGACACTAATTCAACTTTGTGAGTCCACACTAACGGGGCAAGTGTCGACACTGGAAGCGGTGCACTGTGGGAAGCTATCCCACAGTTCCCGCAGTCCCCGCTGCCCATTTGAATTCTGGGATTTCCCCACAATGCATGCTGGGGGGAAAAATGTGTCGAGGGTGGTCTTGGGTAACTGTCATCATTCAACGTGCTTTCAGACGTCTCAAGGGGAGATGGAGGAGCTTACTGACTCGCTCGGATCTCAGCGAAACCAATATCCCCATTGTTATTGCAGCTTGCTGTGTGCTCCACAATCTCTGTGAGAGCAAGGGGGAGACCTTTATGGCGGGATGGGAGGTTGAGGCAAATCGCCTGGCTGCTGATTATGCTCAGCCAGACAGCCGTGCAATTAGAAGAGCCCACCGGGAAGCGCTGTGCATCCGGGAGGCTTTGAAAGCTAGGTTCCTCAGAGAGCAGGGTAACCTGTGACTGTTCAGTTTCTTTACAGAAAAGCTGAACTTGCCCCTGCTTCAGTTACTGTTGACTTTCTTCTGTGGTTACATACCCCGTTCACCACGTTTCCCCCCTTCCAACACACGTTTAAAAATAAAATTAATGGAACATTGTTAATTAACAATGTTTTCTTTATTAATGAATTTGCGTTAAAAGGTTGAAACAGGGACGCAGACTGTGGTGGGTAGGGTGTGCAGTGATGTTAACACCGCTTCTACACTTGAGGAATGACAAGCTCCTGCTCCTAGAGCGGTCTGCAGTGCCGGACTGGTTGTTTCAACGGAGCCTGCCATCCCTCCTTTTCGGGACTCTGTGTGCGGGGGCTATGTGACCTTGTGGCAGGGGAGGACGGTTACAGATTCCCCTGCTGCGTGGCTCTGGTCCGGGACAAGGACCGCTGCCTAAGTTTTGTAACCGCCCTCCCATGCCACAAAGTCACGTACCCCCCACCCACACAGAACGTGGAAAACACCTCCCAGACCAACCAGGGTGCCTACTGACTGCACTGTGTGTGTGACCTGCTGTTGATCCTGCCCCCGTGTCTGTACCCTGGTAAAGGTGACTGTCCTATGCAATTAACAACCTCCTTCCCCCCCCCGCCCTTCACAGACAGTCTTCTGTAGAAAAACTTTACCTTAATTAACAGCAAACTACTTTTAATAATCAACTACACAGTTAGGGGATGAAACTGGGATTGGGGCTTCGTGAGCCAGGAAGGGAAGGACTTCTCAACATTTAGGGAATGAGAGCCTTCTTGTGTGTACTCTGCAGGCAGGGCAGCAGTGACACAGCCCCCCCCCTCCTCCCCTTCCTTTTTTTTTGGGGGGGGGGGGGGGGGGGGGGGGGCGGGGGGCGGGGGCAGAGCAGGCAGAGGGCTCTGGGCTCTTCCCTGCTGTCCTCTGCAACATCCAACACAAGGCGCTGGAGCATGTCAAATTTTCCTGGGCATTTCCTGTGTGGGGGTCAGAACATCCAAGCTCGGGACTGTGTCACAGCGTCAACAGAGTGGTGCACTGTGGATAGCCCTCGGCTACTAAGGTCAATTTCCGTCCACACATAGCCTAATTCGACATAGCCATGTCGAATTTAGCGCTACTCCCCTCGTCGGGGAGGAGTACAGAATTCGAACTAAAGAGCCCTCTAGGTCGAACTAATTAGCTTCCTGGTGTGGACGGGTGCGTGGTTAAGTCGAATTAACGCTGCTAAATTCGAAATAAACTCCTAGTGTAGACCAGGCCTTAGTCAAATCACCTAATCAGTGCCTCATGGTCTACACTGCTATTCATACCCATGCTGGAGTGGGTATGCGGTGTCTGTACTCTACACATGGCTTATGTGCAGACAAGTCCTAAGAGTGAACCCATAGGGACAAGAATAAACAGTTTCTGCATAACTACTCTCTTCCACGACGGGAAGAGCAAAGATCCACTTTATCGGGACGTCAGTGGGAATGCACTTGTGTGATGTTAGGGCTGAGCTGTGGGAAGGAAAAGCATGACTGAGAGACTCCCCTCATGTTTTATGTAAGGTCCTGCTGGGATTGAAATAAAATCTGTCTCAATGACGAGTTAGTTGATGAAACAGAAGGTCCAGCTCAGAGGATATCATCACTGCTTGACATAGAAAAGAAAACAAAAAACCCGGAGCACAAATTCTGATCTCGTTCCCATCTCTGCAAAAGGTGGAGTAATGTCATGGAAACCTTGGGGCTTACTCCATATTCCCTCCAGTGGAACTCGGATCAAAACCTGGACCTTAGGGTTATATCCTATGATGGAGACATGATGATTCATAAATAAAAGTTGCTACTTATTTAACAATATATTTAAGTTATGCCAACTGTCAGCCATTCACGAACTTTTATTGACTGTTAAGAGAACTTGAATGATATGGGTTTTTTTGGCTGTCTTTCAGTGGTGCTTTTGCTTTCAGGTCTATCCTAACCTGAAAGCATGTAATTTGTTTCATTTGTGGTTCTGCATAGGAAATTAACCTAGGTCTCTAGTGCTCAAAGGCAAATGCAGTAATCATCTGCATGACTTGATTCCTTATTCCAGTAATATGAAAATTGTCAATTATGGATGAATTATGGATGCTACTGATACCTGTAATTTGGTTCTGCAGTTTTGTAAACATATGCAGCTGCATTTAATTGTATTTTACTTGTCATGTAATTCATTAACATGCACCTGCAGTCACCTAAGATACAAAAATTAATGAAGAGCAAAGCTGTATTTCATTGTCTACTATTTATATTGACATATCTTACAACTATTTGTGTTTAATCGCAAATTTGTGAGAGTTTAAAAAAAAGCCAAAATTGGGCAATTTAGCTGCTGTATTTGAAACTGTCTGAAAATACTTTGCCACGCGAAGCCCAAGACGAGAGGAAAGCTGTAGAACTGATTTTTTGCAGTTGTTATGGTAGCTAAGGTGAGTAACTACTGATTCCAAGGGTATGATATGCTGACCCCTTACTCCATAGTTCCATGGTTGACTGGCAGGGCGTGCTACTCCACTCTGCCCAAGTGCAGTGCACTTGCCACTTAACTTCCAGTCCAGTCATGTCGGGCCTCAAGGTCACACTTTTTAAAATGTGTGGCCGAGGACTTGGATAATAATACATTTAATTTGCACCTTCAGTTTCTCCCACTTATTTTGATCATGTCTGTTGCTATCACTTTGTTTAAAAGAAGCAGCTGGTCTTGTTATCCATATGGCCTCCTGGTGCATATCAGGCTTGGCACAGCGCATGGTGGAGTTGCTTATTATATCAGTAACAATGACTGAAATATGATCGTCTGTCATAGGCACCTTCTATGATCACATAGTCTTCCTTGTGCTCTCTTCTTTCAGCTATTCAGAATATCTGGTTTTCTGTATCCTCCAAGGGCAGAATCCTGTTTCTATTGAACTCCTACTGTTCTCAGCAGGCCCAGGGTATGGTCTTAAATGTGAACTCTCGTCTTCCACTCTTCTGTAGGCTCTCAAGAGGGACTCTATTACTCCCTGCATGCTGCAGAGAATTGCGCAGCAGTAGCTCTCTCTGTGGGAGTATGCAAAGTCGGGTTCTGGAGCAGTAACCCATCCTTCCACTGCATGGACACAAACCTGGTGTTGGGAAGCATCTAGGTGGTAATAAGAGCTGTTAGCTGTCTACATAGGTGACCCAAGTCCTGCCACCAGGTTGGAGGAACTACTTCATTCCCCTGCTGCTGTTGGTCCCCCATGCTTTCCTCCATTCTGCCTTCAGATCTTTTCCCATATAAACCCTCATTACATCCCCTGATAGGAAGGGACACTCTTCTGCTTCTTGTCTTTGACTGACTGACTTCTCCCAACAAGGTACCTTTTACCCCATTTTTCTCTCCCTTCTTTCCCCCAAGCATGTCAGACAGGAATTATCCCCAATAACAACCTATAAGACAAATTATTTTAGATAAAGCAATACTTCCTGGAAAATTAAAGAAAATCATTGTTAAAGAGAAAAACATGGCTGAGTCTAGGAACTCTGAAAAGTCTTTTCCCATGCTAAAAATCGCTGGGTCAAACCTTGAATTTAAGCTGCAGTAGTAGTCCTTTCTCTCTAAAACAATTTATTTGCTGAGGGTCCTGTCCTGGACTCAACATGAACTTGAACCTGCTTTTGCCACACGATACCATCATCCCTTAATTCAAAGTGCTCCCCACTCAGAAGAATCTTTGCATCCCTGTTCTCAGCTTGAACCACTAGGCTACACTCCCTGCCTTTCCTAAATTGATGTTGCACCAGCTGTGAGATAAAAAAATAGAATTAGTCCTTTTTCATGCTTCTTAAAGTGCTTGAGAATTTGTATAGTGTTTTTGTATTTATTATTTCCAGGTGTCTAAAGTTTTGATGTTCTGAATGAGAAGGGATATATACAGGGTGGATGATGACACCACTGTTATGCTGAGAAATCATTTTTGGCCTTGTGTTAAGATTCTGTAATGGGTACTTCTGCAATGACAGTCATAAAATGGGCTAGTCCCGTCGCCTGGATGATGTACCTTGCAGTGTGGAATCATTTAACTTTATACTGATGTTTGTTGTTAGTGGAGATTAACACTCCTCAATTTCTCTAATCTATTAAGCGCTTCCAACCATCCCACCTTGATAGGTAGCATGGCATTCCTGAAGGTGCTCTACAGATGCTATTTTCAACTATGAAAATGTCAACCAAGGGGGAAGAGCTGTGATACAATCAGAATAGCAAGGATTTCATAAGAGGGCACACAATCTCCAGGTGGATGGTGCACGGATCTCAGCACCAGGCTTCAATTAAAGGGGAATTAAAGATCAGTGTTGAAGATAACTTAGGAATAGGAGGGGACTCACTGAAATCAATAATCTGATCATGCCCTTCCAGAGAGCTGTTAAACGTTGGTTGTAAAAAGAGCTCAGGCACTATAGAAATAATCAAAGAACTTGTTTTCTTATTAAAAGTTAACAACCTATAACAACAAGCAAAACAGTGAATCGTGTGTTTCTTCACCATATTCATATAGAATGTACCAGTTATTAAAGGACACAGGAAAGAATAAGGAACCATTTTTATATATATTCTTTTTTAGCTTTACAGAAACTCTCCCTTAGTACCATTCACTAAGGGAACCCTGTTCAGATGTCAGCTTTCAAATGTGGATCTGGCTATCTTATAACTCTATGTTGATGATTTTACAGCTCTGGGATAATAAAAAAAAATGTAATGAAGAAAAATAATGGGAATGTTAGGGACACACTTGGAAATTGCTTAGCTTGAGCTGCTCACTGAATTCTTCAAAAATGCAACATGGGGGGAGGGCAGAGTGGTAACACAAATCTGTGGCAATGGTAGGAGAGATGGAGGATAATTCTATTAATCTGATAAAGCAAAAAATGTCTTGGGTTTTTTTTACCATAATTCTAAAGTCATTTTAGAGCATTTTTTTTTACACTAAATACAAAGTGCTTAACAAATGCTTATCTGCAAGTATTTGCATTTGGAAAATATTTAGAGCCAAATCCTGCCCTCAGCTAAGACCTGATCCAAAGCCCTGACTCAACTGCATTTTGGATCAGGTCTTTAACACCATTACAACCCCACTGATTTAAATGGGAAAGGAGAGCAAGATCTGGCCCTTAACCCTGGAATGGAGACATCCGATGAGGCATCAACTGTATCGTTTGCTGAGGTGCTGTTTAGAGCCAGTCTTACAGGAGGACAGACTACGGAGTTAAGTGATTTGCTAGAAGTCACCCAGTGTGTGAATGGCTCCAGACACCATGAATTGGAAACTTCCTTGGTTTCTTACCCCTTGCTGTGGCTGTCAGGCAGCTGATGCTGGTTTCAGTGGCACCAATGTCCTGAGTTTTATGGTGACATTTCAAGCACCGCAGCACACGTCAGACAGTAACAGTGATGCAACAGACTGCACCAGCATGGTGTGATTGGACGCTACCCCTCTAATACTTTACTCTGTACTTTTGACATTGATCAGTTCCAGATAGCAGGGTATCCAGAAAGGAGAGGCATCTATAAATCTCTGTTGACCAGGAAGTGCCCATATATAATTGATTCTTTAGTAGAGAGTGGAAATTGAGTTTCTTGGCTTAGCAAAAGCTGTTTCTGGAGTTGCTGAGTGTTTGTAGCTCCTCTGTTTAGAGCAGTTGTCATTTGCTTGATGTTAGTGGGTTCCCAAGTACACTGAACTAATGTACTTTGGTTTAAAATCTTAATTCCTGTTAGTATAATTGGGTCTTGCCAGCTATGCCTCTGAACTGAACATTTACTCTTATGTCTTAAGTCATTTTATTTCTGACTCCACTTGTATACTTTAATGATGCAGAGTTTTATAGGCCACAGAATAGTTCGATACAACACTACTGGTAATTCAGTGTCGGTTTCCTGCAGTATATTTCCACGATAGCTATCCTAAGCTCAGTTTGCCTTCAATAAGGACACAGCTATTTCTCAGAGCAGTAGCTGCGATTGGCCTTGATAGATAGAATTATTGTATTTTCACTTTTCGAACACTATTGGGAACTTCAGGGTGCCACAAACATACTTTTCACTAACTTTCAGCTTCCAGCTGTTCAGAAGTTATCAACCGAGTATTCCTACAGAGCCCCAATATGCAACATACATAATGATGGTCTTCCCATCAAGCTCTATCTTAATTTGAAAATGCATATGGGTTAGCTTTTGGCTTTGACTATTTGTCTCCACAAGGCAGGTGGAGGGAGCAAGAACCACCTCCCTTTATGCAGCTTAGTTGTCTGTGTAGTCCCTCCAAAGAGCAGGTAGGCAGGGAGTGGGTGAGTAGGTACAGGGGACAGGCAAAAAGCTTGGCTCTAGCCTTGTCCTTGTAGGACCACAGTGGCTGGGCCGGGGCAGGGATAGCTCAGTGGTCTGAGTATTGTCCTGCTAAACCCAGGGTTGTGAGTTCAATCCTTGAGGAGGCCATTTAGGGAACTGGGGTAAAAAACTGTCTGGGGATTGGTCCTGCTTTGAGCAGCAGGTTGGACTAGGTGACCTCCTGGGGACCCTTCCAACCCTGATATTCTATGTGAGTAGGTAGTAGTTTAATCTTATTATAGGTTAGCAATAAATTGCTAGCCTTACCCTCCTAGAGCAACTAGGAAGCAGGCAAGGAATTGTGACATGGTGCCTCCTGGGCATGTATAAAATATAAGATTATGGTCCACCTACTACAGTATCGCCTCTCCAACTGGGGCCAGCACGAGCTGCTTTAGAGGAAAGGGCAAGAAACCTTGTGGTGAGTAGATGTGGGATAATTTAGTGTCACATCCAATCCCTAATAGTTAGAGATTGGCTGGCTTACACCCTGAAACGTGTGGTGGTTTAGATCCCTCCCAAAACTTTTAAATTTAGCTATAATAGTTGTTACACTGAGCAGTTTTTGGCATGTGGATCTGTACAGAGTGGTCAGAAGTCTGCTCTCACTTATGCCCATGCAACCCTATTGATTTCCAAGAGGTTGCATTACTGAAGATGAGGGCAGCCTTTGGACCAGTATATCTAATCACACTTCTAGCACACTGGCTAAAGAGCAAAAGCATCTGTAGGTCAGATTGTTATGGCAGGTGTCACCAGGTGATCTTCTGAGATATTTTTCTAAATGTGGAAGTAAGTGTTCGGATGTGGGAAGATATACAGTGTAGTGATTAGTTTGGGGTTATACAAGGTTCTATGTAGAGGCACTTTCTGGACAGACAGCTAAGTGAGCAGCAGAAGAGTTTGCTGTCTCCCTAATTCTCAGATTAGAGTTGATTCCTGAGGCAGAGGTCCTTTCTGGGAACCAAGTACTGGAATTGTGTGTCTGAGATTCCCCAAAGGAGGTATGTTGTTTGTGATCACTTCTGTTCCAAGACTGGTGTGTATCTATGTAAATAACAATAAGCTACATTCGGAATAGACTCCAACCCTTCACTACGGATCCCCCTCACACATACCGTACTGGGAAGTAGAACTGCAAGGCTCCAGACAGCTGCTAACCTTCAGCAGGGTGGCGGTGTTGGTGTCAGAAGGGAGGAAACAATATTGTTTCTTGTGCCTATACTGCTATTAGATATTTGATTATGGGGGAGGGATAGCTCAGTGGTTTGAGTATTGGCCTGCTAAACCCAGGGTTGTAAATTCAATCCTTGAGGGGGCCATTTGGGGATTGGCCCTGCTTTGAGCAAGGGATAGGATTAGATGATCTCTTGAAGTCCCTTCCAACCCTAATAATCTATTATTCTATGATTAGCTGGTTTGGAAGCTTGTTGAAACCCACAAAGTGTGATATAAAAGGAAAGCAAGAAGGTACTGGGCTGTTCTAATAGTAATAAGTGTCTGGCAGTAGTGCAGTGCACTTCTCATTCCAATTCTTTATGCAGTGTGATGCACAAATCTATGCGAGGCTTCTCTCTCTCTCTCTCTCTCTCTCTCTTCATAAAGTGAATTTGGCACTTGTGAAGTCTCAGTTCTCAGCGCTGGAGAGACTGAGAAAGTACAGCATGAGAAGTAGCAGCGGAAACTTTTCAACCCTGGCAAAGTGTCTTTTGCCCTGATCTTTAGGAACCACTGGTAGAGGAGAAATAGCAGCCCAGACTTTCTGGTCATTCAATCAATGGCTGTTCCCATCACTGCCCATAAGAATGGCCGTCAGCTCCAGGTACAGTGTGGTTTTGTGATGTAGGCACTTGTTCGTTAGAAACCTCCAACCCCATCCTCCACAGGAATAAGCCCTCCAAACCCATTTCACATCAGTAAGTAACACGGCTGCCTTCAGCCTCTGGGCCAAATTCAAAGCAAGAACTATTGTTCTAGTGTGAAATTCTAGCAAACGAAGCAGGATTGGGAAGGACGGAATTCAGCCCTTATTCCTTCCAACTCTTGGGCTGGTGCTGGGATCACAGTACAGATACTACAGCAGCCCATTGGTTGGAACTGTGGTCACTACAAATCCTTGCATGGGGGGAAATATGGGCAGCTGAATTAACCTAATCACTGATCCAGCCAGTCCTCCTCTGAACTATCCTCAGCCTCTCCTCTATCCACGTCCATGTTGACTCATTTGGGGCCAGTACAGTTTTGCTCAGGCTCTCTTTGGGCAAATGAATATTCACCTTATCCATCTATAGCTCTCTCAGGTTCCACTTTATAGCAAACCCTTATGATAAAGTAATTGTATCAAGTTCATATGTTGTACTTTTGTTTCACATAATTCTGCGGAAAAATTGAGGATGGTTTTTTATCATTCAGAATACATTTATAAGGAAGGGAGAAAAACAAAACAATAATGCATTCCTCTCTCTAGAATTACTTTCTCTTAAAAAAAAAAAACCTGGAGTGCTTGTCTGGTGAGCTCTGTGTCCCGAATCAAAATGAGGAAAGACAAATTTTTTAAGATAAATTGGTTTGTGAAAAATTTATGTGCGCTTTACTGGCACAGGCAGGATGTAATCTGTTTTGTATTGAAGCTGCTCGGGAAGAAAAACATAATGTTAATGAGATTTTTTTTTTAAAGGCACTTTTAAATTCGTGTTGGCAAAAGACAAATAGTCAGGACTTTTAATTTCTATAAACTTAACAGCTGGGGACAAAATGAAGCATTATTAACTTAAGGGGCAGAGGAAGTTGCTTTTGTTTCCAGGACAAAATAAGTTATTCTAAGGTCAGACAAATAACACTGAAACATCTGTCCCATCATTCTGTTCGTCTGTCTGTCCCAGTGACCTGTAGAGAGAGTGTTTAATTAGACAGGTCTCCTTTATTACTCGGGAGGAAGTGGGCTGTGTCCCATAGAGTATCATCTTTTTGATCTTTCTGTTCTCCATCCTTGCATTGCTCATCAGGGCGCTCAGATACGAGTCTGTGGTTTAGAGGATAACTTGTGTATATTAAATGGAATATTTACCATACTTTAAACATTTAATGATAGCCCCAAAATAGTGAGGTGTATCTTACCTTTATTGATTGTTCTTATTCCCTAATGTACCAGCTGTTAATGATAAAAGACATTTGCCATTGTCAGCATATGATTTTAAATTAAATGCATAATATGACTCTTGAAAGGTGAATCTAAAGAGCTATTTTTTCCTTGTCACCATTTACCTTAAATAATGTTTAAAATCTCATCTATCATTTTTATTATAAATTTAGGAGTAAATAAAAATGTCAGCCGTTGAAATCCGAGTTTCCTTTGACAAATAGTTTGTTTGCTGCTAATTTAGTTCCATTAATACATTCTTCTGATTTTATTGTATTCTGCCAATATATATTTTTGCTTGCAACCATTAGATTTACCTTATACTTTTCCCAGACTTCACTACAGCCGTAGTTCTAGAGTATATTGTGTTACAACAAACCACAAGTTGATGTTTACAAACCAGAAGATCTCCCTTGAGTCTCAAGTCTTCACTAACTGATCTGCCATGGAGGTGAAGGCCACAACCTCGATGTTTATGAAATCAATAATACTTGCCATTTCCGTTAAGCAAGGTTGGCTGAAGCTGTAATATCTAGTATATTACACTGCTGTCAGTGTATGCCTTGTAATTCACTAGTGGCCTAAAGCTTTTTTTTTTAAAAAAAAAGACTGAACGGGGGAAAAGTCGTTTGTCAGAAATGAACTTATCCCTTCTCTAGTTCAAGTTGTGAAAATACAAAACTTGAGAAGAGAGGGCAATTTGGCTGGCTGAAAAGTAAAACAGAAAAGTGTGTTAATGTTTTTAATTAGTTACAAATGCCCAATTAAACCACAGCTGAGGACTGGGCATACCTTGTTGATGTGATAAAGGCTAACCAGTATTCATGTGGGGCTATATTACTCCACATGTAAATAATGCAGAGTAGCTCATGGTAGTAACCTTGGTTATCTTAAAAAGTGGATGGTATTGGTTTTTAATAGCAGGAAATGGAAAGTATTGGAGAACTAGGAAAATAAGTTATTTGCTACTCTTTAAATGGTGATTTACAGCACTGGAGTTTATGCTGTATATGTATGTTTTACATAGAGAAGGTTTTGTTTGGGCCATCCCTCTTTCTTGGCACCCTGGTCCTGCATGTTGTGGCTGTCTTGTTTTAGTGATCATGGACATCAAGATGTGCTCTGCAGCTGCTTACCTGTAAGCACTTCGAGTTTGATAATGGCTCAAGAATGCACAACCTGGAGTGACGTGCTGCATTATAACATGGATCCATACTGCTATACATGAGAGAGAAGAGGTAGATTCATAAATAATTTCAAAAACCAGCATTCTGGATTATGAAATCATACTTGTGCAACACATGTAGCATAACTGTGCAAAACTGCATACAACCCACGCTCAAGTCAACCATCTCATTTTATAGTAGATATGAAACTACATCTGTCAAGAACAAGCTCCCCTTCTCCTCCCAATCGGTTCACAACTTACACGCTTAATATTGGTGTTGTCTCTAGTCAGCAGATTAGGTGGGGGATTGTAGCCCTCTTTCCATGCTCTTTAGTTGCACACATGGGCCCTGATCATGCTGTAGGGTCCACGAAGGTAGATTCTGCATGCATCCAATTGCAGGATTGAGGTTGTGCTCATTGTTTAAGAGCAGTCCTGAAAGTGTCCTTCGTTCCTCTGCCTTGGTGTCCAGGTGGCTCAATGAAGTAGGGATGCTCATCGGCTGGTTTGGAGCAAATTACACAGATGCTAGAACTGTTATTGCCACATAGCACCCTTATCCGAAGTACAGTAGAAGTGCACTGTTAAATTCACTGCTGTGAATGTTGCCAAAGGAAAATTTATTTGACATTGCTTGTATTTTATCATTTTTTTTCTGACTGCCTCAATTGCAAAACTGCCACTGCTCTTGAGCACTATATAGTGCCAGGTCTTATACATTCTCACAGTGTATTTGAAATACTTTTGCTGACCACTAGCAGAATGCAATAAAAATTCCCTGCTCCAGAATGGTTCTCCCTTCCCCCTCCACCCCCACAAGGTAGGTAAATCACAGTGATGATGCATTTCAGCCAACATCATTAAAGGGGCATCTCATAGGAATGCAGCAGTTAAGGCTGATTAAACATCTCCATTTTAACCTCTATTTTCAAGGATTTGTGATTTGGCCATAAAAATTCACTCAGCCTTGAAACTTGGCATACAAGGTCTCATTCCAGAATGATTTAAAAAAAACCCATAAAATTAAAAAAAAATAAACCCATAGTTTAAATGTGTATTAACTCCCATTCCCGCTGCACAGCATATTGGAACACTTGCAGAAATGTCACTGTACTTTAAAAAGAGCTCTTAAGGCAATGTAGCTTACATTATCAGCTGAAACATTGCTACTTCATCTTTGGAATGGGCTCTTGTACGCTTTGAATTGATGCTTTCTTCTTTTTCACCAAAATGCGCTTTTTCAGTTTTTTGTAAACTTTGGAAAGTATCGGCTTTGAACTTCATACACATTTTTGAGTGCATCCATATATCTAAGGTACTGACATATATGGCCCTCATGATTCTGGTATCTGAGCAACTCAAAATCTTTAATATATTTAAATATATCACCACTGAGAGATAAGGAAATAGTATTATCCCTATTCGAACTCAGGCACAGAGAGACTAAATGACTTGCTCAGAGTCACACAGGGAACCTGTGGGAAGGTAGGGAATTGAACTCAGGTTAGTCCCTTAACAGCTGGACCATGCTCCTCTCCAGAGCCCTAGATAGACCATCCTATTCAGGAAGCAAGCTTAAAATTGTACAGAACTGGAATGACCACAGGCTATTTCACAGACGTTTGCATCACAAATAACATTTGATGTTTAATTTCTAATTTTTCACTGTAAGGCATCTCTGGAGCTAGACTGCAAGTTGCACGCCTATAACTTGACGTAACCTGATGTAATTGACACACGGAGGAGGTTGAGGGGTGGGGTGGTAATACGAAAAGCAACCGACTGGAGAATGAAAGAGGTACATTGAATTATCCTGCCCTTCCTCCCAGCCCCTCAGGTTGGCCTAGAATTGTCCCTGGCCCTTGCATGGGAAGGTAAAGGGACCAAGGCTAGATGGGCTGGGATAAAGGGCAAGCCCTCTATTGGAAGGTGACTTGACTAATTGAGGACCGGTGTGAACTCTTGGAATAACAAAGGGGAGGGAGATGTCATGAGGCCCTTCTCCGCCTGAACAGGTCATTCCAAGCTACCAAACTGACTGACTCTTGCTGAGATAAGACACAGAAATACTTCTGGGTCTGACCAAGGACTTTCTGCTACTTAAAGAGTTTTAACTATATAACCCAATACTTCATAACATGCCCCGTGCTTTGCTAGCTGAGCTTAGGGAATTTCTAGACCAGGTATCTTTACTTCAATCAACTTTTGTCATGCTTTTCTTTCCTTTTTGTAGTCTACCAAGAATATTTGCTGTTTGGAATTGGAGGTGAACACTGTTCCATTGGGTTTAAATGCTTTGGGGCTGCTTTAGACAAAAGTAACTGGTCTCAGAGGAGGTGGTGTCAGTTGCAGAGGCAGCAGTCTGAGGATCTGGTCGTGGGTTGTGGTTCCTTTCCTCAAACTGGCCTGACAGAGAGCTGGTGTATGCTAGTATGTTGGCATATGGAGAGCTAAGTTACCTGAAGAGAACAGGTAAGGTGGAGCAGCGGCAGTGTGACTTGTTCACACTGCCCTGCTGATTTGATTCTACTTTGCTCTGGAGGGATCACTTTAATGGCTGGATTTAGTCTCTCTGCCTATTTTGCTGACTGTACCATTGAATTCTGTGTATATGAATCTGTGATGATGTAAAGGTGGGGTTTTTTGTAATGCAAGCAGCTGCCTCTAGGAACTAATTATCCAAGTATTTACTCACATATTTATTTTCATTTTTCACAGAACCTATCTTGACACCAGCACAACTAGGATAAACAGTATGTTCCACTGAAATATCTTACAGCCCATATCTACTTGCCATAGCTGATAAATGGCAATTGGCTACCATGATTTCAAAAGAAGGAAATTCAAATGATATAAACAAAAAATGCTTGGCTATAATAAACAGTACCATTTTGAGGGATCCTCCCAGGCCCCTCTCCCCCAGATTCCGGGAAATGCACACTTAAAAATGAAAACTCCAGTTCTGCAGCATTGACTTGTCTAGGATAGGTAAGCTCACAGCTGGCAATTAAATCCTTAATTTGGAATTTCTTTGCCCTTGTAGATTTCTCTCAGAAACCGAACACTTTTAATCATACTGTTTGCCATGGAAATTGTTGTTGGTGTTGCTCCTGTTCCTAGGGTGACCAGATGTCCTGATTTTATAGGGACAGTCCCGATTTTGGGGGCTTTTTCTTATATAAACCCCCCACCCCCTGTCCTGGTTTTTTACACTTGCTATCTGGTCACCCTGCCTGTTCCCATTTAAGTTGGTAGGAGTTTCAATGCTGCCTTAACTAGGAGCAAGACTGAGCTTTTTATTCCTTAATGCAGAACAAAATCTTGTGTTCACAATAGTGATCTCTGTATTCCTGTCCTTTTTGCCTAATACTTTTGAGCCTTGTGTCGTTTTGATTTCATTGGTATTTAAACTGCTTGACATCTTTCGCCTTCAAGGATGCTCTGAGCTGTAAAAGCTCCTTGCTGAAACTGCTTTCTGGAGTGGTACAGGATTGGCTGGCTGCTCCATCTCCTAAGGAAATCAGAGAGGGTCTAGCTTTTCCCATTACAAATTAACACTGTGCAATGAGCAGTAAAGCCCTTAATGTCAGGCCATAAAGTAGCAAATAATGGGGGAAAATTCCTTTCTCTGAAAACTGAAGGCCTATTTAAAGCATTGGTTTCCTCTTGTTGATGTGGTAAAAATAGCCAGCATTCAACAGCTGGGATGTGATGATCACATATTTATACATGTGCAACTGTGTACATGTATTTACTCACACAGAGCTTTGCATGAAAATAGCCAATGTGTGCGCACAGATAAAATATGTGCTTGCCTGGGGTCAGTTAAGCACCTAACTGATCATGTGTGCATGCAAATAGCTGATTGCACAAGCATGTTGGATATCTCTCCATATACATTTGGGACATATAAATCTGCATGCAAAGTGTGTGCTAATTGGAAATAACGGCTGTGGGAAATTGGGCTTAGACTATTTTCATCAACAAATGCAGGCTGTTGGCATGTGGATTAGGCCCAAAAGATAACTGATGGTAGGAGCTTCTGATACTGATCCTTATCTGTCTATACACACACAGCAATTGATAGTCCCTCCAGTTGTTATACTGACCAAGGCCTCTCTTCTTTGGCAGCTTCATTTTATGGCCCCTTTCCAACTTGTTTGATATTTTGTCTTCCTCTCAGGCCTCTTGCAAAAGATATATCAAAATGTCTATTATGTTCTTCAAGTCTGCCCTAAGAACCTCCATTGGAATGTTATCCGGACCTGGTGCCTTTCCACTGTTCAACTATCTACTTGGGTGATAGATTCTAGTTTAACATCCAGATCTTCCACTATATCTGAGATATTGGCCACTGGCTCACCATTCAGTAGTTGACTAAAGTTCTGCCTCCATATATTTAGTTATTCTGTCATTAAGTTACCCTTGCTGTTTTGAACCAGTCAGTTTGTATTTGTTTTGGGTGAATTCATGGACTATATGTAGCGACTACTGGATATTGGTGCAGTGAGTGGGGAGGGCCAGTCAGTCTGTTTGACTAAATGGAACTCATTGGTTGGACTGTGATATTGTTAGATGTAGAAGACAGTATTTTAAAAATTGCTATTTTGGAAATTTTTGTCAAGTTTACAAATCCTCGCCATGTAAATATCAGAAACAAAACTATAATCATTACAATGGTCAGCCTTTTTTGTTTTGTTTTTGTTTAGAGAAACGTTACGCAGTAATAGAATCACTGAATGTCTCTGTTTAACAGGGTATTACCGTATTACAAAATTAGCCTCTCACTTAGTCAGGAAAAACGCCCCTAAATGGATTGGGATATTACTATTCCCAAATGAGAAATCAGTGTTTTGCCACTGAGTGTGGAAAGCAGCATTCAGAATGTCTAGTCTGACTTGGAATCGTATTTACTCAGTCATAAGGATGGTGCAATTTTTGTTTAAGTTGAGGAAGTCCAGTGGTGATTAATTCTTGTTTATTAGTGTTAATTTGAGTTACATAAATGAAATATATCTGCTGCTATCCAGTAATAGTACAGCACTGGTTCACCAACATTTGGAGGGGGTTTGCTATGGAAAGATGCTTGTTTTCATGATCATGGTCTTGTTTTACCCATGTGTTCTAGTCCTCCTTAGTGTGCCCACAACTTCCAACAAATATCCCTTGAGGCGTGAAAAGAGCAATGTCAGATCCACAGGGTTTAGACCAACTTTCCATTTTCTCAGTTAATTGCTACCATAATCTCTAGCTAATCGCTTCTCAGGTCTATGAAGACTGGCTGCCTTTTGAATTCAGAGGACACTTGGTCTTTTTGGATCCTAGCCATAGATTTAAACTTCTTTGGGCTGAAGATAGCTGCACTCTCCTGCAGTTGATTGAAATAAGCTGCTGGCCATTTCTAAAGTTGGATAACCCTTCCAAAAACACAGACGCTTCCTGGCCTCTGTGCATCCTCTCAACTTGAGCTGCAAATCATTATAATTCATTTCAGTGCAGATGTTCAGTCCCAACCCCATTTTTCAGCATGCAAGAGGATTTTCCAGTTATGCTAGGAATACTTCCCCAAGACAGATAGTGACAAAGAATAATTCCAGACATGTAACAATTTATAATATACACCTAAATAAGTGAGTGATCGTTATAAGAAGATTTTCTTGAATATCCGCATAGTAACCTAGCTTTGTGCCTTTCTTGCTGTAAAATTACAAGACACATAATATAAAGTAATAGTTTTGTGACCATAGGCACTTCCCTCCCGTGATCTCAATGTAGTATACAAAACAATGTGTTCCTCACAAAATCCCCATGAGGACTTATCTTCCTTTTATAGATGGGGGAAACTGAGGCACAGAAAGGTTTGCTTGAGGTCACACAGCATCTCCTAATGCAACTGGTCAAAAAAACTTATAGAAAAAATGGCTTTTCTGCAAAACAGAATTTTTTACCTAATAATAATAATAATAATAATAATAATATAGGTTTTTTTCTAGAAAAACTGAAACCTTGAAAATTCCAAAAAGGTGTTCATGGGTTTGGGGGGGTAATTTTTAATGAGGAAAAAAATAATTTCCTGTCTAGAACAAAGATTCCTATCTCAGCCCTGTGTTTTAGACACAAGAATAGCCTCCCTCCTTTATAAACATGAATACTCCTATTGGAGGGCCAGATTTCTCATGCCTTTAATCTCTTTTAGTAGTACCATACTCCATGAGTAGTCCATGTCATCCTTGGCAGTACTTGTGGAGTGAGATGTTTGTTATACGGCTCTAGCCCTTAATTAGGGATGGATGATTCAATTTAGATTAAATAAATCTCTGCTTTCTACCTACCCACAGCTCACTGCAACATAAAACCAATATTTGATGTTCTGAATTATTCAGAAAGTGCCTTTTTCACTTTCAGTAAGTGGAAGTTAAGGAAATCTTTTAAATTGATAGTTGTGCCCAGTTCTGCAAACTCGAGATCTGATTATTTTGCGAACACATTCAAACCTCCACCTGGCTTAGTCCTGTATGCACTCAGTGAATAAACCTAAGATAATCTGTGCACTGGGTCTAACTCAAAAATACCACGTATACACAATATGCACCCAATATGCATTTAGATTAAAGTTAACACACCTTTACATAACTATTTAAGGAAGTATGGTATAACAGACTGAGATGGAATGTCACTACTAATTTAAATCAGCAAGGGGCAGTTCAGTAAATCAATTACAAATACAGTTGTAAAATGAAACTTGCATTTACACTGACCCCATCCCAGAGTGTGCCCTCCTCTGGATTGCTAAACACCTGCTTGAAGGTTGAGACAGTGCACCATTGGTCCAGTCCAGTCAAAGCCACAAATTCGTAGAATAGCAGGGTTGGAAGGGACCTCATCTAGTCCAACCCCCTGCTCAAAGCAGGACCAGTCACCAGATGGATTTTTGCCCCAAATGGCCTGCTGAAGGATTGAATTCACCATCCTGGGTTTAGCAGGCCAATGCTCAAACCACTGGGCTATCTTGCACACCCCCTCTGAAGATTGGAGTTGTTTTAATTGGAGGTCTGCAACCCTGAGTTCTGGTTTGATGGGAAGACCACACTGCCTCTTCTCAGACTCAGACAACCCCTTAGATCAGGGGTTCTCAAACGGTGGGTCACAAGGTTATTCCATGGGGGTCACGAGCTGTCGGCCTCCACCCAAACCCCGCTTTGCCTCCATCATTCATAATCATGTTAAAACCAATTTTCTTTATTGTGGGGGAGGGCTGTAACATTCAGAGGCTTACTGGGGTCACCAATACAAAAGTTTGAGAACAAAGTTAGTCTCTTTGCTGTTCCCGCTCCTTGGGAGCACTTTCCCCAACAAGGGTGGTGGTTACTCAAATTGTCTTCACTGCAGGCCCAGCTCAGTCAGCTCTGGGCACAGCAACAGTCTCTGCCCTGGCTCCAGTGAAGCCCGTCAACAATCTCTGAGGCTCCCTGGTTGATCTAAGCCCCCGCAGGCTCCCAGCAGCAGCTTCTGGCTTCCTAGCAGCAGTTTAGCAGCAATTCCTGGTTTGGACAGGGTTCCATCGAGCTCCTCTCCCCAAATGGAGCCCCCCACATGCTCTCCCTGCATTCCCGCTCTTCCCCAAAGGCATCAGAAAAGTCATAGTCTCCCAGGCTGGATTGCAGCACTCAGGATCTTCCCAACTGGAATAACCTCAATTAAGTTCAGAGGCTCCTCTAGTAAACGGTGCCTATATTCTCCCCCACCAAAAAAATCCTTAAGAGACCAGAAGAGAGAAGAAAAACAGAGGAATTCAGAACATAATACATACGTTCGTAATTCCTCCAGCTATCTGAGGTAACATTCAATGCAGGGTTAATTATGGGCCATTTAGAATAGGCACAATTTAGGCATCTAGCCTGAGGCGAGTACCACTATGACCAACAGTTGAGCCCATCCTCAGAGGATGCACGTGCTTGGTGTGGACTCCACTGGTGTTTTAAAATCTTTCAGCACAACCCACCCCATGATGTACTGTGGGGCTGGACACCTCACTGCTGGCTCCAGCTACATCGTAAGGAGGGGGCCTGACCTACAAAGTACTTTTCCCAAAGAGTTTTAGCAACAGAAGAGGCGCTTTGATATTTAATGGGAAAGGCCTGTGTATATCTTGCGAAATGATCAGTTATAACTAAAACAATACATTTTGTAATGTCAGCTCCTGGTGGGGGAGCCACACTTGTAATGCCAACCCACACAGGGCATCTGCAGCAGGGATCAAACCTGGGACCTTTGGAGCTTAATGCATGAGCTTCTACTGCATGAACCAAAAGACGCATCTCTGTTAGCCAAGGCTGTTGCAGGTTTAGCAAGCTCTAGCGGGCCTAGTCACCACTAGAGAGAGAGAGAGAGAGAGAGAGAGAGACAGTGTACCGCACCAAGCAAGCAGGTGTTACAATTATCTTTTTAAAAAATTCTTCCTGTAACAGAAAAAAAAATAAAACGGCAACTTTTTAAATAATCCTATTATATTAAAATCCATAATCTCTACTTGCAAAGAAAAAGCAGCTCTTTGGTTCACCAGCTGTATGTGTTTTCAGAAATGTCAGTATTATAGTTTTGAATTAATGCATGGAAAGGATAGCTATGTATTTAAATATAGCGTCAGAGGCACCGTGCTACAGGGAGCTAATCTTATTGTTTCCTGTGTAAGAGAGTCTGTCGTCTCAAATGCCTTTCGTCCTGTACAAGACTGGGATTTTCAAAGTTCTCTGTAAAATAAAACTCAATACAACTGCAACCTGCTAGTGACTGGTCCAGAGCCCTCTATGCCTGATCCCCAGAGGAGGTGAGTAGAGCTGGTCAGAACCTTTGTGAGAAAATGGAATTTTGCGTGCAAAGCTCATGTTATGGAGCCTGGTGGTTAGGGCGCTAGCTTGGGACGTAGGGATTCCAGGTTCAGATCCTGATTATGCCAGAATCAGAATGATGGGCAGGGGAAAAAGCTGTGTTCTGAACCATGCAGAGCCAGGAGCTGAACTTGGCTTTCTCCAGGCTCTAGAAACCAAATATGTGGTTTTGTTCCAATACAGAAGTAAAACACCCATCAAGTCTAGGTGTGAGTCTGTTGCAGCACAAGCTACAGAGTCTTTGCACTGCAGGGCAGACTGTAGCCACTCACATTTGTAGCTCTGACAGTCCTTGTTTCAATCCACAGCATGGTGGCCATCACACAACTTCCCTGGCATACATCCAGGCGGTACGTAGTTGAGATGATCTAGGCATGCCCCTGCTATAAACCCACTTTTCACTGCCTCCTTCCTCTATCTAGTGCACGAATTCTTATGCATGTGAAGTGGGAAAGGAGAAGTCCAGCAGTCTATAACCTGTGGTGTGATCTCAGCTGGGAAGCCTATTTATCCCCTTCCCGGAACTTGAACTAGCAACTGGAAAGGCTCTTCCCCCATCACTGATTTTTTTTTTCATGTGGTGGCTGCTACACCTGCTGGGAGTAGAGGGATGATCCCTGGTAAATGGAGAGTAGCATGACTCCCCAGCACTCTGAAAAAACCCTTCAAAAAGGATATTTTTCAGAGACTAGAGAGAATAAAAGACTACAACAGGGAAAGAGCTTTTTAACTTAGTGGAGCAGCCTGGGGAAACTAGCTCAACAGAGACCAGAATCTAAGAATATTTTCTAGCAGGATTACTTCATTGCTGGATACTCTTCCGTTTCTGTAAAATGGGAACAATACTTACTTCGTGAGAGAGAATTCAAATAATGTTGTGAAAAGCACTGAAGTTGTACAGGGCTCTATATTATTATTTATTTATTAATGTCCCAACTTGTTCAATGCAATGCTGCCATTGCTCCAGTCGTGTTACATACAAGGTTCACAAGTAAAACAGCAGGCAGATATATACGTGCCCAATCCGACAGGGTGATGAATGACCTCAGCTTTGCAGGGTTGGGTCTAAGCCATTATTAATGAAGAAAGCCCATTATTGAATTTTCATATAAGGCGGGGATAGATCGAGTAACATTGTCCATTTAATACTATGAGCTAGATTCCCCAGCTGGTGAAAAGCATCATAGCCCCACTGAAGCTAACCGAGCTACACTGATTTAAACATGTATAATGCAGTAGTCTCATAAATGCCGCAGTTATGCCCGTAGATGGTTTTTATTGTTAAAATATTAACTATTACAGGCTATTTTCAGACATCACAAATAAGCAATTCTCAGACATTTTTAAAAGTGCTGAAAAGACCTCTGCCGTGTCAGAAGGTAGTGTTACTGAATGCAGTTTATTGGTTACATAACTGACAAAGTAGCAAGCAATTCATTACAGTGGTGTTATTCATACTGCTGTTGTTAATATCAGCATTTCAGGGGCTTTTTACTCAGCTATAAAAATGTACAGCGAGTTCTGGTATCATTTGCAAAAGGAGCACATTTTTAGCCAAATTTAGGAGGAAAAATCAATATTTTGGTCAGTGACCAGATAGCAGTGTACAAAAGAAGTGTTCTGGTGGTCACATTGTGGTATCAGGGGTTTTGCGTTCCTCTAATAATTAAAAGCTAATGTGTAAATGATGCCTTAATAGATTTAACTACCAGAAATGCAAATATTAAACTAGTTTAGTATGTTCCATTTTTGCAATATATTAATTGTTGTAAATATGCAAAGGTATGCAATTAAAAGAGCAAATGAGTATTTCTAATTAGGATGGGATCGAACAGTAGCACATTTCAAAGTAGGACAGAGTGTGCTACTTAGCTGCATTTACATTTTTGCCAATTAGTCAACAAGGAATTCTTCTCTGAATGACTGCACCTTATATAATTAGAAAATCAGCACTAACACACCAGAGTCCATAAACAACATTTATATTGCCAAGTAACACAGCATTGTTCTTTGGCCTTCTTCACCCATGGGGAAAAAGATAATTCATTGACAAAAAATGAGTATGGAAGTTTCTCCTCTTTATTATTGTATTGCAGTGGTGTCCATAGAGATTCCAAGCAAGATCAGGACTATTGTTCTAGGATTTGTACAAACACACAGTGAGAGAGAGAGAGAGAGAGTCCCTGCCTTGGAGAGCATACAAACTAAATAGACAAAAGATGGTAGGGGGAACAATGTCACAGAGGGCCAAAGTCACACCGAGCCAGGATTTGAACCCAGAGCTTCAGACACCCAGCTTTATTGTGATCTACCAGCCCAGGCTGCTGTGTGTATTTTCCGAGGTTAAGCAACAAAGATGGCCCCCTAGCAATGAAGTTTGAAACTGGGGCCAGATTAAGCCTTCCTTACAGGAGGGAATGGAAGACTTTTCTTTGAAGGGAGGGGTGTGGTCCTGCCAACTATAGTGATCATGCCTGAGCCAGAAGGTTTGACGCTAGAGCCAAACTTCAGGAGTATTCAGAACTGGTGGTTTGTGCCTGTCTTTTAATATCAGCAGTAACTGCATTTTCCCTTTGCCTTTCTTCCCATTGGGCCCTTTCAGATATCTAAATGGATGAAGGGGCAATGGGAGTAGTCACCCTTCACGTCTGGCCCATCGATGAGACTGGAGTGATTCCCACCTTTTCAATTTGAATCTTTTCCTCTGGCATTAGAGGAATTATTTGCTAGACATAGTTTATTATTATTGGCATAGTGTCATACTGTGGGTTTGCACAGCGCTTTAGCAGCAAACATACAGACAAAGGGCTACAATCTTCTCTGGGAGAAGGAGAGTTCTCCTGAGATTTACACATGGAGGGTCCCTGTGCATGCAGATCTCCCATGTGGCATGGAGGTTTCTAGAGTGGGGTGGGAAATGGTTTTCTCATCCCATTTTTCAAAGCTTGAACTGAGCTATTGGCTATTCTGGGGTGGGTCTTCCCCAGTCTCTCCTATTGCAGATGTTCCATTTTGTATAAATAAATATTCTTTGGGCCAGAAAGAGCAAAACTGATCTATAGCCCAGTGATTAGGGCACTTGCCTGGGATGCGGGAGGCCCAGTTAAAGTCTCTGTCTCTCCTGCCTCCCAGGTGAGTGCCGTAACTGCCAGGCAATAAAGCAGCAGTCTCTCTGGCCCAAAGAATATTAATTATATTCAAAGCAGAAGAGCTCCAACAGGAGAGCTTGAGAGAGACTCACCTCAGCCTAGTCAAGTGGTAAATGAGGGCACTCATGAGGGATGTCAAGCTCAGGTTCCTGCCCTAGGCTATACTTTTGCTGTTGCTCTATCTTTGGTTTTAACCAGAAACTCCACCCAGATGAAAGTTTCATCAGAAACCAAAAGTTTCAGTTTGAACTAACTGGCATTTTCTGATGGGGGAGGGGGGAAAGCTGTTTTGCTGAAAAATTCCCAAACAGTTGTAGAGTTCTTTGGGTTTGGGGAGGTGGGAAGGGCAGGGAGACACTCGATAGGAACTCCACCCGAGTGGACATACAGCCCTAGGATTTAGTACCTTTTATGTGGTCTCTGTGTAGTGAAATCTCCTTCATGGGGCAGTGTATATGTCTGTATTTTGGGGCTGAGGATTCCAAGAAGCAATCATTGGTTGGGAAAACCAGGGCTCTTTGACCTTCTATGGAGAGCCACCAGAGACCGAGAGTTTGCCAAGTGTCATGGGAGCCAGGTGGATCCACTGAAGTTGGATGCTGAACCCACTGTTATTTTCAGAAGATAATCATGTCCTTGATTGAAGACATTGGAGGAAACTTTGAAGAAAAGTCCTGTGGTATGAACTGGGTATCAGTTACACTTCAGCAGAGTGACTCCAGATTGAAACTGGTTTAGCAGAGAGCTACGGTTTGCCGTCGGTCCCTGCACTGAGCACAGACGCATATTGTTCTGAAAAGCCAATGAGAGGGCAACAGAATATATGAGGGGGCTGGATGGATATACAAGTCCATGAAAAATCCAGCCCCAAGCTTCAAAATAAGACATTAGTTTGCTGTTGCAAGTCAGACATTGCATTTGCTGTCTCTGGAACTCTTTGCTGGCATTTTGATTTACTTGTTCCTCTCTTAGCTTATAAAGTTTCATTAAATTGGCAAGAATTTGGAAATCTAAGTGAGGAGATCTCCTTAGGGGTCCATTAAAAAAGGGGAAAAAAAGTAGTTTCTCATTTGTATTATTGCTTTTGGATACAGGCATACTGCAGGATTTAATGTGTTGTTGGAGAATTGATTGACATCCTCAGTGGATGAAAGAGATGAAACAGAATATTCTGGAGTTTAAGAATAAAATAATGTCATTCATAATATACAGGGCAGGCTCCTGCCTAGAGTTCTGAACCCTCAGCAGTCATCTTTCTAATAATTTCCTGAAATGCTCTCAGTGCCTCTTTCAGGGTGAAAGGCATCTTTGTTTAGTGCTTTTCTTATAATCAGAAGGCACTGGCTTGTTTCTATTAATAATTACTGGGCACTTGTCTTTGCTAGGACAAATTTTTGATTTACATTTTCATTCAGATATCTCCCTGGCCCATTCTTTGTTTTGCTTGCTTGCTTGAACCTGTAATAGATCTATTTTCTACCTCCACTCTGTTCAATCTCAGATAAAGATAATCAAACGTCAAATTAAATGGACAACATTATTCTTAGCAAGGGAAAGTTTCTAGAAACAGGGATTTTCCAAGGAGTCTGTGGGAGTTAGGTTCAAGCTGCAATTCAGTGAGACCTGGGTATCTACCTCTCTTAGACTCCATTGAGAATCCCAGCCTAAGGTATTAATGTCTGCGTGTCTCTTTCATTAGCACGGCTTTTCTCAGAAAGGCCCTGATCCACTAGTGTGAAGGTCTATTGACTTCAGCAGAACTGCATTGGCAGTTCTTGATGCCAGACTCAGGTCTATGGCTCTTGAATTTCTTTAACTAGATTAAAGAGATGCATTTGCTGATTTCACGGAATGTTCAATGTTTGATTAGAATCTACTTATTTTCCACTATTCTTGTCTGAAGTGAGACAAAAGAACATGAGAATGGCTGTGCTGGGTCAGATCAATGGTCTGTCTAGCTCAGTATCCTGTCTTCTGATAGTGGCCAGTGGCAGACACTTCAGAGGGAATGAACAGAATAGGGCAATTACTGAATGATCCATCCACTGTTGTCCAGTGGAAGGTTTAGGGATATCCAAAGCTGCCGCTAGGCATAAGCAGGCAAAGCAGTTGCTTAAGGCACCAAGGAGCTCAAGGGGGAGTCCCCTATTAATTATTAGTATGTGGAGTGTGTGGAGGGGAAATATTACTGCTTAGATCTCCCAATAGGCTAGCACCAGCACAGGGTGACACCTGGCACATAGGGTTGCATCTCTGACCACCTTGGCTAATGGCCACTGATGGACTATGAATTTATCTAATTCTTTTTTAAACCCAGTCATATATTGGGCCTTCAAAACTTCCCCGGGCAACAAGTTCAACAGCTTGACTATGCATTGTGTGCATCTGTATAATTGTGTAACTTGATCAATCTGCTACTATCCCATGCACCGCAAAACAAGTACTGCACAGGCATTTTTCAAAATGTGGTTTTGTCATCCCAGATGTGCAAATTCAGCATTGTGCTGCTGAAAGGTGCAGCACAGAACACCCAGCCCAGGAGGAGTGGGGGCTATGGTAGCTTAAATCCATCTTTGTGCCCTCCCAATTCTGGGCTACGTTGGAGGGGCCTTTGGTGAACTGACGCAGATCTGGAAGGCTCTAAGTTTTATGAAAGGATCTCCAGGCTGGCCAGTGGGCCACAGAGGCTCCCAGAATCTCTGCAGCACTGTATGCTCTGCCCTCAACCTCCAACATGCCCATCACCATGCCAAGTTTGCCTCTGATACCAGGGCTTGTAAGGGAGTCCTCACAGGGTAACCTTATTACTGTTTTCCATAGGGCCAGCACCTGGGGAGTCATCTTCCTAGCCAGACACAGGGTTTGTAGTCCAGCCCTTTTATCCAGTGTATATGGGTTGGAGCAGGTTGAGAATCTCACCCTGGTCTTCACTCTCGTCCTGTTTTCATCTGAAAACTTGGATCTCAAAAATATGAAAGTTTGCAGAGATCATGAGAAGCAAAGGGAGAGAGCTAATTGAAAGAATTCTCTTGTACATCTCCCTGGTATGGAATGTATTTTGGGGAGGAAATATGAATACACAACATGTCTGCAATGACAATGGAAAATAAGACTCTGCTAATCTCATCTAGCTCTATTGACCTATATAAAACCACCTTCCCATCTTTCATTTTGATGGGACCACACACACAAATGTTCTATGAAGAACCACTTTTTAAGAAGGCCAATTATATTTGACCACTGTAACATATCAAATGCCTCTCTCAGCTAAGAACTCACACAGTGGTACTTTTACAAGGATTAAAGTATTGATTACTGAACTCACTAATGATGCATCCTTCAAGTTAAGCAAACTGAAATATTCTGGGTTTGTCAATAAGGAAAAACATTTTATATCCACTTTACTTGCAAACTATTATTTTGCGAAGGATCTTACTCGGCATGTTTTGCATGACAGGCTTTGCAGATATTTGGTTTCATATCTTGAGCAAGCATAGCTTTCATGACGTATTGAAGGTGTTTAGCACTTTTGTTTGACCTTAGTTTTGATTTGTTCATATTCGTCACAGGGAAAAAGGTGATTGGGAAGATGTATGTTACCCTATATTGATAGTTTGCAGAGAGCAGGTATGCAATACTATCACAGTAAGCAATTGCTGATAGAAGTGTTTCAACTTTTAGTACAGTTTGGATTGCAGGCTACTGACTCAGTTAGCTCTATTTCAATATCTCCTAACATCATTTCAATATTTACGTCAAACAGAATGAGGAACATCTGGGATTTATGCTGCTGCTCATAGAAATAAAGATAAAAAATGATCCTGGAGCCCTGTCTACCAAAGCTTTAACTTTCTGAGCAAAGTTAAATGGAGTTTGGCAAACAGTGTAGTGGAAAACTAGGACCAGAATGGCATTCCAACTCCTGTTAGCACTGAAGAAAATGCCATATTGAGGAATTAATGATAACGGAAACCAACCTCCCCTTTTGTGTCCAGCCCCTCAGATAAAACAAATAGGATGTAGAGTGTACACTGTATTCACTAGTGCTTCCGTATATGTATTTAAATTGCCATTGTTTCATGATACCTCTATGCATTTCTATCACCCTCACTTTATCTGAACAACTCAGAAATAATATCACCACAGCGTAAATGTCTGCATGCATGGGGCTGGAGCCTCAGTTTCAATGCAGGTAAGCCAGTTTGCTTCAGCTGAGAATTTGGCCTAATGTTTTATCTTCCTTCCTCCTCTTATCTGTGTTGCTTCAGTTGTGGTTATGGGAAAGCCAAAAGCTGATGGGTGTTACACTTTGCTTTGTACATCTTGAGGGCTATGATTGTGAATGGCTAATGTTACTGCTGCTCCTTTCTGCGTGTGTATTTTGCAGGTGGAATTGATGGTAAAGGATCATTAAAAATGATGATGTGCCAGATCCTCAGCTGGCATAAATCAGCAAATCCCACTGAAGCTGATTCACTCTGGCTGAGGATCTGACCTCTAATGTCTGTTGCAGAAATCCAGAGATTTTTCAGTATATCATGGCTTCTACTGTCCTAGAGTTATTGTCTTTCAGTTGAATTTGTGTAAGACACAGTATCATCACAAATGTTTGAAGTGATCATATACATTCCATTGATAAGCTGCATTAAATCTGAAGCTTTATGTTCAACATATGAAAAGCCTAACATTCCAGCATAATTGCATAGCAATTCCACTTTTGTCCTGCTTTCTTACTCTATGAATCCAGATTCTTTACCTAGCTCAGAAAAATTATTAGCATCAGGCCATGCCTGAGCTGACTAATCCCAGTGTGGTAAAGCAGCTCCACCTGAGAGTTCTGCAAGAAGGAAGAGCTATTTGTAAGACAGAGTGGCTGATTTTATGAAAGAGCTAAATGTTACTCCATACTCCACCTCCCATATATGTTATGAGCCAAACTCTACAGTCTGTACTCAAGCAAAACCCATCCACCACTTCTTCCTGTACAGGCCAGCAGAGTTGACGCACATATGGGGGAGCACTTGCTATTCCCTGAAGAATGGAGCATGTCCAGCATGCCATGTTCCCTTTATAGTGCATAGAGGTATTGTGCCTGCCTGGAGCACGGTGCCTGCCAGAGCTTCTGCAATGTTGAGACCTCCCCGAGTCTCCCTGTACCTCAGGCTGGGCCTTAAAGACAGAGATTACCCACTGTTTTATTAGAAGCATAAATGCATCTCAAAATAGGTTCTTCTGCCATGTGGAGTTCAAGGAAAAATGCCCTTCATAAGATAAAACAAAGTAACATGCTGGCGAAAGGGTGTGTAAGCAACACATTCGTCCCCTGAACAAACAATTCATGGGGCAGGCGTCTATTCTCTAGATTTCCATGCAATCCATGTGGCCATTGCTCACATTATACCTTGCTTTAACTTACATTTCCATTCAGTAATAATTCACTTTGATTTACTCCTAGTGGTGTGTCTTTTGTTTGTATGTGCACATAATATGTAAATAAATCCAGGGATGGTTTTATTCATATTAGACCATCAAAAGTCTGCACTTCTTCTAAGCAGTGAAAAATGTGAATGATGCTGAGTATTATGAATATGTCCTTAGATCCTATGTGTATTAGTATCAGACTCTTCTCTTCCCTTCCAGTTTTCTCACGTTTCTGGCAAGTTGTGTCTTTTTTGACACTTTTCTTCATAAGCACAGTAGTTAGACATATTTTGTTGAATAAATACTGGTTTATATAAGCTAGTGTACTTCTGTTTTTCAACACTAACTTCACTGTAATACAGTTAAAGGTTTTCACTCGGTTTAGTCCAGTGTATCCATATTATTGCAATAGTTTCTTCTTGCTAGCTGGTGTGTGAATAGCATATAAAACTAATATAATATCTAATACATATTTCATTTAAAAAGTAGCTTTTAGATGACTATTGATAACACAAACAATGGATGTACATACACACACAAATATTTCAGCATAAATCACTATAAATTTTCAACCAGCGTGACAGCTGCTATACATTGCTCCCATTTATCAATCAATATGCCAACATGCCCTGATGCATGAGACTGAAATTATTGTCTGAGATCTCTTTAACTTCACAATGTCATCTGTTCACAAGCTCATTTAAGTTCACCTTTTTTGTTTTCCCAGGACTTCTCATTGTCCATCAAATATGTCAAGAAGGTCAAAGGTTAATGTTTCTTAATTGGCATTCATTAAGTGGTAATATAGCACCAAGTATTGAATAGCAATGTCATAACATTAGGGTATAATGAACTGGAAGTCATGTATTACCATGCATTGTAGCACTTCATCACCTGTTATGGTTCTCTGTATTGTTTCTAGTGAGGTATAAAGTGTGATGCATATTAATATAGTGAAATTCCAGTTTGGAGAAGTAGTTTAAACACATTTTTACAAAATGTGATAAAAGATTTCTGATTGATGTTCCTAGGCAAGTCTGTTGCCATATAACTTTTATTAGTGTATTGTATACACAGTTCTCTGTCTGTTCTTTGTTATAGCAGAATACAAAGAGTATTGTACTTTTCCTTTGTGGGTAGTGCAAGTCAAAGCTTAAAAAAAGTCTTTTGATCATGTGTCACTTCTGAATTTGATGGCTTGCATTTTCCACATGATTTTCAGCACTATGTGGTAGTACAAAAAGAATTAAGATATTGCATTTGTTAATAAAGCCATTCTGTTCAGAGATGTAATTGGTTATATTCAGTTTTAATTCAGAGGATGGGAGGCCATGCACACAAAATAATCATAACACTAGTTCATATGCCCAGAAAATAGATGAACAAATGCTATGTAACAGCATGTGCATATGAGATAACAATAAGGAAATCATGCAGTTATGTAATCCAAAATATATGCACTCAAAAAGATATTACATTGCAGTAACATTTTAATTGAATTGCAACTGAAAATTAATAAACTAAAACAGCTTATCCAAACTGTAACATTACAATGCAGTTTTAGATGATGTATGAGACATGACTTTATATTTAGTTGGTATAAGCAGTAAGCTCTAATATAGTTTAAAATCTGAGTTCTCACTGGTCTTTTAAGAATTCTTCATATACTGTATATTCAAGCTTTTTTAAGTAATGGGAACTAAAAACACATTAGTTAGTATATAGGTAAATGATTCTCATTCACGTTGCTTTTACTTGCACAGTTAGATTTTTGAAAATGTTGTTGACAACCACCAGTGTACAAAAGTTTTTTGTGTTCCCAATGTTTCACAAATTTATACCAGAAGAATGTTGTTCATTGTTTACTAGTTGTTCATGACTTGTCATTGGTTTCTCCTCCTGTTTAAAAGCCTTTCAATAAGGGAGCAGAAGCGTTTCACATGACCAGTCACAAACCATAACTTGTGAATAATAGCTGCAGTGAACAGTTTGCAAATATCTCATGAATCTCAAAATTATTCCTCCAAACTGTTCTGTGAATACTTATGAAACACTACATTTGAAAAACATCAAAAATGGTTTCTGAATGATTCAAGAACCAAACCCAACAACCCCAAACTACTTCTGTACCTTAACTCTCTGCTACCCACCTGTCAAAGCCTCTAGCTAGAGCTTGTCAAGTATTTTCCATCAAAAAAATTTTTTCAAAGGAAAATTAATTTTTGACTCAGTGAAAAAGGTTTACATAGAGTGTCTGCTTTCCTCAAATTCAGATTTTTTTCCCCATTGAAACACCACAAATAAAAAAAATTGGCAGCTTTTGGCTGAAAATGTCATGTTTTGGCAGTTTTCTGATCACTTTTGGTTGGTTGATTGGTTGCTTTTTAGATTTCTGATTACTTGAGTGTGATCATATTTTTTTTTAAATGAAAGATTACAAACAAGACAGGTCTAAACTTAGGTGTGGAAATGACTGGCTCTAATTTGGTTTCTTCTTAAAATATGCCAGTTGCCTTTTTGATTCCAAGTGGAAACTTTAAATATTTTCAAAAGTAAAACTGGTTTTCAGATGGCAAAGGAAAACTTTAATCTCTAGGCTGATATTGACCATTTCCTTCCGGACTTCCGGTTCTTAGGAAAAGAGGTTGAGGGTTTTTTCAGGAAACCTACTGTATGTGCCATCAGGTATCCTGGTTTGCATCCAGTAACTGAGTTCAACCGCCTCAAAAGGGTATAAACATATCCTTTCCACAGCTACACATAATCCGGTGCAATTTCTCTAGATTTTGGGACAGAGTGAGGCCTTCTCATTGCTGCAGGATTTACAATATTTATAGTTTGTGTTCTAGATTCTCTCTTTGCCGTCCTCTCCCTCGTTCTCTGCCTAGGAATAGTAAATCTATAAGCTGAGTGTAATGTTGAGAATTGGTTCAAGCAAATGATTGGTTAACGTGCAGGACCTTTCTTCCTTAGAAATGCCCTATATATACTCACTCAGGCAGTTTTATCCATTTATCCTCTTAAAATCGCATCCTCTGTGTGGCATGACCTCTCATGCAAAGAGTATGTAAGGTCATGCTGCCAAGGACAGGGTCAAGCAGGCTTGTGTGGGCCCACGCCGTTCCCAGAAGTACTGGAATGTCCAGTATTCTGTGGATGTGCCAGTGGCTGCCCCAGGAAAAACCTCTACTAAATCACTATGGTTTTTAATCTTTGTTGTTTAAATATATTAATTATAATACTGATGCCTAGGGCAATGGCGAGTGGGGATTCCTGATATGTATCCAAACTCCATTGAAGTCAATAGAAATATCTCTATTGACTACTATGAAAGATCAAGCCCTTATTTATATATTTTTAAAAACACTTTGAGTCAAACTATTAAGTTTTGCACTTAACTTTTCTGTGTCATGGCATGTTCTTAGCACTGTTCTCCTCATTCCCCCCATCCCAATCCCTCCTGTTTGTTATACCCACTGGTTATTTCCTGTTTTAAATCAGATGACATGCTCTTCAGGGCAGGAAGTGTCTTTCATTGTGTTCGTACAGTACCTCACACAATGGGGTCCTGACCGTGATTTGGCCTTCAGGGCCTGTTGTAATGCAGAAATTATCCTTCTATCCTCTGCTAATTTGTTTTAGATAACGATGGCATACAAACAAAAGTAATGGCCATGTATGGTACACGAAGGAAACCTCAACTCCTGTGTGTTTCCTGCGTAGACGGTTAAGATATTTTCCTAGCGCATAATGTGTTACTGTTCTTTTAAAATTGTGAAATGTGATACAAATAACCAGTGGCAGCAAGAGAGAGATTTGTTGTATGTTCAGGTAGGGTTCATCTAATGGAGTTCTATCACATTTTTAGCTGATAGATTTATGACAGTTCAATCAGTAGTACAAGACTCTCTAGCGTATGCCCTATACCCACAGGGACAATACAAATTTCAGGAAATGCAATGAGCATTCCCGGCAACAATCACTATTCAGGAAAACAGTGTCTTCCCTCTAGATATCAGTGGCAACATCTAATTATAAAGAAGAAAATGTCAATCCTTTCCTTTTATTACTAGCAGTGTGGCTGCATTAAATCTAACTTTATTTGACAGGGACTACTCAAAATTATCTCCTACAGAAATGTGCTATCGGACAATAAGAGAATGTATCTTTGTCAAAACAGCAAGCCATAGCTGATGTTAAGCAATTTAATAAATATAGTACTCCAGGCTCACATAGAATATTTCATTTCACATTTACTGATATAGCAATTAGCCTTCATAGTGACAAGATAAAGTGGACTATGGATGCAAATACAGCTATTTATTTTCCTTAGTTCGATTGTATATGATCACAGCCAGATATTGCTTCTCAAAGTAGTGAGTTAAATACATTTAATTCTTTTCTTAAGGAAAAAAAGAGAAAACTGACAGCAAAACGCTTAACTGCTCAGATTTGTATGTTTACATTATGACTATATGAAATGTTGTTGTTCAAGTGCCTGCGAACATTGACTAATTTGAGAATTCAAGCTTACTTGAGCTTTCTGTAGAAAAGATTAAATTAGATCAACTTGATGATTTCTTCTGAATTACCTGCTAAAATTCCATGGAAGATTACATGACTGCATTCATACCAAAGCAGCATCAGTCACCTGCTGTCCCAATGTAAAAACACAGATGAATCCTTTCACCTGCAGATGGTGAGTAATAAATGATTGGATAGCGCATGAGTGACTAAAGTGAAGAAGCACTGATATGGAGTCAATATGTATATATGGAGTGTTCTGTTTGCACCTTCCCAAAATTTCTCTCCTCTTCTTCAGAATACGAAATCAGTGGTGTGCAGGACTATAAAACCTTCTTTGCAAAGTCCAGAGGCGTATTCTCAAAGTTGACTTAGATGATTTTCTGGAAAGTTAGCAGGAATTAATTGTTAGTCATCATAGGAAAAATCTCTCATTTTTCCTATCTCCCACTTTGGAGAATACACTCCCCGCCCCCACCAAAAAAATCTTTCAGTCATTTGCCAGTACTATGCACACTTCCTCAGTATCAGATTTCACCTGTCATGGGAATCTATTGTGCTCAGCTCTGCAGTGGGACAGATGCAGTTTGAGAGTTCTAGGAGACACGGTACTTCAACGGTGGTGAACTCCCAGACATAGGGGTAGTGAGGCCATAGTTACGCTCCTCCAGAGGGCACATCATATTTTTCTCTGTGCAGCCATGGATAGCCTGTTGTGTCTGGTGCAGACAGGAGAGTGGACCAGCCCTCAGAGGGTACAATCCAGGAGCAGGCTCCGTAATCAGAAGAGACTTTTGCACCTTCCCCACCAGGGCCGGCTCCAGCTTTTTTGCTGACCCAAGCGGTGGAGCGAAAAAAAAAAAAAGATAAAGCCGGTTGGCGGCCGCTCAGTCACGCCGCTTCATTCTTCAGTGGCAATTCGGTGGCGGGTCGCCTCTCTTTGGAGGCAGCTCAAAGAGGAAGAGAGGGACTGAGGGACCCGCCGCCGAAGACCCGGATGTGCCGCCCCTTTCCATTGGCCACCCCAAGCACCTGCTTCCTTTGCTGGTGCCTGGAGCCGGCCCTGCTCCCCAATCCCTTTCTTTTGTGTACCCAAGCAGGCACTGGCCATGATCTGGGTGCATCTAAACTGTGAAACCTCTTATCTTTCTAGCAATCCTCCAGCTTCCACTGGGAAGGTAACAGCAGGTGCCTATTTGCCTTCTGCTGTTTCTACCTGGGACTGTCACTGTTAAGTGCTGCTGACATAACCCTGATAGACAATCAGAGGCTTGCATAAAATTGGAGGCACTATGATCCTCCATGGCTTTAACCTGTGCTGACTCTGTAGTGCATTAATTCAGAGCAGATGATTATCACTGAAAGGCAGCCATCCCATTCAGATTAGTTACAAGACTACATGATTTTCACTTTACATTAACAAGTGTGAGGCTTGTGGAATTTATTTCCCTGCCTACAGATCTCTCTCACTTAGGGTGACCAGACAGCAAATGTGAAAAATCAGGAGAGGGGTGGGGGTAATAGGAGCCTATATAAGAAAAAGACCCAAAAATCTAGACTGTCCCTATAAAATCAGGACATCTGGTCACCGTGCTCCCCTGCCATGCCAGCTACTTGTTTCCATTTCTAATCTCTCACTCTCCCATCAGACTTACTGCCTCTCCCTCCTCCCCAAAAAAGCCACGATCGGCGGCGCTTCAGCGGCTGCTCTACCGCACCACTTCATTCTTCAGCGGCAATTCGATGGCCGGTCCTTCCCTCCGAGAGGGACTGAGAGACCCACCACCGAAGACCCGGACGTGCCGCCCCTTTCCATTGGCTGCCCCAAGCACCTGCTTCCTGTGCTGGTGCCTGGAGCCGGCCCTGATCACGTTCAGCCCCCTCTGCTGTGGCAGGATCAAATATACCCAGACCATCGTTGGCAGGTGTTTGCATAAGCTGTTCTTAAAATCCTCCAATGATGGGGATCCCACAGCCTCCCTTGGAATTGGAAGACTCTTCCAGTGCTGAACTACCCTTAGAGTTAAAAAGATTTTTCTTGAATCTAACCTAAATCTCCCTTGCTGCAGATTAAGCCTGTTTACTTCTTGTCCTACCTTCACCAGACATGGAGAACAATTGGTCACAGCTTTCTTTAAAACAGATCTTAACATATTTGAAGAGTGTTATCAGGTCTCCTCTTAGACTTTTCTCAAGACTAAACATACCCAGTTTTTTAACCCTTCTGCATAGGTCAGGTTTTCTAAACCTTTTATCATTTTGGTTGCTGTCCTCTGGACTCTCTCTCCAATTAGTTCACATCTTTCCTAAAGTGTGGCTCCCAGAATTGGATGCAGTATTCCAGCAGAGGCCTCACCAATGCTATGTGGCTACTCCTCCTTGACCCCTGGAATTCAGATCTTTTCAGGCTATAGCCGCAACAAGCAGTAGCAGCAGCATCTCTTTCCTGTCTTTCTCAGCAAGTGTTGCTTCTTGCTGGTAAGATGGTTTATTATGGGCTAGATTGTCCAGGGAAGGACGGCACAAGAAGACTTCCTGTCCCACCACTGTAGCATTTAACTTCTAAAAGGGTACTACACAAAAATGAGGAAGCTAGTTAAATGGGAAATTAACAGGAACAGTCATGAGAGTGCAATGCCTGCAGACGGCCTGGAGAATATTTAAAAACACCAGAACAGAAGCTAAACTAAATGTACACCCCCTAATAAAAAAAAAAGTAAGAGGACCAAAAAATGCCAATGTGGATTAACAGAGTAAATGAGGCAACTAAAGACATAAAGGCATCCTTAAAAAATTGGAAGTCAAATCCTAATGAGGAATATAGAAAGGAACGTAAACTCTGGCAAGTCAAGTGTAAAAGTCTAATTAGGCAGGCCAAAAAAAAATTTGAAGAGCAACCAGCAAGACATAAAAAATAATGGCATCTTTTAATATATCAGAAGAAGCAGGAAGCCTGTCCAAACTAGGGCCACTGGACAATCAAGGTGCTAAAGGAACACTCAAGGAAGACAAGGATGTTGCGGAGAAGCTAAATGAATTCTTTGGCTTAGTCTTCACAGCTGAGGTTGTGAGGAAGATTCCGACACCTGAGCCAGTCTTTTCAGGTGACAAAGCTGAGGAACTGTCCAAGATTGAGGTGTCAGTAAAGGAGGTTTTGGAACAAATTAATACATTAAATAGTAATAAGTCACCAGGACCAGATGGTATTCACCCAAGAGTTCTGAAGGAACTCAAATATGAAATTGTAGAACTATTAACTATGGTATGTAACCTATTGCTTAAATCAGCTTCTGTACCAGATGACTGGAGGATAGCTAATATGATCTTGATATAAAAAAAAAAACCCGCCAGAGGTGATCCTGGCAATTACAGGACAGTAAGCTGTGGTGTTTAGATGTTGCTTGTAATTATTAGAACTGGGAGCACTGGCTGTTGGGAGTCTGGAAAGACAGGAAACAGGAAGGAGGGGGGAGGATTTGAGGAGGCAGAGTGAGAGTTAGAGGGTGCAGCAGCAGCTTGGTAAAGAGGTTTCCACTTTAAAAATAAAGTCCTGTTGAAGTTTGTTAGTACCTTGCCTGGTTGATACAACATAAGCCTAACTTCCGTACCAGGAAATTTGGTTGAAACTATAGTAAAGAACAAAATTAACAGACACCACAGATGAACACAATATGTTAGGGAAGAGTCAACATGGCTTTTGTAAAGGGAACTCATGCCTTATCAGTCTTTGAGGGTGTTGACAAACATGTGAACAAGAGTGATCCAGTAGATATAGCATACTTGGATTTTCAGAAAGCCTTTGACAAGGACGCTAACCAAAAGCTCTTAAGCAAATTAAGGAGTCATGCAATAAGAGGGAAGGTCCTCTCATGGATCAGTAACTAGTTAAAAGATAGGAAACAAAAGGTAGGAATAAATGGTCATTTTCACAGCGGAGAGAAGTAAATAGCAGGGTCTCTCAGGGATCTGTACTGGAACCAGTGCTGTTCAACATATTCCTAAATTATCTGGAAAAGCGGGTAAACAGTGAGGTGGCAAAAATTGCAGATGATTGCAGTCAAATTTGGACTTAACTAAGAGAGATAGAGGGATCTAACAAAACTGGGTGACAGCGCAACAAAATGGCAGATGAAAGTCAATGTTGATCAGTGCAAAGTAATGCACATTGGAAAACCGTATCCAACTATACATGCAAAATGATGGAGTCTAAATTAGCTGATACCACTCAAGAAAGATCTTGGAATTGTTGTGGATAGTTCTTGAGCAGACGTTTTCAGTGTGCAGTAGCAGTCAAAAAAAGCTAACAGGCTGTTAGGAATCATTAGGAAAGGAAGAGAGAATAAGACAATATATAATGCCACTTTATAAATGCATGGTACATCCACACCTGGAATACTGTGTGCAGTTCTGATCACACCCACCCCCCCAAAGATATATTAGAATTGAAAAAGTACAGAGAAGGGCAACAAAAATGATGAAAGGACTCAAACAGCTTCCATGTAAGGCGAGATTAATAAGACTGGGAACGTTCAGCTTGGAAAAGAGATGACTAAGGGGGGATATGATAGAGATCTATGAAATCAGGAAGGGTGTGGAAAAAATTAATAGGGAAGTGTTATTTACCCCTTCACATAAGACCCAGGGGTCACCCAATGAAATTAATAGGCAGCAGGTTCAAAACAAACATAAGGAAATACTATTTCACACAACAAACAGTCAACCTCAAACTTGTTGCCAAGGGATGTTGTGAAGACCAATAGTGTTATTGGGTTAAAAAAACACTTAGCTAAGTACATGGAGGATAGGTCCATCAATGACTTTTAGCAAAGATGGCCAGGGATGTAACCCCATATTCTGGGCATCCCTAAGCACCTGACTGCCAGAAGCTGGGATTGGATGACAGAGGATGGGTCACTCAATAATTGCCCTGTTCTGTTCATTCCCTCTGTAGCACCTGGCATTGGCCACTGTTGGAAGACTGGATACTGGTCTAGATGGACCATTGGTCTGACCAGTATGGCCACTCTTACAAAAAGATAAGAAGAGCGTAAGAATACCCATTCTGGGTTGGAACAATGGTCTGTTTAGTCCATTAGTCTGTCTTCTGACAGTGGCCAATGTCAGGTGCTCCAGGGGGAATGAACAGAACAGGGCACTTATTGAGTGATCCATCCCCTGCTGTCCAGTCCCAGCTTCTGGCAGTCAGGTGTTTAGGGATGCCCAGAATATGGGGTTGCATCCATTACTGTCTTGGCTAATAGCCATTGATTGATCTAGTCTCCATGATCTTATCTAATTCTTCTTTGAATCCCATTATAGTTTTGGCCTTCACAACATCCCCTAGCAATGAGTTCCACAGGTTGACTGTGCATTGTGTGAAGTTATGTCCCTCTTGAGCTGCTCCTTCCTTTATACATGGGCTAGGGATGAGCACTGCCCCTGCACTCTGGGCACAAAGATTTCTCCTTCTTAGGGTCCCCAGGAGCACAAACCATCTAAAGGAGGACTGGGTCCATGTCCCCTTTCATAAACACCAGCCGGTGGAACTGGCCAGGCTTGGAGAGGAGAACATAAGCATCTCCCTAAAGTGTGGTGAAGTGTGCATGCTCCCCTGTGGGTAAGGATACTCTCAAGGGAACTGCCCCTGCTCAGCTGGATGACACAAAAAGGGACAGATATCCATTTGCAAGAGAATTAGTGACACTTCCCTTTCTGCAAAACCCCCAAACAAACAGAAAACCAACAAATTTTGCAAACAAAACAGGCAAATCTGTGATGCAAATGTGACCTGAAAGCAGGGAAAGGGGGATGTAAACTCTGACAAAGCCACTTTATACGTGTTCATTGAATAAATATTTGTGGAAACTTCCTCCCCGCACCTAGTATTCACACAGCTGGCAACATCTGGATTGTCTATTGCTATGTCAGGATACACAGGATCTCAATTTGCATGATTCTGAGGAATCATACAAACTTTGCCTATTAGCTGTAATTGATCTGCATCTTTTTGGCCTGGACCCTGCACCAAGAATCACACAAGAAGATTCCCACTAAAGTTAGTGAGGATTTTTACGGATCAGGTTGATTTCTGTTCTTTTTATAGGATCTGGGCAATAACTATTACCTAATGTGCTAATGAAAATTAAATTGTAAGTTACCAGGCTGCTCAAATTAATTAGAACCAAGTGCCCCCAAATGACTATCTGGTTCAAGGAATTCTTTTTTTTTTGTTTATTACGCTCTATGGTAATACCCTCTACTTGGCACTAGTGCAAAAGATAATGCTATTTCGCTGATGTCCAGCTGATCTTATCCCTTCACTCACATCAATGAGACTGAAATGATGCTGCATTCCTGGACTTAGCTGTATAAATAAGTCATGTACAGAGGCCAAGGACTAAAAGGAAGAAAGTTTTTAAGGAACCATCCACACTATGAAATTGAACAACTGTAAAAATAAGATTGATTGGCATGGTTAGAGACCACCATGTAACAGACTTATGTAGCCTGGACTAAACAGTGGGATAACCAGGTCTAAAAACATACTGTAAAATCAGATCTACCATGTGGGTTTGACAGCTAATTATTGTATTGGTTAGCTTACCTACATAAGTACAGAATCAAAAGCCAATGTGGTTTGTTTCCAACCGTTGTTAAAGCAGCACACTTAAACAATGTCATTTTCTTAGTGTACTTGGGTCCCTTAGAACAAGACAGCTGGGGATGCCCATTGAGAATTAGACTATCCACACTCAGGAGAGTTTCTGTGCCATTTGTTTTATTTATAACAGAAGGTAAACTTGTTTTCTTTCTCTATCTAATCAGCATGTGAAATATTGCTGCTACTATTGTGGCTGAGACTGAAATGGCCAATAAAGAAAATCCTGTGAGTCTGAGTACTTACCTGACCTTTTTCATCTGTACAGTATGGATGTTAAAATTAATAACTGGTAATACAGAGCACTATGAGTAACACACATTTGGTGCTTTACAATGCTTGGCTTCTACGCAGGCATGCAATATGCACATTGATAAACATGCATCTGTGCTAAGGGAGGCAGATTTTTTCCCCCCTTTATCAAGCGACCACATTTTATTGCTGCAAAGCACAAGAGAACCTCTACTGTGATTAGATATTCAGTCAAATATCATACAACCTAGAGTTAATGCTTTTAGAAAGACAGTGTTCTCACATTCTCTTAGAGAACAGTACATCAGATTAGGCCCGCCATTTTACATTTTCACATTGTAATAGCTTTTAGCTCAAAATACCTCCCCCCATCCAGTTTCAAAAAATTCAGACAATAGATATTTTAAGCAGACCATGCAGATACTTATATAGGGGAAGGTTAGTCCATGTGTCTAATACCAGATTAAAATGTCAAAGATTCAACTTCTGCTTGTTCTCCACTTACATGTGTGAGCGTGATAACAAAGAAGGAAATTGTTTCTGTTCCTCCTGAACAAACAGGACCAAATTCTGTCTTAGTATCAAATTTCAGCTCTAGTTCTAGGCAACTTAATGGAAGTTTTGCCTGTGCAAGGAGTGCAGAATTGGGCCCATTGACTGTGGGACGTTACCTGATAGCTGCAGGGATCTCAGAGTTATTCTTATTGCTAATAGGAAATCTGTGATAATACATTTCCTATTGAAGTATATCTTTCATTCCAAAATAGATTGCTTAGTAAATAAAAGGCACATGGTAAAATACACTAGATAGCAGCATTCTGACTCAGCAATAAGCCACAGTACCCAAGACCAGAGTTCAAATGTAAAAAGTAGGAGTCCCTTCTAGTGATTCAGGGCTCCTTTATACCTGGAATCAGGTATTCCTGTATAACATCATGTGGATGCCCTTATTCCGGAATAAAAATGCCGCTTTGTTCCTCTTTTTAGCATAACTGGGTAACCTCAGTGTGTCGCAAATGTACTTTCAATAACCTCAAACCCATAGCAGATAGAGACCCTGTTAGTAGATCTACCCTTCAAACACCCACAAATGGACTGTCTGAATGAACCACTTGTTAACCTTCAGAAGTTGAGCAGTGCATGTGTGATCTAGAGATCTTCTCCCTATCCCCGACTCAGGGAAGAGGAAAAAGTGTAAAGCTTGACTTTGATCTTGGCTGAAGGATCATGTCTGACTACATTAGGCCTGTTTTTGTAAACATTTTATGCCTTGTTTAGTAAGTAATGCAGGATGATTAAGATGATATGAACAACAGTGAACAAGGGAATATGCAAATTTTAACGTGGAAATTGAACCTTTTGTAAACAAGGATAATTTCTCTAAGCTCATCTTGACATTCAGGGAAGCATTCATAATACTTGTGTTCCTGCAAACAAAACAAAACAAAAAAAACCTTTGTATTACATTTAGTGTCAGTATTTTGGAATAGGTTATGTGGGACTTTTATAGATTTTTAAAATATCTTGCTGTCCCTAAATCCTTCAGCCTTCTTCATGGGAGAAAAACAAGGCATTTACTGCTCTAGTGCTCTTGTTTGCTGATATGCAACCCGAGGGCAGGTTTCATCAGTGAAGTAAAATTACTGGGTGAAATCCTGGCCCCTTTCACTTCAATGGGGCCAGGACTTCACTCATTGTCTCCAGTGGATTGATGCTAGGGTTAAATTGGACCCACTGAGTGATTGTAACTTTTATCTTGAAGACCATTTCATTAAAACAGGAAGTGTTGAGTTTAATAATGAATGTATCTAAGAAGCTAATGAATGAGAGTCAGAGCTCATGGTTTGATCCTACTTTTTTACCCCACTGCTCTTTGTTCAGAAGCAGCGGTGCCCTCTAAAATAATTGTCATCCATGTCTATTTGTCTACCCTAGGTAGTCCCCATCACTAATTGAAGCTGAATAAACACTACGGGCTAGATTGAGTGTGAACTCTGCCTAGGGGCCTCTCCAAAGCCACCTGAAGTCAGTGGAAAGGCACAAGCTGCCAAGACTGAAGTCTCTGCACTTTCCCTGCTAGTACTTCTGGGGTGGGACCAGCTCCAGTTGAGATGGGGAGGACACAGAGCCGACCCTTCTTCCCACTCCACACCTGCCTGTGGATGGGAGCACATGAAGTGGGTTCGCAGTAGGTATGCTCTCCCTGCAGACCCAAACTTGTGGGAAGCTTCGTGGCCTCCCATGCTCCAGCTGGGAAGTGGGGCTCTGGGCAATCTCCAGCACAAGGTTGCAGCAAAACATAACAGCAGAACTCTGTGCGTGTAATGTTTATTCGCTACATGTTTACTGTATGTTCAAAATCATGCAGCTGGTGGTTGATTAATACATTTAATTAAGTGATTTAATATTTAAGATGTTTTCTAAATATTTAATTCCTAAATCACTTTTTTTAAGGTGGGTGACATTTATTAGAGATGTTTTATCCAATGGGCAGTTATTTTTCATCCGTTAGGAAACATTTAATTGGCTAGTCAACATGTCCATTTCAGCACAAACACATTTATTTCAACATGCATTATATTTGTAATACCCAATTTATTCTGCAGTTGATTATGGTGCACCATCTAAGGTTTTTATTAGTATTACCCTATGTCGTAGTAGTTAATGTACCAGTTGTAATGTATAATATTCATATATAGTACTTCTGGAATAAATGGCTTTCCTGTGTCCATAATATTTTATCACATCAGTAATAAGCTATTACACAAGTGTGAAACTAGTTTAATGTGACACAGCAAAGACGTGCTATTAATACACCATACCATTACATTCTCATATCAAATTAGTGAAGGTATGTTTGAAAACTATTTCTAAAATAACATCACACCATATGTTTCAAGATGAGAAATGTGACCATGAAAAGTTGACACAGTAAGTTACAATCATGATAAATGGCCCATTACTTCTAAATAAGAATCCTTTGGTTTATATATTTTTACATTTCTCCATCTGTGATTCTAAAAATTAGAGTGACTAGGCCACTAAAAATGCTTGCCAGGTAGCCCAATGAGATACTGCTTTAGCCCCCGTCACCACAGATCTAATTTAATTAATACCGTGACTTAACTGCAAAGCAAGTAAGTTGAGTGTTCCCATCTTAATCACCACTTATCCACACAACAACTAGATATGCTGTCATTCAAACAGGAATTATTTCAGAAAAGTTCTATGGTCTTTTTTATGCAGGAGGCCAGACTAGATGATCACCGTGATCTCTTCTGGCCCTGGAATCTATGAACAAAATTATTGTATGATTTGATACACATAAGCACAGCATGTCTCTCGGTTTCCACCGCAGAAGAGCTCCAGGAGAGGGACAGCATGTGCCTTGTCAGGATTACAGGGTGTTTTATATTGCGTCTTGGGGCAGTTTGTATGCCAGCTGCTTCTGTTAGCACAGCTGACTAACGGACATTTCCATTTCATGGCAACTTTTGAGGTTTCCCACTTGGTTTTCATTCCACATTGGAATGAAACTAAAACCTTCAGAAGAGTCTCTCAAAAACAGATGTGCATATACCATTCGATAGCTTGGTGGTTAGGACATGATCCCGGGATGTGTGAGATCCACTTTCAAGTCTCTCTTCTGTCTGATTCAGAGCAGAGTTTTTCAGCCCCACATGTAATGAACTCATATTCTGCACACAACTGAGACAGTTATCAAATAAGGTGCATGCATATGCCTGGGAAACTGGGACCAGAGAACCCTTCAATGTTAGCTCCAAAACCACAGCCTTCTACCACTCGAGCTAAAGGAGACCTCCTCTAGTTTTCACTAGAAGTAGGACCCTTATCTCCTCAGTGGATTACCTTATCCAAATGGCTGAACTACACTGTATATCAGTGAGTGTAGCCTCCTGGGGGGTTCTGAAGAAGAGGGCACACCAAGGAGCTTTCTTCACTCCCAGTTAATTCGTGTCAAGGGCCAGGCACAAACCCATTTGGCCCTGATTCAGAAAAGCACTTAAAACTAAGCACATGCTTAGGTGCTTTGCTGAATCAGGCCCCCAGAGAACAAAGTCGCTGTTCTCTCTTGGTGCTCCTTGGATGTTAGCCACTTGAAAGAGGGCATAAGCGGTTGGGGTTGGGGCCATCATCACCCGCCAGACAGGAGATCGTTGAGGGGAATACACACGGCACCCCTTGAAAGGTTGGTGGAGCTGCCATTACAGCATGAATTTTCTGGGAAACAGGAGGACCTCTGCCTGAATCAACCAGAATTGCACCTCAGGATTCCTGCTGATAGCCTATTCTGTTTTACCACCAACATGCTGTGCTACTACACAGACGGTCATAAGAACTACCATACCATATCAGCTGAGTGGTCTGTGCTGGCTAGTGTCATATCTCTGGCAGTGACTGGAGCCAGATGCTTCAGAGGAAGTTTCAGGAAACCCCATAGCTGATCATTCTGGAATAACCTGCCCTTAGGGCACGTTTCTTCCTATCTCCCTGACATTTAGTAGCTGGCTTATGGCTGTGAACATGAACGCTGAATATCTCTAATCATTTTCATTTCTTTTCAGTCCCATCTAATGTTCTGATCCATACAAATGTCTAATCGTTTTCTGATTCCTTCTTGACTCCTGGTCTCAATTATAGCTTGTGGCAATGAGTACCATGGATTGATCCTGCATGGTGTAAAACAGCTCTATGGGTAACGATAGCCTTTTCTACAGAACCTATACAATTTAACAGAGACCTGTGCTTCTGCTGTAGAATTCTCTAAGTTGGCATGAAAATCCGTAGAATATATGTCATTCTTTATTAATTTTTAATGAGATTTGTAGAATCCTATTTAATTTCTTTAGAACCCACTGGTTTGCATCCCTGTTAAATTCCATATGATGTATCCAGATGTAGCCTCTTTGATAAAATCAATAACTAATATAAATGATTACGAAGCAAGGACCCAGTCCTGCCTTCATTCACATAAGTGCATAGGCTTCACTTACACATTTTGGTGCAATAACCAGAGATTCTACATCAAATTTATGCCTATTGCAAAGCCAGTTATGGTCTCACTGGGCATGAATCTGACCTACTACAGCTGTTCAGTGTGATGTGTATTTGCATAGTCTACTGAGGCTTAATCAAATTATTTCATTTTTTATACCATGAACTTCTTCCACTTTTCAGCAGAAATCACTGTATCGAGCAAACATTTACAAGACATCCTCCAAAAAATGAAGGGTCAAAACACACACACACACACACACACACACACACACACACACACACACACAGAACCCCATGGGATAGCTCTATTCATGGAGAGTTCTTACTTCCTGCTATGATCTTTAAGACACATGGATTCAGGAGACAATCCAGCCCTAAGGGACAAATACTATGACCTTTGGCAAGCTTGAATGCATAGGCTAGCAGCAGGGCATTCTTTATCCTTAATAGGTTTCCCCCACAGGCTTCTCTGTGATTGCTATTGGGGATTCAGGACTGCAGTAGTCCTGTTTCGGGTGTTTTTTCATACATGGCCCTAATGTGACTGTAAAAAGGAACCTGAAATATAGGGTCCCCAAAGACTAGAGATATAAAATAGTCAGCAGAAATCGGCCGTAGTACAGTAGACAGTGCTTATATTACGAGAAAGATCCAGCCAAATATACTGCACTCTGTTATTTTGCTTCCACTTCAGCACCACTGTTTGTTCGGAAGATCCTACTTAGTTCAATGACAGACATTATTTTCCCCACCATGATCTTGACTCATCTTCTTGTTGACCGGATGTGTAGCACTCAGTAAATCTTCCAGCAGATGGGATTCCAACAATGAAAAGATGATCTCTCCTTTTCTTCCCATAGGCCGGGAGATTTGATTCCTAAGTGGCCAGTGAAAACTGTGGCTTTTTTTCCAACTCTTTCACTTAGAATGTGGCCACCCTTCTGAGTGTCCTTGAGCTTGGTGCAGGATTTCTACCCAGCCCTACATTCTTAAGCATTCCTTTAAAAAAAAAATTTTTTTAAAGCAAGATGTTCTCTAAAAGGATTTATAACTTACCATTAAAAATCCTCTTCATTGCTTTTTAGCCCTTTAGGATTTTGCAGGGATTACTAAAGGGATTTTTATCACTAGGGAAATGTGGCTTCAGCCATTATATCTTAAAAAAATAAATGTTAAGCATGGCCTGTCAATGAAGCAAGCAGCACATTTATATTCCCCTCTAGAATAGCTTTCCGTGTACCACATTTCAGTGAGGTGTTTTAATTTTGTGTCAAAGTAAAACAGTTCTGCCTGAGGCAATCTACCTGTACATAGAAATTAGTTTAGAACTCTCTCTGCGATTGCTTGACCATCAAGACTTTGGAATATTTTACTAATGTGTATGTGTTATAAGGGTTTAAAGGTTTCACTGTAATGCTTTCATCTCCTACCTACCTTTGCAAGCGGGTGTTGTGAAGGCCAACACTATATCAGGGTTCAAAAAAGAACTAGATAAATTCATGGAGGGTAGGTCCATCAATGGCTATTAGCCAGTGTGGGCAGGAATGGTGTCCCTAGCCTCTGTTCGCCAGAAGCTGGGAATGGGTGACAGGGGATGGATTACTTGGTGATTCCCTGTGCTGTTCATTCCCTCTGGCATTGGTCACTGTCAGAAGACAGGATACTGGGCTAGAGGGAACATTGGTCTGGCCCAGTGTGGCTGTTCTAATGTTAATGCTTATATACTGGAGGCTGACATACACTAAGAGGTAAGTTATGGCTTCATGCTCACCTGCTCTGGCCCCAATTCAGCAAAGCATTTAAGCATTGCTTAAATCCATCTCTATTCAGCAACTCACTGGGACTTACGCATGTGCATAAAGTTAAATAAACACATGCTTAAGTTTCATGCTGACTCAGGGTCTCCCTTCTTACATGCTGTACAGGCCAGAGCAGGGAGAAAAAGATGCCCTACTCCTGCTTAGTCCTGCCTGCCCAGACCCCTGGTCTGGATAGCCCATGCAAGGAGAGCTCTTACTGCCTTTTATGCCCATTCATGAGCATACAGTCCAGGGCACAATCTAGCCCTCAGGGACTAGGGAAAGTTGAGTATGTGGGCTATGAGCAGGGTGTTCCTCACTCTGAATGGGTTTCCCCCATAGGCTTCTCTGTGACTGCTATTGTGGACTCCAGGCCTGTAGTAGTCCTGCTTCAGGTGTTCTCTCATCTCCTCCTACCTACACATGTAAGGGGAATGGCCAGGAGATCCATGTAGTCATGGGTTTTCATGGTCTAACCTGTTGTATGTGTAGCGTACAGGCTACATAGTGCAACATGTCCATAGTCCTGTCTACCACCTGTTTGTGTCCATAGTCCTGTCCACCATTATATCCTTTATGCCTCAAGATCAGGTAATGAGAGTCACTCTTGGTAAGAAATGTACTTGAACACAGCACAGAAAAGCAACTGCAAGTTCATCAGTCTTAAGCACACGCCTCAGAGTTGCAAAAGCTGTAATAGATGCAGCAGTAGGTTTGACCTAAAAAAAATTCTGGCTGCAGCAGATTCTTTGCTGTTTGTGTTTAATGAAGAAAAACTCTTCCTTCCCTGCCCCACAAAAAGACAAAAGAAAACAAAAAAGCACAAAGCAATGCGGATCGAGCCAAGAGTGTTTTCTGTATGCCCTTCCCCACTCCTTCACCTACAAAGCAAAAACACATCAAATAATGTGGGCTAGATTGTTGTCCTAAGATAATGGTTCTGAGTCAAAGCTGTGGCAGACTCTCTTTAAAACAGGAGGTGTTTGTGCTGTGACAGCATTCTGTTTCAACAAGTGTTTTTCCCATGGATTCGTTTTCTCTAGAAGGTTGGCTCTGTTATCGGATCTCTGTGTTCTAATGACTGAGAGAGGCTGTTTGTTCTGTTCCTTCGGTCAAAAAACTATTTGAAAAAAAAATTAAAAATATGGGCTTTTATGGTTTTGTTTACTGCATGATCAGAAATAAATACGCTGAGTTTCTGACCAGGAGAATATATTTTTGAGGACTAAATAAGGGTTAGCCATCCAGCAACCTGACTGACGTTGATTTAATTGGATAAAATACATAACACTGCAGAAACTGATGGGCCACATCAAATCTCCTAAGGCCATCTTCTGCTTTTTGTTTTAAAAAAGTTCATTTAAAATTGTATGTCTGGGGACATGCTGCCAAATCTGCCTTAATGCCATGTCAAATATCATTATTTAAATTAACTTTAATCCATTATTTCTTAGAAGGTCTGAAATACAGCTAATAAGAATTAAATCTTATGAGCACAGCTTTTCTAGCCACTAACCATTTTAGATTTGGCAACTTTCCAGTACTTTGGGGAGTTTTCTCTTTCTGAGCTTTTTTTTTTTTCCGCTTCTTATCTGTGTTCTGAAAGCTTTCTGGATCAGTGCTGTCAACAAGTACAAAATATGGAAATTCTACAGAAGGGTCCAAAATCCTCACAATAATTAGCCTGATCCATCCGGTCATGAGTTCTGAGACCCTTCTTGAGCAAGGGCCAGGGGCTGTGTGTGATACACATGCAGTGTTCTCATTTACAGCAATTTTGGGGATTTGCTCCAGCTAATTTTTGACACATTTCATTTGGTTGAAGAGGGCTCGCAATAAATAAATGTATTCATTTTTCTGAAACTGATGGATAAAATCCTCCCAGCTGGTTGTTATATGATGTTTGCAACGTAAATGATCTCTCTGCCTATGTATTTATTCTGGGCCAGATTGTGGTGAACGCCTGGGAGGTGTGGGCATGCAGAAGCCTGCAGTATAGGGCATTCCCACAATAGCAGTCCTTTCACGCCAAGGTGTACAGGGGTGGCTCACTCCCTGCTACTCCTTCAGTAGCTTCTGCACCAGCCCACAGAACGGGGTTGTTGCACCAGGGTGAACTCTCTGCTCCATTCCTCTATTGCTAACCTCAAAAATCAGGGGTCTGGCCCCCCAGAATCACAGGCTTAGCTCAAAGAACATGCATTTAAAGAAATACTAAAAGTTGCAAAGCTCAGTGAAATAGCAAGGGTTGGCTACACTGGTCCTTGGTCCTCCTCTTTCTTCCTGCTTCACTCTGTCTATGAGAGCTGTGAAGTCACGCTTCAGCCCGGGAGGGGAGGGAGGAACAACACCTGCACTCTGAAAATGGTTAGCATCAAACTCAGACCCCCCGCTACCTCCCATTCCCAAAAGGACAGACAAGTTCTACTATTCACTGGGAAAGAATCCTAGAGTGGCTCAGCATACTGAAGTATTAAGAACCATGGGATATAACCTCATGAGTTCTAGCAACATAGGTGTGTAGATAGGTACTGTGTCCTCACAGTACACACCTAACATCAGTATGGCTTGCTAGTGTGGGGGGCTGAGACTTGGTTACCCAAGTTTATATTGCAGTGAAGACACATGCCTGGAGAATACAAGGCAGGAGTAATTTTAACCCGTATTAGCTAGGTTTTATTTTGATCAGCCAACACAAGTTAAAACTACCACTGCTTTGTCTTCACTAGGTTGTAATACCAGTTAGTGAACATGGATTAGCTTCACCATAATTCAAAATATACAAAATATTACCCATGCAAGACACAGCCACAATGGGTGTAACAACCTGCATGGAACCTGTAGGTAGCAGCGTGGGTTGCAGAAGGGAAAAGTTTGAAGAAGGCATGATAAAGTGAGGGTATATGCACATTGCTGGGAATGCCAAGAGGGAGCTGGAGCAGCTTTGTCAACAGTTGCTTTAATGGAGCCTATTTTAATAGGAATGGAGTCCTCTCGTGTTATGTCCTAGCACACAAGTAGTGCCGCCCTCCATGAGCAGCCCCACTGACATCAGCTGGACTGCCGGCAGAGAGGGGTATCACTCCAGATAAGCAGAATGGATAGTCCTAACTCAACAAGACCACCTGCATGCTCTCTAAAAGCCTAGAGTTTGAGGTAGCTGCACTATTTTGAAAGGGTTAAACCAACACTTAAAATGCCTGTTTTGTATGGTTTGCAGTTTGGGGATCTTGGATAAAATTTTCGAAGGTGCCTAAGTCCCATTTTCAAAGGAGGCTTAGCCCAGATCCTCAAAGGTATTTGAGGATCCAGTTAGGCCCTTTCAAAAATCCCACTAGGGAACCGATTTGCATCTTTAGGTGTCTAAAGGACAGATTTTTCAAAGGTATTTAAGAGCCTGAGACTCATGGGACATAGGCTCCTTGGGGGCAGATTGCAGTGGGTGTTTTGCCAGAGTGTGCACTGCAGGATTAGGCCTTTTGGTCCCATTGATTTTGTTTACAATAATTTTACAAGTGCAGTGGACAATGGTTAGTCTTACTGTCTATAACAGCAGCTCACAAGTCTGGTAAGGAAGTTGAAATGATTTTTTTTTGGTCCTTTCATTAGGCAGAAGAATAAATATCTCATTCTGTCTCTCTCCCCCTCCCTTTGTTTAAAATTTCATGTCTGGGGATATACTGCCAATTCTATCTTAATGCTACATGATTAAATATATTTATTTAAATTAACTTTAATCCATTCATTTCTTAGAAAGTCTGAAATGCAGCTAATAAAAATTAAATAAGCACAGTCTTTCTAACAGCACACCAACACTATCCAATACACCCTTGGATACTTTTTAGATTCTTTTTCTATCCATTTTCCAAAGGCCTTTGCCCAGTTTAAAAAAAAGGGAGAGTCCCTGGTCCAGATGCAGAAATGATGGACCAGATCCTCAGTTGCTGCTAATCAGAGTTACTTTATTTATGTCAATGGAGCTATGTTTATTTATACTCACTGAGGACCTCATGCAACAGGTGGCAAAGCCTACAGCTAGGTGAATACTGCAATATTTTTTAGTTAATATTAATTGAATGATTTAGTGACTTCACTCTGATTGTGGTCACACATGCCTCTTGTATTTCTGCCTACAGCTATTTTAGTAAATGAGATGAATAGCAGGAATCCATCCATAATGCTTATCTAGCCCTCAACGAGTACAGTATTTTATCACCCTATGCTATGTATTTAATGTATTTATCCTCACAACTCCTTCTGAGATAGGGAATTACTTTTCTCCCCAGTTTTCAGATTGGGAACTGAGGCTCAGAGATTAAGGGTCAGATTTTTAAAGACATTTAGGTGCCTGAAGATGCCAGAACTGGGCCCTGTCATAAATAAACAGATCAGGGTTAAGGTCTCTTTTCCCTGGAAAGGGTTAACAAGCTCAGTAACCTGAGAAACACCTGACCAGAGGACCAATCAAGGGACAGGATAATTTCAAATCTCTGTGGAGGGAAGCCTTTGTCTGTGTTCCTTGTTGGCTCTGTGTTCTCTTTTTGGATCTAAGAGAGGCCAGACATGTCTCCAAGTTCTCCTGGAGTAGTTCCCACTATCCAATAGTGAGTATTAATTAGAAAGGCGGATTAGTCTTATAATTTGATTTCTACATTTGCAATTGTGTGTTTTGCTATAGAATTTCTTTAATTCTGTACTGTTATTGCTTTTACTGAGAAAGAAAGGAGGGGGGATTCTCTCCAGAGATGGATAAGTTTAGACCCTGTATTTTTGCATCCTGGTAATACAGAGACAGTTACTTTCTTTTTATTCTTTAATAAATCTTTTCTGTTAAGGACTTGGTTGATCTTTCCTTGGGTGGATTCTCAGGGAAAGGGGAGGAGGGAGGCATCCCTCTGTAGTTGGATCCCGGTATCTCTCCTAGGAAAAGGGAGGGGGGAGGAAGCAGGGGGGAATGGTTTATTTCTCCTGGGTGTAAGAACTCCATGGATTTGGGGCTCTTGGAATCTCCAAGGATTTTGGGGGAAGGACTGTGTCCCAATACACGTACATTATTGGGTGGTGGCAGCTTTTACCAGATCTAAACTAGGATTTAAGTTTAGAAGGATCCATGCAGGTTCCCATCTTGTGAACCCAACAGCTCCAAGTGGGGGTGAAACCTATGACAGGCCCCTATCTGCATCTTTCAGTGCTTAAGTGCCTAAATGCCCAAGGTCACACACAACATCTGTGGCAGAGTAGGGAACTCAGCCTAGGTCTCCCAAGTCCAACGCTAGCAGGCTAAACACTGGACCACATTCCATTTTCTCTCAAATGTTAGATTGCTCCAGGGAGCAGCACTTGTTAAGGGACTACTGCAGGATTGTGGGGAAAATAACATGTTCCTCTTGGAAAGATGAGTTTTTATGAAAAAATTCAGTTACACTCACCCAATCTTGCAATTGACATGCCATGTATGCTGTGTCTACTGTATACGAACCTGCACTGCTCCAGTTTTAATACTGAATACTTGCAACTTCTTGCTCACAAATAAAATATAGATCAAGAATTATTTACAGAAATTATTGGGCTAATAACAAATATATTTGATTTAAATCATAACCTGTTTGTCACCCAGCTCTAGGAAAAAAAATACTACTGCTGTTCCCACAGTGAAGTGTTCCTCCACACAGTATATTTCTAGTGCTTTGTCCAGTTGAATTTGAAATGTTTCAGGCAACAACAAAGCTTCCTACCCCAGCACTTCAAAGAACATTTTCACTATGTAATGAATATTCACAAACAAAAGTCTTTGGTAAACAGAGCTTAGGTTGGAAGTGTGTTTCAAGGGAGTCCAGCTCATGCCCCAAAACATTGTTACACTTTCTTTACACAAATTCTCTATTAAATTTACATTACCTGCCCAACATTAACTTATCCCTTGTAACTGGCAAAAATAAATGCAAATGACAAAACAGATTATTGAAGATCCTAGTAATGGCAAGGAATGTCTTTTTTGTTATATGCTTGTCCAGTGTCTAGCACACCACCATCCTGGTCCATGACTAGGGATCCTATCTGCCATTTACTGCAGTAAGGCAAGGATTCCACCCATTATGTTTTAAATACCATGGCTCAGTTTCTAAGATGCTGTAAAATCAGTGTAGCTGCACTGAAGTCAAAGAAGCTATACTAATTTACACCAGTTGACGATCTTGTCCCATAACTTTAAAATTGCTCTTCTGCCTTTTTCCAAAATTAAGAAGAAATTTTACCCTAGAATGAGGTGAAATGTCTTTGACATTGGATTCTTTTGGTGGGAGTTAAGGGGCTTGAAAGTTCAGACTTTTATGAAGGAAAAGCGATTGTTTGCCTTTGAAACTAGCATCTTCATCCCAAAATTATTAAAAAAAAGATTAACACCAAAGTGCTTACTTTCCACACAAATGTTGTCTATAACCAGTGCCAAGTATAATACCACACAGTTCATGTTCCTTAGCCACAATTTTTAAGTTAAATTTGCATAATTTCAAAAGATACTGTTTATTTTAGTCTCAGGCTGGTTTATTAAATATCACTGAATGATATTTACAAGTTTGCAATACTCCCATAGGCCAGGTGCAAATGTGTGTGTGTGATCTGAGTGGGAAATCAGTGACAAATTACACACCTACCACAACAGGCGTGCTATAGTGTTCAGTGGATAGCACTGGGTATCAGAAATTTGATCTAATTTTTTTCTCCAGTCAGCTTAGTGTTCAGTGAAAGGGGCCAGACTTTTCAGTCCCAAAGACCAAATCATATAAAGTATTTGCATGTAAAATTGTACTGAATATTAAGCTGTTCATATTATGTCATGGATTTATGTCACTACGTCCCTCTACACATCTACCACCAGCCTCATCTCATTCCCTTTGCAAATCCTGCAGCTGTTGGTATTAGAATTTCCCCCTCTCTCTAGTTCCAGCCATCTGGAGGAGACTCCATGCCTCTCTCCACTTTAATAACTCTCTTTTCAAATCTTATCCATAAATGTCTTCTTTCCCTTGCCTATAACCCTTCATTTCTCTCCCCATCTGCATTCCCTTTTTGAATGTTGTCGGCAATTGTATCATTTGATTCTGTGCAGTGTTTTGGGATGTGGGAGCCAAATCATAGTCCTGGTGCATCAGGTCGGATTTGATTACATGACCGTGGATCTCTTAGCTGATCTTGAGTAGGGAATACAAGCCCAAAGGAAGCTGCAAAACCCCACTACCTGCCCATAAACTTTGCCCCCTCCGTTCTGATGCTTTAGAGATGATGTCCAAGAGGCCCTGGACCCACACGAGGTACCTCTGACTCAGTAGTGGGGTGCTTTCCTCCCTGGCTGCCAGTCAGCTGGGAAATTGTATAGGTGTGAACTCCTGAATAGGACAGTCCAGTGATAACTCCTATCCGGCAGCTCTGGAGTGTTTGACCAGATGCTGGATAACGCCAAATACACTGGTTTAAATTTAGGCCAAGATTCTCATTAAATTTAGGCCAGGATTAACCTATCACTAGGCCCTTAGCAAACATCCACTTCTGGGCCCCTGCCCTTTTAATATGAACAACAACAAACATCAATAAAGGTAAAGGGGGGAGGGGAGGGCAACCCTTCAGTGATGTTTCCTCCCATACATGCCACTGCAGTAAATTCCCATCCCAGCCTGTTTACTTACTAGTGTTGAAGAATGAAGCCATTTCTTTACCCAGTACCCTCCTGTTGGGAATGGCAAAGCGACTCTCAGCCATCTGTGATGACTAGGTCTGCCCACTTAGCCATAGGTGCAGATTTGTGTGCAAACCGAAAGAACTTCACTCACTCGAGTGACCTGGCACTCGGGGCTGCAACGCCACTCAAATTGGGTCCACCCCTCCCTCATAATGAGGAGCGGCTGGATTTGGCCCATCCACCCCCCATCATGATGGAGGGAGCAGATGGGCCAAATCTGAGTGGTGTTAAAACCCGGTGTGCCAGGTCACCGTGCCACTCACTCAACTGAGTGAAGTTTTCAGCTCATGTGCAAATCCACATTGTTTTAAAAACAAAACAAAAAACCTACCACCATTTTGGGCTGCCAACAAATTTGGAGCTTAGGCACATGCCTAATTTGCCTATTCATTAATCCAGCCCTACTCAAACAGGCCTAAATACCTTTGAGGATCTGGTGCTTAGCTACCATTGGTCTGACCCAGCAAAGTAGTAAGCACCTTCCGATAGGTGCTGATCTCCCGCAACTCTCATTAAGCTCAAGTGCCATCTCAGGAGGTACTCAGCACCTTGTACCTGTGGAGCCTGCTGGTACTGGTAGAATTATTCAATGCCAACAATTTCTTCTGCAAATTTTGGCATTTCCCTTTAAATAAACTTGCAGTTAGTGTTTCTTTATTTGGCTGGCTCTGTTACATTAACTTATAATTAGAAATAATTGGACACAGTTTCCCCCTAAATTGTCAAATAAAACTATTCCTAAATGTTTTCCTAAAGAGGATCAGCTAAATGTCAGTTTAGTATAATATGGCACCAAATAAAGGCTCATCTTAAAACATTTACATATGCAAAATAGTCACCATAACCACTGAATAGTTTAGACCAGGGTAGTGAATAAGTGGACTGGGGACCAAAGCCAGACCGCCAGATGCTTTTGGACGGACGGCAAAATCTTTTTATTTACTACTTATTCTTATTTTTGTATTATTTTCTCTGGAGTCTGGACCCTGACTATACCTTGACAAAAAATAATTGATTACCACAGGTTTAGACCTGAGTCCTTACACCCACACAGAGCCCCACTGAGTCTTGACCTCATAGGTGCTCCGTGAGAGTGAAAGAATCTGCTTGCACATTTCTCTTTGTAGGATAAAGGTCTTAACTATCCAGATTGCTACATGAGGTGGCTACTGTCAATCTCAAAATGTCCTTGGTCGCATCACTAATCAGTTTGCACCTCAGAGTCAAATTTTCCTTTTTAATTTCACCCATTTTAGGTGGGCCCAGGAATAGTTTGTCTGCACAGGAGTTATGCTTTGTGCATCCCTGGTAAATTTTTAATTCTTATGAAAATACAGTTACAATATCAAACACTGGAGACAAAGGTATTATAGTGATTCTAATTCAAACCATGTTCATGAATTCAATCCACTTGAGGACAGAGAAAGACTATTTGATTGATAGAAAAAATGTGTGATCTATCAGTCTCCAAGGCGCCATCTTTTCCCATTGTCCCTTTGAGCTCTCAGATCTGACACAATTAAAAACAAGGGGTCAAGTTACTGCTCAAAATGGAATGATTTTATGCCACCTACTAATGCTATTTCCTTGTAGGCCAGCTGTAAAGCTGGAAGTGTTTGACGTGCTTTTATGCCCCTTACAATAGGATACTGAAGATCTTATTAACATACACATTTTCTCTGTCACTTTGTTTTAATGTTTAGATGATGAGATCTAATATTATTATCAAGAAGATTTTGTTGTTCTTACTTGAAAGATTTCTTACCTTCATCTCTAAAATACAAATTCTTAACTGTACTTCAGAAACAGTAATGAATAAGGACAAGTGACCTTAATGACAGGACAAGTGATATCCTTGTATGCAGTGTTGTTGTAGCTGTGTTGGTCCCAGGATATTAGAGAGAAAAGGTGTGTAAGATAATGTCTTTTATTGGACCAACTTTGTTGGTGAGAGTGGCAAGTTTTTGAGGGCATCACGGCTAACTACAGGGGGGAACAGGTTATTTAGCATATGTAGTGAACAGATATTTCAAGGGCCTATGCAAGGTGAAGTGGTCAGCTAATATCTTTCTAGTCATTTGGGGGTGAGGGAAAAGGAAGGAGAAAAAAAGCTTAGGGGAAGGGGAGGTAGTGGGCTATAGGTTATTGTAATAAGCCATAAATCCAGTGTCTCTATTCAGTCCATGGTTTTTAGTGTCTAGCAAAAGTTATCTCCCTACACACCAGTATCCCTCACAATGACTGCGTTGCTGCCTACCTCAGATGCCTACTAGACAATGAACAACACTCAGATATTCGCCGCCAAACTCATCTATTTCATCCTCACCCATAACAGTTTTACATTCAACAACAAAAACACTTTGTCCAAACCATGGGAACAGTCATGGGTACTAGGATGGCTCCCCAAAAATGTTAGCCTCTTCATAGGCCACCTTGAGGAAGAATTTCTGGACAAATGCACCACAGAAGTAATAATATTCCTGAGATGCATGGTGATATTTTCATCCTCTGGACAGATGATCTAAACTCCCTCAGATTTCTACCACAACTTCAACAATGACCCCTATCCACTAACTTTCTAGAGCACCTCCACAATAGCATCAGCTTCATCAGTGCAACCAACCCAAACCCACTAAGAAATCTGTTATCTACAGCCAGGCACTCATACCTCAGAATATGCTCTGAAGAGGAAGTCTGGGATATACACATTAACACACTTAAAACTGCCTTCACCAAACAAGGACACCCTGCCACAGAAGTAGAGCACATCATGGAACGGGCCACCAAAATATCCCCAAGAGAACCTGCTTCAATATGGAAATAAACTCCCCTCCAGCTGCATACCCCTAGTTGTCACCTACCACCCCACACTGGAATCCATACAGGGTATCATCAAACAATTACAACCCATACTCAATGAGAACGACATCCCGAAAGAAATCTTTCCTATCTGCCCTCTTCTGGCCTTCAAACAACACCCCCAACTCTCCAAGCTCATCATCAGAAGTAAGCTCCCCACAGTCCAGGACTCACCAACTCAAAGCTGCACCAGACCCTGCCAGAACAATAGATACAAAACCTGCAACATAACATCCCTCACAACACACCTTTCAAAATCCAGGGGTCCTACACATGCTTATCACATGTGGTATATCTTATCCTGGGCACTATGTGGGTGAAATCAAACAATCACTAGGCTCTTGAACGAACTCACACAGAAAAATGATAAAAGACAGAAACACCGTATCACCAGTGGGTGACAACTTTTCACAAAGCAATCACTCTATATCTGATCTCTCAGTCCTCATCCTCAAAGGAAACCTGCACAACACTTTCAAAAGACGAGTCTGGGGGCTTAAATTCATAACTTTGCTATACACTAAAAATCATGGACTGAATAGAGACACTGGATTTATAGCTTATTACCACAATCAATAACCCACTAAGCTTCCCCCACCCACCTTGAATTCTGAGCTGCCAAAATGGAATAGAAACACAGTTGTAGTATTTTGTATTTTTCCTTTAATCATTTAGGTGTGTGTGTGTGCATGCTTCACAAATTATTATTTGTTTTGCATAGCACTTTTCACAATGGACTGCAATGTGCTTTATAGGCTGGCTATGCTTAATTTCACTTGCGCTGAAATACAGACAATTTGGTGAAGAAGCAGCAAGCCAGCAAAACACTTAAAACATGCTTAGCATTAAGAGCATCCATAGTGCCATTCTGAAGTCTAGTTTAAGATTGTTAACAAGCTTAATGTTAACCAGGTGCTTACGTTCTTTGCCAGATCAGGGCTTAATGTACAGCACCTTCGAGAATATACACCAGTTTAGGAAAGGCAATGAGGAATATTTTTCAAAGTAAAACCAGAGATGAGACTGGAGTTGAAGAGGTCACCAACCCCTGCAGCTTTGTCATCACAACTGGCATTTCTGCTGGTGCCAGATCATTGTGACTTGCTGTAAACCAGAAGTCTTTTTAAAACAGATTAACAGAGGAAGGAGGAAGCAAGACGCTTACTCCTTCTATTCCCATTCAAATCTAATTTCTCTTCACTGCAAAATTGCCCCAAATGATTTTTTGATGAGCATTCAGGCAAGTGAAACTTGGCTCTCATGATAAATGATTTGAGTAGAAGCATCAGCATAATGAATCAAAACATTTTCTAACACAATGTAAATGTACTGATGGAAGAAATTTCCATCTTTGGCCAGCTTCAGTGGCTAGGCAATGCCAGAGTGACCCGCTAGCAAGGCAGTAGAGTTGGTAACAGTTAGTCAGGTTCATTCCATTCTTGGAGCTCAGGATGGCACATGATGAAAAGAAGGGAGGAAGTTCAGCATTTGAAGGATATTTTGTTTGAACGTTATGATGAAATGTGCTGATTTAATCACTTATGAATATAGGTGACTGAGGGGCCTGTGTCCAGGTTGAGTTTAGGGTTTGGGGAACAGTTTCAGGGACATCACATGGGTCAAGGTTAGATTTGATAATACAAAAATCTCAAGTATTGAGAAGTTTTAGTTAAAGTTGTGAGAATTGTGCAAGGTCAGCAGTTACCATAAGGTTTCTGATGTATTGAGTCAAAATCTCACGTAACAAATATAAAACAGGACTTTTCTGGTTTGGGGTGTGACCCAGAAAGACGACTCCAGGGGCTGTTTGGCTCTTGGGCTTTAAATTTTGAATGTCCCCTAAGCCCCTGCCCCCCTAATAAAAATTCTCAGATGTTTTCAGGTTTAAGATACTGGTTTGGGCCAATCTTTACTTACTGGATTAGAGTAGCAACTAAGACTTTGCAAAGTGAGGCAAATATCAATTTATGAAATATCTAAATTAATCAGCTTTCCACATTAGCTATAAGAACCCAATGTTCCCTCCCTCACAGTAATTAGTACAGCAGTAATCCAGTGGAAATACATCAAGTGGAAGCCAAAGAGAATTTTTTTCTGTTCAGAATGTCTATTGCTTCTGCCTAATGGTTTCAATATAACTTGTACAGACCTCCCTGAAACTTCTGTTGATGTCAGAACATTTTATACATTTGGGAATTAAAAAAAAACGGCACCAAGAACCTAGACCTGTGAAAACTAATCATTAAAGAGGCATTAAAATAATATCATAGAATATCATAGAATATCAGGGTTGGAAGGGACCTCAGGAGGCCATCTAGTCCAACCCCCTGCTCAAAGCAGGACCAATTCCCAACTAAATCATCCCAGCCAGGGCTTTGTCAAGCCTGACCTTAAAAACCTCTAAGGAATAACACTGTCTTCAAATAGGTAAAACATGTTTTGGAAGATAATTGTTAAACAAATACCTATTACCACATAACCAGCTGTAAATAAACTATACATTTCAAGGCTCAAACGTGCATGCAGTCTCCTCTGTAGCAATCCTAAATCTCCATCAGAAATAAAATCTACAGGAGGAAAGCACAGGCCTTTAACAAGCATTAATCCTTTTAACAAAAAACTCCAATTAAAATATATATTTTTTGTACTGTAGAAGTCCTTGCCATCTGTCTTGCAACTGAATACTATAAATAAGAAAAAGGATTTTTAGTTTATTGTAGCTTTAACTGTAGAAAACAAAAAATCAGAGACTTTCCCTGATGTCAACAAATCTTCCCCTGGCATCCTGCAACAATATGACTGCATTCTTGCAGTGCTGTGTGAATTAATCAGTTAGAAAGAAAGGCAGCTATAGTAGTCTGAACACGGGGCAGGGAGCCAGATACCTGTAAGTTCTAATCACTGCTTGACATTGTATCCAAGGAAGGACCCATCTCTTAACTTTTCTGTCTCAGTTTCCTCACATGTGAAATGGGGATGATGGTCATTAGAGTTGATCAGAATATTTTCTCACACACAGAAAATTTGATTTTCACCAAAACTTCAAAAAATGAAATATTATGATCAATTTCATGCTCTCATTCTTCTCTGCAGACTGGGGTCCTTCCTCAGACTACATCCTCCATGATGCACTTTGTTTTGTCAAAAACCCAATTTTTCATGGAAAGACAGTTTCAACAGAAAAAATTGTCAAATAGCCCTAATGATGAGACCTGGCTTGCAGAGATGATGATGCAGTGGGAAGATTAATCATTTGTGAAATTGCATACAAGTGCTAGGTATTATGATTATGACTTATTAGCAGTAGTTATGCTACCACTTTCCACCGTCTCTTGACCCTTCTGAGGTTAATATGAATGGAATATTTCATCACACAGGTAGACACGGTGCTTTCCTATTTTAAAGATGGTGTTTCTTTTTGGTTTACAATTAAATGCAAATGGGACAAAAAGCATGTCATTAAGCCCATCTGTAATAGGTAGGAGACACGTTAGAAGGGTCATGGAAATCACTCATCACTGCTTCATCAGGCTGTGCCATGGTTTTCATTGTTACACTGCCAAACAATTATAATATTTCTTTAGACTACGTCTTGGGAAGATCAGCCCCCCACCTTTCTCTTTGAGGTGTGCAAGAGCATGTTAAGTGTCCTGAGATCCTTTACCTTTATTTCCCCTCATGGAGTCACACATATTTATTTCCACAACCAGCAGAACTAAAGTCCCTGCAAGCTATTTCTACCCTGGCACCAAGTTGATAAGCTGGGCCAAAAGGACTCTCTGAGTGTACAAAAGCTGCAAAGCCTCTGATTTGGACAAGCCCTCAGTTGTTATGGAAAACGCCACATAAAAATGCAATTCTGGGGCCAAAGTTTTGTTTTTCTCTCTTGTGATGTTAATTTTGTTTATTATCAATGTCCTTCTTGTGAGGCAATGGCATGCCTCACTCGGTGAATGGCAGTTTGCAGCAAAGCTTTCTGGGCACCATGCAACTAAGGACTTGTAGGTGTGACTGCAACACTGGAGCCACATTCTGAAGCAGCAGATGGAAGGAGGGGAGGGGCAGGAGAGGTTGCACTTGCCTGAGCTTTGACACTGATATTATGTACCATTCTGGACCTACTATGGCATTAAAAAGTTCAGCTGCCTATGTGGGCCCTGCTCTTCAAAAATGGCCTTGAGATTCACAGGTCCAAAACCGACTGTGCATGTTCAAATCAGCTAGCTGTCCAACTACCCAAACTCCCCTTCTAGTGCACACCCTTGTATTAGGGTTGCCACCTGGACAGTTTTTACCCAAACAGTCCAGTTTTTGGCTTCTGGGTCCGGGTGCCATTTAGGGTTGCCAGCTGCCCAGTTTTTGGGGATCCGGCAACCCTAAATGGCACCTGAACCAAAAGCCCAGCTACTGCTGGGTAGGGATCATTAACCCATGCTAGCCCCTGCTCAGACAGAGCTGTCTGCAACCTGCAGGCAGGTTCCTTGAGATGCTCCACTGAGCGATGGGGCTGGGGGCTTCGAGGGGAAGAGGCAGAGCAGGGGCTTGGCACAGCTCCAGAAGGAAGATTTCAAGCTGGCTTTAAGGCACCTTCATCTTCCCCCTGCTCCTGGATGATGGCGTAATCTGGAACAGTCTGACGGCTCTGCTCTAATTACAGTGGCTCCTAATAGTCCCAAGGGGCCATTCTACCAGCTGGGGACCACCAGAGATTAGGTAACCCAAGCCACACCCTCTTTCTGTTGGCCACACCCCTGTGCCTGCAGGGAAGTGGTGGAGGAAGCACTGTAAAATACCCTAATGCCAGGAATAAGCTCCCAGGGGCTGGATAAGCAAACTTTTAGGGCAGCTTTGCTCTGGGCTGGTGGCGATACGCTGCCCTAAGGCGCCAGGAAATCTGCCCCATAGTGCATGGAATGACCTGAGCAGTTATAGAGGGTGAGCTGAGTCACCCTTGCTCAATTATAGAATCCTGGAGCCAACTGTACGTCTGAGATATCCTTGACTGATATTTATTGCCTGTTAATAAAGGGTTCAAAGCTGCCATTGATTTGGGCAGGAATAGATTCCAGGCCTATAGTGAACCTGCATCAGGACCAGCTCTAGCCACCAGCATCCCAAGCATGTGCTTGGGGCGGCACTTTTCAAGGGGCGGTGCTCCGGCTTTTTTTTTTTTTTTTTTTTGCTTGGGGTGGCAAAAAGCCTGGAGCCGGCCCTGACCTGCATAGTGAACTAATGACACTCGTAGGATACCTTATCTCATGTAATGCACAACTGAGGCCTTCCTACTGCTTAGGAACTACAGTATTAACTGTTCTCATTTTGCCTGTTCATTTTAAATAGGGTGAAGAACTTTTTCAATAGTTTAGGGTCAGGGACACAGGGCGGGTGTCCTGCAGCATTCCCAGCCTTGCTAGCAGGTATACGGGTGGGAATGAAGGCTATGGTCCCACCTTCTCCCATCCCCTCCCCAGCCTCTTCAGAGCGACCATCATCTTGGTCATAGCAAGGGGCAAAGCTGGGACACACCCAGGCCAAAGACATGAGCCTCTAGAGCCTGAGGTGAAAGGCCGAGTAGGCTAGCTGGCATCTAGCGCAGCGTCGAGATATCACCTGTGGCTGAGCAATCGAGGGGGAGACATTGAAGAATGAGTTACACTGTCACCCCAGGGTGCTAGGGAAGACCGTCTGCTTGAGGTACTGCAAGATGTGTGCCATGCCCTTAGATGGTGTGTTCAAAGCCGATCAAGCTGTTTCTGTTCTCCCCTCCAAACCCCCCCCACACACACACACACACACACACAAGGGCAAGTTGTAGTCTAGCCCTTTTCTCAGGTAGTGACAGTTTGGAATTTGCTACCTAAAAAAGGGGCAGGAGATGCAGTGCTGTGAAATTGTAACATAGCCGAGAGCTGCGCTTGCCCCTTTCCTGTTTGGAAAGGGCAATAGGAGGAGAAACCGGAGACATGTCCCCTCAATTCTGCTTCCAAGCAGCAAGGAATATGTGCTAATTTGATTGTCCTTTCCTTGCTTCAGTTACATGACCAAGATCAGTTTGTGTCTAATGGATTATAAGATGCTCCATGGTTGCTAGTCATTTCTGAGGTATTGATTGAAAATCATATGTTCTGGGGGGCAATTGACACCAGCTGGTATACAGTACGTGTGTGTGTTTGTGTGCGCATGCACGCATATCTCATGAAAAAAAACCTATGGTTAGAGAACACCGTTAAGTTTGCAAAGTGTGGCATTGTAATATGCCTGAATTCGGGCAGCCTGTGCACCTTTAATTCTGTCCCTATGATGTGCTCTTTGGTTGTACCCTCACATACGATATTTCCCACAGTCCTTTTTTAGAGGTGTACATCTGGACATGCTTCCTTTTTTGAACAAAACTCTTTTTTTTTTTTTTTGCCTCATCCCCCTGTGATGGGGCACTCCACTCACTGCTGGATGGCACCTCCTCCTAGCAGTTCTGGGGATTAGCTCTGCCAGGCTGACACCCCTTTCTGCAGTTGCATGCCATCTCTCTGTCTCGGTCTGCAGCCTCTCTCTCTCTCCATAAGCAGCATCAGGCAGTCCTCAGTCCCACTTCCCCGACTGTGTCACCCCCACAGTGATTCCAACCACCTTCCTATCCACTGCCTTTAGCAATACCACTCTGTCAGTGGTTGGTAGGAGAACCCAGGCCCATTCTGTATGCTGGGCATCAGTCCAGTACCCTGTAATGAACAGTTAAGATCTGCAACCTTATGGCTCTCACCCCTGGATTCCTTCCTACCATGTTCCCTCTCCCTTACCTCAGGCAAAGGGACTACAGGCTTCCTCACTCCTGCTCCCCTACACTATTTGCAGCCTCTTGGTTTTATAGAAGCCCCCGCCTGTTCCCTCACAGGTGAACTTTTTCTAATCAAGACACTCCACACAGCATAAATCTCCCTTGTTTGCCATTTAATTGGCTGATTGGGCCCACTTGGCCTAATTCAGCTCTCTCAGGGCAGGTGTGGGGAGTACACCCCATCACACCTCCATTCCTCTGTTGCTTACTGCTAGTAATCTCATAGCTCAAAAGACTCCTTTATTAACTCTGTTCCAAAGGTACCTTGTCAAGGCTTGACCACGTGTTTCCAGGAGTGCTTTAACAAGCAAGCTACAACTCCACCTGGACTGGCGTTACCATGCCTCAGTCCCCTTTTGCACCACAAGGGCTATATTTAAGAGCTAACAACCCACTTGTTATCTATTTGAATAACTTCTTTAATTCCCTCATCGCTGGTTTGATGCCATGAATTTATTCCAAAGGGACCCTTCATTTTATAGATTAGTGATACCCCAATGTTTCTAAATACCTGCCAAATTGGTCCCATGATATCCGTCTTACGGCTTTGGACCGCTGAAACATTCTTTCCACATCCTGCACAACTTTTCTCTTATAATGAAATCTGTACCAAGTTTGCCACATGTATTTGCCATGTTATTTTTGCTTTCTGTACTAGCTTTAGTGTGTGCAAATCTGTATGTCTGCAGTGCTATAGACATCATGGCATGTGTAGGAAGAAAAGTAAATATGGCAGGCGACCAGCTTGGCTTAACAGTGAAATCCTCCTCGTCTTAAACAAAAAAAAAAACACAGAAGTGGAAGATTGGACAAATAAACAGGGGAGAGGTAAAGTATTGTTGCTCAGGCAGGCAGGTGCAAGGGGAAAGGGAGAACACACACTTGGTGTGGAGTTGAGAGCAGATGTTAGGAGGAAGAAGAAGGGTTTAGTTTATGTTAGTTAGCAAAAAAAAAGAAGAAAAGTGTGAGTCCCTTGCTGAATGAGGGAAGAGGAAGGAGGAGGGAGGAGAGAATGGATGTGGACTAATGGTTTTTTTGCCTCTGTCTTCACAGACAAGGTCAACTCCCAAGACAGAGACAGCTGCAGCACGCAGTGGGGAGGAGAGAGGAGGCCTCTGTGAGAAAAGAGAAGAAAGAAGTAGTTTGGGGCTAGCAGAAAGCAAGACAATGGGCATGCGCTGCATCCGGTGCGCGCTGGGGCAGAGGTTGAGGGGAGTAGGTTGTTGGCCATTGGCATTGATCTTTGAAAAATCAAAAAAAAAAGAGATGGGATGAATGAAAAAAAAAAAAAAAAAAAAAAAAAAAAAAAAAGGGAAGAAAAAAGAGAAGGGGAGAACAAGGAACTACAGGTCAGCAGTCAGTCTCACAAAAATCAGGAAACAAAAATCAATGAATCCATCCTGAACAACTTGAAAGTGACTAAAGGAGAGGAAAGTGATCAGGCAGAGTCAGCATGGATTCTGACTAAGGCTAGCCTACTCTGCCTAACCTATGATGAGACCTTCTATGATGAGATGATGATGAAATGTGCTGGAGGAAGATTTTGCTTGCTTTTTCTTTTTTTTTTTTTACAGTTTCCAGCAGTATAGTATTCAGCAAGCAAAGAAGAAAGGGATGGGGATGAATGAATGGAAAGTAAGGTGGATAGGGCTAGATGGTGGTGGTCAGTCTCAACAGTCCATGGTTTCCAGTTGGTGTCATGTTAGTGGGGTGTGGGTGGGTGGTGAGTGGGTGGGGTCGGTTTTTGGGGCTAATATCATTAATCGATCTTGAGGATGGTGTGGACTGAAGTTTGCAGGCAACACTAAAGATGGAGGAGTGGTGGAGGAGGGGGAGGGAGGGAGATGGAGGAGGGGGGGGAGGACAGGATTAGAGGAGATTAGAGAAGAAAAATGGAAAGGAAAAATGATAAGAAGAGGTTCAAGGTCAACAGACAAGTGCAGCAAAAGAAATGGAAGAAGAGAGATATGGACTGCTGCAGACTAGCAGTTCTGCAGAAAAGCAGCAGTTCAGGGTGGGAAAAGAAGAATATGAGTCAACAGTGTGCAGCAAAAGCCAAATGCCAAGAGAAGGGTTTTGGCTTGTGTTTTGGGGCATTTCCAGCAGCATTGGGTTGTATGATCATTTCCTGATCTCAGCACTGGTGAGGCCTCATTGACAGGCCTCAGTGAGAGGTGTTTTTTTGTTTTACACACAGGAAGGATGATGTGGGAGAGGAGGAGAGAGAGAGAAGAAAAATGAAAATGAAAGGGGGCTGAGGGGGAGGAGGAGAGGAGGAGAGGGAGAGGGGAAGGTGGAGTGAGGAGAAGAGGAAGAGAAGGGGGATTGGGATTTGAAGATGCTTGAACCTGGATGGGGGGTGGGGATGAAGAGGATCTAGACTGTTCTCGGTGGTAGAAGATGAGAGAACAAGGAGTAATGGTCTGGGGTTGCAGAGGGGGAGGTTTAGGAGGACAGGAGGAAAAACTTTTTTCTAGTAGTAGGTGGTGAAGAACTGGAATGGTGGCTAGGGAGGTGTGTGAATCTCTCCTTAGAGGTTTTGGGGTCAGGCTGGTTTTGATTTAGTTGGGCCTGGTTAGTTTTTGGTTGGGTTTGGTGTTTGGTTGGGCAGGGATTGGAGAGATGACCTCTGAGGAGGTCCCTTCCAACCCTGAGATTCTATGATTGTGTTAATACAGAGACAGCCACACACACGCACAGAAACTCCCATTAGCATTAATGCTTAACACTGATGGGAGTTTTGCTAATGGGAAAGACATTTTACGCTGTGCAAGAATGGCTGCTTGCATCCATTAAATGGTTCATGTTTCTTGTGTCTAAAAAGTCTATCGAAGGATGGGTGGGAATAAACTTCAGAAAAATAAAGTGAATTATTCAATGTCTCAGCTACTGTACATTGACAATACTATAAAACATATTTATTAGGTTACTCTGGGCTTTCCACTGTAGTACCCAATATCATATTATAAGCCTTGGCAATGTCACCAATATTTAGCAAAGCCTGTCTGATATATCAGAGCCATAGAGAAACAAGATGGATACGGTATCAGATCGGTGTTCACGTTTAATTGCGCGGTCTTAGGAAAATGGTGGAGTATATGGATGGATACTGTGTATCAGTGGTTCTCAACCCGGGGTACACGTACCTTTGGGGGGTACACAGAGTCTTCCAGGGGGTACATCAACTCATCTAGATATTTGCCTAGTTTTACAGCAGGCTACGGAAAAAGCACTAGCGAAGTCAGTACAAACTAAAATGTCATACAGACAATTATACTGCTCTATATACTATCCACTGAAATGTAAGTACAATATTTATATTCCAGTTGATTTATTTTATAATTAGATGGTAAAAATGAGAACGTAAACAATTTTTCAGTAATAGTGTGCTGGTACACTTTTTAATTTTATGTCTGATTTTGTATGCAAGTAAGTTTTAAGTGAGGTGAATCTTGGAGGTACGCAAGACAAATCAGATTCCTGAAGCGGGTAGAGCAGTCTGGAAAGGTTGAGAGCCACTGCTGTATGTGGTCTTAACTGGTGCGTGTTATGATGTTTCTCAGATAGAACCAAAGAAAACATAAGGAGAGATGGAACATGCGTGAATACAGCCCTCTCTGCTGGACACTGTCCCCCAGATATTTGGTTATCTCAGACACTTTGCTTCTCCCAGATTTTGGCATTTCTTAAGTCAGTGGTTCTCAACCAGGGGGCCGGGGGCCGCAAGTAGGTTTCAGGGGGTCCGCCAAGCAGGGCTGGCATTAGACCTGCTGGGGCCCAGGGCAGAAAACCAAAGCCCACCACATGGGGCTGAAGCTCGGGGCTCCAAGTCCCGACACCTGGGGCTGAAGCCAAAGCCTGAACTATTTAGCTTTGCAGGGCTCCCTGTGGCATGTGGCATGGGGCACAGGGCGATTGCCCTGCTTGCTACACCCTAATGCTGACCCTGGCTTTTATATGCCCAAAAAACAGGTGTTGTGGCACAGGTGAGCCGTAGAGTTTTTACAGCATGTTGAGGGGGAGGGAGCTCAGAAAGAAAAAGGTTGAGAGCCCCCACTTTAAGTGTCTTCTTCTGGTTTAAGTTTGGGTCTGAGTCAAAGGCAGAAGGCAGGGACTAGCCGACCTCATGGATTTAAAGATCTTTTAGAGTTTTTCTTTCTTTGTCATGCAGATAAGGTTTTACTAACAATCTAGATCCCAAATGAAAACAAACACTCACTCCAGATTGAAGCCTACAGGCTGATAGGGGTTAAAAGCTTTCATACATAGCAAGGACATAATGGATCCAGGTAAACATTTTGTGACTGGCAAAGGGATTAACAAAAGTGTACAACTTATCTGAAAGCTTAATACAAAGTTATAACTGAAGGGCTGCTTACTGAAGCTGATTCGTATTGAAGAATCTCAAAGCACCCACTGGGATTTTCTTAACAAAATGTTTCACATTTATTAAACAAAGGAAAAGTTTCCAAGGAGTGGCAGGGATTAAAACAAAAGGTTAACTAGTTTCTAGACAACTCTCTCGCTAGTAAGTCACAAACTGTTTATCTGCACAGCTGTCTCTCCAGGCTAATTAGACACACACACACCAGAGAGCAGTAGTTGCAGAGATATATCATCTTTTCTCTGTTCCCAGGCACTTCAGTTCAGTAAGAAACAGGGGGCACGTGGTATTCTAATTAAACAGTGTGCAACAGATTTAGGGTATTTCAGATGCTGATTTATTTCACTGTGCAAAGACCATGTTGTATCTAGTATACAGAATGCTAAGTGGTTTCCAAGGCAGATTTATGGGTTGCATTGTAGTTTCAGGTCTCTCAATAGGCGGTTATGGTGACTACAGAATCCACATATTTAAATTCACAGGCAGGCTCAGATCAGCTGACTCCGAGGAAGCTTTTTTGTCCTGAACTTTAAAATAAACCACATAAGAAGATGAACTCTGTGCTAAGCAGGTTTCCGACACTGATCTTACCCAGTCATTTTTTCACGCATGTGAATAAAAATCGGGACGCAAACCAGAATGAATTTGTTTAAAATTTCAAACAAATCTTTGTGGGATCTTGCTTGGTAGCAATCACCCAGATCTATTAGGAACCCAGAGCTTTGGCAACATAAGGAGGCTGAATGTACACTTTCACTGTTGCCTTTCCGAAAGTAATAAAGCCATCTCAAGTTACTATTAAAAATATTCCTGACCACTTCAAAAGACTGAGAAAATATACTAAAAAAAACCTTCGCAGCATAAGCACTCATCACATTTGCAATATGTTTTTTGTCTTTTCGAACCTGCAATCTTTTATGCTGTTGCCACTACGTCTTACACCAATGCCCTGTCCTGACATCAGCATCACCCCTCTGCTGAGCCATGACAGATGTTCAGAGCCCTGCAAGTCAGCTTTCCAGTGGAAGAGAAATCAGCAATGTGGAGTCTAGATATGTTCTAAGAGTATCTTACTTTATTTACACACACACACACAAGTTCTCAAGTGAGATGGTCGAACAGCATACTGGGGAATCTCCTCTTCCAGGAATCTCAGCCCAACACCATTGCCTAGTTTCCAGGAAACAGTTCTGCCTCAGGAATTGACACTAAGCAGACCTCAAGACAAGGAGCAAAGTCTCCAGCTGCTCACACAGCTCCCTCTCTCCTGGAGGTGCCCCTACATAAAGACACTGCATAATCCAAAATTCACAACTGCGCAATATGTTGTTCCAAGATCCAGAACTTGTTTGTGCACTAAAAAAAAAAAGAACTTTGAAAATGATGTGTAACAGTGCCACCAGATATCTGCCATAACGATATTCGATACCTTGGGCCAGATCCTCAGCTGGTGTAAGTTAGCATAGCTCCATTGACATCAGTAGAGCTACAATGATTTACACCATATGAGGATTTGGCCTCATACCTGTATGACAAAGTATAAACATAGGTCCTAGTCTTTCATGGGTTCTACTAGAACACCCCATCCTTGCATCAGTGCAGGGTCCTAGTGCTTAGTTACTACCATACCACTACTAGCAGTATTTCTGATCCTGCAGTCATATCATGGAGCATAGTCACAGTGATGAACCCTATGCTCAATAGTAACATTTGCAAGATTGGTCCCTTAGTTCACACACAAAAAAATCATACATTGTGTTATACAGGAAATACTGTTGTGTCAGATTGAGATTGTGCCATTTGTCTTCCCTCTCTCTCTTTGATTGACAAGCAGTTTTCACTTTCCTTCAAATATTTGTTGACTATGTTTCAGTGAAACAAAGGAGTTCAAGGTTTCCCTTTGGTTTGCTAATCTAAACACTTCAGCAAACAGCTATGCCTGGCTGAAAGTAAGTATTGTTGATGATCCTGTGAACCTAAGGGGTATAAACAGCTGAACGTTGCCAACAAATTTTTCCATTTGCTGCAGTCATGAGCAAAGGTGTAACATGATCTAATGGGTGGAAGCTGAAGCTAGACAAATTCAGATGGGATATAAGGTGTAAATTTTTGACAGTGAGTGTAATTAACTGTTAGAACAATTTACCAAGAATCGTGGTGGATTCTCCATCGCTGACAATTTTCCAATCACGATTGGATGTTTTTCTACAAGATCTACTCTAGGAATTATTTTGGGGAAGTTCTCAGGCCTGTGTTATACAGGAGGTCAGACTAGATAATCAGAATGGTCCCTTCTGGCCTTGGAACCTGTGAATCTATGATAATGTCATTGTTCTTTGTTCTCTTACTTATTCTTTTAACCAAACTTTCAAGCTCAATAATACTGACATTGATGCTTCTTACTGAGTTTATTTAGTAACCCTTCCCCTCTGTGATTGAACGCTGAAGGGCAGGCAGTCATCATGACCCTAATGCCACTATAGATCTCATAGTCTTGTACAGATTCATCCATGGGACATGGAATCATCCTGGTTGCCTTCTATGACACTGGCTCTTGGCAGTAGAATTACAGGTGGGCACACTGTGCATAGTAATATTGTGATATAAGCAATCAGCATTGCTGTCTCAGAACTGCCATGATTCTAGTCACTTTCAGTTTGATATGAAGGGTTTCATTTCTAGGTTACTGATTCAAAAGCAACTGAGGTTGGTAGTGAATATAAGCCTTTTACTCCTGACAGCTGTTCTGTGATCCTTGTGAGAACTCAATGGTCTTAATCCAGATCTTAATGAACAGGTCTCCACATCCCAAAACTGCACCCTCATTTGCCAGTCTGAGCAAGAGGCAACTGAGTGAATGAGTACAGAGACCGAACTCCACTTTCTGTCATAGCGGTGTTTCTCAGCTATAGTGAGAACAACTGTACAAAGGCTTGCACTGATGCCGTCTGTGCCACATCTGTCTCCCGTACCTTTTAATGGAAACCATTTGTGAGTGCTGAAAATTCATTTTAAAAGTACATTAAAAAATCCCATATGGAAAAATCCTATAGAATTTAGTAGCAAATTATATCCTTTCTATGGCAAATCTAAACAAAGCTATAAAATTCTGTTAAAATCTCTGTGATTTTTAAGATAATTTCTATAGAAACGTATTGTTTTCATTCTTGTGAAATTCCATATCAGCTCCTGTAAAAAGCTGTTAAAGGACTTGCAGCTGTAAAGAAACAAGAAATCCCTTTAGAGAGTAAACTATTTTAATCAGTGACACAGCTATATATCTGGCACATTTCCTAATTAGTACCATGTATAGTGGTGCTATAGGTAAAGGATAAATAATAATAAGAATCTACTACATATTGTGAAAAGGAGGTTGCTTGTGAATACATCCATAATAAATAAAGTAATGTCACACTGAGGGTTTTGTCCATTCTCCCAGTACCCTCTTTCTGAGTACTTCTGTCTCAGTGATCCACTTGTACTGACATTCATGTGGCTTTTGAAATAAAATAATTACCCTCATGCTAACGCTCAGTGTAATTACTAAGGCCATGTCTTAAATAACTGCTGGAGCCATTCCATCTGTGAACTGCATGAGGCTATGTAAAATAATTCACTACCCATGTAAAAGAAAGAAAGAGACATATAGGGAAATTGCAGATAACCCCAGAGCTTAGCAGCAGGTCTACTACAATTAAATAAAAGATTTTCCGAAGGTGACCTTGCGGATGTTCATTTCTTACTCTTGTCAACACTGGACCACGATGACAAGGCAGGCAGAAGGTAATAATGAGACCGTTTGATTGATCGGTGAATGTCAAATTAATTCAGCTGGAAGCTTGCCAAAACAAAACACAAAACTGCCTGGTGCAATAAGTAGAAGAGTGGATTTGATACTTTGGCTAGAACAATGTCCTGATAGCAGTGAAAGGATGGCCTGGGCATGGAAAAGTAAAGATGAATTCTGTAATGAATTACTTGTCACTCACGACAAATTTGGTTTTACATCAGGAGATAAAAACAATACCTAGTCTCAGCAGTCTTGCCAAAATAGAAATATATCAAAGAAGCATTAATGGGGCAGAGGAAGAATAGTCTACATTTATCTTTAGGAAACCTACAAAATCATCCTTTCCCATGAAAATCAAAGACACCAACCTGGAGAGTTCAGTTGCCTAAAACAAGGAGAAAAACATAATTTGCTTACATTATCAAATATTATTTGGCTCTGTTAACTTTTCATTTATGAACCTTTTTAATAAATCGTCTTCAGAACCATTTTAAAGAAGGTTGTCCCATTAAAGGTATTTATTTAGATTTGATGGCAATTGACATTTATATTTATGAAATTTTTATAATGAAAATTTGTAATTACGCCAAGTGTAATCATGGTCCCATTGAAATCAATGGCAAAACTCCCATTGACTTCAGTAGGGTCAAGATTTCACCCACTGTATGTAAAAGACATATAGACTTCCCCATGGAAGATCAGTTTTACTGAATTCAGCTGTAGATTTGATACACCTGGTAAGTGGTTTTTAAATCTATGTATTTCCATGTACTGTGTTTTGCTTTGAAAATGCATGTTCGATGCCCAGTTACGACTACTCACACTCACACTCTTCACTTGTTTCTGCTCATTATAGATGGTCAACACCTTTCTTAGATACCTTGCTAGATGTGGAAAAATAACTTAACAGCTCAGCAGGGGAAGATGTGGAGTGCCCTGACAAGGAAGGATGAAACAGTGTACCTCATAATGTACCCTTGCCCTCATTTAAGCTTTGTTTACACTCTATTTTTCTTCTGCAAATATCCTGTGAAGCAGAACAAAAGCAAATTACCAACCCTCAATATGCCTACTCCTTTCTTGGGTGGTGTTTCTTTAAAAACTGTGCGAATGTTTCTGTTTAATTGAGCGGTTGTCATGGTAAATATGAGTGTTCAGTGAATATTTTCAAGCAAAACTTGACATCATGTAAATGCCAAAAGCACAAGTTCGACCAGCCTCTGGCAGCCCATAATTACATAGCTGCATGTTGGGAAATGTTCTGTTTTTCAATCAAAGGTGAATTTGTCCTATTTGGACTAAGAATGCTTCCTTTGCAGATGTCTCTATTGTAGGGTGGATTTTAAGGGTGAAATGCTGAGATCCATGGGAATGTTGCCAGGGACTCAGAGGAGATCAAGATTTTGGCTACAGTTTCAAGACCTACTGGTGTCAGTGTAGGAAGGTATCTGTGTTCTGTTTTATCACATCTTTATGAATGTGACATTCGACCACTGCTGGAGGTCCCAGAGTTCAGTGGCTGTAGTGCGGTGTTGATGTTGGAAGTGCAGAGAGAACTATTGTTATTAGAACTACTTAAATAGCACAAAAGTCATCAGAATTGTAAATGAGTTTGCTTTGGCCATCGATGGGGTTCATTTGTGTTCATTTTCGATGAACATTTCTGCAATACAGTTTTACCGGCACAAATGTTGGCAGAAAGAACATTTCTAAGCTGTGTGCATGAATATATGTGGTAATTGCTTGTCACAAAGATACTTGTGCAAGTATTTGTTTTGAAAACGCTGTGGTGCTCATCCAATCAAGAAACCCGAACAATACCATGTGACTTATTTAATCAATCACAACTAACCAGCTTACTTTGAATAGTCAGCACTAGTAGAAAGCTATTTGTCATCTGTAGTGGTGTTTTTTTATTCACAAAAGAAGTTGAATAATTTCAAACAACATCAGGATTTGAGAGAATTGAGAGGCTAAAATAGTCAAGTAAATTTGGGAAAACTCCGTCTCAGTCAGTGGCTCCTGCCTCCTCACCTCCAGCTGAACTCCATGAGAGCGGAAGAAGTTTAGTACTTCACAGGCTCAGACCCTAAATACTTAGGTGAATGACCTTTCTCATATTTAGTGTGATATTTTAAAGTGCACGTGAAATGTGGGCAGGGCTCCAAACCTGCCTCATTCTATATGACAGAGTGCTGTAGTGCCATCTAAGTCCATATTATAGAATTTCTTGTTTTTAAAAAGACCTAGAAAAATACATTTAAAAATCTACATGAGAAGACCATTAAGGTTGCAAAATTAAGCAGTCACGAGTAAGGAATTGCTGACATTGCACAACAGTAATTCTGTCCTATTGTGCATATAGAGAGAGTTGGTTGGAAATTTTCCACCAAAACAAAGTGTCAGTTTGTCAAGCCCAAAATGTTTCACCCAGAACTCCAGGGGTTGATGAACTTTCAGTGAATCCAAAGAAGGGTTCCCACAGAACTGTAGATCCTGGGAGCTGCTAGATGACAAAAACAAAAGTTTCATGCAGCAGCTGCAGAAACACCCACGTTCGGCATTTACAAAAGTATTTCTTTTTAAAATGTATTTCTCTGTTTGATGAGAACCCACAATATTTCCCCTTTGGTGAAATCTGAAATGAATTTTTTTCTGGTTTCACAATTTGTCCCCCAAACCAAAAAAATATTATTTATATATATTATTCAGTTATTCATTGAGCTTTAAATATTCATCCAATGCAGTCTTTGGGCCAGATCCTCAACTCCGTTCTGGCAGCACAAATGCACCACAGAGGTAGCTTTTAATAGCTGAATCCTTGGGTGGTGTACAAGCTGGCTTTTAGACCTACCCATCCCCCCCATACAAACACATACTTTAAAGATTGCTTTGGGGGAGCGGACAAAGTTCCACTGTGCTCCCGTGTTCTCTAGTTGCCAGAATGGCCTCTGGGGGCCATTGCAGTGAGGTGCATGGTGGAAAAGCCCTGAGGCTGCTTTATGTTGTGCCAGGGAATGATCTGGCCTCAGGATGTTAGGAATGCAAAGGCTGAATACAGCTACCTATGTATTCAATCCAAGGTCCTGGGTTGAAGCGATGTTCAATTATTGCTACTTCTGCACTCCCCCTGTTCTTTCAGGGCTCGACCTTGTAAGGTGCTGTCCATACTCGTGCTTAAAGTTAAGCATGTGAAATGCTGTACTCAATTGGGCCAGAATACAAGATCAGTCCTGCAGCACACATTTTGATCAGTGCACACTGAATGGGGCAGGTTGTGAATAAGACACAGGTCCTGCTTATTCTGTCTGCAGTTACCACCAGGAAATAAATCTGGAATAAATCCACTAATGCCAATACACTCACTCTGAAGTTACAGGAGTGCAACTGAGAGCACATCTGGGCCTTCGGTGCACAGATTGGATAGTGTGTAATGAAAGAGACATGAAAGATTTGCCACTGATTTCAGTGGGAACCAGATCAAGCTTAAGATGTCATCTTGTTATGCATTCTCTACACTGATTCATATTTTAAGAAGCCAAGGACATCCACTTGCCACTAAACTATCTGTTTCTGGGCTCCGACTGTTCAATTATCAGCCAGAGAAGTATTTGTCCCCATCTGCTGGTGGTTCACATTATCACTTGATAAATATCTTAGGACATGATGCATCTTTAACCTAAGTTTACACCTTTGAGACTTTTTGTGTGGCTTCTCTCCTCCCAATTCTAGAATTTTCATGTAGCAGTACAGAAAATTGTGATTTGCTGTGACACATTAGAAACCTGAAATACCTTTGACATTGTATATTAGGTACTTTTTCAACCTTCACACACTACAGGGTTTTAATGGCTTATTATGGTTCTATTGAAAATCTTTACTTTTTTCATTTGAATAGAAATTTATCATATACAGCAGCACAATTAGTCATCTTGATAGAGCTATGCTGTTTCTTTATCCATTATGTATAATTATGTGACCTTTCTCAGGGTCTGCACTTGTTCTTTTACAGCATTTGGAAGTGTATAAAAGGACTTGGTGGGGGGGATGGTTCGTTTGGGGGTTTTGTGGGGGGGGTAGTTTTTTGGGCTATGCTCTTGATAGACATCAAACTCCCATTTATTTGAATGGATTTTAGTGCACGCACGGAGTAGTATAATGCCTTCAGCATCTTTGTACTTTAAGGGATGCATTTTCTGAGATGCATCTATTTGCACAAGTAAAACTTGCATTTGCGCATCAATATTGGGGAAATCCATTTTAACTTTATATATAACACACACAGAAACAGCATTTTGCCTTTGCAAATTAGTTCTATGCACATAGAGGGGCAGACACAGTGTTGCACTTGCAATTTCCGTGGCCAGTCTTGAAAATATGATCCCTAAAATTTTCTGGTCTTTGAAAACCATAGGGCAGGATTTTCAAAAGTGCTTATTGTTAGTCTAATTCTACTCCTCTTGAAATCTATGCACAAATTCCTGTTGACTTCCCTGGGAGCAGACTAAGGCCAGAACTGAGTCCCTTAGAAAATCTCACCTATAGTTTTGTAGAATATCAACGTGTAGCCTCATCTCCAGTATAACAACACTATTTAATGCTGAGATTCATTTTAAATATATCATCCCCTAATATTTACTGTACTCTTAGAACATTTGTGCTTAGATCTCAATTTCCAGATAATATCTCTAAGTCTATATGACAACGTTTTGATTTTTTGGCTAATGTACATTTCTTGGTAATTCCGTACATGATTGCAGAGCCACTTCTCTGCATTCTAAAAGGGATACAGTAGGACTGAAACCAACATAAATCCACTTTTAAAAGGCTTTTATCTTAAAATGATTCACAAAAATGAAGTGCAAAGCATTCCATTGATTAAAGATTATTTAGCATGTCTGAATAGCTTTCTGAAAAAGCCACGTATCTGAAACTTTGCAGCATTTCTGTAAGCCTGTATTGATGTGCCTAGCGTGATTTTTATTAATGTTTAAGCAAAGGAGATGTGTTTGATTTATCCCAGTAGAAAGCAGTGAGAGGACAGCCATCCTTTGCCGAGACTTCAGTCGATACTGCTGTTTGGATGGCCTTTGGGAAGCCCAGAACAGCAACAACAACAAAAAAGGCCTTGTGCTAATTAGTTTAGATGAAGTCATATTCCATCATGGCATCCCTAGAAGTGTCTGAGGGGAACTCTGTGATGCTTTTTGCCTGTATCAGTTTGAGATGAGGAGAGGTTCCTAGTTCTCACTGCATAGACTTTGGCATGATATCCCACTGTGCAATCAGCCAAGCCACTGAGTTGTTCACATGACTCACCACAGTCAAAGGCCTAAAATGATAGAAATCTATCCTCATCATCAGCCTCAGCTACACACTGCTTAATGTCCTGTCTGGACTATCATAGCAGCTGGAGAGACCTTCTCCCACTCATCACTAACAAGTCAGTGTGTCTTATTCCTGCATTCTTTTATAAATTCATTGATCATCCTCAGTTCCAATTTATGGAAGGGTTTGGATGGTGCAATGGCTAGTAACCATCTCTGCTGTCATGCCAAAGGTTTGCATTCTGCCGTGACCTCATTACTAATTAAAGGGTCAAGCAACAGCAGTCAGCTTTCACTTGTGGAATGTTCATAGCAGAGATACGTCCGTCACATGTTTAGGGAGTAAAAGTTTTAAACAAAGAAAAAAACTACTCCAGATTTCTGCTTCTTGAGTTTCTAAACTGACACTCTGATAGTAGAGGAGATTACTGCAGTTGGGTTTTCTTTTCTTCTCCTTAAAATGCTTCACCAGAACATTTTTTCAGTGTGAAGCATTTTATTTTTCTGTGGCGGGGGTGGGGCAAGGCATTACAGATATGGATTCTGTTAAGAAAAGTGGCCAACTTTGGAGCCGACCAGCATGACAAGATTGAGATAGAACTGCAGAGTCTGATTTTTGATGTCATGTAATTTAATTTAAGACCATGACTATCACTCACACTTTTACACATTGTAATAAACGCCTGCATGCAGCAAGTACATTTTAGGAGCATCTGATACATGGAAAGTATGAATATGATATTAGGCTCTTTTAATTGCTGAATATTTGGTGATTTTTAAAAGGGTATCTCAGGGATTGGGGTGTTTTTTTTTAAACAATCTTAGCAGGGCCTTCTTAGTTCTACAGTGTGTATTGAGATAGTGAAAGCTATTTAGAGTTAGAAAGCATTGAAATTTTAATATTTAGATATGCTAGTAAACCACCATTTTTCTACAGTAATATGTAATATAACATACTACTCTTATTAGGCTACTTTAAGTGACTGTCCTAAAGTAACCCCAAGCATATTGGCCCAGATTCCCTCCTGCATCAAGCTCTCGTCAGTGCAGTAGGGGGTAGGGCATCAGCTCTCTGATTCACAAGCCACATCTGCGCCAGCCCTGCTGTAAATTAGAGCACCTTAGGGGCTTCTGCAGCTTGCACCAGCTGGCCACAGTGCCTTGGAGACCAGTTAAGAATTGGTGGAATGCAGCTGTGTTCCTTCCCATGCCCTCTCCCTACACCAATGTCGGGGGTGTAGTAATTGCCATTGGAATAGCCTATGTCAGCTGTGTACCACCGGAAAGCTCCCCATTTAGGGCCATATCCCACCCCCCCATGGGCAGGCTGAGCGGTGGGGGTCAATGCAGAGATGATATGGTCCTTTGAGTATAATTCTACTCCACATTTATTAGATGACCACCTCTCACCAGCCCTCCTGGCCTAAAATGAAATAATTATTAATGGTATAAAAGAAATACAGCAACAGTACAACGTGACCGTAGTTCGTGGTTTTGGTTTTTTAAGGAATTCGTTCACAGTATGAAAACTTGATTGAACCCATATTTGTATTTGTGTTTTCTTCTGGTAAATAGATATGAGTATACAGTGGCTGAGGCATATTGCATTGACTCGGTTGTACAAACTCCATCAGAATAGCATGGTCTGGAAAGGAAAATTGCGGACACCGTGGTAGTATTTGCCTCGGTGACATTAATGCCCAAAGGACATGCCCAGTGCTTTTATGTTTACGGCCAAACTTTTCATGCAGTCCATCTGAAAACACTAGCCTACAATTTAGAGCTCACCGTAGTCTTTTCACAGAAATAAGAAGGATTCTGACAATTACATACATGATTATCTCTAATTTTAAAAATTGCTTGTGGCAAGTAGGGTTGCACATAATTTGAGCCAGGGGAAAGACATATCCTTGTGTCCACGGAAAGCAAAGATGGCATCCAACCAAAACCTGCCTATCTAGTGGCTTAAGGAGCTTGGCTCACTTGACTGAAAAACACATGATCTGACTTCGTAACTGTAATTGCCAGAAGCCGGAACATGTTACGCAATAGATTTGATAGGCTATGAGAAGCTTTTAGGGCCAGATCCTGGTCCCATTGAAGTCAATGGTAAAACGCCCACTTACTTCCACGAGACAAGGATTCGATCCCTAAGCTTTATGGCAAAAAAATTGGAAAACACCACCCTTGAAATTAACAAGGATTTAAAAACTTGTGATGGGGGAGAGCTCAGGCTTGGGAGATGATGCTATTTTGGATGAGACGTTGATTTTAAAAATACAACAGAAAAGCAGTACTAAATAAGGCTGATATCCTTAAATATCATGCTAGCTTAAAAATTTAAAATGCGCTGTTCTGCCCGATCAAGTGGAATCAGGAGGTCTTAGGAAATTCTTTAGTAACTGGTTCACTGAGAGTTGAGGCATCTGAACCCTGGAGTAAAAACTGAATTTACCTTGGCTAGAAGAATTCTTGCCAAGAGGGGTTTTACTTTAACAGCTGTGAAGACTATACTAGTGATGCGAAACGGTAAAATTACTAAAAGACAATCTTCCTGCTGTAATAATCAAGGGCAAGCCTGAAGTTAAAGAGAATTGAATCAGAATCTTTTTAAATTATACTCCTGGGCTGGTGAAGAGGAAAGTTTTACTGATGTGAAAAAACCCAATTCCATGAGTCTGATACCTGGCATTTCCTTGATGGTCCTATACCCTGCCCTTTAGAGCATTGGCTGTGCTGAACCGGTTTCTGTTTAGGGCCTCTGAGCAGATTCAGGACTTTGATTCAGCCAGGCAAAATGAACTCATATAGGGGATACCTGAAGGAGACACAGGAAGAGCTACAGGCAGACTTTGTCTCTAGTGCTGGGTGCTGTGTTGTCTGTACACACCACAGTGACTACAGTGTCAGCCTTCATTAATAGTATTTCCTTCAGTTTGTTCTTCCAGGAGTGAAACTCCCAACCACTAACAGTTTATTCTAATTTAAAGGCGTGATATTTTGGACTAGTCTCCTGAGAGCTCCTTGCTAAAATTCCAATCACTGACGGAAGGGAAGGTTGGGATGAGTTTATCCCCTCTCTGGATACTGTTAAATCATCCCTGCCAGAGATGACTTTTCCCTGGGGCTCAGAAGAAATGCTCCACTCCAATGAGCACATTTTTTTCTTTTTTGCCTTTGGAAGGGATTAGATTGCACTTAATGGGAAGTATTTGCAAAATAATTTCCCTGGGGAAGACACCCTGATTGCTGTACAGGGGGTGTGACCCACTACTTCAGATTAGCACATAGTACAGCACAGGGTTCAAACAGCATATACAGGATAATTTTTCAGGGACAAAATAGAAAAAACATTCTTGGCAGAGTGGATCTTAATATAATCTGTTTTTCCTTATTTTCTTATTCACAGTTAGTTATAGCTATGAGAGAGCAATTTTGTTTCATTTCCCAAACCCTCACCTCTTTTCTCCATGCGCCTGCATTCCCCTGGGCCACAGAATTTATCCCGGGGTCCGGAGAAAGAAGTGATTATGGAGGAGACCTTTCCTGTGCTTATTCCCTCAGCTATAGATTTGCCAATGGAATCCTCATTTCATTTCCTTTATAAATCACACTTTCCAAACAAACTACTGACTACTGACAGTGCTGGGTGTCCTAGGACATACCCAACCGAGGAAGATCTACTTCTCTCTCCTGAGGAAGAGGGGATTTTAAACTCAGAAGCACTGTGTTGCAGTTAGGAACACTTCCTTCCACTCCATTTGCCTCCAAATGCAGAGGGGATCTTTTTTGAAGAGGGGTCGCACTGGTTCCCACTTTTGGAATTCTGCATAAGTGAGAGGAGATTTGGTTTTAATAGACAATGCTTAAACTTATAGGTGAAATCACAATGCATGGATGGTGTTTTCCGTTTTATTCTGTCAATACAAATCTAGAATTCTATTTTAGCTTTTCTGGAATAAGTACTAGGTGAGAGTGGGGAGAGGGGAATGATCACTAAATTTCTAAAGGATGACGGAATCAAGAGCAGTCTGTAGCATTGTTGTATGATCTATATTATACAGATAATATTTAGCTTTTATATAGCCCCTGCCTGCAGTATGCTCAACACCATGCAAAATATACATAACACTGTTCTAGCACCAAGAAACTAAATAAATGGAAATTGATCTAAATCTAAAGACTAGATTCTACTAGACAAAGATTTCTTTAGATTCATACCTACATGTAATATAGCAATATCTTAGTGGATGATGGGAAGGAGGTAGAGCGAACACATTTGAATTCTAGCATTGATAAATTTTGTAGTCAATTGCTTGACTACACTTTGGTTCATTATGAAATATGTTCAAGCAACCAAATAACCAATATCAGTTAGGTTAATTGTTAAAAAGTCAATAAGAGTATTAGACAGGAAGAAAGGCTCCAGTCTTCAGTAAGCCATCTTGTGCAGTATTGTTGAATTCACTTTGCAGAAGGCTTGTTTCCAAAGTTACACCCCCAAAGCTATCCTTTTTATACCCACCCTGTTTGCAATAAAAAGGAACTGTGTGCATATCTCAAATTCGATTTAACCAGTCAGTTTTCTACCTTGTTTTTTCTGATTCCAGGGTGTATTGCGTATCTCTTTGTTCTGAACAAAAGCATTCCAGGTACACAGGGGTGCGTAGGCACTTCCTAGATTTCTACCAGGGTAGAACAGTCATACGTCTTGTTCTTTTTTTTTTTTCCGACACATTTCAGTACTGGTCTGTGAGACAGACACCCTACCTGTTACTACAGTAAAATACCCATATGTCCAGCTTTCCTATTTACTTAAGCCAAAGCTTACTGCAGCTAATACAAGATACTGTGGGATACTTAGCATAAGTGAAGAGGATTATAGAAAGACATAGGCCAATTAACGTCTAGAAATATATGTAAGTTATAGTGATATTGTGTGCTTAATGCTTATTAATATAATTGGCGTGAATAATACATATTCCGGATGTGAGATGTGTGTAGGAACAGCTATCCGAGGAGCTGCTGAATCATCTCAGAAATTCTGATTAGACAGACTTCTGTGGACAGTATGCTGGCTTTGAAGGATTTCAAGCCTCATGATGCAGTGGTGGACACCCTTTCAGACTGGACTGAGCTTCCTGGGTCAGACATGGCAGCAGGAGGTGGATGGCCTCGATTGGGTGGGCTGGGAGCTGGAACAGAGAGCAGCTTCTCCCTTTGGATCTGGGCTGAGGAGAAGCTGTGAGAAGTTGTTGAGTTGCTGGGGTTGAAGACACATGACCAGGGTGAAGTCTACACACCAGCTGGCAACTTGTTAGTGCAGAGCACTAGTTCATGCACTCCTTCTCCGCAGCTAAGAAGCTGGAGACTCTCAGTTGTGCAGCCAATCTGAATTCCGCATACAGACAATTGAGGAAAGAATGAGTTACCCCTGCTCTATTGCTCTCTAATGTGACGGCTGTTACTGCCCGCTAGTGCTGGGCAACCTAAGCTGGTCACAATAAAAATTGCCTCACTCCTTGTTCCATCAGGACTGCCTTTGCCAGATTTAGAGAGTGCGGGTTTGAACTGCCCACCCACTGTGCCACCACAAGAAAGAACCCAATACCATAATGTATATATTAGCCCAGCATATACTGTTCAACAGTAGTCAAGTGTTTCATCAACTCATACTCTCAAAACTAATTAAAATTGGCTTGAATGTGAATGCTGTCATGTGGTCTGAAAACTGGCTGATGGCTCATAGCCGAAAGTAACAGTAAATGGTAAAATATTGAATTGAGGCAAAGTGTCCCGTGGGGCAAAGCAGGGATCTGTGCTAGGGCTGCTCTAACATTGGTATTCATAATATAAAAAACAGGGCAGAGGGACATCACGTTGCCCCAAGTGGGAGAGGTAGGAGGAGAGGCAGATGGAGGTCATGCCCCTGTCCCCTCCATTGCACCAGCTCTTGGAGACAGCAGAGTGAACCATGGGGAGCACTCTGCTCATTCTAAGGAGTGTGCTTCAGCTCCTCCCTTCCTGATGTTCCTGGTTTCCAGGAGGTGCTGGGAAGAAATGGCAATGTCCCCAGTGCTGACAGAGCTCAGAGTAATTGTGGATTACAAACCACATACCAATTTGCAGTGCAATATGGTAGGGAAAAAAGGCCAACCATGTTCTCAAGTGAAGAACCAGAATTTCGGGATGCAGTTTTCATGCTGAATGCTGTCACAGAGCAATGCAGCAATAGCCCCTCCCTTGATGGGCCTGTCGTTCCCATGCCGACACGACCACAGTCAGTTCTGGGCATGTCATTACTACATAGAGATGGAGAAATGGAGCCGATTCAATAGAAAAGTGGCAACTCGTTTGGAAGCGGGAAGGATTGACGGACGAGGCAAGACTGAAAAGAGCTAAAGAGCTACATCACAGCTGGGCTAAGCAATGACTAAGGCCAGAAGCGTTGGATGGCTGCAAACACCCAGGAGGGTGAGGATTTCCTTCAGAGAGTTCAAGAGGGCCTGACTAGACGAAATTAAGCTGAATACCAGGCAAAACTTGCTAAGTGCTAGATCAGTCAGACTACGAAATAGCTTCCCGACGGAAGTGATGGACGCTCCATTGCTTGGGCACTGAAAAAGAGACTGCTCGAAACCTTTGTAAATACACTGTAGGTAACGAGCCTGCATTGGTGGGTGCTGCTGCTAAGTGACGAGGTTGCCGGGCGACGGGGGCTTGTGCGGATTCTGGATGGAGGCCTTACTGGTGGAGATGGTCGCCCACCCTCACAGCCCTCAGTTAGGGAGCTGCATCACGTGAAGAGCCTCTGAAGCCAGGCTTCCTCTTCCCTGGCGGGCAGGGGTTGACATGCCACTCTGGGATTTGGTGACGGGCAGAGCAGTGGCAGAGGCAGCGGCAGATGGAAGGGGGGGGATGAAGAAGCTGCTTCTGTCTTCTCCTCCCCAGACTCCTAGGACCCCGTAGATTATGCTGTTTTCTTCCACCTGCTCTAGAGGGTCTAATAGCTCATTTCTGTCTCTAGTGTTGTGCGCAGTGATTTGCATCAAGTGCTTCCACCTTCTGTTCTCCCATAGGCTTTGTTTTGAAATTTCATCTCAGTCTGGAAAGATGCAAGCCCCGGACACTGTATATTTTTATTTATTTATTTATAAAAGCTGCTTCACACAGTAAGTGCGGATCTGGGCACAAGGTACAATGACACTATAACATTTTCCACTGTCTCGCAGCGGGGTTGTTGGAAGGGTCAGGACTGCACAGCAGAGCGGACACACTTCCCGCTGGGTTTGCAAAGCAAAGGAAATCCCCTAATTAGGGCTTGGATTTATTGGCAGCCTCTGGGGACTCAGACTAACAGCATCGCAATCCAGAATCTCCAGTGGTTTTGTGTCTTGCTTGCTTGATCTTAACCGATACCCAAACAACATCACACACATTCACACAAACTTTGTAATTATCCAGCAGGCTATCTTGGCTCCCACCAACCCAGCCAAGGATACCAATCTTTCCTCCCTAACTGACTGGCTAGGCTCACTTTTTAAGTCTCCTTAATTGGCTTGTTGGGATGGCTGGAGTGTCCCTACTCTGCCTGGCCGATTTGCTAACAAGGTTCAGCTGCCTCTCTTCAGCCCCTGACAGACAGGAGAGGGATTCATAAAGCTTGGCTAAGCTGATGGGCTTTTGAATTGCTCCTTTCAATTCCCAGCTCCTGGTTTCCAGTGTGGCCACTAGTGGATTGTACGTGTCCTGATGGGGGCACTGAAAATGCTGACTTCTCCTGCAATAGAAAAGTGGGCAGGTTGTTTGTCTCGGGTGGTTTCCTTCCTTCTTCCTCCTGAAGAGCTTGCAACCCCAGTAACAAGGACTGTATGCTAAAAATAACTAATAATTATCCTATATATTTTGTTGTCTTGCTATCTGTATTACGGAATCAGATTCATTGAAAGTAATGAGATTTATAACACTATTATAGTGCTGTTAGTTGCCTGTCTCGATGGTTAATCTTATTTTTCTCAGAGCATCTCTGTCTTTCATTGTGCTATGATTTGATTGCTTGAGTGTAGTAATATCAATCTCCAGTAGGCACTGTTCTGCCACAATTAAGGTTATTAGATGATGCTGTACATAAAATGAATTAAAAAAAACCACAACTTGGTCCTAGAGTTTTTCTTAGTTACAGAATCATTAGAAGAGTCTTCGCCTCTTGTTCTTGGCAGCTGAAAGCACATTTAATCAGGGGTTAGTGTGATGAAATCCTGGCTCGCAGTGTTTGTTACAGACCTATTTCATGATCCCTCTAAAGCTCTATATTATAACACTCACTCTAAAGGAAAACTGCTGACCCATGGCACCATATTGCAGCACATTAAAATACAGTGATAATTGCCCTCATTATGAGACCACCTCTTCATGGCAGCCAGCATGCTTGGCTCCACGAGGAAGAAGCTGGAGTGCACATGGGGATATGGTCTACAGAGTGGGAGGGCCAGGAAATCCAAAATAAAGCTCCACTAGACACTGGGTAATCACTGGCCAGCGTAATCGTGTCAGGAGATGGTTCCATGGTTGCTGCTACCTCCTTCTCAGTGGAGAAACGTTGTCAATCTGCTTCTACAATGCGCCTCTGAGAGGGCGTGTACTCCCCACACCAGGAGCTGCAAGAGCTGGATTAGCCAGGTGGGCTCAATCAGCCAATTAAGCTGCCGATGGGGGAGATTTAGGCTGTGGGGGAGCTAATTAGAAGGAAGCTCACCTGTGAGGGAACACGCAGGGGTGTCTATAAAGCCAGGAGGCCAGCAACAGTGTAGGGGAGCAGCAGTCCCTCTCATTGAGGTAGGAGAGAAGATGTATGGTGGGAAGGAGTCCAGCATGAGAGCAGCAAGGTTATGCCTACACCTTAACTGCTCGCTATAGGGAGCTGGACTAGAGCCCAAAGTAGAGCGTGAGCCTGGGTTCCCCTCCCAGCCACCGGAGAGTGGCATTGCATGGGCAGTGAACAGGAGTGACCTAGTCAGGGCAGCAGAGGTGGGAACTGTCTGACACTGCTGGTGGAGAAGGAATTTGAGAGACTCCCTCAAGGGGGAAATCACTGTGTGACCTGGCTGGAGGGCTGAGTCTCAAAGCAGCCATACTGTGACTCTGAGTGGGAGGAGAGCAGCATCCGGGGAAAGAAGAATGGGGGTGCTGAAATGGGTGGAGCTAATCACCAGAAGGAGGTGCCACCTAGTGGTGAGTAGAGCACATTGTGACAGCCTCCCTGCAAAACGTTACCAAGTGAGAGGAACGTGGGTGCAAATCATAAATGGCAGACTTAAGGTTTCCAAGCACATTCAGATCCTGGGAAACAAGTGGCTGAATCTTAAGGCTCTATGTTTGGCCTCTTCCTCAACTTGGTCCCCCAATTCAGCACTGCTGCCAGGGAAGCTGCTAAAGTAGCCCAAATCCAAGTCATTTCAGCGGCGAAGTAGACTGAAAACTCTTAAGGAAGAATAATTACTCATCTCTATATCCAAGCAGGGACAATCTCGATTTCCTGGTCTGCTACATGGAAGAGATTTTTTTTTTTGAAACTACAGTGGAGGAGAAAAAAGAAATCTTCTCTACCACTGCAGTCACAGCCATGGAGTTCAGTAACCATTCAAATGTAGTGACTCATTATACTAAACTATTTTTTTCCTGATGGGCTGAAGAGTGCTTGGACTGCAGTAAAACTGCTTTCCCCGATTCCTATTTTTTCCCTGTCTCACATATGTCAGATGTAGAGCTGGTCAGAAAGGGTTGGGGTTTTGTTTTGTCCCCATCCCCCACCCCCAGAAAATGTTTACTTTTAGTCAGAAAACTAAAAACTTGTTTTTTTTTGTTGTTTTTTTTTGGCAGTTTTCAAACTGCCAGAAATTAAAAAGATTTTGGTGGAACATGAGAAGATTTTGCGTTTGGGGGTTTTTGGTTTTCCGATGAAAAATCAAGAGTTTTCAAGAAAGCAGATGCTTTGCATGAAAAGCTTTGTGTGATCAAAAACCCAATTATTCATTGGAAAAAAAATTGATGGAAAACGTTCACTCCATTTTAGGCACATGTGATGTGAAAGAGGTTGCTTAGTTCAAGAAACTTTCTTCTAGTAAACTACGTTCTAGAACTAGCCACAGCATTGAGCAGTAAAAGCATACCTCAGCATTTATTACTTACTTATTACATCAGTAAGGCTGTACCAGTACAACTGGCAACAAACTCTGGCTCTTAATATATGTACTATGTGTGGTGTAAAAGTTTGCTGACATCTGTGCTTGCTGCATTTTATTGCTCACTCATAGACTCCCATAGGCATATTAGTAGAAAACCAGTCAGTTGGGTAATCATGGTAATTAAAAAAGATGTAAAGTTTCAAAGTAGCTGACACTTAGTCATTACACCAAGCTGTCATGCTTGACTGAGCTAACGTTAATTTCAATATCCCATTTTATCTAGCTGATATGAGTTTAAAAGATGTTTGCTGCATTTCTTTGGAAACTTGCAACTGTAGTCAGAGTATTGATTGCAGTGCAAAGTTGACAGATGTGAGCTATGTTTGAGAGGAGTTGTGGCTTAGCTATTCTTTTATGTAAACTGTTCAGTGCCATCAGTCATAAAAATGTATTCTCTTTTCTGCATTTCACTTGTGAAATCATGTAATCACCACCCTGCCAACAGGCTCAATATGCGGGGAGACACCTTCTTTACCGTTGCATAATGTCACTCTCCAGGCTAGTAAAGAGCAGAGTCCAGATCTGCCAAACGTACATTTGTTTGAATAATTTCAAGGTGGGTTTTGGGTTTTTTACCTGCCATCTGATTTTGTCAGACCTTGTGAGATAAGCAGGGTTTTATATGTTTAGGATCTGAATGAGTGACCTCAGAGGGAAAAGCACATGCTAAGTAATGTGGTATAGGTGGTATCCTGCAATATGATGGCTCTGAGGTATATATATCACTTTCCTTTGCTTCGTGAATGTGTGATCATGTTCCCCAACAGTGACTGGCATTCAATTACTTCAGTTGTTTGAGGGCTGGCATCCTTTGATCTTTCAAATAAGTCCTTGTGGTTGTGATGAGGAAGATAACTTTGGGCCAAGTTGGAAGCTGAAGCTAGACAAATTCAGCCTGGAAATCAGGTCTAAATTTTTAGCAATGAAGGGAATTAACCATTGAAACAACTTATCAAGGGTTGTGGTGGATTCTCTATCCGTGGTGACTTTGAACTAGAATATACCTTTTTAGACCAATCTTGACTTAAAATGGGAATTAATTCCAGGAACTTCTGTGACAGGAGGGCTTAATAGATGATCACAGTGGACCATTCTGGATTTATAATCTATGAATGAAATGTATTTTGAGACTGACAAAGGTGGCGATGGTGATTAATGCCAGATACATCTCATGATGAGAGATTCACGTGTAAGTTGCCTCACTGCATGGTATCTACTAACTTGAATACTAGCCAAGCTGTTCATTCATGGGCCTGATGCGAAATCAGTGGGAATCTCTTAATTGACAGTAGCAGTCTTTCGATGAGGATCTGTGTGCTGTAGATTTCTGTCCTTAGAGAACTATCTAAATGGTATAAAGTTATTTTAGCACCTGCTTCATGTTGGTATCAAATCATTCTTCCAGTGGCAAATAATTTTTAGCCTAGTCTTGTTAGATTTCAGTGAATGTTAAGGAGAAAGTTGATAGGACTGGCTAGAGAGACATAATATAAGCACATACTATGTATGGTTCCTTTTGCAGGCCATAAACGCTATGGAAGTCACACGAGTAGTCATGAAAATAAGCCTTGTTTTAAACAGATGGTTACAACACTTTCCTTATTCAATTCTTAAAAGGCTAATAAAATCATTGTCAGGTCATGAAGCAGTTCAGGTAGGTGTCCCACATTCCACCCCAAGCCCAAATGTGAACTTTGAACCATACAGTTACCATGACTGAACTTCTCTCCATCAGGAGGAAAATGTCAACAACCTTCATGCAGTTAAAAACTGTGTGGCAAAAATAATTCACTGTTCATGCTGAACTCCCTTTTCTGTCTTTTAAAATGATGGTTCAGTTCACAGTGAGGCGTGAAAGGCCTGGATTGAGAGCATAGACTTGCACTCACCTGGAGACTGTAAAGTGAAATAGGCAAAATTCTCCATATGTATATTTGTCGGTTTGTGTAAAAACTCCTGCTTGAGCACAGCTGCATAGACTGGCATGCCAGCACTATGAAGAAGAGGCCTAAGTTCAACTTTGTCTAACGATTCGAAAGCTGCCTTCAGATCAATGTATGCCTTGCAGCATGGCTTGCAAAAATCGTTTTGCAGCTAATATCCTCAAGGACAAGATACAGTTTGATTTGGCTCTTCCAGGAGTTATTCTTGATTGGTTCGGAAAGCAATATTTTAAAGGTATGGGGCTGGGGGTTGAGCGTTATGTTTAAAGCTCAAATAAATCACAACATAAGACAGCCACAGAGACTCTCTTCCTTTCTTATACGGTCTCAGCTCTTCTACTTTATGCCAGATTGGAAATTGTTTTAATGAGAACTTGGCTGTTTTCTGGAATGTCTTAAGTAGGTTGGTTGTTTGTTTTGCTTGGTTGTATGCTGTAGTGTTAACATTTTTTTCAGTTTACTCAATTATGTAGTAGTTAGATTTAAAATACTATCCAATGCTGCATAGGAAAGTGCTGTTTACAATGGTCTAGCTGTTTAGTTCTCATTTGTTGAGGTGTTATAATGGGGACCGAGGTTTTGACTTTGTTTTAGATGCTGATTGACACAGAAAATGAACATGGTAAACAAACATTTGTGCTACATTGTTTTAAAGTGGTGAACAGGTTTAAAGTGGTGAACATTGCAGAGGTGTGATAGTAAGATTTGTGTGCAAAGTTCCCACACGGTGCTTTGAAAAATATACCCCTTGACATGCAAATTTGCAGCCACCCAGCCATTTTTAAGTGCAGGAACCTAACATGCCTAATTCCTATTACTTTATTCAGTCAGCGGTGCTTTATTATTGCTGCTGCTATTATTACTATTTTGGAAGAAAAATCTTCTCTCATTTTGAAAAGCAGTTTTTTTCCCCCCTTCCTTCATCATGACTAAACTGTGACTATTACCCTGGCCAAAGCAGAAATCAAATGCATGTTATGAATTATTGATATAGAAGTACTTGCTAGAAGAACTCTCCATAGAAAGCGTTAATCACAAAGGACTTTGCCCAAGGGATCCTGTAAGGACTAACTACTGCAATAGGAGGGTTAATGGGATGAAGTCCCCTTCCAGGCAAAAGAAAGCGCTAGGTTCACTGGGTGATGGTTACAGTTGGAGTTCCATCATGTAGCAGAGCAGCTGGATATCAAAAGGGTCAGTGCCCAGTGCCCCCCTGAACCAACTCCTACTCAGTATGGAGAATGCTGAGGCTGCTTTTCCCTGCTGAGAATGCCGGGTTCAGTGTGTTGAGAGCAGGACAGAGAAGCCGAAGTCAGAGGCAGCTTTGGCTAGAAGACTGCAATACCACTACCTTAACTGGGGGTAGTTTTTCTGTTGGTTTTGCAATCAAGCTAGGCAGAGCTTGTCTTGTGGATAAAACCAGGCTAGAAGAAAATACTCACCTAAGTTTGTGTGCACAAGCAAAGAGCCCATAAAAGAGTTATTCCATTTCCTGCAGCAACAGCAACAGCACTTGCTTGCCTCAGCCATTAGGTAAGATTACATGCAGAAGAGAATATAGAAGGAAATCAGGATTGGGCACAGCTGGACAAAACCACTTCTTTCTAGTTGCCCTTGGCTCAATCCCTGGATCTAAATAAGTGTGTCACTTGGAGTCAACGGAGTCTTAAAATCTATCCAGCATGTATTGTTGATCATTAACATAACACTAGTTGGCTTGCATTTTTCAGTTTTGTTCATTAAGACTTGTCACTTAAGCAGCCTCTGAAAAGTCACTCCAGCTGAGCTAAATTAGAGATCACCTCGGATTAGTCTGGTCAGCCAAAACTTGCGATGCTCAACACAGATTTTCTACTTATTTCTCATCTATAAAATAGTATTGCTTCAAATCACGTGACAGTGAGTCAAAGCTGGAGTTATTTGATGCTAAAAAGGCTGCTGGGTAATTTGTTGTCTTCCTGTCTTGTTTATCATTTATATTAGGGTAATGACTAGAAGACAATCAGGATGGGGCCTTATTGTTAGGTGCTCTACAAACTTCATCAATTACAGCCCCTCCCCCAAAGGGCCTATGGTCTAAAAGACTCTATGTAACATATGGCGTAGACAAACAAGTGGGGGGAAGGGAAGACCTGGATCCACAAAGAGCCTTAAGTGTTGCAGTGCTGAGCACCGCAGCACCTAACTTTTAGGTATCTTGAAATCACTGGGATCCACAAAGCCCTGAGTCAGGCACTGAGGCTCCCTGTACAATGCCGGGAAGGAGAGGCCCCTAAGAATGGGAGCCACAAAAGCCAGCAGGCTGAGTGAGGAGCTGCCTTGACTAGACAATGGAAGATGCTCAGAAGAGTCTCTGAACTCCTGCCCCCTCATGGAGTTAGGCACCGCCCTGAAACCCAGACTTAGGTGCCTATCTCTACTAATCAGGGGGGAGCCGTGTTAGTCTGTATCCACAAAAACAACAAGGAGTCTGGTGGCACCTTAAAGACTAACAGATTTATTTGGGCATAAGCTTATGTGGGTAAGGTTTGTTATCTCTACTAATGCTCCACAACCAGGAACCCCTCCCCTGGAGTCATGCAGCTTAGGTATCTACCCTGTTTTTGGCAAGAAATGAAGGTGGTGTTACCCTTATGATTTTTTTAGCCTAGAGGCTAGAGCATTCACCTAGGAGGTGGGAGGGCTGGATTCCGTTCCCCACTCTGCCTAATGGGGGCAGGAAAGGATTTGAACAGAGATCTCCCACCTTTCAAGAGAAAGGTCATAACCACTGAGGGAGCCCCACATCAGAATAGCCTCAGTCTCGCTGGTTGAAGCTGTTCACTTGGGAGAAATAACTAAATAGTCATTGGCTCAAGTGTCCCTGTCCCAGGTGAGTGCCCTAATGCCCAGACAATGGTCAGTCTCACTCCCTCTTTAGGGCCCAATGAGTATTTAAGTAGTTATACTAATTATACCAGTTATACCAATGGCACAGCTTCAATAGGAGAAATTGGAATGCCCAATGAGAAGGGCATTCACCCAAGAGATGGGAGACCCTGTTCACATTTCCTCTCCCCATCAGGCAGGTGAGTACTCTGACCTCCTTCTGGATTTTGAATGAGGGCTTGATGTGATAGGCATCTTCTGAGAACACCTGCCAGATTGGGTGCTGCAGGAGAGATAGTTGGGGGCAGTGGGGACACCTCTCTTCCCCTTGTTTGAGGATTGTGCTGGGGCTTACTTAGGTATGAGCAAGCCATCTGAATGCATGGAGTGAGGCATTGTGTGCGTGCCCAGAGTCAGGAACATACCCAAGGGAACTTTCACATGACAAATGTAGGCACTGAATGAGTTTAGGCACCTATGGACTTAGGAAGCCGCTGAGCAGGAGAGTTATGAATTGCAATCATACCTAAATCTGGAATTTAGGTGCTTAAGTCCCTTTGTGGATCTGGGACAAAATCCTCTGTTTTTGTGTAGGCCAGTATATACCCCGCAATGGCACAAATCTGGAGTACTTTTCCAGCTCTGTTCTCTAATGTGCCTTTCAGTATGATTTTTGAAGCAGTTAGTACTTACAGGGTATAGCTATCATCAGAGAAGTGACTGTTGGAAAATGCTGCCTTCTTTATTCAACAGATTCCCTTCCTGTATCTGTTCAGAATCATAGCTGCTTATTTTAGTGACATCGACTTTAATTACTTTTTACTCTGTTAGGACCGCATCTCAAGCACCACCCTGAGAGAGTAGCTGGATTCAATTCTTGTTCCTGCACCATCAAATGAATTTAATTAAGTTCCAATTACAGCACCTCTGGTGTTGCAGGATGAACCAGAAGAAGCGCAGCTTGCAGCAGGTGTGAGCTTGCAGCAGGGTTGGGTTTAGAGTCAAAAGATGTTTCGCTTAAGCGAAAACATCTTTTGACTTGAAAATGCAGCAGAGTTGATATGGGAGTCACTGACGACTTGCAATGACATTTTTACGGTTACTTTTCAGTCCAGCTGCACTTCATGTACTTAAAGGATGCCTGTGAGTCATTGCAGAGTGCTTTTATCAGTTAAAGAAGATTGGGAAATTCTGTTTAAATAAAACCCAATAATTTGAACTAAAAAAAATTATTAAAGCATTGAAATCTTTCATCAGTGACCTTTGCAATGCTAATATTGGGCTGGTAGCTGTAATTGTTTCAGTCTTTAAGATCAATAATGTAGTTTATCACAACTCTCTCTCTCCATACCACTGATCATTGTAACAACCCTAGCTGACAGTCACTCCAGGTATGTTACTGTTGTAGTAACATATTAGCATGAGTTCTGAATGATCAGGAAGGTGTGGAATCAAAGGACAAAATTCTTCACTGAATTACACCCCAGGTAATCCCACTGAATTCAGCAAGTTTACATGGGCAATAAATCAGTGAAAAAATTGGCCCTGAGAGTGCATTGTTCTCTGTTCAGAAGAGACATCAAGTGATCACAGAAACAGCGTGTAATCCTCAGTCTCCTGTATTTACAACATAACATATATCATTAAAATCAGACAGCTCTTCCAGAAGAGAAGAGGTGTAATAGAAATGGATATTAAATAGCAAAAATGGTACAGTTGAAATGTATTTGCTTATAAAATTGCTGCAAGAGAGGTTCTTTTAGGGCTAATTGCCATCTGAGAGAGCACAAATTCAATGGGCAATTCTTGGTTTTAATTTCTCTTCAGCCCAGGCCCTATTCATTGATATTACACTTTATATTTATTACAGTAACACTATCTAAAATCATACTTACTTCTACGTGATTTTGTAAATCTATGATTGTTACAAATAATGCCTAAAATGACACTAGCTGTAAGACTGGTGCAGGGAGGTTTATTCTCTTCTGGAGTTTGTTTTCTTTGTGCATTTGACACTTTATAAATAGTCAGTTTCACTGTTTCCCCTCTATGTTCATCCCAGGAGGCCCACTGAACTCATGTTTATTAAATAGCTGTCTGGAGAGCCAGGCCCTTAGTGTCTTGTTTTGGTTGTGTGGATCTAACAGGTAGAAAAACATTCTTAAAAACAGCTGATTTTGATTGTAGAACCACTGAAGGACTCAGAATTGCTGTTAGATTGTCACTGCTGGCCAGGGCCGCCTAAAGTGGGGGGGGGCAATTTGCCCCAGGCCCCGGACCCCACAGGGGCCCCCACAATAATATAATATTCTATTGTATTGCAACTTTTTTTTAATGGAAGGGGCCCCCGAAATTGCTTTGCCCCAGGCCCCCTCAATCCTCTGGGCAGCCCTGCTGCTGGCAATGGGACTGCTCACATGAATAAAGCCTAAGCGTGTGTATTTGCAGGATCAGGGCACCGGGCACTAGTTGCTATAGTCTGTATTGCCCAGTAGGGACCAAACTTACATTAATAGGACAATAGAATTTTTTGGCTAAATACCTGTTTTGGCCCAAACTTTCAAACGTTTTTAGGTTTGCTCATCACTCCCTTTGGGTTTGCAAATGAACCTAACTAATTAATATTCTAATGTGGAATATGAATGCAGGGAAGTGCACGATCGGTGCTACATTTAGTTGTTAAAGACCCCGTGACCTCTTGTGGGGAGTTGGCGGGGGAAGGAGGTTCATGTGCACAGAAATAAAATTCCTACATTAAATCACTTTTTTATTTTTAAATGTAACTGTTCCATCATGACTGATGATAGAACAAGCTACATGAGAGATTTCTCTATATAACTCAGGCATGCATGATCTTATTTTCTGTATGCATATTTCAAAAGCTTGTTCATGCCAAAGCCATGTACATGTTACTGAGTGACCCAGAGGATGGTAAAAGAGATGTCCTACAAAACCCCCTGGCTTTTTACTTTTTTCTTTACCTCTGGTCACAACTTTAAAAATACACATGCACTAATTATGGACACAAGGAGCCAAGGGCAGATTTTTCTATTTCCCCCCAGCCCTACTGACTTCAATGGAAAACTGTACAATTAGAGCCGAGGGCAGAATTTTGCCCTTCAGTTTAAATTTTCAATTTGAGAAACAGAACAGCTGAGTTCTGGGAGCTCAAAATAAATTAGAAACCAACATTCTGAAAGAGATTCTCCTTCTCTGAACTGATCACTTGAAAACAGCCTAATATATTTTCCATATTTTCCTTGGTTCGCCTCTTGCATACCACCTTCTGAATCTGAAATGCTACTACCAGCAGCAAAGCTGTCAAAACCTGAACTGTTGTGTAACTGCATAAATTAGGGCGTTATTATATGCTTGTTAGATGAAGCTAGGATTTCATTCATCATCTGATAACTATGAAAACCTAATCAAACGGCTTTGTGCTTAATGCTTGTGGTGCCTCTGACCTTTTTGCACTCCCCTTTCATCCTCAGGTAGGTGAACTGCATTTTCGGTTGAACTTGCAGTGCATGTAAATCACAGTAAGTGGCAAAATGACTTTTTCTTGATTTGACAGAGAGCATTAAGTACTGTGTCTTTGTTCCTTACACTACTGAATGTAAGAATTGGCTAACTATACATACTGTGCAAGCTATCGTATCACGCTGTTAAAACCTAAGGAGTTTTTTATTGGACTTTCATGCTAAATAACTGTAAAAGTACCTCCTGGCGTTTTTATACAAATTTTAAATGTTTTAAAAATGCATCAGGAAAAAAAATACTTTAATAGCACAATTTCCTAGTGTGGAGTCCCATGCTACGTAAATTTTCAATTATGGCTATTTGTCCCTTCTCCCTCCAAAGAAAGGCTGTTGCATAAGATTCAATTATAGCTGTTTATTCAGTTTGAATAAAAGATTTCTTGAGGGCGGCAGCCCACAAAGTCTTGATCTTTAGCATTTAGGCTGGCTAGGAAATTCCAACAAACTCTTCCTCTGAAATCCCTCAAACGATGCTGTTTACATCTATGAAATTTGGCATAATGATATCCATAGAACTCAAAAACAGGGCACTGGCCGATTTAAGAAACCTTTTCTACATTAAACATCAGATCCTATAATTTTTTAACATGAATTCCCTGCCACTTACCCCCACATGAGCTTTACTGGGAGCTGTGCTTATGGAATTAGATACTCTGATGATCAGCATTTTATACATAAAGGTAATAATTGGAGATATACCAATCTCCTAGAACTGGAAGGGACCTTGAAAGGTCATTGAGTCCAGCCCCCTGCCTTCACTAGCAGGACCAATTTTTGCCCCAGATCCCTAAGTAGCCTCCTCAAGGATTGAATTCACAACCCTGGGTTTATAGCAGGCCAATGCTCAAACCACTGAGCTTCCCTCCCACAAAATAGGTAGGTGCAGAGACAGTTAAACAGGTCAGATCCTGAAGTTATTTTTTTAACCTGTGTATATCGTGGCTAAGGGTAAGTAGTGCACAGCAGTCAGTTTAAACAGAAATCCTACTGCTGCCTTAACTACTTAGTCACTAGTGCTCCTCAATAATAATAAAAAAAAATCTCTAGAGATCACATTCTGTTTCACACATTTCTTTATGCTGGGAGTTTGGTTGTTCCAATGCAGAATAATCCGTAACTGTCTATGATAACGTCTAGAGTCATAGAAGAAGAAAATATTATCTTTTAGTGAAGGGTGCCTGCCCTGGAATATGTTGTAGACACATGCTACCTACTCTTCTTTCCAAGTGTGCAGTTGAAAGTAGTTTATGGCAAACAGCACCAGTCTTAACATTGCCATAGGCACAAAGAGAACATTTGTTATTTAATCCTGTGCACTGAGATACAGCTACCTTGGGGCATGAATTTGTATTAGTCAGTGAAAAATGGCCCGGACAGGGAGAAAATCAAGGTAGACAAAATGCACTTGTAGAGAATGCAACATTTTGTTGTCCACACTCACTGAAAGTAACAGGCTTTACAATTACTGCAGCATAAGAGTAAACTTCACCCCTGCACCAGAGCCAGCAAAAACTGAAGCCTCCAAAATGTATCTTAAATGAGATTTAAGTGGTGCATGGGTGGTGCTATTTGTTTGTTTAACCTATTTTAATCCTTGTTTGTAATCTAGTCAATTTCTCTCCCTCAGTTTTCCCCTGTACCTATTTCTACATTAATATTGACTCTAAAAGAATCTCTTGCATCCTACTTGAAGCATTAATAATTTTAAACATAAAAGTCTTCCTCAGCCCAATACACGTAGATGGACACACACAATGTTACTCAGTAATGAGATATTTAATCAGAATTATAATACTTAGATGATACTGTGAATTTAGAAATGAGTTGCATGGTAGTCCATACTACGTATCAAAGACATGTTTTTGTCATTCCAAACAGTTACAGTCTCTTTAAGGCATACCTTTTGTGATCATTGGCAGTGACTGGACTACCGGACTCTGAAGGATCAAAGTATTGTTTTAGATTGTCTCAAAACTGCTGTCTGAAGTTGGATGTCAGCTGTTACAAATGTTGACAGAAGTGAATAGTATTTTGTAACCAATGTAGAGTTAAAAATAAAATTCGTACTATGGCACTTGCAAACCTGGCAAATATTTCTCTCTGCTTTCCTGTTTATTCGTAATTTATAAATGGCAAAATGTCTCTTATCTGCCCTTTCTCAAGGGCAGTTCCCTGGTGCCATAATAATTGAAAATTAAGAATTTACAGTGTCATGATTAAATTCTACCCTTTGTACTCTTGTAGACTGTAGCTGCATATTAACGACATCCCACTCAGATCATGAGTGGCAAGGAGTATTTTGAACACCAACTGCTACAAGATAACATAACAAGCTTTGACAGCTCCCTAATTACCAGACTACCCAGTAGTTAAAAACTCTTTAATACAGTAGCAATGTCTTCTTTGCACATAAGGCAAAAGGTATAGCTAATTTGCTCTTTAATTGATGTCTATATAGCTGTTTTTTATTTAAAAAGGACACGTACTTCTTCAATATGCTAAATTATTAATGTGTAACCTGTGATCTGAATATAGAAAATAATTAGAATAGCAGAACTCTGTAAAACTTTCACCAGGTAACTTATCCTTAGGTTTGATCACTACTGCCCTAATTCTGCACCCTTTGTTCCTATTGGGTAGTATTATGCAACTATTCTCACTGGGACAGATTCTCTGCTGCCTTGCACTGTATGTCATCTGTAACGAGGGGACGTGGCCTCCCTCCGAGACCTGAGGGAGGGCCATACACTCCTACACATCAATCACTCCTGAGCCAGGTGGAGGTAAAAGGCTTCCAAATGAGAATGGTGGTAGGATTTTTCATGTAATCTATAACGGTGTAGATGGCTGAATTACAAGTACTAGGAAATTAAAACCCAAAGTAGGAGTTGCAGAATCGCAAACCAAACCAGGACTAAGGGTATGTCTGTATTGCAATCACACCTAATGATTTCAGCTTGAGTAGACACCCAAGTGTAACGTTTTGGGTATTAGTCAGATCAGTATGGGGCGGGGGGATTCTGTCCCAACCTGCCCTGTAGCCCTGGTTGCCTGAATGTTACGCTGCTGTAGCTCAAAGTTCTGACACCAGAAGCCAGCCTACAAGCATTAGGATCTTATCCTGGTTTCAACCAACCTGCTTATTCCTTGCAGGGTGACCTCAACAGCCCTTCTGGTTCCAAGTTTTCCCAAATCCACCTACCCCAACTTCGTAACTACTAGAACCTTGGACTTTTCCCCTCTGGTTCATCCAGGGCCGGCTCCAGGCACCAGCCCAGCAAGCAGGTGCTTGGGGGGCGGCCAAGGGGAAGGGGTGGCATGTCAGACTCTTCGGCAGCAATTCGGCAGCGGGTCCCATGGTCCCTCTCGGAGCGAAGGACCAGCCGCCGAATTGCCGCTGAAGACTGAAGCAGCGGCGGTAGAGCTGCCGCTGAAGTCCCGCAGATCGCTTTCGTGGCTTTTTTTTTTTTTTTCTGCTTGGGGCGGCAAAAACCCTGGAGCCGGCCCTGGGTTCATCACTGCCAAAAGAGTGAAACCTCCTTCCCAGGTTATCAGTTCACTTTGGAACACACACACTCCACACCGTTTGCACAGCAGAGACCCGCTTGGGGCCAAAATAAACCAAGTTTACTTAATAGAAAAGTCATAGATTCAACGGTGAAATAGTAAGGGAAAGCAAACGCAGAAAATCAACAGAAAGATGCAACTTCAGGCTTTACACTGCTGTAGTAGCTAAATCCCCTTTTTTCTAATACAAGTTACCTATTGCATCTGAACAGTTGCCCAGTGTATGCCCTCTATCCCAGAGAGGATTGAATGGACAAGACCCTACCTAGATGCTGGCCCTCCATTTCTGGATAAAATCCTCAGGCCCAAGCCTGTTTGTTTGGTTCTCCCCCTCCCACTTTTTCCTAACAAGATGGCTCATGCTCACTCAGAGAGGAGAAATTCCTCCTTTCTTAGTTTTCCAAGATTGAGGGTTAATTTTCAGTTTTGATGTCTTTCCTTTAACTTAAATGGTCCACCATTGTCTCTTCCTGACTAGACAGTGGGTGGGTATTTTAAGATAGTTGTGTGTAAACAACTAGCCTGGGAGGAACACATACCTTCATGCATACATTCATCCATACCCATAACCTGTATCCATATCTCCTAATAACGATCAAATTGAGATATTAAAAAGACTTGACTTGATGTATTTTTGCACACACTAACATTGTCTACAACTAGCTGATTTAATTGCTTGTTCTTTGGGATTCAGCTCCCCCCGTTTTCCCCTTGGGGTGTGTGGACCCTCATTGTCACACCAACCTAGGGTCCCAGAGCAGCGAATCCACAGCAGCACGGGCTATATAAATGTACCCAGAACCCAAGGTAACTACTTGTGGGGCTGGATACTCCATGCTGCAGCGTGTGCTGGCATGGCCACGCTTGCTAGATTACAGCTATCTCAAAGTCAGGTCTACTCAAACTGCAGTCACGCCTTGTGTCAACCCCACGTGGGACTAGAAAGGTTAAGGGGGCTAGGCAGCCTATGAACTCCATAGGCTGCACCTGGAGGAAGAGCCAGGAAGCAGGGAATTGATTGCAGCTGTGCAGGAGTAGGTGGGACCTGTAAAGCCAGAAAGCTGGCCACAGACAGGGGCTGCTGCTGGGAAAGAACAGTCACTCCCTGGGAAGGAGGAGGAGTGGGGGCTGGAGCTGATACTCCCAGGGAAAGGGAGGGGAACCAGGAATGGTAGGAAGCAGTCCAGGAAAGGAGCAGTGAGGGCTGGGAGAGGAAAGCCCAGAAACCCTTTGTTCCCCTACCAGCCACTGAAGGAGTGAAGAGGAAGAGTGCATGGGGCTGCGGAAGGAATGTAGGGACTGTACCCTGGAAGGGGGACTGCTGAGTGACCTAGCCAAAGGGCGGAGTCACAAAGAGGATGCTGCAGTTCCTGGGACAGGAGGAGCTGCAGGCCTGAGAAAGACGGTATGACAGCATGCAACCACGGCAAGGGGCGTCAACCTTGAGAGCTAATCCCCAGAGTGAGCCAGAAGGGGTGACAGAGAAGCAGTGAGTGGTACACCCCATCCCACACCCCAGGGTTGCAGTAGAGATATACCCTGAGATACTTGGGGGCACAGAGGCTGATGTATTCCAGGAAAGGGCCAGAGAATACCCTACTATAATCTCATTTCAGACACAATATGAAAGAATATGCATGTAACTTAATGTACATGATGCTGTACAAAATAAATAAACCAAGGTCCCAGTTGTGGACAGCCTACAGGTTAGCACAGTATAACAAAACCTATCACAACAGTTTGGATGCTGGCGTTTGAGGAGGGTGTGAAGGCAGCATAGGCGAGAGTCGCAGATGGGATGTGAAAGCGAGGGAGTTAATAGGTTGGTTAGTCCAGGATGCTCCAAGCTACAGAGTGCCGTGAGTAAAGACCTTTTTCACAGTCCACTCAGCGCCCAAGTATCGCCATCTTCACAAGGGAGGAGGGGTCACACTTGGGCAGTGACCAACGGTATTGTACAAATCCTCTGAAAGAGGCAATTTGCAATGATGAATATGTTAATCTGCCTGCACAGCTATTGGAGATGAACAGGCTTGGGACAGAGGTGCACAATGAATATGCTGTGGGTTTCTCAACAAATTCTGGCTTTGTGTTCTTCAACACTTTGTGATCAGGTCGTGACAGAAGTAGTTTCTTAAAGTACACAATAAAAGGAGGCAGGAGACCACTGATCAGGCAGTTCTTAGGCAACTTCATTGTGCTATATAAATACCCCTTGGAGAGCCATGTCAAAAACTCTGCTGTGCTGTAAGCAAAAGCATAGTTAATAAATGGTGCTAGTTTTCTTTCTCTCAGTTGCAGGTTGGCTGAAACTGTTAGTGAATTCAGTGAATAATCTTGACCAAAACAAAAATGCGGGGACCCAAAACATTTAATTCTTGGTTCAAAATGGCATTTCTTTTTTAAATTTAGTTGGTTTTTTTAAATTTTAATTTAAAAAAAAATGACATTTCAAGCTGAACAAAAGGTTTTATTTGACCTGAAACATTTGTTTTTTCCATTTTGGTGAGAAACTGAAAAAAATTGTTTGTTCGACCTGAAAATATAAATATATATATTTACTTTTCAGTTCAGCCACCAATTATTTTCTCATCCCTAATATAGGCTCCTTTCTGCCATTCTACAAACTTCTGCCCACAAAGAGAAGCCCAGCTTGGTTTATGGATGGTTCCAAAAGTCTCTCCAAGGATAAACCAAGAGATTAAATATAGGTCAGGCATAGGCAACAGCATGGAGAGGGAAACAGACAATCAGCCAATAAACTGGCATATACAGTGTTGTGAGAAAACAGCACTTGGAAGTGTAGCACTCCATATCCGCAACAGTTAGCTAAATCTCCATCGCAAATATATGTTACACAGTGGGTCAATTTGAGAAAAGGTACTCCAGGATTTAGTGCTTATTCTCAAACTACAGCACACAGGCGCAGGGATGCTATTGCTGAATTCAAGAACACATTGACCATTATGTATTGCTTACAATGAGAGCCATGATGGTGACTGAACTGTTTACGGAATGGGCTAACGGGAACCTTGATGACTTATAAATCAAAGGAATCTGTCTGTGCACTCAGGGGCAGGCTATGTTCATGAAGGATACTCCACTATTTCACTGTATACATTGTACATCTTAACTCAAAGATGACACCCTCTACATCCTCCAATAGTTGTATATAGTATGTGCAATTACTGACATTGAGTACTGCTTGATTGCCCCTCTGGAGCAACAGCTGGCGTAAAGGTTGAAGCTATGGTCATAAATGGACATAGAGTTAAATTAGAATAATTCTTATAGAGCTTTACAGATAGAATGTGATGGGTAATGGAGGAGTTCCCAGTCGGTGTAGAGCTGGAACTGGTTTCCTGACAATCCTACCTCCTTCTGCTATACTGAGCACACTCAGGATAAAGTAGGGAATCTAGCCTTCTGCACTGACTTCTGCAACATGTGCTTGTATTTTCCAGACACACCTTCTGATAGAAATCTATTCTTTGTTCAGTTTCTCTTCTGTATTAAGTGAGCTCCTTTGTAGCATTACTTTTTATATCCTGTAATTATGTTTTGCATGAATCTTTCATAGTCATCTAACATCTTAGCAACATTTTGTCTCATTGTGTTGAGACTTGATGTCTTCTCTGCCATCAAAAACTAATAGAGTTATATTATGACAATACAGAAGCTACCTCTAAGTACTGTTGTTACTTGTTACTGTTATTCAGCAAAGAAAAAATTACTTCTGGTTATTGCAAGTAGTCAAAATCGGATGTCAGCCAGCCATGAAGATTACATAAACAATAGATATATTCTAAGAATATCTATGCAAAGTACATTGTTAAATAAACCACTTACTGTGAGGTTCTTAATTTATTGTCTGCATCAAGAAATCAACACACACAATACATTGAAAAAAAGAATGAAAGTGATGCTATTTCTCATTGAAGACCTGAGTATGCTTTTTAACTGCCTGCCACATGCACCTAAGCTTAAACTCTAATAATTGGTTATATATATGTGTGTGTGTATAGATACACACACACACACTTGCTAACTTATATAAATTATGTACTGTATAATTTCTAGAATCAATAAAAGGAGAATTCAAGTGAACAGTTTATAGAATGAATACCTTATTCTCATTAACTTATCATAGGGAAAAGAAGTGCTTCTCTCTCTGTGTGTGTATTTCCCTTCCCCATCTCTGGTGGTAGACTCTAGCCTACAAGTAATTACCATTAAACTGGCTAAATTTCAAACAATGATTTAATCTATTAATGCGTCGAATATTTCCACATTTTCATTCATATATATATACGAGAGAGAGAGAGAGAGAGAGAGAGAGAGAGAGAGAGAGATCTTGTAGAAACCACGAACAATTGTTTGAGAGAGTATCATCTGTTTGGCTGATTTTTTTTAACAGAAAATGTTGCTTTTTGTTGTTGTTGTTGTTGTTCCTTGTTTAACCTCTCCTCTGGATCTCATTAGCTAGTAACGTAGTCGCTACCGTTTCTGCCTTAAGGCAAACCCTGTGATGCTCACTGAACAAAGAGATACATTACGAAGTGAGAGACAATACTGATAGGACACAACAATAATTCTGAATAGTATACTTTTTTAGCTTTGATATTTTGTGGGTGACAAAATAGTTGTTTGAAAAGCACTTTGAAGTATATATCTGTTTCCTCATGGCCCCGGCAATAATATTAGGCCAAACCGATTTTTAAAAAAAGCTTTTCAGAGACTATAACCTGATGAGTCTGACTTGAACTTGCAACAGCACGAAAACTGAGAGCAAGGGCTGAGTCAATATCGTGTGTAATTTAAATGATTCTGTCTCAATCACTTTAAAAGCAAATGGTCTTCAATAAAGAGAGACTGTCTCTTATAAAGATGGTTGGAAAACCCACTCCCAGTATCATACCTGCTGGCTACATTTAATAATAGTAACTTAGAGAGGGTCCACTTCCTTTGTACTTGTAAGACAATTGCAGCAAACGTAGGGTCAGCCCATGTCCCTAAACCCACCTTGGAAAGTTTCCCTCCAGGAACAGATTGGCCCTGACCATGCAATTTAGGTCCCCCATACCTCAGCTGTTTATCATCATCAACCTCTTTTTCTATGACCCCACACGCTACTCCGTGCAGGTCCTGGATTCTGCGCAATGGGAGGGGGAGGGGACCAGGGAAGGCAAACATCATAGGCCCCAAAGCCCCACGGAGAACACTTGTTGGCAACATGATGCAAATTCTAAAAAAACTCTCTTCAATGTAATTGAAGGAGCTGGCATGCTGGGCAAGATTGAGAGAGACAGGCACTTACCAAACCACCACCATCAGTGTGACCGTCCTGCAGGATTGTTTTGCTGAGAAGACACTTCATAACTCTGGTGGCTTCAGGTTCTGTTTCCAAGGGTAGTTTATTGTGTTCTGTGAAGTGAAGGGCTGTTTATTATAACAATTTGGCAATTAGAGCAAAGTACACTCATGCTCTGGCATACCACAGTATATTTACCCGATGCCTTATTTCCAGACTGAAAGAGAACAATTAACTATATTGTATCCTTGCTGTATGGCCCATAGATAAAACAACACTGCTATAAGAAAAGGAATATTTGTTTTCTAGTACCTTTTTTGCTCAACCACCATTCCACTTTGATGGGCTAGAGAGGCCTCACAGTGGAGGGGATTAAGGAGGCTGACGTGCTCCCCACTGGCAATGAAAGGGTAGGGAAAGCCAGTGGGCCCAGCTGGCCCCACCCTGCTACACATACAACCATTGTCAGGTGTGGAGAGGGGAGATAAAAAGAGAGGGCCGAGCCCAGTTGGGTGCTGACCAGAGCTTTGCTTGCAGTCCTGAGACCCAGCTCACTTGCCAGCTGGATCAACCCTCCTGGGAGGGACAACCAGATCCTGGCATTGTCAGAAGCATAAACTGCTTTGGAAACCAGCCCTAACTAGAAGGGTGAGGCCCCACTCACATTTTGTGGGGTGACCCTGGCTTTGAGTTGTGTTTATTTTTGTTCCTGATTACCTTTGATCTTCATAGCTCAAAAGAAGGTAAAAGCACCATTACCTTGAGAGACAGAAGCAGACCAATAGAGACCTTCAGCAGGGTGAGTTGTGCCCTGAAGGGCCACAAGAGGGCACTACCCCAGCAATGTCAGAGGTATCTCAGGTGCTGGAATAAAGTAGATAGTGTTGAAGATGTTGTTCGCCTTTCTGTACAGTTTCTAAAGAGCACTATCCATGTGAAGATCAATGAAGGACATGTAGAAGTAGTTGCATCTTCTTTAATTAACGGCTTGTTTTGGTTGAAATGCCACTTTCTAGCCAGTTTTGCACATTTTTATATTTTTTTTTATTTCACACCAAATCACCCGTGAAACATAAAAATGCTCTCAATTGTTGTATTCATTAACCTAACAAATGGCACACACACGGCCGCATTTAAAACATGCGTCCTAAATAGTATTCTCATTATGTGGAATCAGATTATAGTCCCTAATCAAATTTGGTTTGGAGCAAAAGGTAATGAAGTATGACCCATCATGTAAAACAATGATAGGTGAAATAAATCTCAAGCACCACACAACCTCCATTTTGTGCTGTGCTAAATAATTCTGTTTTTAAAAGTATTTTCATTATTTAATTATAAGTAGAATTGTAGTCCTGTAAATACACACCTGTTCTTCATATACATATGGCATCTGTTAGGATATTTCCAGCTATTTTTCCAAATATCTTAATATTTTTGCATATCGATGGCATCTTTGTGTTTATTAAAAAAAAAGGAATTTTCTGCTATTGTTTATTACGGTAGAACCTGAGGGCCAGCCAAGAATGGGGTCTATCATGCTACAACCAGAGTAACAGACTCTGCTTTAAATAGTTTAGTCTAAATAGCTAGACACCCACAGGGTGGGGAAAGGGGTAGAACACAGAGTGAGCGAACTATCTCTACCAGCTTATCGAGCGGGTCAGCTGGGACGAGCTATGCCATCCAGGGCAATGTGGGCACGTTTGTGTACACCAGGGAGGGATACAGGCACAATCCTTTGGGGTGGGTGACTCTGCACTGATGATGCCTTTTCAGCACAATTCGGCCCACACTGAGGGTACGTCCATACTACCCGCCCGGGTCGGCGGGTAGCGATCAACTTCTCAGAGTTCGATATATCGCAACTCATCTAGACGCGATATATTGAACTCCAAACGCGCTCCCGTCGACTCTGGAACTCCACCACCGTGAACAGCGGTGGCGGAGTCGACGGGGGAGCCGCGGACTTCGATCCCGCGGCGTCTGGACGGGTAAGTAGTTTGAACTAAGGTAGTTCGAGTTCAGCTACGCTATTTGCATAGCTGAACTTGCGTACCTTAGTTCGACCCCCCCCCGCAGTGTAGACCAGGCCTGAGACAATGGCAGGGATTGAACTAGTCACCAGTACTCTTTGTTCCAAGTCCTTAGTTCTAACCACTAGATAACATCCCCTTACAGTCGATCTACCGTCTACTCTAGTTTCTCGTCTCCTGTATGTTTAGTGTTGCAGGTCAGAGGGTATATGTAACTTTCGTCTTAATACATATGAGTTACAACAGATTGATTCTGTTGGCCAGATTCTGACACCCTACGACACAGCACTAAACTCCACCAACTTTGGGCTAGGGCGTTCACTTTGGTGAGCAGTTACTAACGTGATTTCTTCTCTTGAAGTAAATGGGACCACTCGTGAGTAACTTGCTCACTAGCGTTAATAAGGGACTCAAGATCTGGCCCTTAGTGAGTTTCCCTATTGAACTGATGCAGTAAGTCAAAGTATCAAAATATGACCCTGTATAATAAAATAGCAACATGCCCAGGATTTTCTGTCTTGTGGAAGTTCTCAATCCTGTCTAGTTGAAAACCTTTTGTGGATTTGCTAATATTAAGTCCTTTCAGACTGTCCTATTTCACCCACTACAGTATGTGATTTTTGTTACCATTAGCCACTTAAATTCACAGCTGGTTCATTTGATAAATGAACACCATAGCCTCCAAGTCATTTTAGATCTTCACTCATACATCAACAGCAAGAAGAAGGAAAATACTGCATTTAGAAAAGAGGATGGCTAATGAAAAAAATACACCCTCAGATATTTGGAAGTCACAAAGTAGGAATGTCTGCTGTTTGGAAGCTGGAGACAAATTCTTTTCAAATGTGGTCAAGGACATGAAGTGAGGTTCTGCAAAGCAATTTAGCTGATAAGAGAGCCTGCGAGGGTGTTGAGGTCATTGCAAGCCTGCTCATGTGCTGTTACCAAGCTGATTTGTGATGGAGTTTTATATCTATAATACTCATTGCAATCATCCTATAGCATCTAATGCTCTATCAAGGTCTTGTATGTACTCTCCTGTTGTAGGGCATGGCTTCTTCCTTTTTTCCCTACCTGATCTGGTCCACTTCACTGATTTTCTTATTTATCTTAATTTTCCATTTATGAATTTTTAAAGTCAGCCTTGAGAGTTTCCATTGTTGAATTTCTCCTGCTTTGTTATAAGCTTTTTTTACTTCAATAAATAAATAGGCAGGCATGGAAAAACTACTCAGACTGCAGCAGGGTTTGCTTTAAAATCAAACGTTGCAATCCTTTAACTTTTACACTGCACTTGCAGAACTGATTCAGTAATAAGAAGCTAACTCTGGGATAGGCTCAAGACCAGCCTGAGTGATTTGTGTTTGATGTTCAGGAGCATGCATTACAAAGCCATCACTCTTAATTTGGCACTGATGCTTATGAAATGACCAGGACCAAACTGGTCTACTGAAAGCTGGTGTGGAAAACGATGATCCTAGGTATACTGGAGCTCTAGGTGAAGAAATTCCTCTTCTCACCAAGTCAGTTTCCTCCATCTCTTTTCCCTTCCCTCTTTTCAGGTAATTTTTCCCCATCCTTCTCATTTCCTTCCCCCTACCAATCAACCACAACTATCTTCCTGTTCCCAATATAAGAACAGAACACTTGTCTTGTGTGCAGCCTTCCTCCTTCTGCAACCCATTCACTTGGGTTGGACTCCCGTCTTCTGCGGGTCTTCAGCCGGGATGGCTGTTTGTTGCAGTGAAATTCTAGCCTGGGTCCTGACTCTCCTCTGAAATGTGGTGCATGTGCCTAAAATGGAACATACACCTGTCTGAGAAAGGTGGGCCATTCAAGGTCAGGGTTAGTGATGGTGGTGAGCCAATAGGAAAAGTTCTGTGTAGAGAACAGCCTGGTTTGTGCCCAAGGGAGTGGACTTTAATAGCATTTGAAATAAGTTCCTTAACTAGGTAGCTCATGTACCATATCATCTCACAAAGAATTAGAAGGTAAAAATAGGTTAGTTAGGCTGAAATTTTCAAGTAGGTACTATACTGGAAAATGAATGGGACAGTTGATTGTCTTGTGATTTTGTTTTTGTTTTTTTTCCTTTTGTATGTTTGATTTTTCTAAAACTGTATCATTTAAAATTGTATATGTGTATTGGGTGAAATCCTGGACCTGTTAAAGTAAATGGGAATTTTACTGTTGATTTCAATAGGGCCTGGATTTTACCCTTTGTTTCTTCATTAGAAAGGACAGAGCATTTGAGCTGGGTCAAGAAGCTTTCTATCTGCAAAAGTCAAAGGGCCACATTCTGCCACTGTTAGGATAACCTAACTCGAGTAATCACCACAACTGCTTGCAAGTAGCTATAGCTCAGCATGAGTAAGGGTGGTAGAATCAGGCCCAAAGAAATCCCTTTCAGCTAAACAATAGTTTGAGAAAGAATAAAGGTAATTTATAGCATGGGGTTAAAAAACCAACCACCTTACTCCTATTTGTGTTGACTCAGGACACTTTCATAGGCATTCTGTAACTTGAAATACATCCTTTATACGAGAGCCCGACTACATATTGAACACCTGGTTCTAACAGAAAACATAGCTACATTGGATGGCAACCCACTGGCATGTGGGTGAGTAGGCAATGCACTTTTTTATAAAATCCAAACAGGGAACACCTGTTCCTGCCCACAGAAGGATGGATCATATGTTCATGGTTGGGATTTATTTGAATACTTCATTCAGAAACAAATGCAGATCTGCCTTTTAACTGTGCAAAACAATAAAAATAAAACCAAGCTTCATGTAACAGCCTGGTAAAGAATTGTTGACACTTCAGCAGCACCATGCATCCATAATTTGCTCCTTTTAGTTCCCTTAACTGTTTAATACGGATGGAAGAAAAATATGTTTTAATCCAAATAAACCACCTATTGGATACCATGGCCCATACATAGTGTGTAATAATCAGTTAAATGTGCTGGAAGTGAGAAATATGCAGTAACACTTCTGCTAGGAGGGAAAAAAGTCTGTATAGTAACTGTGTACTGCATAGCTAACTATGCTACAGAGGTCCACTCCAAATTGGATTTGTATTGGTTTCATTTCAGTTGATAACTCAGCAGATGAGACCAATGGTGTTCATGTGATCAGGAGCATTACTCTGGGAAGGATGCAGGCAAGGTAAAGAGTGAGAATATTCAAAATGGTGGCCGCCTTTATCTAAACTCTGCCCCAGTTATATGCATGTAACTTCCAGAGGAAGAATTGAATGTATATTACAAAGTAGAATTTGGTCCATGGGGCCCTGATCCAACTAAGTACTTAAGCATGTGCCCAACTTTAAGCATGTGAGTAATCCTATAAATTCAAGTGGGCTACTCACCTGCTTAGATACCTTGTTGGATCAGGGCCCTAGTGAAGTCTAGTTGCAGCACCTTGATAGAGAACTTTAGGCATGCACTGATATTTCCAAAGCAGCAGATGATTTATTATTATTATTATCATTATTATTAAGACTGCACTGTATGATTTGTGAATGAAATCGGAGTAGGAGTTTAGGGAGGAAGGAATAAGATATCAAGAGAAGTTGCTTTTTCTTGAGATTGTCAGCCTCTTCTGTTGTAGGATTGCTAATAATCCTTCCCAGCATCTCTTTTGATAAACAGAAGAACCTTGGGAAAGGTTGAACTTTCTCTTGCTTCTACATGGGTTTTTTTCATTCTCTTTTTTCACTTGTTTTTGTTAGGATTGTTTCAGTTCAGCTATCATTCCTGCCACATTTCACTTCTTGAACCAGGCTTTCCTGGAAGTGATGCTACCTGTCTGGCATTAATAAGAGGGTGTCTTACTTGTGAGAGACTTTTTGTTCTGAAGCTCTTTCCTATGGAGAAAGGGTAGGACACAGCAATGGTCCAGCATACTTTAGAGGATATCTTACCATAGACAATGAGGTTGTGCACAGAGTCACTTGCAATTTTGTGTCAAAATGGAGATTACAATAGGCAGACCTATATTTAGATCCCTATAATATTCCTGCAGTTGGTGAGATCATGCGCATTTCATTATGGAGGGTAAAGAGCTCAGAACTGTGTTATGCACTTCTGATAAGCTCTTGAGCACATGGGACAGGCTCAGGTAATCAGGGATTCTGAAGAAATATCTTGTGACTTTATCCAGCTGTTGAAACCCAACCAGCTTAGAAAGAGCTTGAGAATACACCACTAAAAGCTGCATGGACACTTTAGTTTTAGTCCAAACAGGGTAAATAGTTAGCACCATACTGCATGTCAACAAAGTTTTAATTGATGTGAAAAATGTTGCAGGAAGAACACAATTTTCCTGGAAGTTCCACAGACACAAAAAAGGCAACCAGTGGGTGTTTTTTACTCAAGACAGATGTCTACAGTTCTATGTAAAACAGTGCCCGATGCCTTGCACTGTCTTTACCAAGAAGGCCTGAAGTCAGGTAGTGGATTTATTTTTCAGTTTTTACTTTCAAGCAGAACTTAACATTCCAGAGTGTACTTCTGTGACTCATAATGGAGGGAGAGAGAGACAGGCACACACACATAATATCACTTTCTTCATTCCCCTTTTTGTGGGGTTGAGAGTAGTATGGCAGGCAGGAAGAGGATGGGAATGGAGGAGAACAGACAAGGAGACAGCAGGTGCACAATAGCTAATGGAGGCCAGGGAAACAGAAGCCTGAAGAATAGGGATTGTGCTGGTAGAGTAAATGCATAAATGTGGGAAGGAGGATGCCGTGGTCCCAGTCACCTAGAATAGATGGCTGTTTAATTTAGTATTAAAGTCATAATGAGATGCAGTGGTTGGAAACTGAAGGTGGGCAAATGCAGACTTAAAATAAGGCACAAATTATCAGTGAGGATAACTGAACGTGGGAACAACTTACCTAGGAATGTGGTGAATACTCCAGTTGCAGTCTTTAAATGAAGACCAGGTGGCTTTCTAAATGCTGTGCTATCACTTAAACAGAAGTTATGGGCCTGAAGTAGGAATTATTGGGTAAAGCTCTGTGACCTGGGTTATGTAACTGGTCACACTAGATAATCAGACCAGTCCCTTCTGGATGTAATCTCTATGAATCTATATAGCATTATGGGTGCAGCTCAAGAGCACCCATAGAGTTGTTTTCAACTATGCCTGTGGCCTCATTCTCTACTAAGAGAACTGGGATGGCAGCATTGGCAGCAGCAAAAGTCCATTAGGACAATGCCTAGGATCTCTGCTTCTGTCTAATGGTGTGTGAGTATAAAGCTGATGCCAGATTATTCATGTAACTCTATCTTGAGTTTTCTATGATGCTTCTGTCTTTCATTGATATGTTCCATGGTACATCTGAACATTAAAATGCATTAATCCTAACCTGCATCCGACGAAGTGGGTATTCACCCATGAAAGCTCATGCTCCAATACGTCTGTTAGTCCACAGAACTTTGCTGCTTTTACAGATCCAGACTAACACAGCTACCCCTCTGATACCTAACCATGTGGTTATTCCATGGTGTCACTACAGGGCAGTGTTAAGGTTGTTTGCGTGTCTTGATTAGTGCTTTTCCATATCCTGCATATGATTGGATTTCTTATGTTACTAATATGCACTCTGAAACTTAGCTCCATCTTAGTATAGTTTTGGGGTTTTTTTGGTTTGGAATACATTTGTAGCGTATGGACACAAGAAATTTTTCTGACTCTGCCCTTTCATGCTTTAACATGAGTTGACCACCAAGAAGCAAAACACTTCCACAAAATCCAGTGCTCTGAAATGTCATGAATGAAATAGTGTCGGCATAAAATCTTCTTGGGTGAAATGGAGAAATGTTCATGTGGGAAAATGATTTGCACAGCTCTAGCTTTACCTGGGTTCTAGGATAAATTATTTCCTGAGTACATAGCCCTTATTTTCTAGGTCAACTATCTTGTAAGTATTCTGCATTGCTTTCAAACATCTTATTCTGGAAGGTGCCTGGATTGGGGCCCAATCTAATTCTCCAATTAAATGCAATAGAACCAATGAGTTAAATGGCCATTGGATCTGGTCCTTTGAAAAAGTGCGGGTTTTGGGGTTGTTTTTTTTGTATAATGAAATTTCCTGTGTTATTTGTACTTCATAATACTTAGGTACGTTTCCTTAGAGGGCACACATGCTTTCTCTCTCTCTGTCCAAAAACATGACTAATGATCAGTTTCTAACATTTATTATTCAGTTTCAGCTCACCCTTCCTGCACGCATGTGCAGAGTTCTGAAAGTCTGAACTGTCGCTACAGTGGTGCAATACATTTGGGTGGTTACATAGAAACTTGCAACTATCCTGGAATCTGACAAATCAAATCATGTTAATGAACCACAGCAAACAGCTCATGTTGAAACAGCTGTAAGCACAATATGCAAATCATGTTTACTGGTAGCTTATGCACCAGAGAAATAATCTTTATATGACTGCTTTATTATTTACAGTAGTTTCGACATTTAATTTTTGTCAACATTGACAGATGCTGTCCATGTAAATACTTGGACTGCTATATATGGAAAATGCTAAGCATATGCAGAGATCTCATGTTTGTGAGCTGATAATATGGTTGACAAATGGGTTTAACAATATCCAGTCATTTCTGAGCAGTCGACTGAAATTCACCTGAGGTCTGTGGTAACAGAGTGAAGAGGAAGGTCAGAGGAATATGAATGAAGAAGAAATAAAGGAATGACTCTAGAGAGCAGTGGGTATAATAAAAGCGTGACAGAAGATGATTAATTATATTTTAGTCAGATAATTCCCAGAGAATATATGTGCATGAGAAAAGTTTCTAACCTTTCCTCTTGTAATTAAATGAGAGATACACTAATCTAGGGAAGTGTAAAGACTATTTTGTTCCTAAAGCAGCACTAATGCACATATTAAAAATGTGTTATTTTAAATAAGCAATCCTACTCTGTGTGCATAAAGTTGGAGGAATTGAAATGCAAATGTTAGAAAGGAGAGTACACCACTGAATTAAAAAAAATTAATGATCTACACACAAAGCTGTAAATCACAGTGTGTGGAATGCGAGGAATAGACTTATTAGCGGGAACAGCCTTCTCTAGAAGATACAGGGATATACCCTCAGAAAAATAATTCTTGATTTTGTACTATTTTATGTTGTGAAGAATCCCATTTGAGGCTGGTCTTGCATTCTTTGAGTGTGCAAAACTTCTTGACTTCAGTGGAAGTTTTAGGGGCAGAAAGAATGCAACACTGGGATCTTTTGATCAAAGTCTCAGAGGATGTTCTTAGGTTGTTTGTTTGTTTGGGGTTTTTTTGGTAAGACTCTTTAGACACTGAGCCTGCAAAGGCTTCAGCATGTGCATATCTGTATACTTATCACATGAGTAAGGGGGGCCATGGATCAGCGTTCATGTCACACACTCAATCAGTACCCGGACTAGGGAAGCTAATGATTCAACCAGTGGACCAAATATGGTGATGAATCCTTGTCACATGCCACAGGAGGCACGTTGCACGTATGCTAAGAAGAACTAGTAACATTTAAGCATGTTCTTTTGTATCAGACAATATATGAGGGTGTATCTGAACATGTCCTCTCCTGTTGCTTGGTTCCAGGTTAGACAGCTGGTTCCAGATCTGAAAACTCAGAGCTATTCCTTTAGCTCAAGTGTAGAGGCCTGGATTTTTGGCACTGATGGACCAGGCTTTCATTCCCAGCTCTGCAGCACATGTGAGGGAGTAGCTTCACTATAGTTAAGGTTGCAATGTTTCCCATTTAACCATGTACTTTCAAAGCAAATGATTGTATACTGAAATAAAGACAACAAAAAGAATACATTTTTAAAAACAAATCTTGGACCAGAGTTAAGGTTGTTTTGATATGATGAAGTGTGCGTGTCTTTATATTTGATTTTGTTGGGAATGCAAGATGTGATGTCTTTTACTATTCATTTCCTTGCTTGCAATGCTGGGGTTTTCTAAATCATGTTTATATTGGACAACAGTGTTGTCACTTAGCAACCATAACCAGTTTCTGAAGTGAAGGTTTTGGAAATTTTGTTTAGTTCCCAATTTTCAGTTTACTGTACTAGACACGGTATGTAAGCATGATGTTTCTGAGGGCAAGATTAATTCTGCAACTGGTGCAAGCATTGTTTCTCTAGGATGCCTTGAGCTAGGTTAGTGTGCCGAAAACATCACATTTTTGTCAGTTTTGCAGTCTGTCCTATCTGCCTCAATCAGACACCAACTATTATGAGACAGAGAAGCTAATAAGACTGCAGAGCTCCAAATTCTAGTCTGGGACATAGTCCCCTTGGGAATTTTCCTTCAAAGAATGCACAGGCAGTAGGCTGGTCTGCCTTTGGAAGAAGAAAACAAACAGCTTTTTTTTTTTAGCTGAGAAAGAAGGGTTCTTGGGGTCATGGCAAGGAAGGTCTTATTTTTTGTTATCGCCCTGTGTTCGATTTGTTAGAAAGCCTTGAGAAAGGAACTCTGGAAGGGAGTGACTAGGAGGTTCAATCTTTTCCTTCTACAACCCCCTGAAGGTGTTCCCTTTTTAATTTGTAGTTTCTTCTCAGTGCTGGGAATCTCTTCTTCAGCTCTTGGTTGATGTGTGAGACACAGTGAGTGAAATGTATTTAAATGTCACTCTTTTCCTTTTCCTCTTCTGTGGTATTCTGTCTGTGTAGTCCTTCCTCAGAACACTGAAGAAACCATCCTGGTTACTTTGCCCCATTTTCTTGTTAAAGGACAAAGGCACTGTGTGGGTTCAGCTCAGCTGAAGTTGCGGAGAGGCTGCTCCCTAACGATGGGAGAGGAGAAAAGCCATAGATTAGTTTGTGTTTTTCCCCCTTTGCAGTTCTTGGATAGAGGAAAAACTATGTTACCTGATCAGGACATTGTAGTAACCTCGTGTAGTAGTATCCATTCTAAATGAAACCTTTTATCAAAATAACTGATTTTAAAATGCTTGTGGTCCACCAACCTAGCATTGATATTAGTATGAAGAGACACTTGTCCTGTTCCTTATCATTTAAGTCATATTAAAGTCTTGGGACTATTGCTTATAAGATAACATGCAGGAACAACTATTATTATTTTTATTTTTTAAGTGTAAATTTCCTATTGTGATCAGATGTTTATCGTCTAACAGATTTTAAAACATTATGATGTCAGTAGAATGAAGGAAAATTTTTTTATACCCATTATCATCCAATGAGTTAATAGGAAATAGGATTGAGGCCTAAAGTTTGCATCCATATCTGAATTTCCCCTAAATACAGGAGATGGTTGAGCATGTGTTTAAGTATTTTGCTGAACTGGGGCCTTATTTGATCATGGTGAGATGTGGACTTGTAACCTTTGGATGGGCTAGAGTTTATTTCACTGCCCTTTTCCAGTGCCTAAAAAGCCCAAACACATGGAGACCCAGAATTCTGTCATTTGGGATCTTCAGCAAGACTTGCATGGAGCCAACCTCCCTACAACCAAGTCCAAAAGAACAAAAGGAATTAACTTAATTCTTAAGTACCAACATTATGAAAATCATACGATAAAGAAACATAACAATAACTTAATTCCTACAACATAACAAGGCTATTTCATAATCCACATACATTATCTTCAGTTATCCCTAAATAAAGGCAACAAATTTAATCGAAACAGGTCTGACCCCACAGAAGCATAAGTAACTCAGTTCCCAAAAGTTTAGGTTGAGTTCACCTAGCCTCAGTCTTTGATGACTCAGGAGACTGTCTGGATTTTGGTGAAGAGCACCGCAACAATATCTTCTCTCCTTTTGCTTTGCAGAAACCTTCAATTGGAATCCATACAGACTCTTCTGCCTCCTCTGCTGAAGTCACTCAGCTAGCTAGTCAGCTAACTAATTCGCCAACCTATCAGATTAAGTATATACATTTAAAAAAAAAAACCTGTTACAAGAAAAATACTCAATTGAGAATAGCAAAATCATCATATTTAAATAAGAGAAGAGTTGGTAAATCCTGCTAGTTGAGACAATTGAACTAAAGCAGTTTGGCTAAAATCAAAACATTCAAAATAGGCAATTAAAATAAAAGAAATTAGCTTCCCCTCCCTATTTCCCCTTTCTGTAATTAACACTGCCAGGGCTTCCCTGCTGGAGGGTTAACAATATCACTAACCTGCTGCAAAGTATTTCAACACTGGGGTGGCAAAACCTAGCCTGCTTTCAGCTCCTGTGGCACAGCTTTTCCCAATCCACACAGGTCACGTGGCCTTTTGTAAAACAGCTTCCCTGACTACTTGCCTTCAGTGGAGTCTGAGGCCTGCTACAGGGAACCTATTGACCATGCCCCAAACTACCACACCCAATTCCAGAAAGTTCTGAGTGTGGAGTGTTAATTGTTTGTTTGCCTAGCACGGTGACCCAGACATGACTCATTTTTACCCCTTCTCTATAGATCACTTAAAGAGGTCTCCCTATTAGGCGTGTGGGTTACAGACTCACTCCAGTGTGTATCAAGTTTATTTTCAAGATTTCTAAAGAGCAGGTATTTTTTTCTGAAGTTCTTGTTTATTTTTAATATGGAGAGTAGAATTATGGTTATCTTCTCCCTCTGATCTTATACTTCTTAATGTCGCGGGCTTGATCAGCAAATTTAAAATCAAAGCAGTTCCTGTGGCTTCTTAGATTAAAGTTGAAAAATGCAGTTCAGCTGTTTATATATAGACACGCAGCAGTTATAATGAAAAAGTTACCCACAATGCCACTGTAACTATAGTAACCTGCATTCATAAAGATCTCCATTTAGCAGTGGTTAAAGCCAAATATCTATTTCTTTGAAATAGACAGTGCAGTTCCTGTAATACCAATAACAGCAAAGAAATGAAGATAATAAATAAATAACCCAACTTGCTCATTCATGGGAGAGTGGGAATCAAAATGACAATACTGTAAATTGTTTTTTCTTTGATAACATTATTTTTAAAAATGATACACAATTTTACAGAGATACACAAGTGCATGCATCCATCAGGTTAAATGTATCATGCTGTGTTTATTATCCTGAATTTTACAATTACTACATATTAGAAACACCGCAAAAACCTTGGTTATAAAATAAAGTTAAATCACCAATTCAGCAATTTTCAGGTTGCTTCTTGAGTTTCCAGTCTTTGGAGCAGAATTTTTTTTTTAATGTAGATTAGTTTGGTGTCAAGTTTCCTCTACAAGCTTGAATGCTGCCTACACACCTCCAAGAACAGCTGAATTCCTAAAGAATTCTCCAAACATGCTTGCAGACAAGGTCTTACAAAATGTCATAGAATCATAGGGTTAAAAGGGATCAGAAGGGTCATCTAGTCTAATCCCCTGCCAAGATGCAGGATTTGTTGTCTAAACCATCCAAGACAGATGGCTATCCAGTCAGTACAATCATACAGACCAAAGAGGTCTGGCTGATTAGGGCTTTAATCCTATATTGTGATTTCCCCCTAGTGCAGACTCCCTCTCCCATGCAATCTCATTCACTTCATGTCAGCAGGACTGTACATGGGTGACATGTTCTGTACTAGCCAATCCCAATGTAAAATCAGGGTTTAGGTATGTGACAAGTCTGATTCATCAGGTACCAGAAGATGGGAGAGGAAAATAGTAAAGAAGAAACAGAAGGAAGACAGGGAAAACTATCAGTGATTTAGATAATGGCATGAAGAGTACACTTCTAAAGTTTGAGGATGATGCCAAGCTGGGAGGGGTTGCAAGTGCTTTGGAGGATAGGATTAAAATTCAAAATGATCTGGACAAACTGGAGAAATGGTCTGAAGTAAATAGGATGAAATTCAATAAGGACAAATGCAAAGTACTCCATTTAGGAAGGAATAATCAGTTGCACACATACAAAATGGGAAATGACTGCCTAGGAATGAGTTGTGCAGAAAAGGATCTGGGGGTCATAGTGGACCATAAGCTAAATATGACTCAACAGTGTAACTGTTGCAAAGAAAGCAAACATCATTCTGGGCTGTATTAGCAGGAGTGTTGTAAGCAAGACACGAGAAGTAATTCTTCCGCTCTACTCTGCACTGATTAGGCCTCAACTGGAGTATTGTGTTCAGTTCTGGGCACCAGATTTCAGGAAAGAAGTGGACAAATTGGAGAAAGTCCAGAGAAAAGTAATAAAAATGATTAAAGGTCTAGAAAACATGACCTATGAGGGAAGATTGAAAAAACTGGGTTTGTTTAGTCTGGAAAAGAGACGCCTGAGAGGGGACATAAGAGTTTTCAAGTACATGGAAGATAGTTACAAGGAGGAGGGAGAAAAATTGTTCTTCTTAATCTCTCTGAGGATAGGACAAGACGCAATGGGCTTAAAATGCAGCAAGGGAGGTTTAGGTTGGACATTAGGAAAAACTTCCTAACTGTCAGAGTAGTTAAGCACTGGAATAAATTGCCTAGGGAGGTTGTGGAATCTCCATTATTGGAGATTTTTAAGAGCAGGTGGGACAAACACCTGTCAGGGATGGTCTAGCTAATACTTAGTCCTGCCATGAGTGCAGGGGACTGGATTAGATGACCTCTCGAGATCCCTTCCAGTCCTATAATTCTATGAAAAGAGAAGAATAAATGAACATAAAGTATGATCAAGTGGTAATCACTTGTTTGTGTGAGTTTTACATCCTAATAATATATCATTGTGGTATTAGATAAAAAGAAAATCCTTTTCAGTTCCACTGTTCATTGAATTTTTCACGATTGATATATTGATTTGGTGGTCAAATTGAAAAGAATTTGGTTAGTTTAGAACCAAAACTGAATTTTTTGTTTTTTCTTGATGAAACAATACACCAAAAAAAGTCATTTGGGTCAACTTGAATCAAAGTTTTCAATTTTGTTTTTGTTTCCAAAAATGTCAAAATCAAACTTTTTTTTTTAATTGTAACTCATTTTATATTCAGACAAAACTATTTTGTCAAGTTTGTCTTAAATTTGCAAATAGCTTCTTTTGCCTCTGAAAATGCTTTTTTTAGTGCATTTCCTTTTTCGTGCAAAAAACAAACAAACAAAAAAACCACCCAACCCTTTTTACAACAAAAATAATAGTAAATTAAATTTTCAGGTGAGAGTCTGAACTGTGAATTCTCAGGATATTCACTGGGCATAATTATGGAGACTGTATAATGAGTGTGTCAAAGGAGATGGTAACTTGTTTGTATTATATATAATTCCATATTTATTCAACAGGTTCTTTGTATGATATGTGTTTCACTTAGTGTACTCTGCCCTTTCAGTGTGCATAAAAGTTATCAGCCTAAATATGTTAAATTTTGATGTAAAGAATTAACTTGTTCATGTTTAATTGGAATGAGTGATTAAGACAGGATACAGTTGATTACATGGCCATTTACAATTTTTCAAAGTGTTCCAATGAAAACTACATGTATGTCGTGTATTCTTAAGCAATAGAGTCCAATAACTATAATATCTCATCCCTAAAACATCCAATTCCTGTAGCATGTAGGTTGGCAAATTCCCTTCATAGCAAACTTAACTCTATATGGGCTCAATTCTCTTTCTGTATATATTGCTGTAAATCAAGGGACAGTCCATGGTGTAAAAACCCGTGTGAGAGGAGAACTGGGCCCATCGTGTGTCTTGTGAACTATATATCAATAAATCCAAAGGAGCTAGTAATCTAAAGTAATACAATGAATTGCAACTAATTCTGAATCTGGGGAGAAGAATATAACGTCAAGTGACCAGGAAAGAGCCCTTGCTCGTGACATCCATTGCATATAAAAGTTGAATGCAAAGCAATCCATAATATTAATAATAATAAGAGAGCGCAAATGCGGGTGTGAGGGTTGGTGGTGGAAACTAACATTTTGATAGAAACAGTCCACTTTCCATTAATATATATAATTCCCATCCAGTCTGAGGCAAAAATGAGAGAGTGAGTAAATATATACAGCACTTATAGAAATAGAAGAATTGAAACTCAGAAGTAGGTGGCAATATGGTCAAAATGTAATAGACATAATGACGTTCTCAGCACAGAATGTAAGTAAAAAGTTGTTCCTAAATCAATAATAGACAAAAATTGCTGTACTTGTTTTCTCTCTAGTCAAATGGCTTTGTATTTCCATTTCAATTGCAAGGAACACAGGTTGCCATAACTACAAAGAATTATCAAATATCTCTCTATTTGTATAATTTCTGAATATCTGTAGACAAACAGCTGAAATTTGTCTTTCACTTCCACTCCAACTTGGAAGCTGCTACATCAGTTGTAAATGTGAATCCCCTGGTTGTGTTCATGAATAGCTGGCTCCACATTATCTAAGCTTATGCTACCTAGATATAGGGTAAAAAGACTGGGATGCCAGAAGGCCAGGTAAGTCTGGGTCAGAACTAGAAAGCGTGGATATATCATCCTATATATTGCACTTCAGGAAGGTACCCACCTATATAAACCAAATACCAAGGGTTGATCCGGTGTTTGGCATGCTTTTATGTAGATTGCCTTCGGATTATCTGCTTTTATTGCTTTCATAACTTCTGGTGGCCTTTCTGAGGGGAATAGATATCTTTGGCACAGCTCTGTCCCTATCTTTCAGGTTTGGCTCATAGTATACTGCTAATTATACTTCTTCAAGGATCTACCCTTGGTGTTACTGTGTTTAAATTCTATCTATTGTGTTTTCATCCATCTACCACACAATACAAAAGGATGTTCCAATCTGACAGCCAGCACTCACATGATTTCTCCACAATTGAACAGATTTCAGTTGGACAATTCACCTGCATAAGGGCTGCAGAGTCAGACTCGTGTTTTGCCCTGTTTTGGACATATTACTCATATGTATACATCCTTCCCAGCTAAATGCAACAAATGTAATAATTGACTTGCTTTTGTCACAGACTTAACTGCTGTTCATTCCTGGATGAGTAGGAATTGCCCTAAATGAAGTGGGGTTAATTAAGATATCCATGGGTTTCACTAATGTTGCGAATCTCTGATTCTGCTTAACCCATGAGAACTTCGTGGATAATTTGCACATTACTTACTCAATGTATTTAGGTCTCTTTCTATGCTTGTGTAATGTTCATAAGTAGAGCTGGTCAATAAATGGGGAAAGATTTTAAAAATTTATGATTCACACACACACACACACACACAACTTTTGAGCAAATTTCAAAGTGTCAACAAAAGAATCGAAATTTTGAAATTTGAATTCTACCCTCAGAGCTGATCAGTTTTCTCAAATGTATTGTTTAATAAATCTGAAGAGACAAAAGTCTGAATACTTTTGCAGTGTAATGACTCAGCCATTCCCAGTCTCTATTCAAGAATGGCTTGAATCTATTTCCTTATGAGAACTATCCTTACACCTCTTGTCAACTGTCTGTAATTGACCATCTTGATTATCACTACTAAAGTTTTTTTCCTGCTGATAACAGGTCATCTTAATTAATTAGCTTCTTAGAGCTGGTATGGCATCTTCTCTGTATGTGTATATATACTCTTCTTATATGTTCCATTCTATGCATCCGATGAAGTGGGCTGTAGCCCATGAAAGCTTATGCTCAAATAAATTTGTTAGTCTCTAAGGTGCCACAAGTACTCCTGTTCTTTTTACAGATATAGACTAACACGGCTGCTACTCTGAAACCTTACTTTATAACTACATTAAAGTGAAACTCAATGGAATCGTATGCTGTAACTTTTTTGTTCTACAGAATGCAGAAAAAATATATGCCTTTCTTTCTAGGCAGAAAATGTATTTTATTTAAACTAGTTTGTAATCATCAGTCCAGTTTTTGTGATTTGTTTAATATGTCCCATGAAGGAGTGTAGAGGGAACTGTATAAATCGAATGTATATTTTATCCTGTTTACACTGTGCCTCTAGCAGATTGGAACGAGAGAAGAGCAGCATGAAGGCTGTTGGCCCTCCTACCAAACATCATTAGGTTACTAAATATGACTTTGTTAGTTTTCTAATCGCTTAGAACTTTCTTGTCAAACTAGATTAGCCGCTGTTCAGGTTCTATTAGATTTAAGCTTCCCTTGCGTATAGTTCACTTAAGTGTGGATATGTAGAAATCTTTTCTCCCAGGCGACCTCTGTTCTACTGCTTATAGATCCTTCTTCCTTTAGTCAAGTACAATTAGCAAAGTGTATGCTATGGAGAAGGTCTAAGTATCTTGTACATTTAGTTCTACTATGGGAGCCATCGGTCATTCCTTACTGACTTCTCCTTGTAGCCTTTGAATCGGTTGTAGTGTTCTCTCAGTGTTCAGAACTGTGGCTCTGCATTATTCTGAGCAATCACATCTATTAGCTCCAGAAAAAGAGTACCTTTTAGCCAATTAGATTCCCTAGTAGGGTTGCCAACCCTCCAGGATTCTCCTGGCATCTCCAGGAATTAAAGATTAATCTTTAATTAAAGATTATGTCCTGTGATGAAACCTCCAGGAATACGTCCAACCAAAATTGGCAACCCTATTCCCTACTAGAAAAACTAGTCCTTTGCTTTTCATTTATTCCCCTGTTGTCTTTTACCTGGAGAAGGAAATTAAAGGCGGGGCATGGGGGTAGAAGATGGGCATTTTGACTGGAGAAAGAAAATCTCAGTCTCATGTTTTTATTGGTTTTCATATCTGAAGATGGCATGATCCAACAAATTGGAGTGTTGGGTTTTTTTAAATTTCTGATGTCCTCTCTCTGATTTCTTGCCTTTTTCTTTTAAAAGACATCTTAGTGTCTATATTCTCTGCTTGGTAAATGTCCTGCTGAGAACAAGTAGCTTTAATGCTAAAAGCAGATAAAATCTCTCAACCATCTCCACCCATGTAACCATAATCAATTTGCCACAGATGGTGAAAACCACTCAGAAGCTTCACATAAACAGGTGTGTGTGTGTGTACACATTTTTGGTTAAGAAATCAGTAAGGTAGAACCCAGTCCTGCAAATCCTTACTCCTGTAAGTAGACCTTACTCCTGTTAGTAGTCCCACTAGAGTCAATAAGAATACTTGAGAGTATAAGGATGACTTCCATGAGTAAATCTCTACAAGATTGGTCCACAGTTTGTGCAATACATCTGCAGTCACTAAGAAGACTAAATCGAATATTAACACTTGAAGAGAAAAGTATAGTGTCATAAGTGTCTTGAACTTCAATGCTTTGGGGTGGGAATTTCAAATGCACATAGCATTTGTTAGTTTAGCTCTGCTCCTGTTGAAATTGAGGGGAGTTTTACCATTGACTTTAACAGGAGCAGAGCTAGACCAGGGCTTCTAAAAATCCCACCCTTACCTTTGACATTTTAGTTTCCCATGGAACTCTACAGTTCCTAACAATGGCAGTTTCTCATTGATAACTAGAGCTAAATGGAATATTTCATCAATTTCATTTTGGAGAAATATGCTGGTTGGTTTGAAGTTGCCATTAAACTTACTTCAGGAACAAAGAATTTTGAAGCCTCAAAAATTGCTACAAAACAGAATTGTGGTCTTCCAGTGAGCCTCTACCCAAGGAGGGAAGGGTGTTAAGGTCTGGGCTGCTCCTATTGATATCACTGGTAAAACTCTCCCTAAAATAGGTCTGTTTCCTTGGGAGAATTTGCAGTACAGGTTCAAGCATCTGAAATGCATGTAAATGTTTTATGTCCATAAATCAAGGGGCTCTGTCTCTCAGGCATGTTACGCATATTATATATACATGTGAGAGATGCATTACATCTGTAATTTGCTTCAAAGGATGCAACTGCTACTGTGTTATGCACCCACCTCAGAGAGCTGTTTCTGGAAATATGGGATAGGTGCCACTGGGCACTGGTATTGCAACTGTTTTAGGGAGTGCTGTGTGTTTTGTCCTGCAACAGAATACACACACCAGGCTGCTTACTGCAAACATTCCTCCTGGACTATTTACCCATGAAATAGTGCATTTCTCCATGCTAGCTGGACCTACTGCCATCAGGGGGGACCATATTGGACCAAGGAGAGAGATGTTTACTTCATGGCTGCAAAGTGCAGATAATACTGGCTAAACTGAACTTTAAAGTTAAGCCACATTTTAAAATATTTTTCTCCTGTTTTAAGCATAAAGTCCTGTTGCAAATAAGATTTTCACATCTTAATTGTAATACAGAATGTGTCTTATTCTTCCTATGCTTGAGATAGCAAGGCAATTTCAGAACTGAAAATGATTGTCTCAGACATTCACCACTCAAATATTTAATCTAAAGGGGAAAATTCCCACAGTACTTCTCTTTATCACTTAGTTCTATAGAGAACAAAAGCTTCAACCTTATATGATCTGATATTATTTCCATTATTGGTACACCTCTACCCCAATATAACGCTGTCCTCGGGAGCCAAAAAATCTTACCATGTTATATCGAACTTGCTTTGATCCACCGGAGTGCACAGCCCCACCCCCCCGGAGCACTGCTTTTCCACATTATATCCGAATTCATGTTATATCGGGATAGAGGTGTATTCTGCTGTAGGCAAGTATCCTTCAAGAGGTAAAATCCACTTCTCCTCTGTTCAGCGAGTTAAGTGTCACAAAGGCCCAATCTGTCCTTTTACACTATATGCTGGAGATACCTTGTAATCAGTTGAGAAATTAATAACAATAATTTTACCTCATAGTGTAGAGGCTTTAAGATGTAATATAAAATTCATCTATAGCCTGGGGTATCTTTTGCTTCTTGAGACTGTTAGAATGGAATGAATTTTTCTACAGATTTAAAAGTTTAAATGGAAAAGTGTGTGTGTGTGTGTGTGTACTGCATGTGTGTATACATACCTGCATGCACACACTTTCTCTGTCTACACTCACCCTGATTTTATCGTTTAACTGTATTCTAAAGCAACCTGTTAAGTAATGGGGTGACACAAAGAATTCACTCCTATGCAGTCCATAAGTATTTGGAGTCTGATCATTGGATATGAAAATAAAAGTAAACATGTACTTGCATATTAAGCAAAGTCTTATATTTTGTCAATAACGTCTCAACGGTTGTTATGCAACAATAGCTACCATCTCAAAGTGATAAAACAACTAGATAACAATCTGTAGATGGCATGCACTGTAATATGCCAAACTACAAGATACTCGCTATTTACAACTGAAGAGTATTATATCATGCCTTATTTCTAATACAGAAAGGATCTCTTGATGATAGCAGACAAAATCCTGATGTCTTTATTCAATCCTGACTGAGGCAAAAATCCCATTGATTTCATTTCTTCAGTAAGGACTACATGATTTTATCCATCATGCATGATATTATAATTGTATGAATATGGATTTATTTATATATATATATTTTAAAGAAGCAGGATTCAGAAAGTTTCTCAGTCATTGATCACTTGTAGACACAGAATGAGATTCTAGAGAAGACTGCTGAATCCTGTAGCACAAAAGTCACTTATGGACTGTGAAAATGAGTTACAAGATCAAATCGAAACTTTGAAAGTGATAGGGAGACACTGTCACTAAAACACATTGCTTTCTGCCTGGAAAACATCTTTGGAGAACTTGTTTGTCAAGAAAGGCACCTTGAAATAAACAGAGTTGCTGAGTCACCACGTGTTTGCAGATGACACTATTTGTCTTTGATGAAACAAAATAGATATAGAATTGAACACCAAAAATAAGAAATTGTGACGTAGGAGGACTAGCCAGATGGCTCATATCAGTGCAACTGAACAAGAAGAGAAATCACAGAATATGTCAAAGAATTGGAAGTGGTTAATGTGATCCAAGTATTAAACAAGGTGAAGAGAGGAATCAAGGCTGAAAGAATGAAAGGCTGAACAGTATCGCAAAGAGCAAGGTCCCTTTCTTCTCAAAGGATTCCACAGCTGTGTTCTCCTAGTTGTGATATGTGGAGAAGTAACATAGAAACATGTCAAGTTGTAATCTTGACTTCATATGAACAGATAAAACAATACACTAAGCTGAAGGCTAATTAACTGCAAAATGTGACTAAGATAAAATGGCAATGATCTAAACTTCTCCTTGAAAGAAGACATGACTACATTTACAGTGTTTTTAGGATCTTATCCAACCCCCATTGAAGTCAATGGAAGGATTAGACAATGGGTAGTAATATATGAAAGCAGTGAACAAAAGAAAGCAAAATTAATTGCCACTTTGCTGAATGTTGTGGTTTGACAGGCAAAGGTCTACTTGTGATGACTCTCTACAGTAGTGGTACTTGGTATATTTTGCTTGAAGTAGCTAGTTGAATATTTTGATATAAATTAGCATAAAATCGTTTCTCCAAAAATTAGATTAGATTGTATAAAGCATCTGCCTAACCAATTGAATTGAACAAGATTATCTTAATTGACCTTTGAGTAGGAACCAACACTCAACTGCTCAGAGCGATCAGAACCAGATAAAATTAGTAAAGTCAAATATAGTGACTGACACAAGCCAATAAAGATCATGACTGACAAACAAATGCTGTAGAAAAACAGATTCCACTATCTGACATGTTGACATTCTAAACTAAGGTCTGCAAAGACACTAGAAGAGAACTGAGCAGAAGTACAAAATTGTGACAGAAAAAGTGAATAACTCCTAGGCTAGCTGTTTAGTTAATGGAAATGTTAACTCCGGATCCCAGAACCTTAGCTGATGGAAAGTGGTGTAGTTCCATTGAAGTCAAAATAGCTATGTCATATTATGCCACTTAAGGTATTGGCCCAAATTCTTGCCTTTTGCTCAAAAGAGAGAGAATAGAACAGCAAGTCCGTGATTCATTAGGTCTAACAACCTTAATTAGCATAAGCATAGATATGTAGATCTAGAAGGAACCCTGAGAGGTCAAATCCAGCTCCCCATAGTGAGGCAGAATCATCCCTGACAAGTGTTTGTCCAGCCTGTTCTTAAGAACCTCCAATGATGGGGATTCCACAACCTCCCTTGAAAGCCTATTCCAGAACTTAACCCTACCCTTATTGTTACAAAACTTTTCCTAATATCCAACTTAAATCTTCCTTGCTGCAGATAAAGCCCATTACTTCTTGTCCTACCTTCAGTGGACATGGAGAACAATTGATCACCATCCTCTTTATATCAGCCCTTAACATATCTGAAGACTGTATCAGATCTCCCCTCAGTTGTCTTTTCTCAAAACTAAACATGCCGATCTTCTTAACCTTTCCAGATAGATCAGGTTTTTATCACTTCTGTTGCTCTCCTCTTCACTCTTCCAATTTGTCCACATCTCTCCTAAAATTTGGTGCCCAGAATTGGACACAGTGCTCCAGCTGAGGTCTCACCAGTGCCAAATAGAGAGGGACAGTTTTCCTCACACAATATATTCACCACTGGAACACCTCCTTCTGACTACATCTGGGGATTAGCTCTGACCAGCCAATGCCTTTTCCTTTGATTGCACTCTGTCACTTTCTGTCTCACTCTCTCAGGACTCCGCTGCTCCTGTTGTTGGCTTGGCCCTCCAGTCAGATCATTGTCGTTTTCCCCTTCCAGGGGAGCAAGTTGGTCAGTGCCTCAAAGTTTCTGAGGACCCACTGTCTCCAGCAGGCTTCTCTTTCTCTGACCCTTAAGAGTGCCACTTCCTCAGCGGCTGGTAGGGGCCTGCCCTCTACGCTGGGTTCCAGCCTAGGGATCCAGAACAAGCAGTCAAGGTCTGCACGCACCATCCACAACTTTACTGCTGTATCCCTGAGTTACATCCTACCTTGTCTTCTCATCCTGAGAGTGACGGCAGATACACGCTCTCTGCCCATCCCCCTCTTCTCTCAGCTACTGGACTTTATACAGGCCCTCTTGTTCCTGTCCAGCTGAGCTTCCTCTTTAATCCTCATTGCTCCCTGGCTGCTCCTCCAGGTGCAGGCTAGGCAGTTAACTGGCCCACTAGCCCATCTTAACCCCTCAGGCTTTTTGTAGGGCGGACACCCCAACACAACCCCCCTGAGTGATATTAGTCTTTTTTACAACTGCATCACATTGTTGACTTGCATTCAGTTTGTGATCCAATATAACTCCTGGATCCTTTTCTGCAGTACTACTGCCTAGCCAGTTATTCCCTTTGTGTAGTTGTGCATTTGATTTTTCTTTTCCAAGTGATGTACTTTGCACTTGTCTTTTATTGAATTTCAAACCAATCTTTGAATTTGTCAAGGGCATTTTGAATTCCAATCCTGTCCTCCAGTGTGCTTGCAAACTCTCCCAGCTTGGTGTCAGCTGCAAATTTTATAAGCATACTCTCCACTCCATTATCCAAGTCATTAATGAAAATTATTAAATAGTATCAGACCCAGGACTTGTCCCTACAGGATTGCACTAGATACTCCCTCCCAGTTTGACAGCAATCCATTGATAACAACTCTCTGAATACAGTCTCTGTCAGTTGTGTACCCTCCATACAGTAATTTCATTTAGAATAGATTTCCCTAGTTTGCTCTTGAGAGATTCTCCAAAGCTTTACAAAAATCAACATATAGCACATCTACAGCTTCCCCGCTCCCATCCACTAGGCCAGCAACACTGCCAAAAAGAAAGTTAGGTTGGTTTGGCATAATTAGTGGACACATCTGTGCTGGCTATTACTTACTGTTAGCAAATACATACATGTTAGTGTATACTATGCCTATGTTAATAAGTGTATGGTATTTACATAATATAGTGTGTGTGTTGGGGAAAGTCAGGAATCCCACAACACTTTGCAAAGCTGATGTCAGGAAATGCATCAAAGACAAAAGACATTCATGTTTCACCCTGGTACAAGCTGGGGAGGTACTTTCATGAACTGGTACCTGGAATGCTAGTGTCCAAAACAAAGATAAGGAAGTTACAGAAAACCAAGTTAAGGAAGAGGTAGAAACTGGTGGGCTGAATTTTAGTGACGTATAGAAAGCTTGTAATTTGTAAAACCGCACCATACATAGAGCTAGCTGAAATAAATATCTTCAAAGCACACCTTCTATGTAAGGTGAACATGCTGTGAGAATTTCCTTTCTAGAAGAAGGATATGTATGTCTCCTTTTTGTATTGTACTGTTGTCTTTTTAGACCAGTGGTCTCCAAACTTTTTTGATCCCACACCCCATCAATAAAAAAATTTTGAGCACGCACCCCTGCTGCGCTGGCTCTACCATTTTTGCCGAAGCGCAAAAAAAAAAAAAAAGCCGCTTGGACTCCCGCCTGAACTGCCGAAGCAAAAAAAAGTGCTCCTCCTGCCGTACACCCCCAAGGATCCTCTTGTGCACCCTCTGGGGTGCACACACCCCACTTTGGAGACCACTGTTTTAGACAACAAATTTGGCTAAGTTTGCTTATTTGTTCTCTTGAGCATTTTTAAAAATGAACAGTGAGTGAAGTCAAACAATTGGCTACACCTTTGAGTCAATGAACCTTACCTACCAATTCTGTGAGTTTGATAGTCTGCTTTTTTGAAATCTATTTTCCTTGTTCTGCCTTCTTCCTTCCTTAGACATATGAAATCTCATTTCATCATCACTTTCACCAAAATTGCCCTCCTCCTTCAGATTCACAACACATTCCTCCTTGTTGGTCAGAATAAAGTCTAAAATCGCTGTCTCCCAGTCACTTCCTCCACTTTCTCAAACACATTGGCCCAAGAATGTTCTAATACACTCCAAGAAATTGTTAGAACTTTTGTGTTTTGCCATATTACTTTAGCTACTCACACATCTGTTGGAAAAGTCCCTCATTACTATCGGGTCTTGTGTTTTGGATAAACCTTATCCACCTCCTCCTCCTGATTTGGTGGCCTACGGTAGACCCTTATGTCACCCCTATTTCGCCACCCACTTATCTTTACCTATAGACTTTAGATTATCACTTTGGCCATTACATTTGTGGGAGGGAGCAAGAAAACTGATGGACTTATGTGAATTTAGTATTCACTTGGTGACCCAGGACTATTGCCAAAACCTGACATTTTCCTCTAGAAAGTGATCTGTGTACTTAATTTCTTGACCAGCTTGCAAATCACATGTAAATGTCAGAATATGCCAGATGACATTATGAAAGTTATTCAAGCAAAGAGGTCCTAACCAAGTTACTAGAGCCTGTGATGATTTTTAGCTGTAGAGAAGACATCTACTTGGTTTCCTCTTATTTCCTAACAATAATAGCAAATGAAGGAAGAGTGCTCATCCTGGTAGATACATCAAACTGCCAGCTATGCTGCACAGATTTTTTTGATACAGTGAGTGACTTTTTAGGAACAACATGAAATTAATCTACATCTTGCATGCAAAACCTGAGTTTAAAGATTTTAGGTTTCCATCAAATACCTAAGTTTGAGCTATATTGCCATGTATGTTTGTTTATACCCTTCAATTGGCATTAGAAATACTCCATTTAAACACAGAATAGGTCATGCCCAAGTCAGCACATGATATTTCAAATCTCTCTCATTCCCTTTCTTTTGATTTTCAAAGAAGAGGATTGTAAGAATGGAGTCACATTCAGGCTCTTGTTTTTTAGGTAAAAGTAGATAATGTCTCTTTGGCACTTTATTGATTACCCTCTTCTTATCTCCTCCTACTTGCTCTGTTGAACAAACATAATGCAGCCTATTGTGGCATGAAAACTGTAATAATAATGTCCATTTGGTGGCTTGAAAATAGGTTTCTCTTGCTTTAATAGAACTGGTGGTTCTAAAATGGGTATGTGGGTAAGTACTCAATTTTGTATTTATAGCAACTACTTGCTGCATAATCTGGCTTTTCAGAACAGAGCTCCAGGAGAGGTCAATATTCAGGAACAATTGTTGGACAATTCTAAAGATTGAAATGAATTAGAGGAACAGCAGGAAAGTAATAAATAAGAGAAGAGGACGAGTCACTAAGAAAATGGTATAGTGCTCCAGTTACAGGGAATTCTGCTTCCAAAATATTAACACCTTGTGATCCATCCCAAAGTATCTCCCAAAAGACACAAACACAGGGCCAGATCTTGACCTCAGTCGGTGCACAGATACTGCAGTGGCTGATACTTTTATAAATACCATTGATATGTCCATAATAGCTAGGTAATGAAAATAGAGTCATTCCACTGAGCTCACTGAGAGAAGCTCAATGCATGAGCTCACTGGGACAGATCCTCAGAATCTGTAAATCATTTTCACTCCATTGACATCAGTGGAGTTATGCCAGTTTACACCAGTTGAGGATCTTTTCTGTGATACCTGACAAAGTCAAGTGGAAAGTCACAGGTATGAAAGTACCACAGGTATCCCCGATTTAGTGTCTTTCGGCAACTTCCAGTTTCCTGTAAAAAAATCAAACCAGTTAAAAGTAATTTCAGACTTTTTGTTAAGATTATAGCCTTCCCCACATAAATCAATGCACTGCCCTGTTAAGTCAGCCATGCAGAAAACAGTCTTCAGCCAGACAAACAATGGCTTTGTTAAAGAAAATGGACTGAATTAAAGGTAGCACAGAAATGATGCTTTGGACCACAATTCTGTCCTTAACAGACACCATCTAGAAGGATTACACACAGTTCTTCACCAGCCCACCAGATGCTCTAGGATCTCCAAAATTGGGAATTTTGGTAATACCACCACAGGAGACCCATTCTCCCCTTCCAAGGGAAGGGGAGTACAAGGGCAAGGATAGATGAGCTGGGTTTCTCTATGGTTGTTCAATGTGGATCACTCAGATCATTCTTCAATAATCTGATATGATAATTTGGGTCAGGCCTTTTCCCTACTATGTTTTTCGTGGTAGGTGACGTGATCCCCTTGTGTGTATACAGCATATTTCCAAAACTGCATGTGTTAAGTTATGCACACACTTTACCACATGCATTCAAACCCTGATTTGTGAATGTGCATAGGTTCTGCCTGCACAAAGCTGGGTTTGCATGTGTCGGTGTTTCTCATCCAACAGGCCGCTTGTGGCCCAATCAGCATACAGCTGCGGCCCCATGTGGCATCCTCAGGGCTATATAGGCAGGATATATATTGTGTGGATGTGGCCCACACAACACATAGAGGGCCGCATATGTGACCCACAATGGTAAATAGGTTGAGAACTACTGGCCGTGTGTTCACGGGAGTTTAAGGGAGAAATTCACACTAATACAGATGGCCAGCACAAAGCCTATGCATCATTTTTGTCCTCAACATAGGGTTGAAGTTTGACATAAGGTGTATAGACCTTGTGCTGGTCCTCTGCGTGGGATGGATTTCATCTTACATGCACAAGGCAGGTTTATGCAAAAGGATTTATTCAATTTAGTTCACTCACCTTCCCTGTGGAAAGCTTGTCCCATAACTTATAACTGCAGGGTTTCTTACATATTCTTCTGAAGCATATGGTCAAGGCAGGCTTTAGCATGGGTTTATAAGTGCAGTTGCACCTACAGAACATGGGGTGGCAGCACTCAACAATGGGTAGTATTTTGATCTGACACATGGCATTGCAACCTCAATCAAATTTGGCCCATCTGCCAGTCTGTCATGAGGGAGGGCAGCTGGGCCAAACTTGTGTCATGCTACAACCCCATGTACCAGGTTGCACCTCAAACGTGGGCTGGCCACCCCTCCATCATGATGGAGGGGCAGCCAAGTGAAACTGAGTGCCACTGAGACCCCCGTGCAACAGGTCACAACACCTTGAGCAAGGAGCTGGGCCTAGCCCTATGGGACAGAAGCCGCCACTCGGTGGTGAGTGCAGGGAGGGGGTCACCCTTCAAATCCACTCTCCCCCATACCACCCCTCTGCCTCCATTGAATCAGGAGGCTACATTCATCTCTGCGATGGCACTGGCCACAGTTGGAGACACCAGCGTTACCAACTCCACGTAGCAGGAAGTCACCAGATAAACCCCGAAGAGTCGCTAGATGTAGCTGTTTAAGAACTCAAAAGGAGTCAAAAATGTCACTAAACAAAATGTCCAGAGAGAGTCAATGTTACGTCTTAGCTGAGCACGTCCTCAGAAGGAATCGCATTCCAGGGCTTCTTGGGCTGAGATCACTATGGGCTGGTCTACACTGGGTGGGGGGGGCATCGATCTAAGATACGCAACTTCAGCTATGTGAATAGCGTAGCTGAAGTCGAAGTATCTTAGATCGATTTACCTCTCGTCCTCACGGTGCGGGATCGATGTCTGCGGCTCCCCCGTCGACTCCGCTACCGCCGTTTGCGCTGGTGGAGTTCCGGAGTCAACGGGAGCACGTTCGGGGATCGATATATCGTGTCTAGATGAGATGCGATATATCGATCCCCGAGAAATCGATCGCTATCCGCCGATACGGCGGGTAGTCAAGACGAAATCTGCAGGCGAGAAAAAGATGTTTGTGACGGCTAATTAAATATTATGCTAAAGTCAGGCGCACTTGGAGAGCAAAGCATGTTAGCCAGGGCTTGTTTATAGCCAAATGTGTTTTCTGACTGCTCCATAGTAGGTAGCACATCCTGTGGTGTAGGGAAAGATGGCTAATGAAGTGGGAAGTGTGGGAGAGGGCAGGTTAGCCAGCGAAGAGAGCCACACAGATGGAAGGTGGGGTGGGATGAGACAGGGCCATGTGCCCCAATGGGGCAGGGGGCACCGTGCCTCCAGGGAGGAAGCCCTTACTACAAGATCAAAGGTGGAGCTACCTTGATTTCAGGTCCCCTTTACTCCTTCCCCCTTAGTTGCTCAGCTCTTTTCAGAAATCAAACTCTGGAAACAGGAGGAAGGGGTCCAGCTAGCAGATTTTTGTTTTTAAATCTACTTTCTTGGCTCCCTGCAGGACTGAGCACAGGTCAGATGAATACCTTCTTCCGTCCCCCTCCAGCTCTGGGCCCTCCCTTTCACTAACCTATGGGTTCAAATCCAGGCTGGCAAGAAAGGGAGAATTGGCTTAAATTAACCAACCCCAGCCGACCTGGGCTGCAGTGGAATGAGGATATTTTGCAGGTTTAGGTATGCACAGTGCTTAATTTGTGCTGAAAGAGGTGCCAGCTGCCCTCAGTCCCGGCAATCCCTAGCACAAATTAAGCACTGCCCAGAGGTGCTGGGGCTCTGACCTGCCAAATGTGTCTGATTGGTAGGAAGGACCCTCTGCTTTGGGGACTAATGAATAGTCCCCCTTTAATCATGTGTGTTTCATTTATAAAGCAACGCCACATTATTGCACCAGTGGGTTTTTGTTTATTTCTTGTGCTTTTAATTACAATGATTTGATCCAGAGGGGAAATGGAAGAGGAGGATTTACAAATCTCAGCTGTACAGACTTTGCTGTTTGTCTAATTGAGAGTCCAATTTCCACCCGTTTAAGGGGGCCTGGCTGCAATGGCAGAACCTTCCCTGGCCCTGATTAAATGCTCTTCCCCTCTCCAAGCCTAGTCAGCCGAGGGATTAAAGTTTGTCTGTGAGCCAGTGGCCCTCTGCTCGTTGGGAATGGCGTTCTGTACACTGCAGCCTAGATCGGCCAGGTTGGTTAATTTCAGCCAAGAACACATCTGGCTAAAAACAAGCTGCTCTCTCCGAAGTAAAAAGACCGAGCAGTACTTGTGGCACCTTAGAGACTAACAAATTTATTTGGGCATAAGCTTTCGTGGGCTAAAACCCACTTCTCAGATCCACAAAAGCTTATGCCCAAATAAATTTGTTAGTCTCTAAGGTGCCACAAGCACTCCTCGTTCTTTTTGCTGATACAGACTAACACGGCTACCACTCTGAAACCTCTCTCCAAAGTGCGCCTGTCTTTAGCAAAGTATTTAATTAGCCTCCACAAATTTATTTTCCTTGCCTGCAGATTATAATTTCCAGCCCAAGAAGCCCTGGAATGTAATTCCTTCAGAGGACATGCTCAATTGAGATGTAATGATGTTGACTTGGTATGCAAAGGAAAGTAGTAAAAAGAGCATGGAATAGATTTTATGAACACTACCGAGCTGCTTGTGAATGATTTTGTGACCCTACGTATTGGTGAGTTCTTTCTCTGAATGTCACTGTAATTGGCAGTAAAAGTCGATAGATTTGTCACCAGACACTTTGACACTTATTTTCTCGCTAGGAAAACCAAAAAGTTGCTAAATCTAGTGACAAAGTAGCTAAATTGTCAAACAGAACTGGTCTGATCCGCTATGAAAATTCCCATGCTTATGTTCCCATGATGATTTGACCCACAGTTTTGCATACTTACATATTTATATTGTAAACTGTTTGGGGGTAGGGACTATTGTTTTGTAACGTGTTAGTACAGTACCTAGTACAATGGGTCCTTGATCCATAAATAGGGTCCATAAGCACTACTGCAATACAAACAATTAATATCCTAGAACTTTGGGACTTGCGACAGAATGTACCTGTGTCCACACCTTACACTCTATTGCGATATACTTTCTACAAAGTATGCCTTGTGAGGTATCATTTGAAAACTCATAATTTGCTGATCATTATTGCCCTTGTAAAATATGCGTGTTAACATTGTATGAGAAGCTGTAAGATTCCCCTGTATAATGTTATTAATACATGTTCCAAACCACAGCTCTATGTGAGTAGAAGTTGAAAAATAGATCTGTCCTAAACAAAGGAATGCGTGTTCTGCTTAACTAGCATTTAAGCAGTAAACCGAGGCTTCAGTCAGGAAGGGGAGAAAAGGAAGCTCAAACAGGTGAGAAAAAAGCAGCAGGGAGCATCCTTCTACATAGACTTTTTGTCTCCCGGTACCCAGCTGGAAATTTTTTCAAAATGGGGACTGAAACTATAAAAAGGATGGGCAAACCCCCTATGACACACCTCTCTCTTTCTCTCTCTCTCTCTCATTCTTCCCCTTGCATTCATGGCACCAGAAGTGACAAAGCATTTGTTGGATTCTGGGAGAAGGGTCCTGACCTAGAGGGTTCTGTCAGTAAGACTACTGAAAGCATAGTGGGTGAAACTTTGCTTGAATCTGATATAGTTTAAGTTAGGCAACAGTGGTGTGTTAACTTTATTTTCTTGTAACCATTTCTGACTTTTATGCCTCAATTTTTATACTCACTTAACTGCAACGAGAGATTTTAATAAACTTGTATGATTGTTTTATCGAATCCAGTGTGTTTAAATTGAAGAATCTGGGAAACTCCATTTGAGATGGCAAGTTGTGTCCATATTACTTCTAGGTAAGAAATAACAGACTTCATATTGTCCAAGAGAGGGCTGGGCAGTACAGGATATACATTTCTGGGGAGAAATCTAAGATTGGGGGTGTGTTGGGGTCACCTGGCAGTATAACCAAGGCTGGTGAGAGCCATAGTGTAACCCAAATGTGACAGGCAGGCTGCAGCAATTCACAAACACTCAAGATGTGGCTGGAAGGCTGTTTGTGAGTGGCCCAGGTAGGAACTCCTTCAGCAAGGCATCAGAAGGCACCCAAGATTGTAGGGCAAAGGTGGCACAGCTGTTCACTAGTTTAGATTGTATTCTGGTGTGACACAGGCTCCTTTCAGATAAGCTTCTTTATATATTTTAAATATTTATATTAATATGTCAAAAATGTTTCACTTGAAATTTCACCTCGGACAACGTTTTTGACATTTCACCAAAAAGACTAATTCTTAGTATTTTTCATAATTCTGTTGCATGGCACTGTATGTGCAGTACCTTTGCAGTACTTCATGGAAAATTATAGAATACCCAGACATTTTTACTACTGAAAAAATGGCAAAAATTTCTCCAGCTGTTTCCACAAGTATCACATTTATAGATGGAAAAAGTCAGAGCTGAAGACTGAAACTTATGACTCATGAGAACTTTATTATCTTGCTGTCCAAGATAACATATTTTTATGCTTTTAATGTAACAACAACAGTATATCTTCTTTATCAGTATTCTTTTGCCTGTTTCATAATCCTGTTGTTTGGACTAATTTTACTTAGAGTTCCTAGTTCAGTGCTGACCATAATCACTTATAAAATGTATAGATATATCTTTTGAGACCAACCAGATAGCTACATGCCCGTCACCTTTCCTAATAAATTCCAATTGTGGTTTGAAATATTCCATTTCTTTACAATAATTTCAGCAGACCTTAGTTGTATGCTCAATACTTCTTTACTGTCTTTCATTTCATGCTATCCAGTGTACTGATTTTAGAAGTTTCTCCTTTTGGACAGAAAGTAGAGGCATATAAAAGAACTTAAAACATTGTCCAATAGTGAGTCCATAATCATGGGTTGTGGTTTTTTTCTAACAGAACTGTTCTACAGCAGATGAGTCATTCTATATGTAAGTTACAGGGAGCTGGGTGACTGAAAAACAAACATCAAAATGCATTGGGTTTTCAGCTGACTAGCCACATGTTCTCAGAGAAAGCACTTTAGTCCGGTGCTCAGTCACATCTTCAGTGGCTGAGTTCTGACTTTTACTTGGTTCCAGTTGTTGCATCCCAGTAGTAGTATTGTCGTAGTATAGTATAGGTTTCCTTTAGTAACAAGATGACAATTTCAGTTGTCACCTGACAAAGACTGACAGACTAAAGGATCTATGGATAGAAGGAAAAGGGCAAAACTCACCTCATTAGTAACTCAGTAGGGATGTCATTTAATGCAATTTCTATCACAACAGCTCACTCAGCGGGCTGAGAATTTGTCATATTTATATTACTAATATTGTTGTAGTTAGTCATTTGAAATACAGTCTATACCAATATATATGACATATGCCATTATTTAAATTCACAGCTTGGCATCATACTAAGACACAAACATATTAAAAGAACTGATTTATATGGAAATCCTAACATTTTATGCTTAACAAGAAATCACTGTACTATACATTAGCATGCTGACAACATAATGCAACAGGGTAAAAAAAAGTGTTATAATATTCTAATAAAAGCAACAATTTATTAACCCCAGTTACTGTTTACATGGGCTTGGGCAGCAGTATCTTATCCTCTAAATCAAAAGATTTGGAGTCCATGAAAAATAACTACAGTGTCACTTTCGGGGTATTATTGTATATAACAGAATCTAGTCTGTCATTTTAATAATGAGGACTAAAGGACAGCCATTTAAATAGACTATGTTAGTTTCAGTTGGTGAGTTCACTTACATTTATGTAGCCAAATTCTACAATTGGTTATCCTGATGTTAATCCAGAATAAACACTATTTTTACGTAAATGTAAATGAGATCAGAATTTGTCTCAATGTCTGTTTTACTGAAGCATAAAATGTGATTACATAGTACAGCTATTGTGGATAGATAGATAAATATAGATATAGACATTTTTAAGGACATAAAAATATCACATGCCTTTATTTAAAGAGTTTTAGGGAATAGTGATCTGCATCACTTCTGGCTTGCCCTTTTGAAGTGCTAAAGAAATCCCCCAAAACATACATTAAAATAGACTTTTCATGGGAGGGAAGGTGGTTGGGTCCCTTCTGTTCCAAGAGCCAGACATGTTGATCTGGGGTTGAATTTCCCTTTGAACTTTTTATTTCATCATTTCTCTTTTTTTCTCCCACTACTTCACTAGAAAACAAATAAGCCTGTCTAATTTGGTGAGGAGCATAACTGTGGGGCTCTACATCAGTAAAGAAGTTGCTTTTGTGATCATTCAATCGAAGAGAGACTTCGGTTCTGGGTATTGCATAGGGTAGACTTCAAAAAAATTTGACAGTCGCTCCTCTGTATTTATAAGTCATCCAAGTCTGTCTTACAGAGAACGAGCTTTCCCACTTGTTTTTCCTTTATAAGCAAGAACTTAATAAAAAGTCTAATGGGTTAACATAATTCCTGGGTAAAGCCAGGATTTTATTTTTAAATTTATCAAACCAATCATCCAGTTCACTATGGGCAGTCTGCATCCACCCTCTCTATCTCAGAAACCTCTCCTCAGTCAGCTTCCCCTGCTTTGAACACGGTGTAGAATTCCATTGTTGACGCTGAATCAAGCGGTACAAACATTTATTGGTTTTGCTGTGTGTTTAAATGTGCATGCAGATAGATTGCGGAGTTCAAAAGAAAAATCCAGGTGGGCAGGAGCTAGTTTGTGAAAAGGTCTGTGCATAAGGGCATTAACCTGCTGCCATATATGGGGATATGGTCAACATCTCTTATCCACAGTCTAAGATGTGTAAAAATATCTAAAATATATAAACTACGAGGACAATAGCTTTTTACCTTTTCTGCATTTGCTCTTTGATTGGCATCAGGAATCAAGCAGTGTTGTAGAAAGACATTGACATATCCCTTACTGACATCCATTACCTTGTGGGCATGGATGGTATTCAGTAGAATAGGTTTCCATGAATAAAATTCTAAAGCTTCCATACAAAAAGCCCAATGTCAAATATTCACACTCTGCCACTTCAGATATAATACACAGCCTTCCAACATAGCCATTCTTGAAATATTGCTACTCTGGAAATTAAATTTGTGAAGCTTCAAGCACACAATAATAGAACACTGGACATACACTCCACTCCTCTTACTCTATTGTTAAGCAACATTCCGCATTGTGTACTGTAGGTTGTATATATGGTATAAGGTTTTTTTTTGAATGAACTGAGCTAAAAACCTGCTTCACAACTATGAAAAATGTACTGTCCATCCCTTATTGAGCCAATTTTTCTATCATGGTCCAAGGGACGCATCTGTAATCGCTCTGCGACTAAGTCCACAGTCAAGCATTTTGCATGTACAAAGCAGGTGATTGCACACACAAATGGATACTGATGTGCACAATTACTCAACTTGTGTATGCACATTCAGAGTTTTTGAAGACTGACATGTACATCCACAATTGAAAATTTGGACCGTGTGCTATCATGCATCCTGTTTTGACAGTATGTTATTTCTTGTTGCGAGTATATCATCCTAGATTTAAGATCTCTTATTTGGGTAGCCAACAATAAGTTCATCCATGCTATTTTGAATATTCACTTTTAATAATGGAAAGGTTTTGAGTTTTACATGGTAACAGAGGCAATGGAAAAACAAAGTAAAAATCTACATTCTGTCCTTAACTTGCTGACACTATCGTTAGGTGTTTCCAGAGTTGAACAAGCACCTTGCCTCGATTGCATCATATACATTTATATTATCTATTAATCTTCAAGTAAACACATTGCTCTTAGGGAAATGAAACTTCTCAAAGATTTCAACAATGCCCTTGTAAGTTGGCAAAGGGGAGACATCAAAAGCATTTTCTCATGAAGCTTTAAGGGGAGATTTAATTAGTGGACAAATTGAAAAACAAAGGAGGCAATTTTGTTTAACAAGTATTTTACTGGAAGAGTAGATGCTTCACAAGATAGACTGTAGAATATGGAGGTTTTCAATGCTGGGTCATGGGTACAAATCAGGCTCAGACTGGTTGTAACCCAAAGTCATTGTTGTCCGATAATTACTTGATCGCTCATATGAAATAATTGGATGATCTTAGTCCAGTTGCTAATGGACAGATATCCTCCATCCCAAAGTCTAAACCCTTGAGATGGTCTTCACCAAAGATGCCTGATGAAAATTTGTCCAGATAGTTATCATGTGCCCATTATAGTGGTTTCTGGGTGCTAGAGAAAATTGTCAGAAACTTCACAGGGACTTAACAAAAGTAGGTTGAATGGGCAACATGATGGTAGATGAAATTTAGTGTTGATAAATGAAAGAAAATTGGAAGGACTAATTTGATACACAGTGCTCAGATTTAAATTAACTGTAATCTCTCTGGTGAAAGACCTGGTCATTCTTTTGGACAGTTCACTGAAAACATCTGCTCACTGTGCAGCAGCAGTCAGGAAAAAAAAGTGAGGATGTATTAAAAAATGGGGGAAAAAATAACTGTAAATATTTTAATGGTATTATAGTTATCAGAGTCCCAGAGAAAGCGGAGATAATGAGTTAAGTTCTGGCTGTCATAGGGTTCTGAAACAGGCTATTAAAAAGCAGGATTAGAGACCCTAAATACTTCGTATGGACTTGGGACTGTTTGGTTTAGTAAAGAGATGATGGGTGGAGGCATGACAGTGATATGAAAAATGAACAATACAGAGAAGGCAAATACAGGTGCTCTTGTTTTCACTTTCTAGAACAATGGGACATCCAGTGAAAATGAGAAATGCGCAAGGAAATGCTCCCCCCCACACACACCCAAACACAACATATGATTTACCTGTGGAACTCAGAGCCACAATATGTTATTGAGTCTGGTGCACAATATTATTCAAAATAGCATTGAACAGCTGCATGGATAATGAGATCTTTCTATCAGATAGGATTAAAATTGTTTAGAAGGCATATAAACTCTCATACTTAGGGGACTCAAAGTGGTTAGGCATAAACTTCTCCTGTGTGCAGACTATTCCATAATTGTCCACTAGACGGTTTCTTGCACCTTCCTCTGAAGCTTTTGATATTGACCTGTCAGAAGGAGGACAGTGCCTTTAATGGAGAGTTAGTCTGATCTGCTTCAGCAATTTTTATTCCAGAAGGAACATATTTGCTGCTAATAAATGCTAATATTTAAAGGCCACTTAGCAGTGGGCCTGGAGAGTTTTGCAGGTTTGTGAGGCACACTAGAAAGCGAACTGGAAGTTTTTATATTTAATTCTGGGTCATTGAGTTTTCTGAGGAGATGGAGTGTTATCGTCAGAAGCCAATGTATTAGAGGAGGTTTGTGGAGAGAGTGTGAAAACCTCAACACCTTATGATTTATTTTCTGTCCTATGAAAGTGACACAAGACAGAGTTTAGCAGGGCAGGCTGACAGATAGTAAGCAAAATAAATAAACTTTATTAAACAGTACTCGTGGTGGTGTTTAATAGGATCAGGCTTGTGAGAAAGAATGTCAAAATGGATGTAGCAACAATACAAAGAAAAGAAATGAGGTGGAAGGTTGAAGGAGATTATAGACTGGAAACTGAAAGTAAAAATTCTCCCAGTGTATCAGTATTCTGGAAACACCTGTGCTAATCAGAACTGGTTGGAATATTCTAATGAAACCCTGTTTGATCAGCAGTTGCCAATTCTTCAAACCCAGAACGTTTTGCAGAAGCGTATCTGGTTTGAACTGTTGATGAACCACAAGCAGGTTCTGATGGAACCCTGCCAGTTTTCCTTCTAGCTTGGCTGGGGGGCTACCAGAAGTCCAAATTTTCAGGGTTCGTGACTCTGGGGAAACCATGCAATGTGGACTGCCCCAAAGCTATAGACTCCAGGTCTTCCTGGCTGCACTGCAGGTTTCCTGGAAGCCCTGAGAACCCCAGTTCACTGCGAGCCAGGAGTCTGGGAGCCACTGCTGAACCAAGAACCTTAGAGCTATTAGGATTTTAAATATTAGAATTATTATTTTAAATTTTTTAAATGACGCATTTTGTTTATTTCTAAACTTTTGGATTTCCCTTCTGTGGAATCCAAAATTCTGCCCTTTCATTCCTAAATTAAATGAACTCCCCCCAACCCCCCCAAATTTGAAATTACCCACGGAAGGGAAATTGTGACTTTCAACTACCTCTTGTGTTAAACAACTTGATGCTAATTCTCAATGGCCACTGTTTTGAAAACAGCTGGCAAATACTACAAACAGTTTTTCCACCAATATTTGTTTGCATGTTTAAATGAGTGTAGTTGGGCCATGTTTGTACCCTTTTGGCAAGCACTTTCTGAGTTTTCGGTCAACTGAGTTTTGTTACACTATCAGCTATTTAATATAAATTAAAGCAGCAGCTAGGGCTGAAAGTGGCCTGATTTTCAGAGAGTTGGTCCATAGCACTTTCTGAAAATCAGTTGCCCTTAATGTGATTCAAGTTGGGAAGCCAAAAATAGAGGCACCCCAATCACTAGTCACATCTTGGTCTAGACATATTGTTAGCCATCTGTTTCCATGAAGAGCTATTTTTTTCATAGGGGTTAAGTGATACCATTCAGTAATCCATAGACTGGGGATGGCAGAGTCGCTGTTTTGCAAGATCAGTTGCTCAGAAAAAAGACTGTCAAATATAGCAGCTGCATTGCAGCTGCCACTCAGTTTCCTGCAATACTGAAAGTGCGTTCAAGAGTTCTTAAGACTGTCTGTCAGCATCTTACCTTCAAGGTGCACGTGGGCTTCTTTGAAGTGTGCATTTCTTTGGTTGTGCATTCTGAGTACACTGCAAAGCATGATTTTTATATGTTAATAGGACCGTTCATCTCAAAGTACTTCACATATAACAGGGCAAACTCATCCCTGGTGTAGCCCTACTGACATGAGTGAGCTTGCACCTGGGGTAGGTTTGGCCCATTAACCAGTTAAGCCTCTCAACAATGTGACATGAATAAGGGATATATAGAGCTCACTTCAATCACCATTACAATGCAGTCTTGTCTGGAGTGGAGCACGGTAGCTATTTGAGAGTTCTCAGCATGCGGTTTATGATGGACTGGAATAATGAGCAGGACATGAACAATATCTACCTGAAATTGTAGGGGGAAATTGAAGGTGTAGATAGAATGCAATTCTCTAAGTTAGAATTCTGTCTTATCTACATTCTTCTTGCCTAAGTTTGTAGTCTAAGTTCTTATATTGGCACGCATTATGATAGTATCTGACATCTCCCAACAGTACCGAGCCACAATCCTATTGCTATCTTCCTTCCTTACTGGCAACAAGCAGGGGCGACTCTAGGTATTTTGTATCAGCAGGCAAGCTGCCTGTTAGTCTGGTTGCTGTAGAAGCAGCAAGGTCCCTGGTCCCGCGGATTCGGCGGCATGCCTGCAGGAGGTGCACCGAAGCCGCAGGACCAGCGGACCCTCCGCAGGCATGTCGCTGAAGGCAACCTGCCTGCCGCCCTTGCGGCGACCGTCAGAGCGCCCCCCGTGGCTTGCCGCCCCAGGCATGCGCTTGGCGTGCTGGTGCCTGGAGCTGCCCCTGGCAACAAGCAATTCAGGATTTGTGTTTTTGTTTTTGTTTAATTATTATTGCATAAGAGAAGAGTATGAGCACTAAAGGTGGGTGATCGTACTGCTGCAGGAAGACCAGGGCAAAGAAGCTGACTCTTCTGTACCTGTGAAGGTGGCGAGGGCAGTGGTCATTCTTATGTCATCTGGCAGAGAATTTCATAATCTTGGTTCAGCTCCCTAAATGTTTTGTTTCCCACAGACACAACCCTCCACCTCTTGGCTGGCAATGAATGCAACTATCGAAGGAGATCATAACTGTGGTGCAAGAAATGGTCTCTTGGGTAGGTAGGACGAGTTCCACACATAGCAGCATGGCGACCTAGACTCCATGTTCCTGCAGTTGTTACAGAGAGGAGTTCACCAGTGTGGTGTTTCCTCAAAGATCCGTCTTGTTGAGATGGCAGCAGGGGCAGCTCCAGACCCCAGCGCGCCAAGCGCACGCTTGGGGCGGCATGCCGCGGGGAGCCCTCTGCCTGTCGCCGGGAGGGCGGCAGGCGGCTCCGGTCGACCTCCCGCAGGCATGTCTGTGGAGGGTCCGCTGGTCCCGTGACTCCGGTGGACCTCCCGCATGCACGTCTGCGGGAGGTCCACTGGAGCCGCGGGACTGGCGACTGCCAGAGCGCCCCCCGTGGCGTGCCGCCGTGCTTGGGGCAGCAAAATTACTAGAGCCGCCCCTGGATGGCAGCTCCTGCGTTTTGAACCTGTTGGAATTTTCAGGGCATGAGGCTTCCATTCCTAGCTTTGGGGAATTTGGCCAGGACACCAGATTTAACTTTATGTCCTACTCATTTGAAAATTGCCAGGTGAATTTTTTTTACTTGTGAATTTTCAGTTTAGCAAAGCTCTTGTTCTTGCAATAAATCAAGTTTCAGATTCAAATAAGCCCTGCTTCTTCATGAGGCCCATGTATTTGCCATTCATCTCAGCATAGGAGACAAGTGAAAAAACCAAAGTCAGGTGACTGAAAAGACCACATGCCGGATAACTGGGCAGAAGTGCTCTGATCATCATACTAATGCTCATGCCATCCAATGAAACTCAGAGCATAATTAAAGGAATATTTATTGAGTGAGGGTCAGTACATGAACAGCAGCTGCAAGGAGCTTGTTTGTCCAGGACATTGATCAGCGCATATTTTATGTAATCTTTAGTATCAGCCTTTACAAAGCAGTCACTTTTAGTAATTTATTTAGGACACAGAACCTCTAACACAAACAAGAATTAATCTTGGAAGAAAACTAACAAAGACAACAGCTTTGTGCTGTTTCTTTTGTTTATATAATTAATGTTCAGCATTAAGTGTTCGCTCGGCTGATACATGCAAGGTACTGGGGAAGTTAATTCATTCCAATGCAAACAGTTTCTGTTGTATTGTTTTTGGGACTAGGCAGTACATTTGTTCAGTTCCCCAGTAATGCTTTAAAAGCTAATTACATTGAAAAAGTAAACAAATGAGTGTGCAAATTTACATCCACAAATGCCAGTTGGTTGTCTTGAGTTTTCGGCTTGAAAGAAATCCAGTAAGATAGAACCAGGAATTTGCTAAATTGACTGTTGCAGTAGCCTTTGAAAGTACATTGCCTATTGCCATGATCTGCAATAGTTTCTTTATCTCACCTGGTTAAAATGAATTGGAGCTAAAGTTGCATGCAAAAATTTCACACAAGGGAAACCAGCAAGATGGACAGTGCTGATGGCATGACAAATGGGCGGGAAATTAATTTGTTTGACACAGAACGCTTGGAATAAGCAATACTTGTGAGAAACTTTGAGCTGAACCCATAAAGCCGTGTTCATCGCTTGGCCTGGCGAGGATATTATTTTAGTTCCCAACAATGAAAGTAAGGAGGAAACAAAAACTCACCCAAAAGGATGGGTGATAAGCAGCTTCCTACAAGAAAAAAAGTTAAGAAGCAGTGTGGGCTAATGCCTGGGGCACTGGACTGGGAGCCAGGACACTTGGGTTCTGCTTTTGACTCTTGGTGACCTTGTGCATGACCTTGGGCAAGTCACTTAATCTCTTTGTGCCTCTGTTTCTCAATCCACTCTTGTCTTGTCTCTTGAAATGCAAGCTCTTTGGAACAAGGTCTCTTACTATGGATATGTCTGCACTGCAGTTGGAGGTGTGATTGCAGCATGTGTAGACATACCCTGCTGGCTCTAATCTAGCTAGAACAACAGCACAGGCTTCAGCATCCATGCTAACAGAACTTCATTGGTGCTAGCATCTGAGCTAGCTAGATTAGAGCTATGTCAGGTATGTCTACATGGGCTGCAGTCACACACTCTGATCATTGTGTAGATCAGGGGTGGGCAAACTTTTTGGTGTGAGGGCCACATCAGGGTTCCAAAACTATGGAGGGCCAGATAGGGAAGGCTGTGCATCCCCAAACAGCCTGGCCCCCCGCCCCTTATCTGCCCCCTCCCACTTCCCGCCCCCTGACCATCTCAGAACCCCTGACCCATCCAGCCCCCCCTGTTCCTTGTCCCCTGGCTGCCCCTTCACAGGATCCCCTGCCCCTAGCTGCCCCCCGCCCCCTGACAGGCCCCTCGAGACTCCAGTGCCTATCCAACTGCCCCTGTTCCCTGTCCCCTGACTGCCCCCCGGGACTCCCTGCCCCGTATCCAACCCCCCCACACACACACTCCCGACCCCCTTACCATGCCACTCAGAGCACTAGGGCTGGCAGCCGCGCCGCCTGGCCGGAGCCAGCCATGCCACCACGCAGTCTAGAGCACCAGGGCAGACCAGCGGCTCTCACAGTCGTGCTGCCTGGCAGGACCTCGCAGCCCCGCTGCCCAGAGCACTGGCGGCACAGCGAGCTGAGGCTGTGGGGGCAGGGGGACAGAAGGGGAGAGGCCGGGGGCTAGCCTCCCCACCTGGGAGCTCAAGGGCCAGGCAGGAGGGTCCCGCAGGCCAGATGTGACTCGCGGGCCGCAGTTTGCCCACCTCTGGTGTAGATGTACCCTATGTGTTTGATCAGTGCCTAGCACAATGGCACCCCAATCTTGGTTGGAGTCTCCACTTGCTACTGTAATACCAATAAATAACGTTTGTTTGGACACCTCTTCATCTCCAGATAAATAGCCACAAAGTTCTATGTCATTAATTGTTTAGTTTATACCAAACATCTTGGGGCTCAGTCATGACTATAAAGCTCCTGCCTATGTGTGGGGAGGTATACTGCCTTGTACGCTCATTCAGCCCTGCTAAGGGAGGAGAGGCCATGGGATCTACTCTCCACCCCTCACAACCCGCTGTGGCTTTCCAGAGAGCACAGGGACCATAGCTGTGTCTGGCAGCTCTGCAGGGCTACAGAAATGGGGGTGCATGAGAGCACATCCAGAGAGCAGCCAGCCACAGTTTGGCCCTTTGTTTTAGTGTATCCAGGACCATGATTTTTAAATGGAATAAGTATACTAATAACACTTAGCACCCAGAGAGCATTTCTCACTGGACGATGTCAGTGGTTAACACAGAAGGAAAAACATTATCCTCATTTGACATGTGAGGAATCCAACGCAAGGATAACCTAAGGTCAACATTTTCAAGGGCAAAGTTAGGCACCTACATTTCTTAGCCCTATCCAGACTCCTGAGTTGAGTAAGTGGTCTGTTCAGAGGAGTCCAACACTCACATTGACAATCTGGCCACTTAATTAGGGTCCTAACCTTAATTTTCATTGCATAAAAACTTTGGTTTAAGTAGGTTTTTAAAGGCTATGCAATGAGTCTGCTGGGACTAGCACTCTGGTTTCCTGAGTTCTATTCCAGGACCATAATATCTAGACTACCTCTTGGTGTGATCCTGTACTTGCCACAATTGCTGTTTTCTCAAAATGGTGCTGAAGTCTAAAATTTCAGTAGATTATAACTAAATATTAGCTGTTTTGATATTCAGTTCGCCTCTGATCCTGAAAGCACTTGCACACAAGCTTAACATTAAGCAACTGAGTTGTCCAATTAAAGGTTTAAAGCCATATAATGAACAAATTTAAGCCAAAGATTGGAGACTGGGTTATACTTTTTAAATAAGAGTACAGCTAAATGTGCATGAGATAATAAAGAGATGATTGCAAAGTCTAAGTAATGAATGGATTATATGAACTTTTTAGTAATTTTAATTGCTCACCAGCTCCAAACAGTATGTAAATATATTTTTGATCCTTCATTGACTATAATTTATTCACATCCAGGACAGGTGAGAACAGTCATTTACTTTGGATATGTTGATAGAGTGTAACACAATTTTTTTTAGATGTTCTTCCTTTTAGTGATTTCATATAATGCCCAGGTTATAATCTATCATGGCAGCATCATGGATTTTCTGGTTGCATTACCTTTTCCCAGATGGTTAGCCTTTGCCCCAGCAATCGGATTGTTCACTTCGGCAAAACGTTAACATAGATCAATAAGAAAACTGTCTTACAGAAAGAACACTTTTTTGCCAACCACAACTGCCTTAAAGGTATCTGGATGTTATATGTTGTTGTTGTTGTATTTGTGTTCAGAGCCAGTAGTTTCATAGCTGCTGAGTTACATGCCCTCTTTGTTACTGTGGTTTAGTGAGTGATATGGAGGGGCCTCCCTTTGGGGGGAAAAAAAAGAACCTTACCTTTATGACTTCTGTGATGTACTTTCTGGCAGAAATGATAGTATCAGAAGTAGATTAGGCTTAATGAGATCTTCTTTTTGTATTGTTACAATTACTCCTCCTCTTCACAAGGCCGTCTCTGATAACCATTGTAACAAAATCTGCATTTTGCTATTGAATTTAACATCATCTCTCCAAAATGGGTGGCAGGGGAACTTTATGTAGCCTGTACGTTTTGTGCAAAGCATTACAAATCACTACATACAAAAATAACGTTTAAAAATTAACTTCCCTTGAGAACTCAGTTTTTCTGACATCTCTCTGAAGAGCATTCCAGAGACTGTGACCAATCTAAAATTGAGCAACTGCTTTATGAGTACAATACAAGAAATGATGGATGGAAGTAATATGACAGTGTGATTCTGGATGGGCACCTGAATTGGATGAATTTGCATAGTTTTCGAAGAACACTAAAACAAAAATAGTCATTTACTCTTATTATTATTATTATTTTATTTATTAAAAATATTTGTATTATGATCAAGCGAAAGGTCTCAACTGAGATAAGGATTCTATTATGTCAAGCACTGTACAAACACATAGAGACAGTTCTTGATCTGAAGAATTTACTGTCTAACTTGACAAGACAAAGGAAGAGTGGGTGGGCAAATGAATGCACACAAATATTAATTGACTTTCTCAGGGTCATACAGTTGGCCAGAGGCAGAACTGGGAATAAAACCCAGGTATCCTGACCGTCTGCCTGGTGTCCTGTCTAGAAGACCACAAAGGTGGCACCAACTATGAAGACAAATTCCAAAGTATGTTAATGGACAACAGCACCCTTCTCACAGGACAAGGAGTCAAGGACATGGCGAATCATAACCATTCTACATTGGCCTTGGTCATTGACATGCTGGGCCCCCAGATGGCCTGTCCTCCCCATCACACACACAGTTGTAGTTGGATTTCTGACACTCTGTGGTGGATGAGGAGAGAGGGGCAGAAACTCAAGCACCAATGGTGGGGGAAGGCTGATTCAGGCATGATGAAACATAACAAATTCCTCAAAGCCTATGCTGAGGCTATGTTACAGGCCCAGAGAATCTTCCTATCACCTCCTTTGAGGCTGCCAAATCCCACCTCCAAAGAGTTATCCGGATTGGTAAATCACTTTGTCAATCTTGAATGCCTACAATCTGCAGAAAGCCAAGCACCAAGTGCAGCGAAGGATTATCATCCGACTCTGCTGAAAAGATCCTACCCATTCAGAAAGTCGTCTCAAACAGCATGGATCCATTCCGCCTACAACCCACTTGCATTCCTAGAGTTCATCACATTCACTCATTAAGAAGTTCTGGACACTAAAGGAGTCTTGACCCGAAACTTGTGAATTAGAGCAAGGCCCTTCCTGTCTTGAGAAATGGAGTCATGAACAACTGGTGCCTCTTCAGAAATAGCCATCACCTCATTCAAATAAAGAATCTTCCCCTCCTCATTCAAATACCAATATTCCAACCAACACTGACTAACCCACCTGGATATTCAGTCCTAGCCAACTATCCCCCAGTGTCAAACCTTCCATTCTGAAGGAAGCTCATAGAGAAGCTAGCTAAAAGCCAACCGTAAGCTTACCTAACTGTGCCAGTCTAGAGTGCTGGCTTCAATTTGGATTCAGGCCAGGACACGAAACTGAAACTGCTTTAGTGTGATTGATAGATGTTCTCATCCTGTCAATGGATTGAGGACAGACATTCATTCTCCTCCTCCTGGACCTCTCCGCTGCATTTGACACTGTTAACCTTGAGATTCTGGTGTCTTACCTGAGGGAGGTGGCAGGAGCCTAGAGTAATGAACTAAAATGGTCTGAGCCCTTCTTGGATGGATGTACCCAAAGAGTGATGGGGAACTGCATCTCTACCCCTAGACCCTCACTTGTGGAGCTCCACAAAGATCAATGATCTCTCTGGGCCTTTTCGTCACCTACATGCAACCACTAAGTGAACTGGTCAGACGACATGAACTCAAGAGCCAGCGATATGCAGATGATGATATGCAGCTCTACCTATCCTTCACCAAATACCATCACAGCACAGCCCCCAAAATGGCCCAGTGCTTGGATGTGATCAGCTCACTGATGAAGAACAGCTGGACAAAACAGGCTATGCTGGTGGGCAGAGGAAAACATTCTGAAGTGTTTGCAGCCACGGTGTTGTCTCCTTTGATTGAAGGTTCGCATCTACAATTGATCAACTCAGTCCATAATTTAGGTGTACTCTGAGATTCCTCACTGACATTGAGGTTTCCTATTGCAACAGCCATGAGTAGTGCTTTCTATCATCTCTGATTGGCTAGGAGGCTCTATCCCATCCTGGAAGACAAAAGACCTGGACTCAGCTGTTCTTGCCTTCATTACTTCTCGGTTCTAGTACAGCAGTGATTTACGCCTGGGTATGGAACTGTCAGCACTTAGGAAACTCCCGCTTGTACAAAACACACTGCAGTGCATCTCCTCAGCAACACAAGCTACCACTGAGCACATCACACCTGTTCTCCTCTTAATACACTGGCTCCCCATAGAATTTCAAATCAAGTTCAGTGTCTCAGTCCTTCTCTTCAAAGTGCTCCAAGTTCTAGGCCTGGGGTACCTAAAAGACCCTAACTCTCTGGGATGAAGACCATGGTCCACAACTTCACTCCTTTTCCACAATGGAACTCTCAACAACAAAAGTAAAACTTACCTGTGCGGGAGAAAGAATAAATCAAAGTTTAATCCTCCTGGGGAGAGGATGAGAGAATAAACAACATGTGACAGATGTGTAGTCACATGGCTTAATGTGCTACTGGAAGGCATTCAGATAGTACAGAGATGAATGCACTACAAAAACCGAGATACAGTAGAATAGACAAATAAAGCAGTATCCCCACAAAAAATGGCCTTTTGAGTTTACTAGTGGTCACTATTTAAAAAAACCCCACCATTGTGAGAGAGCAGTGTGATCCGCTGGTAAATTATAACTCTTTAACTGGGACTGTTATCATTTTGCAAGTGATGTTAAACGCCGTGGTGTGGCAAGCACCAGGGAGCACGTAGTGCTGCTAATAAAAAGAATCAGAGAGATTTGGAGGGGAAAAAAATAGGCACAGGAAATAACAAATTAAACTGGCCAAAAATGTGAGCTAATACATGTATGGAGAAAGTAGTATTCAGGTATTAATGCTGGAAAATAGTTAGTTGTTCTGTGGCTTGCTTTTTTAGTTCCACTATGATTAGCATGTTGTGAAAGACCAGGAGGTAATTGTTTTTCTGTGTAGTGATGATGAAAGCATTACACATCTATAATACCATTTCAATTGGATCTGGTATTCCTCTTCCAGTCCTAAAACTGTTGGCTGTTTTTTTCCTGTTAAAAAGTGTCTGTGGCTCTATATTTGTACCTAAGTCTCAATCCATAGTAACTGAGTGTCTCAATAGTAATAGGGAAATGCTGTATATCCTGCACTCTTCCTGCGCCTGACACTCAATAGTTTCCAGACTTTGCTAATTTAAAATGTGTCCCCAATCCTTAGTTTAAAAATGCTGTAATGGGGAGGCAGCCTGGATCAGTGGATAGGATGTGGCACTGGGAATAGAAAAACCAGGCTTCCCCATCTGTAAAAATGGGGGTGATGTTACTTTTTTTCTCCTTGTGTAAAGCACTTTGATGTGTACAGAAAAAAAGCATCATTTAAGAGCACAGTATTATTCTTCCTTATTGTTACTAAGTATACTGTGTCATTCTAGAAACCTCAATACCAGTGCGGTTGATATTTGGAGACAATGCAGGGAAGAGCTACAAAAATAATTAAAAGGCTGGAGGGCCTGATTTGTGAAGAAAGATTAAAAGAATGTACAAGTTATAGCTTGGTTAAATGATAACTATGATGGGGGCGATATAGGCGGACTAGGATGTGCGGGGGCATGATGACTATCTGTGTATAGCTGACGTGCCAACACCGAGTAGGGAATAGGGTGGTTCAGTGTGGTTATGGCGGTTATCTGGGATTAACGAGGGGAAACTGAGCAAAGGAAAATATAGGATGAAAATCAGGGAAAATTAAACTGTGAAATAGTCTCTTCACAGGATCCCCTGTTTCTTCAGTAGAAGCCCAGTTTCTTGAGTAACTTGAAAATAAGTTGAGCAAGGGAGTCCAAAAATATATGGAAGGGAACAATTTGGTGTTGGGTGAGAATTGATAAGATGGCCTTCTCCCCCCCCCCCCTTATTTCTGTGACTCTAATAAAATAGGACAAGGTATACCCTTCATGACAAGTTAGGCAATTTGGGAATCTGGTAGAGACCCATTCAGGTACAATGTTGAAGATCACATATCATAAACTTTGATAAAACTTTTTTTTCATTTTTGGCATTATCTCCATGGGGGGGGAAATACTTTGCAGTGAAACATTTAAATCTTAAATATTCTGGTCAAAAAGTGAAATATTTCTATTCAAAATATCACCACTGTGCCTCATGGGAGTTGTAGTTCTGGTGCTGTGTGGTCCCATTTTCTTGTGAGGGCTGGACCACTTTCTTCTCCTCGATGAGGGGAGGTGAGGCATCATGGGAGAATCTGATCATATGTCCAGCTGCAGAGTCTTGCCCATAGAAGAGGATGGAAGCATAAAGTTCCCCAACTACAACTCCCATGAGGCACAGCAGTGCTATTTTGAATATAACTATTTCTATTCTTGGCCAGAATTTTTCAGTTTTCAGGTGTTTGGGCTTTTCAACTAAATAGCAAACTTTGCCAAAGTAAGAAGACACTTTTAGCAAAAAACAAACAAACAAAAATAGTTTAATAAAAAAAACAATTTTCCATCAAAACAGCCCTAATAATCCAAGATAACACTTGATGATCACTGCTTGCTACCAGGGTAAGGAGTTAAGAGAAAAATAGTGGTATCTGTCTGCTCAGCCTCCTCTGTTTTTCTGAACTGCATCTTCTGTCTTCTGTGTCTGTATCATAGGCTGTAATCGACTCTGGTCAGGGTCTGTCTTTACATATTTGTGTCTTGCACAGCAACCCCAGCACATTGTTGGCGTTTAACTAATAATAAATAATGAGACTAAAGCCAGTGCTGTGATACATCATATGCTGCTTTCAAAGTAGGAAATTATTCACTCACTGGAGTTCGTCTGTCACCACTCAAGTATGCAGCCCTCAGTATTCATATCACAAAGGAGCTGAGTGAACCAGGCTGTACGTGTATTCAAGGAAGCAGTACAGATCTGAACAGGAGCCAGATGATCAATTATCAGAGAGTGGTATTGTATTGTTCACCGGGAGGTTCAAGAGAGACGAGAAAGAAATTGTCAAAGGGAGCAACATTAACTACAGTTACTAAAAAAATAAAAAGCCAGAGGAGCCAAAATAAATCGTGGTTAGAATTGAGTAATGGGAGTTGAAGCAGAAGGGTGGAGAAAATCCAGTTGAAAAGAAATAAATTATTGATCGTCCGGGGGAATGGAGAGGAGAGAGAAAAACATTGAGACCTGAGGAAACAGCCATATTAAGATGGTGACCCAAGGAATACGTGAGGGCAGGAATACACTGGAATAAACCTAAAAAACAAACAAAATCTTTAGTGAAGGGATCAGAACTGTGTCCAATTAGCTATTAAAGTTACCCCATCCCCCTAAAAAGAGAGAGAGAGTGGAAACAAGGATATTTAAAGACAAAAGGTTAACCATTATCCCAACCTCATGATGATTTTAGGCAATGGTGGTGAGTTACTGATTTAAACAGAGTAGAAGCAGCACTGATAAATGGCTGGATCTTGAGTACCAAAAAAGAAAGAAGGACAAGGCAGAGAGGAATAAAGGCTGAACCAAAACCATTTCCCCCTTGTGAGCTCTCAGCCCTGACCAACAATAGAACTGCTAAAGCAAATGTTGGGTAAGTACAGTTGAATTTGGATGAAATTTAGTAATTTCAGATAAACATTTGCAAATTTTAAAAATCACTCCTCTTGATCTACAGTTTGTGGTAGTCTATGAATTAAATTAGTTCAATTCAGATCTACAATATGCAAAATGTGTTTAAAGTTACACATTTTCTTGAAAGCTTGGCTAGCTTGGAGCCTAAGTGAAACATGGCAAGGAGTGTGGGATTGTATGTATGAGTTCCTTGGGCCAAGGATCATCTGTTTTTTCTGTTATGCAGTAGTGTGTCCTGTAAAACACTTTTACCAAGGCAATGCAAAATTGATTAATAGACTCCTTTCCTTAAGTTCCGTCTTTTCATATCACTGTATAGACGAGAGATAGACAAATAACGGATTTTTCCGTTCACTGGCAGTTCTGGAAAAACAAACAACTGGTTCAACCCAAACTGAACCCAAATTTTTTCAGAATTGTGGTGAATTGTAAAAGGCTGTTTTGGGGTCCAACTTTGCGTTTTGTTCAACCTGAAACATTTTGTTTCCAGGCATTTTTAAAGGGCGACATCCACAAAAGAGAGGTTTGGTGTGTGGGAGGGGAGGTGGCACTGATGGCCAGTCTAGACACAATGGCAAAGAGCCTCATCCCAAGCCCATTTTGAGGACCAGATGGGGCAATCTGGGTGTGGCGTGACCCTGAGAATTTCTGTGGCGTTTCTCCACTGGAAACATAACTGAGAACTAAATTCCCTGAATGAATGCGATTGCATGATTGTTACGGACAGTAGAATTTAGACCTATGGCCTTTTGTTCTCCAGGTGAAATGTGGCATTTACTGAATTTTGTAATGTGGTCAGTGGTGTTGTTTTAAAATCTCTGCAGCCATACTTGGCAAGCCATTAAACCCCCAAACCTGATTACTGTTTTGCAAGATATCCCGTCTGAGACACCTGCATATTGATTCAACCCTCAAACTCTCAGTTTTTAGTACATTGGCCAAAATCTTTTAGTCCTGTTCCTCCTGGTTATTTTATTTATTACAATTCTTTGGAAGATTAATGTACCTTCTGCACTGTTAGTAACTCTGTATATCAGTCTGTCAACAATATCTCTGTAATCATAGCCTCTTTGTCAGTGTGCATTCTTTGTGGATCGCATTACGTTCACACACACACACACACACACTTTATCTAACTACTTTATTAAAACAAGGGCATGCATGTGTAAAGCTTTGAGAAGAACATTACCATAAACCATGTTACTGTTCCCTGTAAATATATCCTAGATTCTCCTTAGGCTAATCACCTTAGCAGATAAGCTTATCATGGGATATATTTGTCAGGAATCTGATCGAACAATAATCTGCAAAAATGTCTTGTTTCTCTAATTCACAAAAGTTTAATATTCTCCTATGATTTTATCACTGCTGAACCTCGATAAAATACTCTTCTCTGGCCTTATTTTTCAAACTAGTTATTACGGATCTCCCTTTGTAGTTGACATCTTATTTATGTTTTTCTATGAATAATAGGGGTTTTTTTTATTAAGAGATGGCTCAGGGATGATAAAAGATATATAAAAGGTACAAGATACCATGGATGGAATCTTCATGCGTCAGTAGGATGAGGATTTCACTCTCTGTATACAAATGCATGTATGTCCTTTAATAACAAATTATATTTGATTATGAATTTATCTGGTACATCCTCTGTCCGAGATCTTTATACTTCATTGTCAGGAGAATGGATTCAGTAATTTACTGTATCTATATCTCCCATTGATTTCATGTGAAGCCGAGTATGCTCAGCACCAATTACAATCAGCTCCTAGGTGTCTGAAGTTTTGCACTTCACAGCTAGAGGTCAATTTTCAGAATGTGAGCCTAGATCATTTGTTTATGTGCATCAGCACTTCAGATCCCTTCAAGGTAGCTACGCACTGGACACTTACCCTGGGCGCTTCTAATGCTCAGCTGTTATCTAAGGGTACCCTATCTTGAGTCAGAATCAACCGATCTGTTTTGCATCCTATAAATCTAATTTTATGTATTTAATTGAGCTTTCCATTCTTCTAACATATCTTTCCTGACAGTTTTCCCACTGTGGGAATATTCTTCATGCATGGCAAGGTTAGAAGAGCAAAACGTAGCCATTTTGAGTTTCCTATAGCAATATTAATGCGGTTCCCACAACTTCTGGCATACAGATATTTCCACTTTCATAATCCCCCAAATAAGTTTAGCTGTCCTCTGTCAGGAAAAATGTCAATGTTAAAAAGCACATGTGTTAGTCTCACCACTCCTTGACTCTCTAAAAATGTATCATAGGGAACAATTCTGTAATTGCAAAGGGTCAGACTGGATGGCATAATAGATCTTTTTATCTCTAACTTCTATTACTGCTGCATTTAGTTTAAAATCTACCATAAGTAACTTCATAGAATTAGTTATTGTACTAAACTCCTATCTAGAGGATAAATTTATGCTGGTGAAAGCAGGCATATTGCATCTCTTTTGCCAAGGCTTAAATCAAAGAGCAAATATACATCTGTCTCTTCTCTGTAGTCTCCTGAATCTTCTTCAGATAAGATAAGGATCTGCCAAAGGCACTGACCAGCCAAATAAAATATTGATCTAATAGATTAAGGGTCAAATTTTCAAAAGCATCTAAAGTGATTTAGGGCCATATTTTTAATTGTTTTTAAGCATTGCTCCACTCACCATTGCGAGGCCTACATGATTTAGATAGCCAAGTCCCAGTTTCAAAATTGACTTGGGCTTTTAAATGCCTACATTAATTTTAAAAATATTACCTCAGCTCCTAAATCCCTGAGATGCTTTTGAAAATTTCACCCTTCATCTCCTGAAATGGTTAGAAAATTCCTGATTTTCTGGTTAAATTTCTTAATATAATTCTACAATTGTAGATCCCACCAAAATATCTGATCTGCCTCATCTGACCCATATTTCTGAAACTTGATATTGTTGGTCTGCCTTTCAAGTCAAAAATATCTCATTAAAGACTAAAGAGCCCTATCAAAAGCATGTTGGATTCCTGGCTGCCTCATGGGTTACATATCTGCTTTTTATAGTTCATCAGCACAGGAATGCTAATACTACCCATTACAATTCACTTTCAACATTATCTGAGAAAACAGCAATGAAATTTACACTATGTCTGCATGATGCATCCACAGGCATCTTTCCCTGATAATTTTCTTTACTTTGACTATTGGGGACAGTACACACACACGCATGCGCGCGCGCGCACACACACACACACACACACACACACACACCATAGGAGGCATTTTGTCATGCACACATGTATCTTTCATACATGCATGTAAGCCCATAATTAAAAATTGCCAGTACTCCCATAATAGCTAGACAAAACCTGTAATCTGTGGTTTAACACTATGATTTTTTGGCCATCTTTGCCCTGATGACCTCTTGAATATTTCAGCCAATGCTGCTTGTTGTTGTAAAGTCAATTGAAATGCTGTGTGCCAGAAGTGTTAGTTGCCAGAAGCCTGCCTTGTTCTTTGGATGCCATTTTCTTTTGATTCATCTTTGAGATATTTTTTTTTATATGCATAAGAATAAGGTCCTGTGTGAATTTCTCATGAGATCAATTTGCAAAGCTCTTTAGTAGAAAGACATATTCTCTAGTGTGTATATTGGTTTGATATGGAAATACATAAGCTTGCCCTAGATCCACCCACATTTTGCTTTGGGTTTTCTTTGTGAATTCAGGAGCAGAAACCGTAGCATCTTTGCCTGACAAACACATTCACTTGTATTATCTGTGTATAAACCTGTTCTAAAAGGCTATTTTGGTTGATGGCTGGGAACATTAGCAAAAGGTTTTAGAGGACTACAAATGTATGTGTTAGTTATTTAGGCCTGCTTTTCCCATCTATATTGAATGAAAAAGAGCACAACGTGAGTGAAGTCAGCAAGCGGGAGTTTCAATGCTGAGGATATTCCCTTACTGTAGGATGTGCAGAAAACTATAGCAAATTTATTCTAAATTATTATTTTCTTAGGGTTGAGATACTGAAACAAAATTTTATCTGATGGGGAGGAAGAATGGTGTGGAGCACTGAGAGTTGGAGACCTGGATTCGGACAGATGCTCTCTCTATAACCTTGGTTATGCCACATAATCTACACTAAAAACAACAAGGAGTCCTTGTGGCACCTTAGAAACTAACACATTTATTTGGGCATAAGCTTTTGTGGGCTAAAACCCACTTCATCAGATGCAACAGGTTTGTTTTAGCCCACAAAAGCTTATGCCCAAATAAATTTGTTAGTCTCTAAGGTGCCACAAGGACTCCTCATTGTTTTTGCTGATACAGACTAACATGGCTACCACTCTGAAACCTTAATCTACACTGTATCTCTTTTCACCGTCTGTAAAATAGGTTTAGTATTTTCCTGCCACGCAGGGAGTGTTGTGAGGGTAAATTCATTTAATGACTTTGAGGCTTTCGGATAGTATTGTGATGAGGACTATATAAGCAACTCAGCAGAGCAAATAGATCATTAGAATACGCAGGCTGAGCAAAGGACATGGTGTGATATTTGGATTTTGTACACAATTGCAATTAGATTGTATCTTTAGATAAAATGCATGTATATGGTTGAATTTTGGGTTTTGTTTGTTTGTTTTAAAAGAAAATAGATAGAAATTGGCATAAGAAGCATTTAACGTATCCATTAAAACCATTACATTTGCTTTTGTGAGCTCAGTTCCCACCTTTCTGACTGAAAAGGCCACAGCCAATAGGTAATTAACTTTGGCAACTGCAATAGAACGATTAATTGGCTGTATAATGCTGCCATAACCAAGAATGCCAGAACAGAACACAAAGTTTGTACTGGATTCTGAACTGCTAAAGCCTCTGACTTAGTGCCCGAAGCTCAGATACCATCGTGATGGGTGCAGAGCCTGAGCAGAATGGTTGCTCCGATATAGGAGTTCTGGGTTTAGATATTGCCTCAAGAGGGCTTTGATGTCAAACCTCATGGGCTAAAGAGTTATTAATGAGCCTTAATATTGGATGATCCAGTAGAGACCTAACTCAGACCCCATCCCCTCCCTCCCCTCAAAAGCTGTTCTTTTCTTTCGATAAGATAGTGGTTTTACTTGTCCTGTATTCACTTATTTTTAAAAGCATTGATTCTTTGTAATATTAATAATAATATTTAGCTGTTAAGTCCCATAGCTGTTATGGTAATTACTTTAGATGGGTAAATAAACACATATAGCATACCTTTGGGTTTTTTCCTTTATCTTGAGTTACCTGTCTTTAAGCTCCAAATCAACAGCTGAGGTAAGTGGAGGAGTATCTATGTCTGTGTCTGCCTCTGTAACACATTGCTAAGTATCTTAGCAGGGTCTCAGGAAGATAACCTGTAGCCCTGAGATTATTGTACAAGAACAATGAGAGTTCATTTCAGTGAGGCCGTGACTCCAAAATCTATTAAAACTTTTGCTTTTGTATTCCACCAAATTGCTTTGTAGTTACAGTGAGCTCAGAGATCTGGTTGCGCTAACAATTTTAAATGTTCCTCAAACTTGCCATTCTATCAGAGGAAAGTCAACCCTTGCACTGGTGAAATTTGCAAATACAAATGAAAGAGAACAAAAAATTTCTGGCTTTGACGAAGGGTCTGATCCAAAGAGCAGTCGTGTCAGTAGTGTTTGGATCAGAGCTTAAAGTTGCAAGCAGTGAATGTGGCATACGTCAAGTAGTGGAGAGAAGAATGGGAGATGGAAGGGCCATGACACACTGTATCATATGCATGTTGTTACCTTGCCTCTAAGTCTAGCTGAGTCAGCAAAAATCCCAGCTGGGAGTTCTAGCTCAGTGGTGGGCAACTAGACTGTTTATTTACATTGGCACGGCTGCCCGCAGCTCCCAGTAGCCACGGTTCGCCATTCCCGGCCAATGGGAGCTGCGGGAAGCAGCACCGGCTGCCCACCACTGTTCTAGCTGCAGCAAGGCCACCTCACCAGCATGTCTCTGTCTGCAGATGCCATAATCCATCCCATAAAAGGCTTGTCACATTTTTGCTTTCAGGAGAGCTCAGTTTAAGCCTGTTAATGAGGGAGGCCACTTTAAAAAATTTTTATGCCATGGCACTTTTATCCTAGTGACAGAACAAACAGGAGTTTTCCAGATCTTAAGTCCATATGTTTTTGATTGTACATCTGTGACTTAGTCTCCAAAAATGTTTGGTTTTTCATGCAAAATTAAATGTTCTCTGTATTTTTCTTTATAATCAAATGGATTTTTCTTCAGAGAACAGACCCCGTGTCTATAGAACGCTATCATTCTAACCTTGTATTTGTGAAAATAACTTTCCAGGCTAAAACTTAATGATCCACAGCAGCAATCTTTTATGATGCCATTGTTGTGTGGAATAGTTCCACGCTTGAAATAGCATATCTCCTTTGGCCCACATAATGAACAATACAAATAATGGGTACTAATGAAAAATGTAAATACGTACGTACCACATAGACCACAAAAAATCTTTTCTGGTCTGTTGGGTGAATAATGCACCTAGTGTAAAGGGATAACCTTGCTGAGCATATATTCTGTATTGTAAATTCACAACTTATGCTATATCTCAATATATAATGTATAGCTTCCAACTTTACTGTATCAACCGTCACAATGGGATAAGTTAAGGGTGAACTGGAAGTGTCTTGAGGGCAGAGTTTTAGCTTTAGGATTAAATCTGCATACTTTTGTCGCTGCCCTAATGCTGTTAAACTTTATGGGCCATATTCAGCCCTTGTGTATCTCCACTGAAGTCAACGGAGTTCCATCAGCTTAAGTCAAGGCTACAGTTATCCCTTTGTCTACAGAAGTATCAAAATCAAGTCTGGTTTCTTCAGACATCCTCACTTCCCCAGATCCCTGTTATGTGCCACAGTGCATCCCTGTAACATTGATTCTTTTCTTTCTGAAGCAGATATTGATTGTCACTGGAAATAAAAATTGTGGTACGTGTGGTGTGCCTAAGATGAGTCTTTTGTTTGTTGACTTATGAGCTGCCTGATGGCGTAACATGGGATTTTGTGTTTTCCATCTGTTGTATTTTTGCAGGTCAGAAGCAAGAACCTATTGTGTAGCTAATGTAGTAGCTATTTATTATTTCTTAGAATAAAGTGAAGTATAGTATTTTCCCCTGAGTCCTGGGTAATTGGTAGTTCTGGCACATTAACTGACATAAACATTTTGATTAAAGCTTATGAATGTATTAATTACAGCTGGGAAGCTTCCAAAGCTGACTTGAACCACAAAACTGTTCAAATTGCAACCTCTAAATCCGTATTCTTTTACAAATTGGTGAAATGACTATCGCAGCATTGCCTTTGCTTTGTCTAGACCTGTCATAAAATAACATGGGATAAGCAGACGTGTAAAATTTCATTATTCCATATTAGTTCCTGTAAGCTCACTTCTGAATATCTTTAAATGGCTCAAGTGTTTTCTGTGTTACTGTCAGGCTGTTGAACATTTACTTGAAGTCTAAAGCACTTTAATTCTGTATAGAGGTGTCAGTGATGTTTTATGAGCCTTTAGTAATATTTACATGTATTTCAGTAAAAGTCAGACTAACAGCTCCTCTTGTTAATTAGGTAGTCAACAACATAGGAACGTAGACAAAATAAAGTCCATGCTTGTATAAATACACTAAATTCTTTAACGCCAGTAACAATTCCGGCAAATTGGATGGAAATGTTTTGGTTACAGAACTTAAGCCATGTTCTTACCTCTTTTTACTCCTCCTGCATGGATTGCATGGGTGTAACACTTGGCAGAATTCAACCTATTAAGCCTGCAACCTTGTTGCCTGTTTTGTGAATAACACATAGCTTCTGACAACATTTGAGTGGATGGAAGTGTCTGGTGTCATGGTGATTGGCTGGAGGCAAATCTAATAGAGTGTATGAATTCTCAAATCATTGGCTATATGACCCCAAAAAGAAAGGCATCTCTTATCTATCAACTCTTTGTGCCTCTGCACAACAACCCAAGAAGTCTCAACTAAATGCCACTTTACTCATGCATTCATGCACACATGCATTCATTATGACTGACCTGCCTTACGAAGGTCCATTAAGTGGAACTCATTTCAAGCACAGATGGTCCTGAATAGTTTAATGTCTGCCTGGTGGCCAGAATAAGTGAATTCTTGATGGCCTTAGACTTCTGATCACATACATGCAGCCAAGGAGGAAATGAAAACATGTTTATCATTTTGATAAACAGCCTCTTTCATTGCCGCAGGATGCTCTATGTAACTCAGTGGAGTCAAATACTATTAAATTGTCATCACTGTCAAAAAGAGAACATATAAGTTTTGCTACCTGACTCATAGCTAATGACTTTCACAATGTATAACACAAATCAAGACCGCTGTTTGCCTTTTTTATGTTTGTTTACTGATAAGTTCTGGGTCTGTGAGACTGCAAAGGCAAGTTATAGTTTTGAAGTGCGAAATATGCTTTCATTATTACCTCTCAGCTAAAGATATAAAAAATAGAGAAGACTAGAAGATGGCTTTTGGCTTCTTCCAGGCATGCGCTTAAGCCCTGTAGCTGATTAGATATTTTAAAACACAGCTGTAGGTTCATACTTAGGGTAAAATATTTCACTCTGTGGTATGTAAACCCAAGGTAGCTTTATAATAGAGAGATAATTGAACATCTTTTCAGCAGTTCAGGATTCTCCAATTAAAATTAAACCATTTGCAGGAGTTAAATTGTCCCTGTTTTGCTCATAGGCGCTGACTCTGTGGGTGCTCTGGGGCTGGAGCACCCACAGAAAAAAAATGGTGGGTGCTCAGCATGCACTGGCATCTCCCTGTGGCCCCGCCCCGCCCCTTGCTCCAGCTTTCTTCTGCCTCCTCCTCCTCCTCCGGGAGCGCGCTGCCGTATCCTGCTTCTCCCCCTCCCTCCCAGCGCTTGTGCCGCGAAACACCTGATTCGTGGGGCAGGGAGGGAGGGGGAATGTGGTGTGCTGAGGGAACAGGCGGAGCTGGGGTGGGGATTTGGGGAAGGGATCCCATAGGGGCAGAGAAGGGGCGGAGTTAGGGCAGGGATTTTGGGGATGGGGATGGGGCCATAGGCGGGGATGGGGTGGAGTCGGGGTGGGGCCAGGGGCGGGGGGGGCACGGGCACCCACCGGCGCCAGAGAAAACTGGCACCTATGGTTTTGTTGTAAGAATCATGGACATAGACCTAATAATTTTTACTGTTTAACATTTTAAACCCATGCATGGCAAAGATTTCTACAGCTGGTAAAAGCAAAAAAGCATCCTAATGTGATAGATGGCAGATGTATTGATAACCCAGAATGCACTCAAGCAAATTCTATCTATCCTACTTTTCCCAAAAAAATGAATTTTTCACACAGAATTCTGAGTCCCTTGTGAATTTGTCACTAATAAGGGTTTAGCAGTAAAGATGGTGAGAAAATATTCATTCAAACAGTTTTCAGTTGGAAAATGCTGCTTCAACGAAACTGAATTTTTTCACCAAATCATATTGACATCAATGAAAAAAAAAGCAGAGAGGGTGATATTTAAAAGGTCAAACCTTTTCTGGAACAAAGAGATTTGATTTTTCTTTTTTGTTTTGAAATGACTTTTTTCATTTTGAAATGTACTTTATTTCATATATTTTAAAAAATATATAGAGAGAGAGAGAGTCAAAATTGAAACAATTTGGACTGTCATAGCTCCATTGAAGTCAATTGATAATTTACATCAGCCAAGGATCTGCAGCCCTCTATTTATAAGGACAATGGTATGCAGTCTTGGAGCCTTAAAACTGCACCTGCGCTGCAGGAAGGGAGATGTCTTTTCAAAAAGAGCCCAGTGTTGTTCGATAGAATTCACCTCTCTGGCCAGTAAATCCCCTGCAAGAAATGGGAAATTTCCAGGCTCTAGGCATGTAGACAGATAACACAAACTGTTCAAATGTAATACTTCCTGCCAAAAATTCTCTTTGAACAACATTTGACACATGCTATTTCACCACCACAATAGCAAGTGGCATCAGAAAAGCACAAAGCAGCATAACATACTGTACAGCACAAATGCTATTCTTCAAGATCTTAAAAATCCCCAAATTCTGAGTGTTGCCAAAGCCTCAGAAATTACCCTTAGAGTGTTTATGAACAACTCTCATCTTAGCAGGATAAGTTACTACCTCTGTTGCTTCTCGCACTAGTTTCAGTGAAGCTGATCTTGAATATTTAACTGGCAAAGCCTGGGCAAATAGGCAAATAGGAGTAAGGAAACTATCTGGGGCGGGAGGGGGGGGGGAAGAATTGAGCAAGGAAGAGTTATGTATTTGTGGTGCTAGTTAAATTTCTATCTCAAGCAGAGAGTGAGGGAAAACATCACAATCCTTGTACAGATTTCCATATAATTATTAGTAGCAATAGTATAATTAGTATTTTATTGGCAGGTTCGGGTTTCCAAGCAATTTTCAGGAAATTGAGAATGGAAGGCAGTTTAGCCATAGTCATTGCTACTTCCCAATATGAAACCACAGTTAATATTCATGTTCTAAAATGCTTGCCAAGAGCCATGCTGTCTTTCTCATGGGGACATAATGTGATCACACATGAAATGGGAAGTGGCCCAAGCATTAGTAAGCTGGAGGCGAGAGGGCCTATGAAACAGTCTTTCTGAAATGTGGTCTGCACTATGAAAGGGTTGAGAAGCTGATTTATGATGCCAGATGATATATGAATAAATGTGTTTGTTCTGGATCTGAATTCCAAACCCCCCAAAGTTCAGCATATTTGGATTTAGGGTTTTGTGTCTTCCCATTCCATTGCTGAATCAGAGCTTTAGTTCAGTCTCACTTGAGTTCTGTAGTATATCTTTATGCAAGTAATATAGTCTTAGGGCACGGGTCTCCAACGTCATCGAGTGGCGTCACAGCCGAAATGCCGCAGAAATTCGGCGGCATTTCAGCGGATGCTCCACCACCGCCACGGTCCTTCGTCTGGCGGGGACCACTGTCTTAGGGTATGTCTACACTGCAGTGTAAGCCTAGGCTTAGTGGAATTCAAATCTGTGGATCCTGGATTCAAGAATCTACACTGGTTGTCAACCCTATGTTAAGAATTTTCTAACCTGGGCCTGAACCTGGGGCTCCAGGGTCCACACTGCAGTATGCAGACCCAAGTCCATCCAACCATATCCCAGACTTCCTAGCACCCTCCTGAAATGTGGATGCTCTAACCCTTTGTTTGTGACTTTCCACCAAACTTGACTGTCTGGAGGACGAAGAAAGAGGGGTAGTTTTGATGGACTCCCAGGGTATGTCTACACTACAATTAAACAGCTGCAGCTGGCCCATGTCAGATGACTTGGGCTATGGGACTGTAAAACTGCAATGTAGATGTCCCTGAGCATCTACTGCTCCACCCCCATAAAATCCTGGGACCCTGGGTTCAAGCCCTGGGTTAGCACAATTTGTAGACAGAAGGGTGCTTAGCCTGAGTTTGAACCCTGGGCTTATACTGCAAAACCTTAGGGGTAAATTTTCAGTGTGGCCTTTTCCTCGCTTCCCTATAGATGTGCACAAAATTGCATGGACACACGCATGCACTTCCACTTGGCATGTGCACCTTTAAAAGGTAGACAGCAGTGCACATACAATGTTAGAATTTGCTCCTGCAAAACCCAGAGCAGCTGACAGATTTTGGAGAGGCAAATTCTAATTATTATATGCAGGGCTGACTATGTAACAGTGTTTGCCTGGCAATGTATGGAACAAAGGGCTGAAAACATACCCCTTATAAATTGAGAGTTTCATAGATTACAAGGCCAGAAGGGACCATTGTGATCATCTAGTCTGACCTCCTGTATAACACAAGCCAGAGAACTTCCCCAAAATAGTTCCTAGAGAATAGATTTTAGAAAAACATCCAATCTTGACTTAAAAATTGTCAGTGATGGAGAATCCACCATGACCCTTGGTAAATTGGTCCAATGGATAATTACTCTCAACATTAAAAATTTACGCCTTACTTCTGTTATCCTATTTTCAATCCATGTGATGTGTGCCATGTTAATTTTGTATCATTCTAGTTTTTAATCAAAATATCATGCAGTACAAAGTCAAATGCCTCACAGAAATCTAAATATATCCTGTCAACACTATTACCTCAATCACCCAAGCTTGTCATTTCATCAAAAAAAGATATCAAGTTAGTTTGGCAGGATACATTTTCCATAAACCTACGTGGATTTCCATTAATTACATTATACTCCTTTAATTTTTTATTAATTGAGTCCCATATCAGCCACTTCATTATCTTTCCTGGGATCGTTGTCAGGCTGAGAGAGGTCATCCCATTTACCCTTTTTAAAAACTGGCATATTAGCTTTCTTTCACTTTTCTGGAACTTCCCCAGTGTGCCAAGACTTAGGGTAGGTATACACTGAGGGACTACTTCGACCTAAGTTCCGCAACTCCAGCTATGTGAATAACATAGCAGGAATTGACGTACATTAGGTCAACGTATTGCTGTGAATACCATGCTTCATTGATGGGAGAAACTCTCTCATCAACTTACCTTATGCTTCTCATTCTGGTGGAGTACCGGAGTCAACAGGAGGACGATCAGCAGTGGATTTAGTGGGTCTTCACTAGACCTGCTAAATCGATCCTCGGTAGATCAATCACCACGTGTCAATCCCCCAGTAAGTGGATACAAGCCCTTACTGAAAATCAACATTACTGGTCCTGTGAGCAACTCAGCCAGGTCTTTTAAAAAAAAAATTTCCAGACCTGCTGATTTTCAGATGTCTAACTTTAGTAGCTTCTATGTAACATCCTCCAGAGATACTAGTGGAACTGAAAGTGTTATTGTTACCATATGATGAGATTATATCATCTGTTTTTTCCCCAAAAAATACAGTTTCTGCGCATGAGATTTTGTTCTATTTGTGTGGAAGAGTTGGGAAGATACTTTTTTGTATGAAAATTAGAGGCTGTGCAGATTAGAAAAGTCCCAGTTAATAAGAGGTTTAACTATATATGGTAACAAAAGGTTTTTTGAATTGTCTTAGTTCCATTGTGTTTTTACCAGATATAACCTTTAGAGTTTTTCTGCAGCAACTTGAGGGTTTCCACGTTATAATTATATACGTGTTATAAAGCTCATCAGCCACGACCCATTATTTTGCACAAGACTAACTTTTGTTAACTGGCCTCAAGTAGTTATTAGTACTCATCCACAAAATTAAGAGGAAATAGAACATTTAGCTTACTCACAAGTATTTACTGTACTGTATGTGCAGCTAAGGATAGGGTTATCTTATTGTGTACATTTTTTCCTGTTAAAACCCAAATTTACATACACAGGGCTACCCTGTGGGGGGGCAAGTGAGGCCCCCACGAGAATATAGCATTCTATAGTATTGCAACTTTTTTTTATGGAAGGGGCCCCCAAACTTGCTTTGCCCCAGGCCCCCTGAATCCTCTGGGCGGCCCTGTTTACACACACACAAACCAGAAAATGTACTGCAGTCAGAACGACAGATACACATTTTCATGACATATATATGGCCTGATCTTAAAGCCAAGCAGATCAATGGGAGTCTTGCCTTTGACGTCACTGGGATCCTGGTAGAGCTTTAGGAAAAGGATTTGCTGTGAAGAGAAATTTTGTTCATAATTCATATTAAGATGCAAACACATAGGGCTAAATCTTGAGCAACAGTGAGTGTCCGCAACTCCTCTTATTCCTCAGTGGGGCTTTTGTCATAAAGTAGCGCCTTCAAGCTGTCTGAATTGTGTGATCCATCTGCTCTTGCACATCTTGGCTCAGAAAGAGCTGTGTCAGGTAGCCAAATATGTGTATACACAATACAGGAAATACAGGAACCAGCTCTTCTTGTCAAGAGTAGTTAAATATTAACGACAGTGCCTGTCTGGCCTGGAGCTGGCAAGCTCATCAATACTAAACCTCATGAGTACGTGACCAAGGGTAATTTACCTCAACAGACATTAACCAGCTTTGATTGACTCATTCCTGAAAGGTGAAGGTTTGAATATTTAAAGTTGTAAAACATGTCCACGCAGTATGAGGTCTCTTGTGCCACTGCGTACTTTGGATTGGCTTGTTCCTTGACACTGCTCTGAGTTACTGGAAATACTTGGATCCTCTTCAAACCAAGTAGCTTTTCCTCTGTCAGTAAGGAAAGGGCTGCATAAGATCACTTTTTTTGTAATTTCTGGATTTACTGTACTTCCCGTACTGCACATGACTGTAATTACGGCAATGGCTCTCATTTATTTTGGGCTAGATTTTCACAGCACTGCCTGAGATGTGCAGAAGAGTGAAGAGAGTAGGGGGGAAGAAAGTTTGCCCACTCCCCTTACTGCCCTGCTGAGATTGTGACCTCAGCTGTAGGGAGGAAAGCAGTTGCCCACTACTTCTCACTGCAACCATGTCAGTGGGCAGTGAGGAGCAAGAAATGAGGGAAGCCCTGGCTCATGTCTTCTCCCAGATCCCATGTCACCTACACACTATTTATTCAGAGTAGCTGGCTGGTTGCACAGGCCGGGAGTAGCCACATAAAGGAATGAACTAACTTACTCCTCTCCCAGAACAAGGGGAAGCAGGGGAGGAATTGAGTCCTAACTTATCTGGCGTGCTGTTGTGGGGCAGCTCCTCGTTGCCTGTTCTCATGGCTGATTGTAAGGTTACAATCTAGCCTTTGGATTTTTGATCCATGGAAACAATGGACCTTTTCCATTAGGTGGTTCACTGTTGCTAAAGCAATGCACTGTAGCATCTTGTGGTGGGATTAAAATAATATTGCTTTCATAGTCTACCTAGTGAGCCTTCTGACATGTCCTGCTCTTTTATGTATTGTGGATATTTTTGTATCGAGATTACACTGATGCAGCAAGTTCATGATGTGGACAAATATCTGCTAACGAACAGCCTGGGGCTATAAACACTTAATAATTATGAGCAAAATGAAATTGGAATTCAGGTCTGGAGAGATTAATGAGCAGCACAGTAACCCACTGTGCTGCCTGATCTTCCTACACTATATCGCTCAAGTGAAGGGGACTAATGCTCTGGTCGTGTCATTTACGTACACAGCATATGCCACAAGCAATGTGTTGTCGGAAGCCCTACAGTATCTATCTCTAGCTATGTCTACAGCTGGCGCTAGGAGTGTGGCTCCTGGCTTGCGTAGCTTTACTGGCACCGGCTCTTATCAAGCTAGTAGGCTAAAAATAGTAGCATAGCATAGGCTGTGAGCAGCAGCATGGGCTAGCCACCCTGAGTACATCCCCCCCACCAGGGTCCAAGAGGGGTTGTACTCGCTAGCCATGCTGCCACTCACCACTGCCCGCATTACAGCAGCTACGCTCCTACCTTTAGCATAGTAGCTTGATGAGACCGAGCCCATGTATGTCTGTGTGAGGTGGGAATCTCCCACGTGTAGACTCCCTCTCCATTTATCTGTCGGTATAATCAATCGTTTGGGAATGCTCTGAGTAAAACACAAAATGAAGGAAAGGAAAATTTGGGCCTCATGACATCAGACTCAATGGGAATTTTGCCTGTATTGGGACTGCCAGATCAGACCATTGTTTTAGGTGCGAAGGAAAGCAAAATTGGACCATGCTGAGTCCTAGGGAACTGATTCTCCCCCCCCCACACCTGCAGAATACGGGTACCTGGTTAGAGGCCAATCTGAGGATTTGGAAGTGGGTTCATTTCCAGGTGGATTCTCTGAGGTACTGGGATTGTGTCAGAGTGTAACCAAGTGGTATGGGGGGAGAGAGATGAAATAGAACACATGTAAAACAGGCAGACATTTTCATTCTGCATGAACTGTAGTCTGTACGCCTTCAGGTCCATGTTGTGATATATTCCCTAGGGGGTTGGACTAGATGATCTCCTGAGGTCCTTTCCAACCCTGATATTCTATGAATTCACACCAAAAAGTTCTATTCATGTCAGTGGAGCTACTCACAATGCAGAGAAGCAGGCTTTGGTGCTGTATCTACTCTTGAGCATTTATTTTGCATTTCCTATTGCCCTTGAAGTATACTAATACCTACCTTAGACAAAATTGCCCGTAATGGGAGACAACATTTTCTTAATCCCTCTTATACAGAACCTTTCTTCACAAACGGTGAGAGTAGCATGCTTGGTTGCTTAGACTAGCCATTGCAGTTCTTCCTAATCAGCGTGTCAATATTCTCTCTTTGTTGCCAGAAGGAGGAACGTGTGAAGTTATAGCAGCACACAGATGCTGTAATAAGAATCGAATTGAGGAAAGATCACAAACAGTAAAATGCTCCTGCCTCCCTGGGAAAGTGGCCGGGACAACACGAAACAGACCTTCCTGTGTCGACGGCAAGTAGCTCATCCAGTATATGTGTGAACTGAATATGTAACCTCCAGTATATACCTAACACTATATATATGTTATGTAGCAAACATACTTGTATTCTCTGGTTTAGCTTTTTAGGAAAAGATAAACTATAAGCATAAATGGCTGACCAAGGAGATGGCCTTTCACATCACCAGTGTACCTTGTCTCCCACCTTAGAGCCTGATTCTGCAAGCCTTGCCCAGTTTTAAAAGGATTTACTAACGCTAATAGTTGCATTACAGTCTGTAGGGCTACTCACATAAATACAGCAAACCTGGTGACAAGAGCGAGCCCTTAGTAAACAATGGGCAAAAACTCTCCTTTGTGTCTCTCTATTGGGCCCTCATGTCTCAATGGCTGTGATTCAGAAATATTTCAGGTGACAACAATAAGTTGTTCTGATTCAATTTCTGGCTTTAAAAAGTCAGCCCAAAAAATCCAGTGATCTGATTTTTGTAATAAGCAAAGACGAACAAAAACTGCAAAGCTGATGCAAAGCTGCAAAGCCCTGGCTGGGATGATTTAGTTGGGTTTGGTCCTGCTTTGAGCAGGGGGTTGGACTAGATGACCTCCTGAGGTCCCTTCCAACCCTGAGATTCTATGATTCTATGATTCTGAAAAAAAACCGCCATTTCTGAATAGATCCGACATTGGCCCCGCTCTTCTGAAAGCTTCAGGGCAGAATCTTGTCATGCATGGTTATCTTTGCAAGACAAAACTAAAACATGGGGTGAGTCACATCTGGGTCCCATTTTTATCTGAATGTCAGTACTCTGGGGTTCTGATTCTGTGACTATCTTTATCATTCCAATGGTGAAATAAATATACACATGTTCATTGGAGACTTCTCTTTATGGTTCACGTAATCCTAATTGAACATTAGTGAGGTGTACAAATGTGCACCAAGTAGAGACTATACCCTGCTGTTTGGAAATGGTTATCCAAATTAAATGTCTTCATATTATGGCTTTAAGAAGCTATTGACTTTAGTGGGACTAATCTTTGGTTTTATTTTCCCCACACACTGATAAGTGATGTCTGATCAGTAGCATCCTTGTGTAGCAGCTCTATTAAATGGGCTTGGATTTTAAATGTTCCTTTTCTCATCTCTGTTTTGTGGAAATGATCTGGTAGCATCATTGACTGTAACCCCCTGCGGTGCCAAAAGTCATTAAGAGCTCAAGTTTGCCTTTTCTGTTTGAATGGGATTGAACATCCCTCTGCCTCAGCTTCCTGCAAGTAGCAGGACCCAGCAGTGTTGCTGCACAGCTGATTTGTCAAAGCATCTTTTGTTTCCTATTCGGATTCACATTTTAAAGATGCAGCCTTCCATCAGAAAGAGAGACGCGCACACAGACATTTGAAAACCCGCTTTCCTCAGTCACGTGTAGCAACATTTTCAAAGGCACTACCAACAGAACAACAGCTGTGCCAATTTTCATTGAAGGTTAGATGAAAGTTCCTGTTGGCTTTATGGGCTGCAAAAGCATTGCAGCCTGAAGCCTGTGCTGGCGTCATTTCATAGTAAGTAGATAGAAAAATATGGTGTATGTCAGAGGGATGGAATCTTAGAATGTTCTCAACTTCTGTTCGATGGCATGCATGTGTGTGGATCTATCTAGTTTGTATGTTAAAATATAAAGAAAAACATCTTATAATTGTAAAAAGACACTTTAGGTGTTAAATTATGGGGCAATAATTCACAGCTTGTTACAACTGGAAATGCCATTCAGTCCCTGGAATCCTGCCTTCGAATGCACTACAGTAGCTGTGAATTAATACACTTTAATTCACAAGCTGACACATTTTATTGCTTAATTATTCTGATACAAAGAATTTTATTAAACAAAAAAAAGTCATGAATCTGTAGGCGATATCTTTGGTTGGGCCTAACTAAAAACAAACTGAGTAAGCTTTGGAGAGTCACATTTTCTTCATTAGATCCTGAAAATCCAGAGCCAATAGATACAGCAGAGTGGCGGTGTTAATTCAGACCTGGTAATTCTATTCAGAGAACAGTAGCTCCAAGGGGAATTACATTTAAAAAAAAAAAATCAGTGCAGGTATGGACTGGAGTCCCTCTGCTTAATAGCTGTCTCTGGATAACAATGAAAACAAATGTTATCAACTGGCGTTTTGAAAGGGGAAAAGGCTTTTGAAATTAAGCAAAGGCTACTGTCAGAAAGGCATGTGATCCCGCGCTCATTGAAGTCAGGGGCAAAACTCTCATTGACTTCAAAGGAACGTCTTCCCCTTTTAAGTGTAATTGTTGTAATCAAGACATGGGTTCTTTTGTCAAGGGTTGGTGATTGGTTAGAAAGCCAAGACCCTGTTCACAAAAATTAAGGGGCATTCTTTTTACGCTTAGTTTAATCTTCACGCTTTGTTTTAGATTCTTGACACGTTGACGGTCTTGGGTAAAAACCCTGAAGTCATTTTGTAGTTTTTTAGTCCTTACTAAGGCAAAATTCCCATTTTCTTCTGTGGGAAGTTCCATTAACTTCAGTAGGAAATTTTCCTAAGTAAGGATTTGGTGGTATGCCTGTTTTCTGGGAGGTTTTAATTAGTACATTACAAAGGATCAGCTAAAATTTGTTGCCTCCTTTATCTACTATATTAAGATGATTAAATGCTGTGAATCACAGTCGTATACTTTGTACAGTTTAAAGCTATGATGTGCTACTTAAAAAAAATCTTTTCATTGATCCCTTACTTTAAAATGTATTATGGATGCCCTTACATAAATATCATAAATAACAAAGTGAATCATAAAAATGTACTAAAAGGGACCTTGGAAAGTCTTCAAGTTGAGTCCCCTGCTCTGTGGCAGGACCAAGTAAACCTGGACCATCCCTGACAGGTGTTTGTCCAACTCGTTTTTAAATGCTTCCAATAATGGGGATGCCACAATCACCCTTGGAAGCCTATTCCAGAGCTTTACTACCCTAATAGTTTGAAAGTTTTTCCTAATATCTAACCTAAATCACTCTGACTGCAGATAAAGCCCACGACTTCTTGTCCTACCTTCAGTGGACCAGGAGAACAATTGATCTCTGTCCTCTTTGTAGCAGCCCTTAACATATTGGAAGACTGTTATCAGCTCCCCCACACACCCTTGATCTTCTTTTTCTCAAGACTTAACGTGCCCAGTTTTTTTAACCTTTCCTCATCGGTTGAGTCTTCTAAACCTTTGATCATTTTTGTTGCTCTTCTCTGGACTCTCTCCAATTTGTCCGCATCTTTCCTAAATTGTGGTGCCCAGATGTGGCCTAATTAGTGCCAAGTGGAATGGGACAATTACCTCCAGGGTCTCACATACAACACTCCCATTAATACACCCCACAATCATGTTAACTTTTTTGCAGCTGCATCACATAGTTGACTCCTTCCGTTTGTGGTCCACTATAATCCCAGATCCTTTTTAGCAGTACTGCCACCTAGGCAGTTATTCCCCATTTTGTAGTTGTGCATTTGGTTTTTCCTTCCAAAGTGAACTTGCCAATACATGCACATCCAAACAGAACCAAATTGCTCTGGAGTGGGACTGGATGACTTGTTGAATTGGTAACAGCAGGTAGACACCCTGTTGCTAGTTGCATTCCAGCTCAGGTTGATCATTATCATGAGACATTGTTACACTCTGCTGGCTCTTTAGTTGCCCACATGAAATGAATTGGGACACTGATCCTGTTCTCATTAAAGTCAATGGCCAAACTCCCATCAACTTAACAGGATCAAGCCCTTGGTGGTTCTCAGTCCATTTCAGTTGCATCAGAAAAGTCCTCCTCAGAACTGATGCACTTGATTGTCTCAGCTGATACCAGGAATGTAATGGACATGAGACTGAGCTTTCCCTTTACCCCTGATAGTGATCCCCTCTCGTCAATGATTAAGTATGTTAGGGGGCAGCATGGGAGAGTTTGCAGTGCTGTTGTCCATGCTGTTTCTCAGCAGGAGGAATGGTCTGTGGTTCTCCTTGGTATTGATAAGCAGTCTCCTACTTCCATGTTCTGCAACCCATGCCCATGTTAACTAGCATTTACACAAGCAATCCCCCTGGCTAGTGTTTGAAATTAAATAAATTCTGCCTGTGCTATAGAAGATGGGACGTTGCCACACATCTTGCAGGACTTTATGCAGAGCCTCACTCAGTGTTGATGCTGACGGATTCTCTCCTACTCAGAGAAAGGAACCATTTGCAGAGACTTAAACAGAGAACACACCCAGGCTAGATTATATCAGCATCAGGGCTGTGCTTACTTCAAAAGTTATTCCTTGTTGTTAGTTAAATAAATTGTTATCCTAAAGCCTGCTTCAGTCAGGTGGGAATTCTAAAATACCCGGAGTGGAGACCATTCAAATGCGAGTCTGTTCCTGAAGGCGTGCCTCATCTGTTGCAGACATTATTTGCTACTCTACTCCATGTCTCTATTTGAAAGAACAGTTGGGGTGGTTCTGCAGCCTCTGTAAACATAACGTGTGTCACTGAGAGACTCCTTTTGTGCTGGGAATTAGTCTGTTCAAGTTTGTTACTCGACTTCTTATTCCTGCTCTTTACATGCCATCTCAAATAGCCCAAGCACCTCATGTTAGGCCCAAGGCCACTTGTTTTCCTCAATATATGAACAAAAACTTTTGCTTTACTGCCCTGCCCTTGTACCTCAGTAACTGTTCACACTTTTTTGCCCCTTGTTTTAGGGGTTTGACTTTTCTGACTTTACACTTTCTTTTAACTGTTTCTGTTTTCTGTTATTACATTCACTTGTGCTCTCATGTATCATGTGCAGCTATGTCTGCGTGTTTGTATTACACCTTCGCTCGTCATTGTGTTTATCAACAGCTTGTCCCCTTCACTTAAAGCTATAATGTGAGGATTGCGCATCTCATGCGTTTTCCTCTTTCATCAGCATATTTTTGCAAAATGATTCTGCGGCTTACGAAGGTATCTTCATGGTTGCTCAAATCTTGAGCATTCTTTATCTTGCTAGCTGCCATGTGGCTGATGGTCATTCTTAGGCATGGGGTGTTATTCCTGTCTCTTTATTAACAGAAAAATTCAGTCTTACTTGTATAACTGTGGTGTTTACAGTCCTGTGCTTTGCCTCTTTCTAGGGTGTGTGTGTGTGTGTGTGTGTGTGTGTTTTCTGCTGCTTGGCATAAGGAAATTGCCTTTTCAGGTGTCAAGTCCATATCCCCGAGTAGATTTTCTATGTACTTTCTTATTGTTGTACCCAAAAAACTATTTGTCCTGTAATGAAGGAGTCTTTTTAGTATGCCAGATTCACAGACTGCCTTTTAAATTTTCAATTTGAGACATATTCTGCTATTATTTCTCCTTTATTCATCTTTCTACATGGTTATGGCTCTACTAACTGCTCAGTGGCGCCTCCTTGTGGCTCCTCTGGGGAATTAGCTCTGCCACCTGGTGATGCTCCTTCCTGTGGTTACTCAGGTGATCATTCCACTCACTCCACTCATGCTCCTGAACCTGCAGCGCTCTCCTCTTCATAACTTAGCCCTCCGGATAAGTCATATGAAAGTTCTCTCCCCACTCCCCTTCCAGGGTATTGGAGGTCATTTGAGGCAAACTGTCCCAGGTGGTCTGCTCCCTGCTGCCTGGTTTGTGCCACTCCCACCATGGCTGGTAGGCTCACCCTCTACACCAGCTTCCAGTTCAGGGACCCTCAACTCAGGGCTGGGAGAGTAAAAGCCCATATTGTGCCTTTCCTGGACTGCTTCCTACTCTCTTCGGTGCCTCCTGCCTTTCCCTCCTCAAATCCAGGAGTTCAACTGCAGGTTTCGTCCCTCAGCCTGACAACCTCCTTTCTTTGTGGATCCTACCCAGCTCCTCCCCCACAGCTGGTTTCCATCTGCAATTAGGCCCTAGCACTTCCTTGGTTTCCTCCAGCCTGGTGCAGCCTAAGGTTAATTGGCCTAATTTATCCCTTTAGGCCTTGTGTGTGGGGTGGACACCCCATCACACTACATGTTACAAATAAATAAATATATTATGATATGTTATATTATATTACATAGGGTGAAATCCTGGCCCCACTGACAAAACTCCCATTGACTTGAAAGGGACATGGATTTCCACCCATCATTCACAGGGAATATTTAAGGGAGGGATACAGTGATTCTTAAACTTTTTCATTACTTCTTCAAAGCTTTCTTCCCCTTTCTCCCTCACTCCATCATTCTCACTGTGGAAATCAGTGTATATATCCAACCCTTGACAAAAACAATGCATTTTTTATTCATCCTCCATTTTACCAGCCTCTCTGGTTTTTGCACGCAGTTCACATTTCTGTTGGAATACTCTTTCCAGGTCTGCTCAGCATGTTCTCATAATTTGTAAAGATTGGTGGGGGTTTCACAGTCAATCTCCATGGCAGCCATTTTTTACCGTTCTCCTGGTTATAATCAATGTCACTTTTGCCAGATTTTTGATAGCTTACCTGCTTGCCCTTTTCCTGGATCTGCCGGATCTCTGTACCTCCTATGCACAGTACCATGTGGTATTTCAGTGACTTCTGAGGCAGGTTTTAGGATAACTTATTTATTCAACTATCAACAAGAAATAACATCTCAAGTAAATTCAGGACTGCTGCCGTAATTAAGCACACTTATATTATTTGCCTCTGATTGTCCATTGTCCTTCTCCTTGTGCAGTCACTTATAAGGAGTAAGTTGCTACCATTCTGACTTGGTAGAGTTTACACTTGCTTTGCCCCGGTGTGAACAAGTATGCGAGATGCAGAGCACTGGAGAACTGTGTCCACACTCTCTATCTGAGCAACTGATTCCTGCATGAGTGAGAGTCAGCAGGAAGTGTGGCACTGCATAGTGACCTGCAGAACGCATGGCAACTCAAAACTTTAGTCTAAGCCCTTTTTAGCACACTAGTCAACATGGGTTGCAGAATTAGGCCCTTAGTGGTAGGATGAGTTAATTATTCAAGATTTTCAGTATTGGATTGTGCATCAAATCTGTGGCTCATTTACTGTATGTGTCTCCTTTTGAGGGAAGAGTATTTTCTGTCTTGCTGTGTAGAGAAGGAAAACGGCTACCAAATCTGATGATTTAGCCACTCCATCTTTCGCCCTCCCATGGGAACTTAAATGTGAGTTCCATTCATGATGCAGCTGCAGGACTTGGTCCAAAATATTTGGAGTCACTCATACTTAAGCTATTTCTGTATTTGTTTTAATCAGATATTAGATCCCTGTGTGAAAGTTAACTGTATCCGCCAAAGAAAATGAACATTTTGATCACTAGTTTGATTTTTTTAATGAAATAATTTAATGGTTTAAGCACTTAGGTCCTTATCCTGTAAAGATTTACATGTATGCATAACTTTACACACTGTGAGTGAAATCCTGTGTGTGAACCCCATCGAAATCAATTGCAAAACTCCCCACTGACTTCAGTGAAGTCAGGATTTCATGCTATGAGTAAACCCATAGACTTAATGAGATTAATGTCTACCCTGACAAAAAAAAGACCCGCAACAATGAGACATTCCTGCTCAGATGAGTCTCCGAGCCCAAGTGGGAATGTCTGTGCTGCTAATTTTAGCCCCATTGACCTGCTGCAGGATTTTGGGGGGGGGGGGGGGTTGCACTAAAAATTTTTTCAGAATGACTGCTCAAAACACATAAACAGTTAAATACCTGTGTAAGTAGCATTGTGAGTTTCAATGCTAAAATGAGGAGTGTTTCCGTAAATTCTGAAACAGGTAGGTATATAGATAGAAAGATTTCTCCAAAGTCGTGTTCTTTTTCCAAAATAGCCCCTCTTCCTCTTCAAGATAGTGAAGTCTGCCTTGTGACTTTCTGCACAACTTTGGCGAAACTGGGTCTGAGGCTCCTCTGTGTGCTCTGCATTATGTGTCAGTGTGTATTCACCTCAGACCCAGGGCCGCCCAGAGGGGGGGGCAAAGGGGGCAATTTGCCCCGGGCCCCGGGCTCCGCAGGGGCCCCCAAGAGAACAGCGGGGGCTCCCGCCTCCGCCCCTCTCCTGGAGCCTCAGCGCACCAAGCGCCGAGTCTCCGCCGGGGCCCCTGAGCCCCGCCCCGCTCAGAGCCGCGTGGTCAGGGGGCGGGGCTGAGAGCTCTGGGCTGAGCTCGGCTCCCTCCGCTGGGCCCGGAGCTCCCAGCCCCGCCCCCTCCCCACGTGGCTCTGAGCGGGACGGAGCTCAGGCCCCGCCGGCCACACGCTGCGGCTGTTCCGGCGAGGCGCTGGGACTCCGGGTGAGGAGGGAGCCGGGGGCGGGGCGGGGCGGGGGGGAAAGCGGGGGCCGCTGCCGCTGAAGCGCAGCCCGGTCTTCGGCAGTAATTCGGCGGCGGGGGCCCTTCGGGACCGCCGCCCGAAGTGCCCAAGACCAGCGGTGGGGCCCCGCGCCGAATTACCGCCGAAGACCGGCCTGCACTTCAGCGGCGGGTCCTGGTTCGGCGGCAATTCGGCGGCGGGGGGCCCCCGCCGTGGGTCTTCGGGGCACTTCGGCGGCGGGTCCCGGAATGGAAGGGCCCCCCGCCGCAGAAAACCCCGGGCCCCCGGAATCCTCTGGGCGGCCCTGCTCAGACCACACGCACTCAGACAAACCACCAGGAACAAGGTTTTATTCTGTAACAAAACACAGAACAGGATGACAGTCCAGCAGCCTCCTCACGCTCCCAGCTTCCATCAGTGCTGAAACTTCCTGCTGGGATGGGTACAGGGAACTTCCTAGCAGGAACTAGGAAAAACACTCAACATGCCCCAGTTTGTAGTCCACAATTTATAGTTCCTGCAGCTGCTGCTGCTGAAGCACATTGCACCTGGGGCTACATTTATATATTTGTAACACTGTTCTTTATATTTTTATGCATATGTATTAGAGTAGATATTTCACAACAGGTATCTAAATATCTGGAAATATACATAATTTCTCATTTATATCTTAATATGTATATTTATTAACTAGGTGCTAAAGTGTATGAATTGCACAGTCTTTAGAGGAACAAGTTATAATATCTGTACTGAGCCCTGCATTGTAAAATCACTTAGGCCTGGTCTACATTTGGGGGGGGGGGGATTGATCTAAGATACGCAACTTCAGCTATGAGAATTGCGTAGCTGAAGTCAACATATCTTAGATCGACAGATTGACTTACTTCGCGTCCTCGCGGCGCAGGATCGACGGCCGCCACTCCCTCGTCAACTCCGCTTCTGCCTCTCACCCTGGTGGAATTCCGGAGTCTACAGGGAGCGCATTTGGGGATCGATGTATCATGTTTAGAAGAGACGTGATACATCGATCCCCGATAGATCAATCACTACCCGTCGATTCGGCGGGTAGTGTAGACATACCCTTAGTTAACCCCTCTTCTGTTTTTAGGATTGTTAATAATTGGTAGTCAATAATATATTCATAGACTTTTGTCTCTTTACTACTTTGTGAACTATCTAAGAGTGGATTATGACTTTCTTGAATCATTCTACAGACTATTTTGCTAAATACTTTGTGTGGAAAATTCTTTATCCTTACATTGTTTGCAAGCAGTTCATTTTAATAGCTCAAATTTTTCATATTAAATATGTTAGTTAGTTTTGATTGGACAGATATATCACATGACTTTGCTTCTGTTCTGCTTCTGGAAATGCAATCCAATTTGATGCTTCTGCAAACATTTCTGGCAGTAGATTGATTAGCTGGATTATTCAGTGAAAGAAAACACAAAAGATGTGTGAATAGAGCCCGAGTGAATCCATGGGGATTTTTTGTTAGCAGGTCCTTGAACTATTCTCTCGGCTAAAATGGTTTGTATGGGGGCTATACAAACCAAATGGGAATAAAATATGTTTACAATTTAATTCTGTAATTTTTGGATTGTAAATATACATGGCACCGTATCATTTACAAAAAAATCAAACTGTTATGTAAAGTCAATAACTGGTTATGTCTGTCTTTTTTTCAAGGGTTGGAACAATATCTGATGTGTTCATCTATACAGAAGTTTGCTGTGTTAGAGCTAATAATGCTTTCACATATGCATCTCCGTAATCCTTGGATTTATTGGCCTTCTCTCTTCAATCTTCTTCTGACTTTAGCATTGTTCATCTATTTCAAAGGCAATCTTGATTTCTTTTGTACTTAAGCAGAGTTTATGGTAACATTACACCCAGTGTAGCTCTACAGTGGATCAAGGGATGGGCAAAACAGTGGCACAATGGATGGGAAAATCACGAGAGAAAAATAAAATTCAGTCCCTCCCCTTTTCCCTCCCCAGCATTGGATCATATCAAGCATCAAACCATTCTAAAGGTTCTGAAATAGTGGGGTGTGGGGTGTGGGGGAGTGTACGTACTGGAAATACTGAAGTACCAACAAAATACTTATTCTTAACCTGTGCTTCTGTTTGGGTCGGAAGTTGTGTATCAAAGAAAAAATCACACCAGCAGGAGCCCATACTCATGAGCTTCAGAGGTATCAAAATGTATGGATGCTTTTTTCTGAGCCTAAGGTCTGGATCATTTGAGGTTCACCCATCGCTAGCCAGCACATGGCCCTGTGTATTTATATGTTAAATATAGTTTGGTGCAAATGTGCATACACCGCTAATGAGATTTTGTCAAGTATCACCCTATGAACTATGCCATCCTTGGTCACAAGCAACTCATTGGTGTCTTGGAGCACTGTGATTTTTCAGGGCTCCTTAGTCCTGCACTGACTTACAAGTCCCAGTCAATCTACCGTCTTCTGGAACAGTGGTCCTGGAGAAGGGAGTTGATACCATCCATCCTTAATCTCCCACTTCCTATTGTGGGGCCAGAACAAACACAGCTGTGCCCTTCCAGTAACTTGGCTCCCTTTTCTTTCTTAGGACACTGCCGATCAAAAGGCTGTGCTATCTCAAGGGAGTGGCAGACAGACAGTAAGATGTGGCTGTTACCGGGAGCTAATTTACTTAAGTTTTTAATTATAGATAAGACGGCTACTATAGAGCAAGCATTCATAATTAAAATGGGCTCTGTTTTAAAGGGCATCATGATATCTAGCAGCATAGGGTATTGGGTCAGATCCTGAACTGCTGTAAATCGGAATAAAACGCCTGGAGTCAGTGGAGCTGCACCAGTTGACACAGGCTGAGAGTCTGGCCAGAGGAAGTTTAGAAACTTGGTGGTTATACAGAAACTATGTGCAGTTAGGGCCTGATCCAGAGCCTGTTGAAGTCAATGGAAAGATGCCTGTGGACTAGCTTTGGATCAGGTTCTTAGAGGATTATATGTAACAAAGTATTTACTATCTATCACCACTTATATCCAGTGAAAATGGTTCACAGCCACAAAGCCAATAGTTTTCTATTTATCTAATGTGTATTTTAGGTGGCATCAAAAGGATGGTTCTTTTTTTTTTCTTCTCCAATCAATTCTTATTTCTTCAAGAAAAGGGGGAAAAATGTTATTTTAAATCCAAGGAGTCAGCTTCTCATCCCTCTAGCTGTGCTCCGGCCTAGATAAGAAGAGATCTCAGGGTCCCGTATTATTAATGCGCTGTCTGTATGAATAACGAGCAGGCTTGGTGAATTATTTCACACTCCTGGGAAAATCTATAGCCCTCTCCTCCTACAACACCACTGGAAACTGAGCAGGAGATTCGTATTTTTCGATTTGGTGAATTCAGATGACTTCATTTGTAATGGGAAGGTGGGTGGGGGGAAGGAGTAGACTGTTCCCCACTGAGTCCCATTTAGCAATCTCCAAAAAATGCACAGTACACAATATATGCTTCAAAAGCGAGGGGAGTTTAACTGTGTGCAGGCATGTTCCAGGGCTTTGTATTTATCCAGAAAAAAATCATCTTGAAATGTCCTTACAGCCGTGCTATGCTCCCCTAAAATTGCTTTCATGTGGCCTGATCTTGAGTGCTACTGCCTTCAGTGGGAGCAGAGGGATCTTCTTAACTGGCAAGGATGTTGTGGAGTCACTGACTTACTTACCAAGACCCTGTAGCTTTCAAAATCGGTTTGCTGTGCAAATCCTTGCCTGCTGATAGCGCATTAAAGGTATGCACCTGACATTAAATGGGATTTGGATGCTCAAGTCTGTTAGGCTCCTTTGAAAGGTCCAGCCAAAGAGCATAGGAATTGGTATGTACAATTCCAGCTGCTGTTCATCCAGTCAAGTATCCTGTCCCCAACCGCAGCCCAGCACTGATTACTTTAGTGGAAGACACAAGAAACCCTGCAGGTCTCCAGACAGGGAGAAAATCTTCCTGGGCACACTAATTACAAACTGGAGTATGTCCTGAAGCATGAGGGATTATTTCTCTTCTAAAAGGCACAGGGTTTTTTAATTAATTCATGTAATGCTTGTGTATGTAATTCTGGATGTTCTTGTTAGTCACGTAACCATTTTTTGAGTCCTTCCATTCCAACTTTTTTAACTCCTACTAAGATCTTGACCTCAATTATATCCTGTAGCAGTGAGTTCCACAGGTTAATAGTTTGTTTTGCTAATTATTTTAAAAAACCACATGATATGAGGTTTGTTTTTGCCACTGCCCTCAAAACTTACCATCACCTCATCCACCACAAAATGGCCACTTCTGTTTTTGGCTATGTTTCTATCAGTATGCCACACACTTTTCCACGCAGCCCCACTTTCATGGAATGCAATTTTAATTGAAAGAGCCACAATAACATGCTTGTGATAGCATCCCCTGAACTGGAAGAACTGAAGGAGTGACCAGGCTGTGTCAAAGACACTCGAACTTAGTCATTGAGGACTTATTCTATACCCCGGAAGTTAATGGGAGTTTTGCATTGGCTACAGTAAGAACAATCAAGCCCTTAGGGCTTAATTTATCTGGCTGCTTTTATTTACACTTAGTCAGCACGCAGGTTTTAGAGAAAAGGAATATGCTGTGCCAAAAAGAAAGTTGACTTGACTTCCGTAGCCTATGCTCAGTTACAGCACCTACCCTGTCAACAGTAGTAAGGAAAACAGTAGAAATAAAGAATAAATTCTCCATCCACCTGTAACTCTTGCCAGGCAAGGCCAGAGACAGACAGATTCAGAAACAGATAACTCTGCATTCACACAGACAGCCGCTTCACTCTCCAGCAACTTCACACACCCCAGCACCCTTTACATGACACCTACAAAATCTTTCAAGCCCTAATTTTCCAAGCTGCTTTCTTGATGGGTGTAGACTGCATACCCTCTGCTGTCATTGTATGTGACTGTATGCACCATTGCAGTCTGAACATCCGCCTCACCTCAGGATTAATTGTGACTGCAGTATTCCTTATAGTTAGGATAGAAAATATTGCTAATATTACAGTACTTTAACTGTGGTGTGTGGTAATTTTCTGGCTTTAATGAAGTCCAGTGTACATTCCTTCTGCCTCATTCTCTGTTTCCCACTTTCCCTCTGTTGCTAAATCTCATCAGCTATAATAATACCCAGCTTTTATATACTGCTCTACATCAGTAACTCTCAGTGCACTTTACAAAGGAGCTCAGTATCTTTATCGTCCTTTTACAGACAGGGAAACTGAGTCACAGGGGTGAAGTGACATGCCCAAAGTCATCCAGCAGGCCAGTGACAGAGCCAGGAGTAGAACTGAGGTCTCCTGAGCATCAGTCCAATGCTCTGATCGCTAGACTGATGAGTGTCAATATTATAACCTAGCTACGGAGTCTTGCACAGGATTCAAAGAAAAAAAGTCCCATTTTGCAACATCCATATCAACCAAACTCTTTGTGTGTGTGTGTGTGTGTGCGTGCGTGTGCGCACCCGTGCATAGGGTTTCCATTGAATTGTGATTTACCATTGGAATCTGAAGGCAAAATTTGTCACTACAGGGTTGATCCAAAGCCCACTGAAGTCAATGGAAAGACCCCTATTGGCTTCAGTGGGGGATCAGGCCAGTTTCCCACTTCATACAAAATCTAAGGTACACCTTGGAGTGGAGTAGATCCTCCGTTCTTGGTATGGAGATATTGCAGCTAATGAGATCATCAGACTGCAATTTTATGCGACTAAATCTTCATCTTGGCTATAATTTGTCTCCCTAGCCATGTCATATATTTCTTTCTTTACCAATTGACATTGCAGTTTCCTGGGTAGCACAATAACCACCCCTTTTAATATCCAGGAGTATAGAATAGCTGACTAATCCATCCCTGATAAAGTGCAGCGGGCTCACATGAATTCCAATGAGGTTCTTCTGGAGGGAGAGCCTATCTGTCCTTTGAGAAGTAATGGAAGTGATGGCACTCTTTCCATCTGAGTGATGAGGAGATCATTTCTGCGCACACTTCAGTACAGGCATAGAAGGAAAAGAACCCGCAAGTGTAGCTACACCAGAAACACAGATAGAAACATTGTGGCAAAATTAAAGAACCGTGTGGCCATAAAACAGTATGAAAATACATAAGAACATGTGGTTACTTCACCACCGTCCATCAGAGAATAACCTTCCTGTAAATGACTAGTCACAAGCAAATCTGGAAATCTGTAGGAGTTTGCTGCCGATATGGGCAGCATTGGTCTTGGTCGCGCCTTGAAAGAGTCATGTAATGAATAGTGCAGTAAAGTCTGTCCAGTGACTAAGGACCACCCAGCAGGCCGCTGTGCCAACCTACAGAAAGAAAAAGGAGCAAAACGTGAGAGAACAGAAAATATCAAGTGGATCCTGTTTCTTGCAGCGGCCAGGCAAGGTATGCAATAAAGCAAGGGAGTGAGGCTTGAATCACCCCCTTTGGTACTAAGGGTGCCCCTGGGGCTTGAATCGCAGCCCCAAAGTGTGTGAACAGCATCCATCTGACAGCTGGGGGTCCCCTGAAGCATTCTGGCTGAGTCAGCCAGAATAACTGGAGAGTGGACACTGGAGTGGAAAATCTTTAAGAATACACACTCCTCTGTGCTGTCTCAGATCAATAGGCCACAGAGCCATTACTCTGTCTCAGATCAATAGGCCACAGAGCCATTACTCTGTCCTAGCCGATCCCTTCTTCCCTCTCTGGGAAGTCTGGCACAGGCAGTAGCTTTGCACTCCTGCATGCTGTGAGCGCGTAGGGAGCACGGAGCCTTGCAACAGGAAGTTTCCTTTGCATCGTCTCTTTCCCCTCCCTCGTGCACCGTGCAGGGCCAGCCACAATTTGGCCCTCAGTCAGTACAAAGCCGAGCCAGTGCCCTCCAGCAACACGTCCCTGTACAGAAGCTGGTGGATGTATCTTTTCAGTGATGCTTAGTGAGGCTCCTGGTCAGCTGTAGTGAGATGCCAGTGGAGAGGTTTCCAAATGACGGGCGCACGGCAGGAAAGACGTCAGCCAAGTGGAGAGCAAAAGGCTGGTCTTAGGAGCTGAAGCTCAGCCAAAAGCCTCGCTTTGGGGTAACACATACGTAGCTCAGAGGATAGTGCCTGCCTGTGAGGGAGTTGGGTGCCAGAACTCTGATGTATTAGGACCCAGCATAGCAACTGCAGTAGGAGTGTAACGAGATGAGTGAATTTAGTCCATATAAAAAGTCTATCTGTAGCCACCCTGGGAGAAAGTGAATGGCAACAGCAAGAAAGCTAGTGAGAAGAGTGACTTACATTTCATAAACCCATGAAGACTCTCTCCAGCTGATAGAGGGCGTGTGATGGCTTAGTTGTAAAAGTTACAGACCTTTACACCAGGCCATTAAACAAACGCTGAGTTTATTTAAATCACGCTAGATGTAATGCAGGTCATTCGATTTTGGCTGAAAGTAAAATATTGCAGATTAGTCAGGGAAATGATTTGACACGTTGGGTTAGATTGTCAACGGGTGTAAATTGATGTGGCTCCATTGAAGTGATAGAAGGATGCGAATTTACTCCAGTTGAGGATGTGGCTCTCTGAGCTTGGGATCATGAGCAGAATTGTGATTTACCATTAATCCCTCTCCCCAGAATTTCAAGTCTGTTGAGAGTAAAGAAAATGGGGTTCAAAGCAGCACAGTTCTAATTAGAAAGTACAGCCTGGAGACGAATCTAGATCAGATTTTCAGATGTGTCCCCTTTGCAACCCCCATCCAGTGATGTGGGGGTTAAAAAAAATAGCGGCTAAACTAACGTTTTTGGTGTTCTAGGCCGGGCAGTAGCTTGGCACTCACTAAGGATGTGCAGTAAAAGAACAGTTAACTTGTAAGTATAATTAATACATGAAGACAAGCAACAGCGTGTAGGGGGACTGTTCGGTTTCAGAAACCAAACTCAAACTTGCCGAGGAAACATTTTGTATCATCCCCAAAACGAAAAGCCTGTTTGATAGCTGACCCTTCATTTTCTACAAAATAAAAGTAAATTATGTAAAATTGTACCAAAAGAAGAGTTGCTTTTAATGGTCAGCAAATCTATTCCATAGGAGTGACCAGTAATATTTCTAAAGCCAGAGCCAGGCTACACTACAGACCTGTACTGGTATAACGACATTGTTCAGGGGTGTGAGTGACGTACCCTCCACGTAGACAGCGCTATGTCGAATGCAGAGCTTCTCCCATCAACATAGCTACCACCTCTCGGAGGTGGATTAACCATGCAAACGAGAGAAGCTCTCCCGTCAGCATAGGAGCATCTTCACGTGAGTGCTACAGCGATGCAGTTGCATTGGTACAGGAGCGCAAATGCAACATTTTAAGTGTAGACCTGCCCTTAAATTTCAATGAATTCTTAAGGGCCTCACCCAAAGCCCACTGAAGTCAATGGGAGTCTCCGCTGTGACCAGTCTATTGCCGAGTCTAACCAGCCTGTAGATAACGCACAAGGCAGTTGTGGTGGTCGTGCAGCCAGGATTTGCTTATCACAGCAGAACGGGAGTGAGTAAACTCTTTATTCCTCAAATGAGAAGTGGGTAAATGCCATATTCCCCACTTGTAATGAGTAAACTCTGTTTACCCACATTTACCCTTAACTACACTACTGACCACATCCCTAGTGTAATTTCGCTGTGAATCCATCTTACCCAACTCAGGGAAGATGGAATTTGGGGGAGCGTGGAAGGGGAGAGAGAGGAAAAACCCCACAATAGCCAACAGCTTAGTGGTCCTGGCACTCACCTGGGATGTGGGAGACCCAGGTATAAGTCTCTGTTCCGAATCAGACAGAACAGGGACTGGAATTTGGCTCGCTTTCTCCCCCACTGGGTTATTCGGCAGTTTCTCTGTGTGGGGAGGTGGGGCAGTTGTTTGCTTTGTTTGTTTCACAGAAACTTTCAAAAGATTTTTTTCCCTATAGAGAATGAAAACAAATCCTGAAACCTCAGAAATGTTCACAAAATGAAAGTCTTTTTTTCTAGTCAGTTGTATTCTGTATACATGGGGGTTCATCCCGCCACCTGCTGCTACATTTTCAGTGCCCTGTGACCATTAAAGGCCAGCATGCATTAGAACAGTTTATGGACTGCTTTAACATAGCATAGAATAACAGGGTTGGAAGAGACCTCAGGAGGTCATCTAGTCCAATCCCCTGCTCAAAGCAGGACCAATCCCCAATTAAATCATCCCAGCCAGGGCTTTGTCAAGCCTGACCGTAAAAACCTCTAAGGAAGGAGATTCCACCACCTCCCTAGGTAACCCATTCCAGTGCTTCACCACCCTCCTAGTGAAATAGTGTTTCCTAATATCCAACCTGGACCTCCCCCACTTCAACTTGAGACCATTACTCCTTGTTCTGTCATCTTCTACCACTGGGAACAGCCTAACTCCATCCTCTTTGGAACCCCCATTCAGGTAGTTGAAGGCTGCTATCAAATCCCCCCTCACTCTTCTCTTCTGAAACTAAATAACCCCAGTTCCCTCAGCCTCTCTTCGTGAATCATGTGCCCCAGCCTCCTAATCATTTTTGTTGCCCTCTGCTGGACTCTCTCCAATTTGTCCACATCCCTTCTGTAGTGGGGGGACCAAAACTGGACACAGTACTCCAGGTGTGGCCTCACCAGTGCCAAATAGAGGGGAATGATCACTTCCCTCGATCGGCTGGCAGTGCTCCTACTAATGCAGCCCAATATGCCACTGGCCTTCTTGGCAACAGGGGCACACTGCTGACTCATATCCAGCTTCTCATCCACTGTGATCCCCAGGTCCTTTTCTGCAGAACTGCTGCTTAGCCAATCGGTCCCCAGCCTGTAGCAGTGCATGGGATTCTTCCTTCCTCAGTGCAGGACTCTGCACTTGTCTTTGTTGAACCTCATCTGATTTCTTTTGGCCCAATCCTCCATTTTGTCTAGGTCACTCTGGACCCTATCCCTACCCTCCAGTGTATCTATCTTTCCCCACAGCTTAGTGTCATCTGCAAACTTGCTGAGGGTGCAATCTATCCCATCATCCAGATCATTAATAAAGATGATGAACAAAACCGGCCCCCGGACCGACCCCTGGGGCACTCTGCTTGATACGAGCTGCCAACTAGACATTAAGCCATTGATCACTACCCGTTGAGCCCAACAATCTAGCTATCTTATAGTCCATTCATCCAATCCATACTTCTTTAACTTGCTGGCAAGAATACCGCATAGGGAATCCAAGATCCAAAGAAGTGCAAAGGAGAGCTTTAAAAGCCAGCCTTTCACCCTACTCCTGGATTTGCCCTCTGTGCATTTTGTCCATATGTGATGATCTGGCCCAAGACGTTTAGATGTGGTTTTGGATTATGATTTGAAAGCTACGGAAATGAATGCCTATGTAGAAATTTAAGAAGGTAGACAGTGCACTTTCTGCAATTTAAGAGACAGGAACCTGATATTATTAAGCACTAAAGTTTAAGGAGTCGTGATCGAATCTTTCTGAGAAGCACATGCCTTGTAATATTTCTCTATTGATAGGATGGAATAAAATGAGATTTACTAATTTAGCACAGGGGCTGTCTGTTGTGCTGAACTACCCAAATTAATCTGGCAACTGCAAACTAGAGGAGAACAGGTAAACAAGATTTTAATTGATTTCAGAGAATTGATTACACCTAAAAACAATCATACTATGCATTTAATTGTCTTCTTTAGACAATATAGGAGTAGCCAGAAGACCCAAAGCTATGCAGGATTCATCACCTGTTCTAGATAATTAGCATGCATTACTATTGCAGTGTTTCCTTACGTTTGGGAATCAAATAGGTGTACTACCACTCAGAGGATTTATTTTAAGCCATCTATCCAGTGCAGTGGAAGTCTACAGCATGTACCCTGCAGATTTTAAAATAAGTCTTGATACATATATTATTTCTTTAAATGTCAAAAAGCAGTTTACTAGTCCAGTCTCAGGAAGAAGTGTTATTCCCCTTAGGGAGTTAGGTGTTTCCATGGACCATTCAGTTCTTTGCAGTAGCTGCTCTAGGTTAAACAAGCACAAATCTTGATGTGATGTGGCAAAATTCACATACTATATTCGCAGCTATAATGTAACATGAACAGAGGCAGTGGGAAGAATAAATATGGTATATTTTAATATTCTCACCTGCATCATCTGTAAATAAAGGCTATTTCTATAGAGAGCTAGAATGTTCTTAATATGTGATCTTGTTTGGTCTTTTCCTTACAATTACAGTTTATAGAGAGCAAGCATACAGTAGAATTTTTAAGATACATGCATGAGGTCTGTACAAAGGCATTTTTTATTTCCATAATTTAGGAATACACACAGAGCTCTCATAAATAGTAAGGTAAAGCATCAGCACAAGTGGTTCGGTCATCATTTAACAATGGAATTGAAAAGAGAATGAAATAGATCATCATGGGCTCATTAAAGTCAATGGCAAAACTCCCACTGATTTCCAAGGGAGCAGAATCCGTCCCTATGTATTTTCATATCTCATTCTTTCTCTTATCTCTATACCACACCTCTTCTTCAGGATACCGGCAGAAATGTGTATTTATGGAATATGTATTAAGCAGCTCCAAAGTGAATTCATTTTTTCTCGCTGCTCCTCTTGAAAATTTTATAGTCCAAGAACATCTAAAGAAAGCTAGCTTTTATTTTCCCTTTTGAGTTAAAAAATGCTGCCCCTAATTTAATGAACAATTACCTGACATTACTGAGATAAATACACACACTCCCCTGTTTATTCTAAGTTGAATGAGGAAAAAGAAGGTGAATGTTGCTTTGTACCAAATACAGCTGAAGTCCTTTGCAGATGAGTGAGCAGCAGAGAAGAAAACCTATGTAGTTTTTGATAGCTTTTGTAATGCAATAGAGTAGCAAAGGTCTTGCCTCATTATGGCGGTTTTGCTTTTCATTTCACTCATTGACCTGTATACCAAGATAAATGCAGTTAATCAAGATGTGGATGTGTAATTCACTTAGCATATATAATAATTTAATAGGGCATGAGCCAATGACCCACTTCCCCAGGCACATAACCATTGTAGGTCCATAAACATATCACGGAGAGATATCCATATTTAAAATAGCACTAATATAATCATGGTTTTTTCTAGGGATGGTTGCAATTTTTTCTTTTTGGGGATGTAAAATGGCTTTTCAACAAATATGAACATTTTGTGGCAAAACTTTGTTTTCTTAAGCTGAAATGTTTTGCCACAAACGGGAAAATTTATTGAAAATTGTGTTTGAAAACTGTTTGGTTTTCAGTTTTAGTTTTCAGTTGGAAACTGAAACATGTCTGAGAAATTTGTGATTTTTTTTAAATTTCCCATGAAAAGGAACTGCCATTTTTTCCTACCCATTCTAGTATTTTCCAAACAGATAAACTTGTATATTTGTGCAGATTTGCCATGGATACATAGAAAAGTCATCAATGTGCCCACGTGCATTTCCAAATGCAGAAGGCAAATTCAGGTCTTTTCCATATGATCTGCTAGCAAGCATTGTGGAGAGTTTCATTTGTCCTACTTTTAGCTTTACTGAGTGTAGGTTGTACACTATGTATATCTGAAGGACTATTTGGCACTTGAAATAAGTTCAGTACCCTTATATTCTTTTCAATCAGAATTTTTGTCATAAATAGCCCATTTAAAATGAAGCATTTTCAATACAACATTAAGTTCAAAGGATCAGTTTTGTACCACTGTTATAGACTATAGCAGTGGTTCTCAACTAGGGGTATTGTACCCCTGGGGGTATGCAGACAGGGGTACATCTACTCATCTAGATATCTGCCTAGTTTTACAACAGGCTACCGAAAAGGCATGAGCGAAGTCATTACGAACTAAAGTTTCATACAGACAATGACTTGTTTATACTGCTCTATATACTATACATTGAAATATAAGTACCAGTACAATATTTCTATTCCAATTGATTTATTTTATAATTAGATGGTAAAAATGAGAAAGTAAACAATTTCTCAGTAATAGTGTGCTGTGACACTTTTGTATTTTTATGTCTGATTTTGTAAGCAAGTAATTTTTAAGTGAGGTGAAACTTTGGGATATGCAAGACAAATCATACTCCTGAAAGGGGTACAGTAGTCTAGAAAGGTTGAGAACCACTGAACTGTAGCATTAAAAGACACATTTTTCCATATGAATTAACTCTATAACAAAACACAGCAATCTAAAACCATTAAATATTAATTTGCCCAAAACACAGAAAGGAAAGGGAAAAAAAGATTTGATTCAGTAGCAACGCACTATTGTTAGTGTACAATATATGAATTCTAGAGCTTTACCCAAAACGGACTGAAGTCAATGGAAAATTTCCCATTGACTTCAGTGGGCTCTGGATGCGGCCCTTATGAATTCATTCACTGAAGTTTGAGATATTAGTAGTTCCTTGTTTCCACACATTTTGTTGTGCATCATTATGACTTGTGAATACAATTTATATTTAATAATTGATACATAAGAAGTACATTAGGGTCAGGTTTCTAATCTGTACAATTCAAAAGCAATCTCTTATCTCTCAAACTTGGTCTAAGACAGTCTCATGTTTCTTTACACTGTAAACATTTTGAAGGCAGCTGGAATTTCTTGGTAAAAGGAAAGAGCTAAGAAATCTGCTGGTTTATGTAATCCATGAATGTAGTGGCCATTATTTAAAGCTTTTTAAAGAAAATGCCATTGAGTGTTTTCTATATTTGTATATTTTTGAAATAAGGAACATTCATTTGTTACAATCATTGGATCAGAGTCTTTCCCTATGATCCACTTTCATTTTAAAACTCCTTATTTGTTTGTGGGAAGTATAACTGTACTCACGGTGCATATTCAATTTTTAAGTCAAAATAGGGGAGCTAAGTGAGCTCAGCGCCCCCTGCAGGTAGAAAGCCCCTTGCAAAATCATGCTTTATGTCACCAACTGGTAATGATCAGGTAATGATCAAGTGATCTGTCTCCAGCCATCCATCTCTACCCTCTGATGAACAGAGGCTAGGGACACCATTCCTTACCCATCCTGGCTAATAGCCATTAATGGAATTAACCTCCATAAATGTATCTAGTTCTCTTTTAAACCCCATTATAGTCCTAGTCTTCACAGCCTCCTCAGGCAAGGAGTTCCATAGGTTGACTGTGCACTGTGTGAAGAACTTCCTTTTATTTGTTTTAAACCTGCTGCCCATTAGTTTCATTTGGTGGCCCCTAGTTCTTCTATTATGGGAACAAGTAAATAACTTTGCCTTATTCACTTTCTCCACACCACTCATGATTTTATATACCTCTATCATATCCCCCCTTAGTCTCCTCTTTTCCAAGCTGGAATGTCCTAGCCTCTTTAATATCTCCTCATATGGGGCCCGTTCTAAACCCCTAATCATTTTTGTTGCCCTTCTCTGAACATTTTCTAATGCCAGTATATCTTTTTTTGAGATGAGGAGACCACATCTGTACAAAA